>NC_054748.1:8665466-9306299 GCF_018143015.1 Lytechinus variegatus | reverse complement strand
CATTCATCTTGGAGAATTCTTGTGCCCCTCCCCCTTGTTTCATTGTTGATGCAGTATAGAAATGTGCCATGACTTGCCCTAAAAAAATTGAAATTTAAAACTTGGATATCTGAACTTTACTACTGAATTTGAAAACTTGATTTTTTTTTTATTTAAGCACTTGCTTATATGTACATAAATGAAATATCTCAAAAAAGTTCACATGCGTTCGAACTAATGTGGGTGCTTATCAGTGGGCGGTTAAGTGTATGTTTTTGTGAGGGTGTGTTTATATGAGTATGGATGGGTGAACGAGGAGTGTTTGGGTAAAGAGAAGGAAGAAAGACGAGGGATGTGTTAGTAGGGGCATGGACCTATTACGGAATAGGTCCATGGTAGGGGTGTGGTGTTTTACTGGAGAATGCGTTAAGGAAATTTCAAATTCAGCGATACGTGCGCGTGTGTGTGTTGTGTGCTGTGGAGTATGTGAGGATTGCGTGGGTGGGGGAGGAAAGAATGGTCTATGCATAGTGAGGATGTGTGTGTGGGTGGGCATGCATGGGAAGGGGGTGGGTGCTGCTAGTGAAGGGATTGGGTGTGTGCCTGCGTGTGTGTGTGTGAGGGTGGGTGTGCGTGTGTGTGTAGAATGCGTGAGTGTTCCTATGTAAGGTTGCATGAAGAGGGAGTTGTATTGCGTGTGTTTGCATGGCTTCTTTGCGTGTGTGGGAGTGTGTGGATTGGTTCGATGTTGTCTATGTTGCGGGGAGAAAGAGAAAGGGGGGGTTGTGATAAAATTTAAAAGCGGGTGTACACTTGTATGCATGTTTAGTCCTACTTTTTTCATGTAATATAATATTGGCCTATAGAAGGTGCAAAAGAATATCATAAGTGGCATTGAGGCATTTACTGATAAAGATGGCAAAGTAATTAGTTTGAGAACAAGACATTTTTTTTCTTTGCAGAAATAAGTGATTGTACCGAAGCCCTGATGAATTCTACTGGCTCTGAAAACTGCACCTGTGACTCTGGCTTCGAACTTGAAAATGGAACTTGTCTAGGTACATATGTTAAAATTAGCAAGAAAGGTTTTTACAGCGGCGGCACCAAAGGGTTAATGGGGGCATATGCACCCCACCCCGAGTAATTTTGAAAAAATAAATGTAGAGTAAAATGTTAAAAGAAAATATATGCTGTCACAAGCACAATATTCAAGCTTTAATGCTCTAACATACAATCACTCACTGTTCAAAAGTAGAAAAAAAGTCATATTCATTTGGAAATCGACCCAATCTACCCTCATGAAGAAAGGCAGAACTACGAGTAAATTTTGATATACAGGTGTAGGAGTAATATAATAGGGTAATATAGAAACGTCTTGAGCACCTACATGTACCAAGGTGGATATTCATTATTATTATTATTATTGATTATTAACAAAGATGACAGATCGACGAGGCACTATCCCTTTAATCTTTGAACGCCAAACAAGGTAGCACCAACTCCCATCTTTTAACGACTTTTGGCCGGGATTTGAACCCCCTCCCGGTTGTGAGACGGACGCTCTACCAACTGAGCCAACACACCGATGGTGTTATTTTGATTTTGATTATACAAATGGAAATCGTCATGAAAAGTATACCCTCCTTTTTTACAAACATTACTTCTAAATCTTTGTTCACAGATTTCGATGAATGTATGGCGGATGTCGACGAATGTCCGTCGGACATATCCACTTGCAACAACCTCCCTGGAGACTATAACTGTACTTGTCTTCAAGGATATGAAAACTCATCCCCGAAAGAGTGTCAAGGTATGGACTGTGTGGGCAGTGGGGGGGTTCATACTGTGTTGATATTGTATGTGTGTGTATAGTTAAACAAATGAAAATGAGGTAATAATATGCGTACCTTCACCCAAGTTCCCTCAGAGCTGTCATCAAGGTCGAAAAATGCCCCCGCCGGGTATAGAACCAAGGTCCCTGGCCCAGGTCGGAGGCGGGCCAGCATGCATGCAGTTAGGCGAGACCAAGTTATATTATATTAGATGTTTAATTGGAGTAGGGGTTGAAAAAGATGAGACAGATAAAAAAACGAGTATCAAGAAAGAAAACAAGGAGCAGGAGAAGATGGAGAAAACGGTGAACCCAAAAAAGGAGAAAATGCTACACCCCATCAGCAACCATGTTAAGGAAAAAAAATAAAGAAGGATGGAGAGAAAATAAGAAAGACGGGGGGAAAAGAAGAAAAAGACCTAAATGTAAATTTTACAAAATGTTGAGGAAGATAAAAAAAAGGGGGGAACAAGAAGAATAATATAGGACGAATCAAGGGAAAAAATGGAAATGTAATTTGACGAGTAATGAAAATAGTAAGAGACAGACGACAAAATAAAAAAGGAAGAAGAGGAAGTACTTTAATAACTAAAATCGGTTCCAAAATAAACTTATCAAACTTCACAAGCACACCACTTAAATTCCATTCAGTCAAAATGAACAACCTTTTGACATACGCCAGCTTGAGTAATATTTACTGAGCACGTGTCAATAATTAAGAGATATTGGTTTAATAAGAAAGAGACTGTAGCCCCTCAAATCAATTGGTTCTGGAATCCAAAGTGACAAAAAAGGCAAAAGAAAGACCAATAAAAATGAGATAGGATTAAACCAAATGGTCATTCTTTCCTTGACAGCATTTAAGTCCATTCATGCATTATGTTTCTTTGACCTCAATAGGTGTGTTTGAAATGTTAATTTTAATGTCGTGTACCTTCATAGTTATTGAGGCAGTCAAGTAAACATGTCGATGGTCATACTGTGAACTGTGTTAACTGTTATTTTTTTTTAGATACCATCTCATTTTCATTGGTCTTTCTTTTGCCATTTTGTGAGTTTGGGTTCCAGGACCATTTGATTTCAGGGGCTACAGCCTCTTTGTGGCCTGGTAAAGATTTTGGAAGCTAGCCTGTATCAAAATTTTGTTCATATTTTGAGTAGAATTTGTGTAGTGCGCTTGTAAAGTTTGATATGTGTCTTAGGGAACCGAGTTTAAAATAACCAATAACTTCTATGTTTAATTTAACTTTCCATGTTTCTCAATAAATGCTTGTTGACTGTACTATCATGTCGTTTCACGGATTATAATTCTCACTTATTTTCTTTTATTTTTTTTCTCCCGGACCGACTTCTTAAAGATATTGACGAATGTTCCACAATGACGGATGACTGCGACGGAGCAAATCATTTTGTCTGTATGAATACCCAGGGTAACTTTACATGTGTCTGCACGGAGAATAAATTCAATATCGGTGGGACTTGCGAAGGTAAGAATGTTAACTTAATCATCAGGGCCCTCGGAACGATTTCCTGGGTGAGGTACTGAAATTGATTAACCAATTACCTAGGAAACATTTACGTCTATGTTAATCAGTCACCGTGACTGACCTTATGGACGAAAGATATCACTCTCTGGCCTTTTTATCAAAGATGTGACAATCGCAGAGTGGGGATTCAAACTCACAACCTGCTCTAACAACTGGACCACACGACCTTAGATGAGGGCCAATCCGATATTGGATTTAAAATCACAATCTAATAAATTCAATTTTACTCGTAATCAGAGATTAATTTTCAATTTGAGAAATATAGAATTCACCGACTGGAGATAAAGCCGGTGGTAATGCATATGATAGTGCGTCGTTGAATAAGCAACTAAAAAGCATCTCCTCGCAAATGCTATGTACAATTATTACCGTTCAGACAGAGACCATTTCATTAGATCGTGCCATGTCGAATTAACTTTTTTAATGCATTTAGTATTTATGTTTATTTTTTTATATAAATAGATGCGTTGACGTTATCTCTCGGCGTTGGTTTTACTTTCATCAGCAATTTTGGAATTGAATCGTACCCGGAAGTAATTGAATCAGAGGAGACCCAGAATGATCTGGCCCAAGATGTAAGTTAAGTAATACACACACGCGCACATCAACACCCAACAAACAATATGTACCCACACTCTCCCCCAACAACATAGACTTGAGGCTGTTATGACCAAAAAAATCACTTGGATTCCAAGCCATCTTTATCAAGCATCCATTGGTATGGAAAAACATTATGAACTTATTTTGTTGGAAAAAAAATACAGCTTAAATTTTGTAATTTCTACCTAGTTCTAATCCACCTAGCGTACTGTTTACCATGAATTTGAACTAGGTTGCAGTTTGAACGTGAATAATACACAATTGAACGACACAAGTTCACTTAGTGGTAGCATTTGCAGACGAAGAAATGACGGAGAACTTGATGATGATGGTGATGATGATGATAATGGATTCTTGTATAGCGCCGGTATCCGCCTCAGCTGGGCGCTCATGGCGCTTGCTTGGATGTCTTTAATTAGAATTGTTAGAAGTCGTATTGCCCTTTTCTGCAATACTCTCATGCAATGAATGGTCTGATGTTTGTCATGACTTTGCACTTTTGGAACATCTTTCTTTGATTTTATTTATTTGAGTCAAAGTTCAATTGTTATTTTATCTGACTCTTTTTTTATTATCTTTTCTGAAGGTATTGCAATACCTCAATTCATCATCAAGTCTCAGTGATGGCTCACTGCTGGCCGTGTCTGTCCAGAACTATAGTTTACCCGGAAGTTACGCCCTGGTGTTCTTCCGGGTTGATCTAAGACTCGGCACTCCCTTAAATAGTTCCGGTCTGGGGGAGATTTTCATGGAATTACTTCCGGATACTCGACGTATTGAACCATCTCATATTGTCAGAGAAGAAGGTAATATAGGCTTAAAGGACAAGTCCACCCCAACATAAAGTTGATTTGAATAAAAGGAGTAAAATCCAACAAGCATAATACTGAAAATTTCGTCAAAATCGGATGTAAAACAAAAAAGTTATGACATTTAAAATTTTTTTTGCTTAATTTCACAAAACAGTTATATGCACATCCCGGTCGGTATGCAGATGAGGAAACTGATGACATCACTCACTCACTATTTCCTTTGTATTTTATTATATGAAATATGAAATATTCTAATGTTCTCCCCATTTTCCTGTGAAACAAAGTTTCCTTTCCCCTGAACATGGTAAACTTCATGTAATTCAGCCATTGGGCTGCCATGTGATGTTTTTAAAAAAATACCATGTGGAATTGCCATTGTTTAATATTTCATGGTTCAGTCAAGTTGGTCCTTGTTGTCAAATATGTAAAAATTAAAATATTGAATAATTCAAACAATAAAAAACAAAGGAAATAGTGAGTGAGGAACATCATCGATTCTCTCAGCAGGTGACTAAATTGTACACATAACTATTTTTTGAAAAATAAGCGAAAATTTAAAGTGTCATAAGTGTCTTATATTACATCCGATTTTGGTTCATATCAGCATTTTCCTGAGGTTGACTTGACCTTTAAGTTTGATTAGGCAGATTTTGATTTTGATAATAATGTCCAATCAATCACATAAATATACTGTATGATCAAACACAGAACTTTGTTACAGGTCCTAAGCTAGTGCTTCTATTATGACTTTCATCCTTTCCTTGCTATTGTGAACTTAATACTATAATCTTAATCACTGCGAAAATGTTCACCCTTCTTCATATTTTTTTTCCTAGCCTTAAATATTATTCATAACATCCTGAAATTGTATGATTGCCCCTCTCCTAATCATAATCTATAAAATAATTATAATGTTTTTCTTTCTTTCTAGATATCAACGAATGTGAATTGTCCGAAGATGCATGTAGTAATGGGATGTGTACGAATACTGATGGGGGCTTCTATTGTACCTGTGACAAAGGCTTCGAGCTTGGATTGGGAAACGACTCTTGCCTAGGTATGAAAAGTGTTATAGATGATGATGATGCACAGCATTTGTATAGCGCCATATTATCTGTCATAGACATTCAAAGGTGTCTTTTTTTGAGGAGCCAGCCAATCGGAGTCGCCTAGAAGGGCGCGCACGCAGAACTGTGACCTGCAAGTATCTCCTTCCAATATAACTGATGGGGGGGTGCAGGTGGACCACTACACCGGGGTTTCCCCTTACTTTTATTCGGGTAGTGCAGTGGGTTTTTAATGAGTGCGACTCTTTCTGTGTCTGATGTTATAGTAACCCTCTTAGGAGCTCGGCAGAAACAGCTTTTTGCCGCATATACGTCAAGTTGGTAGAACCAATTTTTCATTTCATTTTATTTTCCACAAATCAATCAAAATACAGAAAAAAACATATAACTCAATCCGAAATAGTATGCATAATTACAATATAAATGCAGATTCAAAGTGGATGGGCGTTAAGTAAAGCAAAAGCTTGTTGGGGATAGGCCCTAATTAAATGGGAACGTTTTACGTCTGCGTTAATCAGGCATAGTGGCTGACCTTATACTGTTATAGACGACAGAAATTGTTATCAGATCCGTTTCAGTTAAGGTGGAGGTAATGACACAGCGGGTATTCGAACCCACAACCTTAAGATCATGAGTCTACGGCTCTAATTAACCACTAGACGACAAGACTACTCAATATAGATTGTCTTCTAAAGTTCAATTGAATATACATAAAGCAACAAATATCAAACTGTTGCTGATGATATGATGATGCCATTAATTTCCATCAATATATAATCATAACAACTATAATGAATAAAGTGATGGTATCTTAAATTAGAAAAAAAAAATATATTGACTATCCACGCTTATTGCAGTACTCAACAAAAAATGTGATTCTTGTTCTTAGAGGGTACATTAGTATTTTTACTCCGGTTTTAATTTTTGGTTTGAGATCAAAACAAACGTGTGTTAGTACAACATCTTCGGTTGTTATTTTGTTGCACTCATTGGCGTTATGTTCAATCTTTAGGATAAAATTTTAACACCAAATCATGTCATTTTTTGAATGAAAGAACAGGATACAAGAAACAGAGGAAGAACTGGATGCTGCATGACGAGCAATGATTGGCTGCCAATTTCAAAAAAGCATCATATCTTTTTTTTTATTTCTATGTTCTCATTTTTCCTATAATGATGTTCAATTATTATTCTCACACTTTTATTTTGAAATGATGTAGTGCAAGTTTAAATATCAGGTTCATGCACCATAATATCCATTCCGTTTTTGAATTAGGTAGTTTAAAAAAATAATTTCTAAGGATAATTTGGCTCTTTGTCAGATATTAACGAATGCCTCAAAGATCACGGTTGCAACCAAACCTGTGTCAACTCGCCCGGAAACTATTCGTGTTCATGTCAGCCAGGCTTTGTACTTGTCGATGATGGGGTTTCATGCAATGGTATGTATGGTGTATTTAATAACATTTTATTTGAATAAAGTAGATAGAGAGAATAAACCGTATTTTGATACACTTGTGCTTCTCTTTCCCTATTTGTTTTAAAACAAGGTTTTGATCAAAGTTAATCTCGTTTCAAAATAATTTATGGTGTCATCGAAAACGAATCAAAATAGCTAAAGAGTAATGTATTTATTTGTTATTCATTAAGTGTATTAAGGCATTAGTTCATACATTCTGTGTTTAGAGTTTGTTTTGTTTTTCATGTATTGATCTTTAAATTTTTCCTGTGGTCATGACACGTATATTGATTTAATATTTCTTTGTCGCAAATTATAATAAAATGCATGAAACTGAAATTGAGACATTGAAGGGTAAATTGTAGTGATTTTTTACCCGATTGCTAAGAAAGCATGAATGCTTGTGAACAAGCAACCAGAGGACCGAAGGCTTAAAGGTCCTCTCCGAGGGACCACATTAAATTGTTAAACACTGTTAAACTATGTGGATCGTAGGACCTACTCATTGGATCGTATTTTGGATGTTGGCTCGGTCATATCTCTAAAGAAGAAATTTATCCATGAATATTGAAAGGGAGCCAGACTTACAAAGAAATGACAATTTTGACATAAAATACTCTTCGGCAGTCACTATCCGCGGAGGAGTAAAGTTGCAAAATTAACTGTATCATTTATTGATCCCCTCTTTATTTCAAAATGTCCTTAATCTTTAATTTCTTTTATATCCCAAACAAATTACGAAAATTTAAAATGTGCAGTACCTTTTGGGGTGCAGCAAAGTAATCGTAAATTAAATTACCAATTGTGTATTGGATCACTTCATAAAAGTGTGAGACTTTCCATGAAGGTTAAGAAAACATGTAATTGGACTGTTGAATACAAAGTGCGAAAAGGGTCAACATGATTAAGTCAGGTTGAAAACAATATTTTCGTGCACCCTAAGTAAGAAATTGTTTCAAAAGTATCTGTTTCATCGCCTACATCATAGAACCAAATTTTTGTTTGCCGCCTATTTCCTTTGTCATATTTTACAATCTTCCGGATATAGTAGTCTGTTTTTGGTTGGTACCATCACTTTCATTCAGTCTTATGCTGTATGTTGGTCCTTTGACCTTTGTTTTATGTATTTGTGTTTTATACCGAAAAGATGAATAATGAAATATTTGTATTGCTTGCATCCGTAAATATTTGTGTGCACGATAATTTCTTTACACGATAATTCTTATAAAATCCCCCCCCCCCTTGCAAAGCACTATTATGCTTTTGTAGTTATTTAGGATTAGAGAGATTGTACATAATGGTACACCCTTCAAATTTACTATTTCTACCCCCCCCCCTTCTTACTTGCTTTTTTTATATTGCGCCCATGGCCCCAGCTCTTTGCCTCGAAAGTCCATTTCGTAACTTCCACCCGATCTAATCCACGTTCCATCTCTGTACATGTAGAAACCAATGAATGCGCATCTGATCCTTGTCAGAATGGGGCGACCTGTACGGATGAGATCAATAAGTATAACTGCACCTGTGCTCCCGGTTACAATGGAACCGACTGTGAATCTGGTAATTTTACAAAATTCTTTTGATACACACAACAGTTTGTTGAAAACCACGAGCAAAATGATGTTGGTTACGAAAAAGGTCACCGGCATGAACTACTTCCTCAAAAAAACTGTGTGCACCTGAATAGGTAGCCTAGCTTAGTCGGGTAATAATAGCAGGACCCGCAGGGAGAAAAGTTTTCGGAACTGAAGTGGCTACCCTGGGTAAATATACCGTTATTATTAGTAGTAGTAGTAGTAGTAGTAGTATCATCATTATTGTTATTATTATTATCGTTATTAGTGTCAATTTGACTCGTTCAGAAATCTAAATCAGAGGGGGTAACATTCTTACCAACATTGTTTTCGTCTCAGTTAGTTTTCTGATCCGAGAAAATGGTAATTATCTTTATTTACGATAGATACCTTTAACAACTAATTTTCACATAAATAAGTAACAAGTCATAAGAAAATTGAAATTGCCTTCAGTGATCACGTTAACAATTTTTTCTAATTCAAAGACATTCAATGTAGGCATCAGAGAATCAAGTTTTCATTTCAGTACTATGTTTTTGGTAGACCTGATTTGAGCTATAAATTCTAGAAACACATTTATTTTGAAGCCAAGTTTTACCATTTTCTCCCACTATTTTGTCGTTTTGGAAATTCTTTGGTCCACCTTTTATCACCATCAACTGAACTCAACAACCAAATTAACTGCCGCAATAGAAGCCGGATCAACTACTACAGAATCTGTAATAGATATACTAACCACGACAATGGGAGCGGCACCTACAACACGTGTTGTCCCTGGTGGTAAGTAAAATCTGAAACAAGTGATTATGCTATAATTGTTTTTCTTTTTCGATTCTGTTATTTTCGCATCAGCACTTGGTTTCATTTCAATTCTGTGTCCTTTTTCCCTGAAGTTTTATCTTAAGGAAGGATATCAAGTTTCAATGTATATAGCTAATTCAGTAATCTAGGTAAATATTAATTCTTAGAAACTTCAGAGGTAACAGTATGGCTCATAATGAAACGAAAATCGAAAATTGTAAGAATCTATCCAAAGTTTTAAACCCATCTCTTTTTTCCCCTACCTGATATTCGTTTAAACTATTATTGAAATTTATTGAAATGAAACGTCTTGCATATTTGCTTCTTGTAAAATATTTTGTGTAGAATTGCGATTAAATTTATTAGCCAAAATATGATAAAATCATACAAACACTCAGTAATGCATCAGTACGTACAAAATCAAATGTGAGGGATTTCATGACAGGTATAAGAGCCTATATGGTTTGCAAAGCAGAAATAAGATTTCACCTAAGTTTAAAGTATAATCAGAAAAGATTTAATGAAACTGAGTTGAGGAAGATATGTTTTTACTTTGAGTGAATACATTACCAGTCGCGGTTTTTATGGTCCGCTGTTGGTTGGCCTGTTGGAGCCGGAGAACAATGGATTCAGTCCACTGAATCTATTGTTCTCTGGTTCTCGACGGGTGACAGCGGGCCGAGGAACTGTGACTGGTAGTGTAAGTAACATATTTTATTGTATTTTTTGTATTTCTTGTAAAATATTGTCTTGTGATATGTGAATTTTGTTAATGTAAAAACCTGTATCTTTTGATATTTCATGAATAATAAAGTACCTCAATTGAGGATAAATAGAAAAAAAAATATGGTTTGAACGCCCCAAACAAATTATCTATCAATTTAAGATACTATGCACCCACACACACACACACACACACACACACTCACCCTTTCACATTCTCACACACCTAAACTTCAAAGTAATAGAGGAATGAATAAGTTCAATTTCATTTGTCATGCGAGTGAACACGAGCATACCCATAATGTTCAGTAATAATGATTTTGTCTCACCTGCGAAGCAAAGTGAGACTATAGGCGCCGCTTTTTTTTTTTTTGAAATGACGTCATAACTTAAAAAGTATATGGACCTAGTTAATAAAACTTGGCCATACGGTTAATCAAGTATTACTGAACATCCTATTAGAGTTTTATGTCACATGACCAAGGTCAAAGGTCATTTAGGGTCAATGAACTTAGACCATGTTGGAGGAATCAACATCGAAATCTTAACCTGAGGTTAAGTTTTTGAAATGTCATCATAACTTAGAAAATATATGGACCTAGTTCATGAAACTTGGACATAAGGTTAATCAACTATCACTGAACATCCTGCATGAGTTTCACGTCACATGATCAAGGTCAAAGGTCATTTAGGGTCAATGAACTTTGGCCGAATTGGGGATATCTGTTGAATTCCCATCATAACTTTGAAAGTTTATGGATCTGATTCATGAAACTTGGACATAACAGTAATCAAGCATCACTGAAAATTTTGTGCAAGGTTCAGGTCTCATGATTAAGGTCAAAGGTCATTTAGGGTCAATGAACTTTGGCCGAATCGGGGGTATCTGTTGAATTACCATCATAACTTTGAAAGTTTATTGGTCTAGTTCATTAAACTTGGACATTAGAGTAATCAAGTATCACTGAACATCCTGTGCGCGTTTCAGGTCACATGACCAAGGTCAAAGGTCAATGAACTTTGGCCGAATTGGGTGTATCTGTTGAATTGCCATCATAACTTTGAAAGTTTATGGATCTGATTCATGAAACTTGTACATAAGAGTAATCAAGTATCACTGAACATCCTGTTCGAGTTTCAGGTCACATGATCAAGGTCAAAGGTCATGTAAGGTCAATGAACTTTGGCCATGTTGGGGTTTTTTGTTGAATAACCATCATATCTCTGTAAGTTTATTGGTCTAGTTCATTAAAAAGGGAAATAAGAGTAACCATGTATCACTGAACATCTTGTGCGAGTTAGAGTAGTATTCAAAGTGAGCACTGCTGCTATATTGAACCGCGTGATGCAGGTGAGACGGCCAGAGGCATTCCACTTGTTATATTTTATATTCATGAAACTTTATTTTCTGTAAAAATGAAAACAATGAACAGAAATATTCAGGAGCATCGTAAGGATGGAACTGACAGTAAGCAGTGTGGGTGGTTTTGCTATTGAGTTCACAGAGGAACTAGAAGATAACACATCCCCTGAATTTCGTGAGATGGAAGAAATATTTTGTGGAGAGGTAATAGAAAGCTGTTGATTGTTTTGCTTTCCGTAGAAGTAGTAGGTCTAGTAGAAGTAAGATAGTAGAAACACTAGATTTAGTAGTAGTAGTAGTAGTAGTAGTAGTAGGAGGAGGAGGAGGAGGAGGAAGGGGAGAAGTAGGAGAAGTATTAGAAGTGGTAACAGTAGTAGTAGTAGTAGTAATAAGTAAGCAAGTGAATAGTATTAGTAATAGTAGTAGCAGAAGTAATAGTAGTTGTAGTAGAAACAGTAGAAATAGCCTCAGCAGCAGCTGTAATAGTCTTAGTGGTAATAGTAGTAGTAGGCTACAAGCAGTAGTTGTAGTCATGGTAGTAGTTGTAGTCAGTGGCGTAACGTGAGTCATGGCATTGGGGGCATCACGGCATTGAGTCACTTAGTGAGCGCGCTTCGTATTCTGAAATAATAGGACATTATAAGGACTTTACCATTAACGGATATGTATCTCACTGCTCAAATAATGCGAGCTGAAAAATTTTGATATTCAGACCCAAAAGGACATTATTAGTAAATTTTTGTAATCATGATACATACCTGTCTCGCTAAACAAATGGTGCGAGCGCGAAGCGCGAGCTAAAATTTTTATAAATATTGATCCCAAACAAGGACATGCTAAACATATCTCACCATCGTCATCTAATACGAGTGCAAAGTGCTTGCTGATTTTGCTACATCTAAACACATGAAGCACTTTTTGTAGCTATTGTAATCATGATAATATGCATATCACTCATCAAAAGTTTAACAGACAATGCGAGTACTGGGAACAATGAAGACATAGGCCTGAGCAAAAAAGGATTCATAAAAATATGGAAAAAAAAATTCTTATGTATTATAACATAACATAATTATAGTATAACATTATAATGAACAATAATTCATTCTTTCTTCATTCCCACTACGTTTCTCGTCCTTTCTCCCTCTTTATCTCCTTTTCCCCGTTTTGTTTTTACTAGTATAGTAATGGTAGTAGTAGTAGTTGTAGTAGTCATAGTAGTAGTAATACTGTATATAGTAGTCGATGTAGTAGTAGTTTGTTTGACATGAGATGAATTATTATGAATTCGAAAATTTTAAATTGACACCTGGGGCCCGTTCTATAACTGTTCGAACTTTGCCATTACGGCAACAACCATGAAAACCTTGATTCTGATTGGCTGCTGAGCCCTGTTACCATGGTAATTGCCATATGGCAAGGTTACAACAGTGAAACTGGCCTGACATCAGCCATAATTCCAACGAGCATCGTCAATTTAATTTTTAGTTTATTTTGTCCTGAATATCATTTTGCACAGACTACGAACTTTTTGAGGTCTAACTTGAGTTCGGCTGAAAACGTAACATGTGTTGCAGTATCTTTCCGGAGCGGTAGCGTGATCGGCGAGCTAGAGATTACTACCCTGGCGACATCACAGGCATCGGCTGATAGTCTTAGCGATTCGGTTGCAAGTCTGGATCTTCAAAACGCAAACCTGGGATCGCTTTTTGTCGTATCTCTCAGTACTGATAGTGAGTAGTAATTAGTTCTCCTCCATTTGTTTCATAGTGTTTCTGTGTCAACTGCCTCCATAAAACCAAAAATAAATCACCCAAATCAAGTTCTGATGTTTCCGTGAAGCTTGAAAACCCCCATCCTAAGCTCTAAAATGATATACAAAATGGTCGAAATTGTTCAGCAATAATATTTTATTATTACTTATATTCCGATTTATTTATGGGTTTCCAATTCGGATGTAAATTATTTAAAATGGATTAAGAGACAAGTCTTTGATTTATCGTTCGTGTAATGTTTTTGCTGTGTTTCTCTAGATATCGAAAGCTAAGATTGCGGTTCTTGTGTCATCACTTATATTATGTTTTCTTTTTGCTTTTCTAGATATGGATGACTGTCAGAACGATTCTTGCAGAAATGGAGGAACCTGTACGGACGGATTCAACTCTTTCTCCTGCGCATGCGCAACAGATTACAGCGGGGATGACTGCTCAAGATGTAAGCCTGGATGAAAAATGACTAAAAGTGAATGAAAACAAATCTATCGTTGGTGGATGGCAGATGCGATATTATGCGCTTGGTGGCCAGTGATGGTTTCGCTTTAAAATGCGAAGAAGTGTACATCCATAACACAATTTTTGTAATCTGCATTTATACTCTGATCTGGGATTCGATGGTCGCTGAGTAGATGTAGTGTACAGCAGATTCCTAGGGAGCTTTCACAGCCAATACACAGACTGCAAAAACTGATTTAACACCAGCCCGGAATCTATATATGTCCACATCAGAGAAGTATTGAAACAACGCCAGTTTGGAATCAACCGATGCTGTTTTAATACTGATTGGTGTTGTATAAACATCTGGTGTTAGACCAAAACAAAACTGGTGTGGCGTGACACTTCTCTGGTGTGGACACATCTAGATTCCGGGCTGGTGTTAAATCAACACCAGAGTTTTTGTAGTGCAGACACTTTCTGGAAAGTAGAACATCTACTGGCAAAAACCCCTTAATGACAAAAGCAACCTTTTTCGAAAATCGGTGAATCAAACCAGTATTGTCGTCCTTGGGCCTGTTGCATGAAAGAAAACTCTGGCAATTATTGGGTGATTTCAAGTCCGGTGTTGGCCTTGGTGTTGGTGTTAGTGTTGAAATTTGGATTGCTTCCCCTAGCACCAAAACTTATTCATAATTTGTAAAACTGATCCAGATCACATTATTAACACCTCAACAAATAATGAGTGACTTTTCAGGACTATCTTCATTTTATTTTTGGCGTTATAATTGTGTAAAATTGACCTAACACCAACACCAAAAGGTCAACACTGAACTTAAAATCACCCATTGTGCCAGCATTTTTTTAATATGATGGTGTCAATGGCATAATTTCATATGCCTGAGATCTTATCTGCCAGATTTTTTATGAGAACATTTATATGCAACAGTCCCCTTGACTGTGGACAAACGACATATGTGCATATTTTCGTCCACTCAGAATCTTAGGACGATCTACTGCCCGGGTTCACTAATCTCGACAAAGACATCTCAGCTCTCCATCGTGATTTGACGGGCATTTTCAATATATTTTTTATGTAGTAGAACCTGTCCCTTTTGTATTTGCGAAAACTCACTATTGCTTTCTGTTATTTGTGTTTATATTATAAATCAACAAAAATTACAAGACTTTCACTATTACACTATTTTCACTATGAAAACGTGTCCATTCATGCGTGGGTGTGGGCCGGAAGGTTGAGTCCTTTAGTTTATGAACTGTGACATTTTCCTTCTATCTTATTAGATATAACACACACCGGAAGTGAAGGACTTGCGACGGGTGCTATCATCGGCATCGTTCTTGGGTCTGTGGCTGGAGTCCTAAAGATAGTGGTTATCATTGTCAGTGTAGTCATGGCGAAGAAGAAGAAGAGTGGCCAGGAACATAAGGCTTTGGTGACGTAAGTATTCTTATATAATGATAATAGAAATAGTAACAATCTTCATAATAATAGTGATAATAACAACAACAATAAAATTAAAACAATAATAATGATAACAATACTACTACTACTACTACTGCAACTACTACTACTACTTCTACACTACCATGACTACTACACTACAACTAAATACTACTGCTACTATTACTACTACTTCTCCTTCTACTACTGCTACTACTAATACTGATACTACTAATACTGATAATTATAATGATGATAATGATAATATTAATGATAACAATAATGATAATGATTTTAATGATAGCCCTCATCCACTCCCTGAGGTGATTTCAAAAGCTGGTAACACTTCGGGTCAAAGATAACCAATGGCGAGATGCTTCGCTAATTAGCAAAATTGGGCTAACGGTTTTTTTTTCTAATAGTATCTAAAAATTGTTCTTTTGCCTAAAAGCAGAATGTAACCAGGATTCAAATAAATGAAACGAAATAAACAGTCGCCATTACTTGCACAGTCTTGATAATGATAATGCTTCTGTGTCCTTTGCTTGAAGTGGAAGTAGAAATCGGGTGAGCCCAATGTCGAGACAATCTGAGGAATGGCAAACTGAAGATCAAGCAATGCTGGCCATGGAAGACAGACGATACCAAGGAAAAGGGGAATCCTCGGTAAGATGATTAAAAGACCAGGATCAGAAATGTACTATAGTTTTTTTATCTTTTTAAATTATAATAATAATAACCAATTTTTATAAAGCGTTTTTCCCAGAATGGCCCAAAGCGCGTTACAGCATATTATTACCCCGGTCATTGGATTCATTTCAATCAAGCACGAAAAGTGCACAATTTCCACTCCCTGGGGAGCATTCCTTGCATTCGTCGCAGCCACATTATTGCGCTGGCAAAATCAAACGTACAATATCATTCGCATCCTACTGGGTACCCATTTATCACCTGGATCGAGAGTGGCAAAGTGTGGATTAACGCCTTGCCAAAGGACCCTAGGCCGCGGTGGGATTCGAACACACGACCCTCTGTTTACAAGGCGAGAGTCAGAACCACTACACCACGGCTCTTCCAAAATTCAAGTTTTTTTATTTTCATTTCCACCGATAGCAATACAAAATAAATACAAATCAGACATACATCATAATATATACAAACAAGTACAAATGAAATATGGTTACAATGATTTCAAATCAACTTCAAATTCCAAAACATTTGCAAAATATTTTTTTTAACAAAATCTTGTATGGAAATGGAGGATCCACAAAAAAGTATTGCTTGTAGAGCGTGGATCCCCTAACTTAACATATCAAACAATAAAAAGTTAATATTTAAAACAATAATAGGCACTTATATAGCACCAACTATCTAGAAATAATCTGTTTCGAGGCGCATTGTTATAATTATTATTATTACCCCGGCTTTATCTTATCTTTATCTATTCAAGGAATTAAATCCTGCCGGTTACCCATTTACCTTACCTAGGTTGTGTTACCTAGTTTGAGTGCAGCACAATGCTGCTGCACTCAACCCTGGTGAGGTAAATGGGCCCCTGGTGGGATTCACTTGAATGCACCAAGCGCCTTTAGCAGCTGGAACCATAAAGCTGGCTTGAAAATGTAAGGTAGTCACTGAGCTATTGGACAATCGACACCTCATAAATACTATATGTTGTTATTTCAATCCCTTAAAATGAGACAAATCGATAGTTTTATAATTAGGTAAAACATGAACCGAGCCTTGTAATTCTGCACATTAAATTGATAAGGATAATTAGATTTATCACGGAGGTGCCGTGGCCGAGTTGTCTAAAGGCGCCTGGCTATGTCATGGAAACTCCGGGGTTTGATCCCCGGCCACGGCACCTATGCCCGTGATCAAGGCATTTAGTTTAGATTGCTTTTTTATCCTGCTTTCAAAAATATGGAAATGCTATGTGTATCATTGGTAACTAGGTGTGCACTTGCTTTAAAAATGGAATTGATTCAAGCAAATGCCAGAAAGGCATTTTTTTTTTTTCATTCACTTAATTTTATTTCACTTATATTATTACCATTCGGGTGCCATTGTTTGGTTTCTCTGAAACCGAGCACCTTAAAAGATCCTATTACATAATTAATATTTATCAGTACTGAGTTTAATGATTCATTTGTTTGTTTCATTTATATTTTCCCAATACGAACAGGAAACTGTGGGAGTGAATAACTCCGCAGTTTAAGTCGTTGAAGAAACAAAGCAGTAGAGGTAAGAAAAATCATTTTTTTTATATCAAAAGATATTGTATTAATTTCAGTTTGCTTGCAAAAGGGGTTAGGTCCACAATGATAATTAAAAAATATATATATAGGAAAAAATGAAGACAGGTAGATTCCTTTTATACCCAATTTTATGCTCATTTGATAGGGAAGAACATCATGACAATTTAGTTTCTCATGAGAATATTGCAATAATTGAGAATGAAAAACATGATTTTTCTCGATCGGAAGGGTCCATAGTGGACCTAACTCCTTTTGAAACCAAACTCTTCAATAACTAATAACATTTCGTCTAATATAATACATATAGTATATTTCAAAGATCAACACTGCAAGCAATCTATTAAAATAAATCGGGATAGATGAAAAAATTAATAAAAACATATCAATCATATTAATCAAATATCTTGAATCTGCCATAACATTTTAACTCTTATTTTATTGTTTGATGTACAGTGTTCAATTTGCTATTGTATAGTGGTCAAATAACTTGGCAGTCGATGTAGACTTTTAAGTGTAGTAAAAAAAAAAGGCCAAGTAACTCTGATGGTCTAATCTGGCAAGCCGTAATCCTGTTGTATAAATGTTATATTTCAGGTTACACTTCGTAATTCCGAAGGTTCGTAATTCCGAAACATATAAATTGCCTATACCTCGATGTTCGTTAATCCGAAAACGAAATGAGGTTCGTTATTCCGAAGGTTCGATAATCCAAAAACGAAATAAGGTTCGATGTTCCGAAGGTTTGTTAATCCGAAAACGGAATAAGGTTCGTTGTTCCGAAGGTTCGTTAGTCCGAAAACGAAATAAGTTTTGTTAATCATTTCATTTTCGGACTAACGAACCTTCGGAATTACGAACCTCATTTCGTTTTCGGATTAATGAACCTTCGAATTATGAACCTCACTTCGTTTTCGGACTAACGAACCTTCGGAATAACGAACCTTCGGAATATCCGAAGCTTCGGAATTACGAATATATGTGATATTTCATTATGGTAACCTTATTTTTTTTACCCTGGCTTCCACAGGGTCCCTTTATTGAGAATAAGTATAATACCTATTGTCCCACAGTACATTATTGGATAACACAATGTCAAAAGAATAAATACAGTACGATGTTCCATGACTTTAGCATATTATTTGTAAAGAAATCAAACTTAAGTGTTTAAAAGAAATATACAGGCAAGTTACAGATTCTTATAGCGAATGCTATCTGACAGACTTAATGTAAAAGTATTACATTTTAGGAATTTTTTTTCTTTCGGATATGTGTCATAAAGAGTTGATATACTTTTTTATATTGTGATAAGATTTTGTTTACGCTTAGATGCAAAATTTCTTTTCAGGCAATTATCAAAATACGCTTGGAAGCACCACTATTCCATAAAATCCTAATAATTCATTCTGGATTGAAATTTTGATGTGTAAATTATTACGAGCCAGAGAACCAAATTTCCGAGTTTTGACCATATTTTATTTGTGTGAGGGCAGGAATAAAAATTATGTAAACCTAGCCATCAATGCCACGTTACCTGCATGAAATCCATAGAAATCCATGATTTTGCCTTTCACAAATTTAATACCTGAAACTTGAATTATCTTATTTTACAGAACAAACTGGATCCTGATACAACCAACAGCCATGACTAGGCCTCCTAGGTTGGAGCTTTCTACCTTAACTTTTTGTTTAACTAAAACGTGATTCCGTCCATCAGATTCAAATGGGTATTCATATACTCCCTCCAACGTATTTACAGTGGCTTTTTAAATGAAAATATCAGAAATTTATTCTTTTTCTTTTTTAGTACTATAGCACTGCTGTATCTGTATATATGCCCAATAATGTGACTGTTGCAATGGACATTTTTGATAATATTACACATGGTTATAGGACAGAGGAAAATATGTCCTGAGTAAATTTTTGAAAGTTAGTTAAGTTGAAATAATATCTTGTTTCATCACTGTTTTCATTTCGTCAATTTAGTAGATATTTTGAATAGGTTTATCTGAAATAATGTATATAGTGTTATCATCAGTGTTTTGGATCGTATCAGTTAGTTTATCTTTGGGGTAGTTTCTGTTATAAAAATTGCTATATCTTTAAAGTTAGTTTATCTCTGAAACAATGTTTTGTTGTTTCGTCATTATTTAAGTTTAAGGTATTTGGTTCATACTTTCCTGCTTGAGAATAATGTTCGTAAAAATGAACAAAAAAAAGTGTTATTTTATTTGACATTAGTAATGTAAAAATGCCGTTAGAACAGAAGTGTGCCCCCCCTTGAATGTGAAGACCATGTCAAAGTTTTCCTCGGGAAAATGTGTCCCCCTCCGTCCCCTTTTGAAGATCCTTGATCCGCCCCTGCTCGTTCCCATTGCCGTACGATCCTTTATGAAAGCCACGACTTGCCTTTCGTAACCGATCGCGAATAGTTTCGTACCATTCAATATATTTTTCTACGATCAATACAATTGCCACGACTGATTTGATAGTATCACTACTATTAAGCCCATTTCAAAATTGGTGGTGCGACTGGTTACAACCGTTGCGATTCTGTGCAACATTATATTGTGACCAAATGATCGCAAACGATCGCACGAGCAGTTGTAAAAGGGGCTTTAAGTACGCCCTTTTGGATCGTTGCTCATATCGTGAGAGTGGGAACAAGGTTTTGGCTCCATAACGTAGCTGTATATTATTTTGTTTTGATTTGTTTTCTGTTCTTTATTTTTGTATTTTTTTTAAGTTTTGCAGTGAACTATGAATCTTGTAAACTAAGTATGCAGCGCAGTTGAAATGGAAAGTTGATCGCTGAATAGGTAGAAATATATTAAAAGAATAGGCAATACAAGGAATATTAGACCTTGATCAGAGCGGTTTTTATTTATTAATGTTGATTTTGTCTTTCTATTATTTTTGGCGTGTTAAAACAATACAAATTTATGGGATAAGATAATTTAAGTCCCCCAAAACTATGTTTACAACAATGATTATTTTCCAAGACTTGTGTGTATATGCTGTCTTCCCCTTTACATAATAGGACAGTTAAAGAAAGGGATGATTATTATTGTGACATGAATAAGAGAGTCAAGTATTTGTAGAGATGATTATTTATTGTAGGAACTAAAGCCCTTTTGATTTTGCCATTTGATTATTCATTCAACAAAATGTCTTTCTCGTAGAGTTGGCCTGGGACTATATATTAAGTTGATTTTTTACTGGGATATTATTGATGTCGCAAAATCATGTTTTGATATTTGATTGTTTAATACTTGGTTTGATATTTGGTTGTTTGTGTAATTAAAACCATTCTGTAAATTAACTATCAATTATTAGCTATACATGTATATATCATTTTTTGGCTGAAATTCATGTTCTTTTAAACGCTTAGACACATTCCTTATGATAATCTATGTATAAATGTCAATGTGTTTATGATTATAAATTTTAGTGTTAATTTTAACTATATGACGTGCGTGTGTGTATGGTTTTATTTTACTCAGTGCGCAATCTTCGAATGATGTTTAAATTTAAAGTTAAAAAGGAACTTCGTATACAGTTCTATTAATATACTCATTCAGCCCCCAAAAATATGAGTAGTTTAAATTCATTTATTTAAAAATTCCATATAAAAACAACATAAGTTTACATATCAAGGAAGGTAATACCAACATTTCTAAATTTACGTGGTATATACAAATAATAGTTTGTTTTTTTTTAACATAAAGATAATAAAGGATTTAAGGGAAAAGCCCCCCCCCCAAAAAAAAAAAAAAGCCAGATGGCTTGTCCAGTCAGCTACCCTAATGGGTGAAAGAGATTATTATTAATATTAGTATAAAACCAGATACAAAACTTTATAAAGATTAATTTAAGACAAGAATACTACATACCATATAAATCCTATATATTTCAGCATTACATGGGAAAAAGAATACAATGAAATTAAAGTACGCTTATTTGAACAGTTTTTATTTTAACCAGATCAAATATATAGTTAGATTTAAAGATAGACATGCATGGTATCGAATTGTTTTTACTCAGGGCAATTATCAAAATAACAATTCAATATAAAGTGAATGATGTGTAGGTGTATCGTTTCAATTTGAAATAGATTGTAAAGGATTCAAAGAAAATGGCGTGAATAGATATCATTTTGATTTTAACCAGAGAGCAATTTACAGTATAAGTAAGCTTAAACTAAATGAATTGTATGTGTAACGTTTCCATTTTCAACAGCGAGGAAATATCCAAAGCTATTTAAATTCAAAGTAAATGATGAGCATTTTTACAATTGTAAATGTAATCAGGAGCAATTGTTAACATAGTGGGCTTATGGGGCTATTCAAAGTAATTTAAGTGGAATGTTTGGTACAGTTCTAAACAGAGCAATTATTTTCAAAATATATATGAAATTGAAGACGTGGTTGTGTACATCTTACTCAGAGAACAATTTTCAAAACAATAAAGGAAGCATTCTTGTAAATTTCGTTTGTTTATTTCGTTTGTTTACGTGATGGATTTTCATATTCCATATATATATATATATATATTTGTAGCTTATAAGTAGACTATTTTAATCAGTAGACAAATAACTTATTGAAATTGTATGGTATTACATTAAAGGGGTGCTCCGGGCTGAACATATTTATATCTTAAATAAAATATAGTTTTATAATTCACAAAGAAAAATTCTGAAAATTTCATCTAAAGCTGATAACAAATAGCGAAGTTATTCAATAGCATTATATTGTGATAACAGTTTTATGCACGTCGTCATGGTTATTCGTTAGATCTGCTGATGATGTCACATCCCCACTTTCTTTTCTTTCTAAAGTTATTACATGAAATAATAATTGTTACATTTTTTCATGCATATGTGAATAATATGTCTCCCTTGTAATGAAATAAGTTGCAACAATCAATACCTAATGTACTTTATCAGTTTTTATTCAAATATTCGATGGTTCTTCAAGGCAAAAAAATGGATGAACCTAATTTCATATAATAATAAATACATAACAAAAGGATAATAACATCATCAGTTTGCTCATTGAATTTCCATGAAGACCTGCTTAGACCTGTTTCACCAGAATAATTCAAATCTTTAAAATGCCACACCTTTATTCTTTGTCTGATTTTAATGAAATTTTAAGTGTTTTTGTTGGTCTGAATTTGCTTAATCTATTCAAATATTATTTTCAGCCTGGAGTACCCTTTAATACATTGTGATGACGGCGAACGCGCTCATCATCTCAAAACTTCCATATCTTCTTGACACTGCTATCATCATTACCGTCTTCGGTAGCATCGTCGTTATCATCATCATCATCGGGATCATAATCATCACCACTACCACCACCATCATTATCACCATGCACCACCCTCACCATCATCACAAACATCATCATTATCGTCATCATCACCATTATCATCACTTTCATCAATATCATCACCACCATCATCGTCATCATCACCACCATCATCGTCATCACTACCATCATCGTCATCATCACTATCATCATCCCCTCCACCATCGTCACTATCATCAACACCACCATTATCATCGTCATCACCACAATCATCACTATCATCATTACCACCATCACCACCACCACAATCATCACCACCATCATCACTACCATCATGGACGACATCATCGCAAGTTGTTGTCAATTCGCAAGCATCTACAGCATCAAGACCATCATCAACGCCACCGCTAGCATCAGAATCGTTCCTAAGAATCCCTTTAAGTTGAAGTCCACCAAAGAAAATGTTGATTTGATTTATTTTCATTTTAACTAATTTTATTAATTTTTTATAAAAATCGGATGAATAATAAGAATGGATTATACAATAGTATAGATTTGGCGATAAGGCCCAACTGAACAATGGTAATACCTCACGTTCCTGTTCAGGGAGGAAGAAAACTTTATTTCACAAGAAAATGAGAAAATTGAAATATTTTATATAATAAAATAAAAAAGGCATAGTGGGTGGCTGACGTCACCATTCCCCTCATTTGCATACCGACCAGGATGAGCACATAACTGTGTTGTGAAATTTAAAAATTACATCTGATTTAGATGAGATTTTCAGTGTTATGCTTGTTTGACTTTTCTCTTTAATCAAGTCTAGTTTTTGTTTGGGTGGACTTGTCCTTAAACCAGGCCTTTAAAGAAACAAAATTGAACCAACACCAATAATCTGAAAAAAATATTTTTTTTCTAGACTTATCAATTTTCATGATTTAATCTGAGGGGGGTGGGTTCAATCCCAAGCAATGGTGTATTTTCCTTCAGCAAAAAAATTACCCACACTGTGCTGCACTCAACTCAGGTGAGGTAAATGGGTACCCGGTAGGAAGAAATTCCTCGAATGCTCGAGCGCCCGATCAAGGTAGCCATGCTAAAGCCGGGGTAATGATAGCAGGGCCCGCTGGGAGAACAGTTTTCGGAACTGAAGTGGCTACCCTGGGTTAATATGCCGCTATTATTAGGTGGTCTGTCTATGACAGATCACCTATTGATTTCGTCATGCGGACGAATTTTCTTATTTCTTTCTTTATTTTTAACGATTTTTTTGTCGCCAAGTTATCTCAAAATGGACTTGGTCAATTTCATTGAATTTCATGTCATCTATAGGATCTGTCATGGACACGTCAAAATAAGCTTTTCAAGGTCATCAGGTCATGATGACGTCATCTAGGCGCCATTTTGTAAAATCACATTATCAATCATATCTCCATTATCAATTATCAAAAATCAATCAAATTAACATCACATCAACTTCAGGTCAAGGGTCATCAGGTCATGTCATCAAAGGTCACCTGAAGGTCACGACGCGCGCGTACGCGCGCGTCAAAATTTCAAAATGCTCAAAATCATTTTTTGACCAAAGTAGAGTACGTTTCAGGTCATTTTAAGCATTTCAAAAATTTGCGCGCGCGCTTCCGCGCGTAACGCCTTAACGCAACGCAGAAACACCGTTTTTTTACATCTTTGCATTGATAATACAATTTTGAACAATTTGATACCTTGATCAACCTTCTACGACCATTAATGACGAAATTAACACCCGTTAAATTTTGCAGCACGTGTGCGCGCGAGCTCTCATTATTGGCCATATGATGGGCAAAAACATGCCTATTGCAAATTCACTGTAGCTCTTTAAATAGTCCGTTGACCCCCCAATTTTTTTCATATATCGATAAAGTATTAGTTGTAGATTTGATTTCATGTCACCATTGTCCCTCAATTTAATCATGACGTCATCAAAATGGCGCCTAAACTAAAAATTTCATTTTTTCAAAAATGACGTCATCAAATTTATGCAAATTTGGTTGTAACTTCTCGAATATGGATCGTTTTTCGCCCAGATTTCGATATGTTGTAGTTTAGAATGTACTCTTTCTCGTCAGTTAACATGAATTTTCGTTTTGAGAAACGCATCATTGCGTAAAACAGCGATGAAAAGAGGCATGTCATTTTTCCTCATTTTGCGTGTAATCTCTATGGGACATGACTTTCTCAAAACTAGATTCGACATTCCTCTATTTCGTGAGCCATATCTCCATTTTTTCTAGTCGGGTTTCCCTGAGCTTTTAGTATGTTGTAGCTGAGATTCTAAGCTTTCGGAAGTGTGCCCTCCATTTTTTTATCAGATGCCGGGATCATGCCCGTTTTTCACTTGCAAAATTGGAATTGTAATTCTCAAATTTGCTTACGTGTAAAGTCTATGGGAAATATGCTAGCTCAATCGGTTAGGCGTCAGACTTGCATCTCATTCAATCATGCAGGCAGGGGTTCGAGTCCGCGGGTGGACATGATTTTTTTTTTTTACTATCTTGCGCACGATCAATTATAACAATTCTAATAATTAATAGCTAAAATATTGCAAAATAAAACAGATTATAATTACTTTTTTTCGTATTATATCTATCTAATCATATCCGTCCATCCGCTATCTGTTATAAATCTATCTATCCATATATATGTCTATCTGTCTATCTACCTACTCTGTATATGTATCTGTCTATCTATCTCTCTCTCTCTCTGTCTAATATAACATATCTATCTGTTTAGATATGTATATCTATCTATCGTTCTATATATCCATCAATCTATCTGCCTGTCTCTATCTTTATATATGTATGTCTGTCTGGCTATCTATCTATATCAATCTATTTGTCTCTATCTATCTATTTATCTATCTATATGTCTGTCTGTCTATCTATGTTTTATTAATATAACCACCTATCATTTATCTCTCAATCGATCACTTGATCCATCCATCGCTCCATCCATCTATATATATAAAATCATCTATCTTGTATATATCTGTTTGAAGATGTATGTCTGACGATTGTCATCACCACATCAATAATCACATTTAGTAATGGTCAAAACTTATTGTTAGGATGTCTACGATCAAGATTATCAATTATCTAAATGATTTATTTCATACATTAGCCGACACTGAATGACAAATCATGACAGACCACATAATTCGTCCGCATGACGAATTAAATTCTAGTTATTATTATTATTATAACTTTGGATAAAACATGACTGTTAATACTATTATCATTATTATACATACATTGAACGACTATGGAAAGCCATCAAAGTCAACATCTAAAATGAATGTTTATTCATATTTTCTAGACATGATGTAGACTCCTACATTCATCGTTGTCTTGAAATTCAATGAATTTCTTTGTTTACAAATTGTGCAAATTTCCTGTAGAATATATCATGACATTGTTGGATTTCCATACAGTTGAGGTTGATCAATCAAACGTGAATCTTTGTAAGATGGGACCCGAGATCTCCTTTTTTTCTCTCTCTCATTTTCTATTTCTTTCTTTCTTTTTTTCTTTTAAACTATACATTCAAATAGATTTAAGCTCAAATTTCTACCATGTTATATTAGTGTTTTGTTTACACTGTTCATACAATTATGTAATAGGAGGCTGCATTCTACAAGCTTCGCTTTTAGCAGCTTCCTCCGTTTTCCGACCTGTTATCTTGATTATTATACATAAGTTTCTTTGTTTTATCAATTATAATCATATCAAGATGTATGTAACAAAACTTATTGTAAATGATTGTTGGAAATGGAAAAAATAAATGAAATGAAATATGTCATTTTTACCCAAGTACCTAAACCGTAAAAGATAGTGTACAATAATGACTGAAGACACAACTGTACATTACATGTACCTGTTTCACTATCACAAACATGGGTTCTTTATAATCCCTGTTCTACAAGTTTTCCAAAACAAGTCACTTCCACCTTCAAAGAAACAGTCAATTTATACTTCCTCTCTGTATATATTTACATGTAATTCCAATATGAAGTGCACATTAATATAATGACATATCAATTTCAGTTGAGAATATTGGACCCTTGAAAATATCACATTGGAAGAGTATGTATACCCTGTTGATATCTAAGAATACAAATGAACATGTTTTAAAGGTCAAGTCCATCCCAGAAAGATGGTGATTTGAGTAAATGGAGAAAAATCAAATTAGCATAATGCTGAAAATTTCATCAAAGTCGGATGTAAAGTAAGAAAGTTATGTCATTTTTAAGTTTCGCTTTATTTTCACAAAATAGTGATATGCACGACTCAATGACATGCAAATGAGACAGACGCAATGTCCCTCACTCGCTATTTCTTTTGCTTTTTATCGTTTGATTTATACAGTATTTCAGTTTTTACAGATTTGGCAATAACAACCAACTTGACTAAACCATGCTAATTCCACTTGTTCAGGGAGGAATTAATCATTGTTTCACTTGACAATGAGAAAATTACAATGTAGAATATTTCATATCATAAAATACAAAATAGTGTGTGAGTGATGTCATTTATAGTCCCCTCATTTGCACACTGATCAGGATGTGAATATAACTGTTTTGCGAAATCAGTCAAACTTTCTTATTTTACATCAAATTTTGATGGAATTTTCAGTGTAATGCTTGTTGGATTCTTCTCTTTTTATTAAAATCAATTTTTCATGGGGGGCGGACTTGTCCTCTAAGTTTCATTTTTTTTCAATCATTTTTAATATAAACATGATATTTCATTCACACATACATATAACGAGGTAGAAATCCAAATATTCCAATTCAAATACCTTACAAAAATAGAAATTTGTTTCAATGAAAGGCTGTGTAATTGGTTTCTTTAAAGTAGAAATTAACACATAAGTACTAAAAAAAAAAAAAAAAAAACCTGGTCCAACTATTATTCAAAGAACTGATGAAATAGTATTTTGAAAAATAATCCAGATTTGAACATTTCATGCTATTACAGGTAAGATAAGAACATAAATGTTGGTGATTCCACTTTTAGTTTATTTTTTTCTTTTTATTTTATTCTTCAGAGAAAATATGATATAAAATCAGATCTTCTTCAGAGATAAAATAAATGTTGCAGTCACACAAAAGTACTTAGACACTGATGCACCTGAACAAGCTCCCAGACATTCACAGACTGCCCTAAACAGCAAGCACTAACTATGCACTCTCATAAAACACAATTTTTTGATAAATAGCACTTTCCATTAAATGGGAAGTTCCAAGAAGTAGAATACTGTTATTTGAAGTTCAGGATAAGGTTAGGAAGAATAGAATAATAATTTTGCTTTGCTGCAAGCCCTGTGGTCAAAGAAATGTCCACATCAGTTTCAAGTCGCAGCTGATGGCGTCATTAAGATTTGGAATTGAATTTGCTTTTATTCATTCAGGTAGGCTCTAACTGGACTGAATTTTTATTTCAATAGTCCTACCACTATTCTGGACTCTGATCGCTAAGAATTTATTGGTTGAAATGTTCATATGAAATGTTATTACAATTTCTTCAAAATTAGGATCGCAACTAATCATGTAGTGTGCCAGGCTCAATATCCATAACTTGATATTCAAGGGACTTTCATGTACATACATTGTCGCTCTAGTATTGGAGACATGCCCACACCAGGGTGAACACCCACCCCAGGGAAGCGCTCATGTTTATTCATATCAAATGATAACAGCCTCGATCATCAGCAAACACAAGGGGAAGCTGGGAAATAACGGCCCCCTCCCCTAATGATTCTTGAAGTAGTAAACGGAGAGGGGTAAGAGTGAACCAAAAAAAAGAGGTTATTGGACATATAAATCTAAATTGCCCAAGTTATTGTAAAGAGAAAACAATATAAACTTTAGCCCCCCACCCCCCCCCCCCTTCTGATCAAAACACCTTGATGTCGCTTTTGCCAAATATTCCATATATGCATCGTCACTCCAGTGACCACCTTCAAGGGCAACCTGAAAACATACCTGTTTAAGAGCGCTTTTTGATAGACATTGACATATTGTTCAGACATGTATTATATGTAGTTTTTTTGTTGTTCTGCTCTGAAGCGCCTTGAGCATCTAATCAAGATGGAAAGTGTGCTATCTCATGTATTATTATCATTTCAATAAGGTACATGTACATGAAAATACTATGAAAACATATAATATTTTCAACAATTTAAATTGAATTGATAAGCATCTCATATTGAACCATCGTCAATGGAGCATTGTGGCCCAGCAGATTAGTCTCCTGACTTTGAAACAGAGGGTCTTGGGTTCAAATCTCAGCCATGACATTTAATTCAGCAAGAAAAATATCCACAAGGAAGGTAAATGATTACCTGCTACGATTAATTCCTTGAAATGCGTGTGCACTGAAAGTAATAACGGCTGCCAAGCTAAAGCCGGAGTAATAATATCCGAGTTCTTTGGAAATAAATTGAGACTTTATATTCATAATGTGATATGCACTATACTAGAACTGTAATTATTATTACTATCATAATCACACACACATTCACATTTCATTTAATGATAATGAATATAAGACTAATAGTACCTGCAAATAACATATTGATACTAATTAATACAAAATAATTCTCAGCTTAATGCCAGTATACACAAGGTCTTGACAATGAATGCGATACAACTTTTGTGTACATTGCACATGTGGCAGACAGGTCAATAATCAATACCAGTGTCAGTCGATTATCGCCAGAAAATATTGCTGATAACACAATGTATTGCCTAGTCTGAAAATCCATTACATACGTTCAATATGACTAGTAACTCAAGGAGCAGGAAAGGATAATGGATGTAAGGCTTACATCAGTGCTTGTCCCCGAAAAGCCGACTAGTAACTTGCGAAGTTCTGAGTTCTGTCTAGGCCGGGTATTTTGGAAGATCATTATGGCCACGAGGGGAGGGGGCCTTGAGAACTCGGCTGCCGAAAATTGGCAGGAAGATTGTCTGGAACGTAATTTACAAAATTGTATAGCAATTTATTTCCTTTCATGATCCCTACATCAGGCTAATGGCAAATGGAAAGTTCATTGATTGACTTTAATTACATGCATAGATTAGTCTGTAGTGAAAGTAAATGGCAAGTTTTATTAAGTCTTGAAGAGCATAATTCAATAATACATGATGTCAAAATTTCAGAGATATACCTAGCTTCATGTAAGTTTAATATATTTACAACATCAAATCAATATACATGCATGTTCATGATAATAAAGCACCAATCAAAATGTTGTAAAACTGGATTAAACTAGCAGTGTGTGCCAGTTTGGTATAATCAGTAGTTCATTAAGAGAGAACATAGAGTCTTATAATGTCGCTTCATCCAGTGTGGAGCATTGTGGCCCAGTGGATTAGTCTCTGGACCTTGAAACAGGGGGTTGTGGGTTCGAATCCCAGCCATGGCGTAATTTCCTTCAGCAAGAAATTTATCCACGTTATGCTGCACTCAACCCAGGTGAGGTGAATGGGTACCTGGCAGGAATTTATTCCTTGAAATGCGTGTGCTCTGTAATCATAGTAATTACGGCAGCCAAGCTACAGCTGGGGTAATAATATCCAAGTCCTTTGGAAGCGCATAGAGACATTATTCATAATTGTGATATGCGCTATACAAGAACTGTTTATTATTATTATTATTATTATTATCCAGTTAGTGCTTGTTTTTGTTTGGTCTCGTTCAACACCGTAATGCACTAGTTCATTCTTGAAAAGATACTGCTTGAAACTCAACCAAACTAGTTTAAACTAGTTTGCACTGATTTTATCTGGATTGTTACAGTGATATATATATATATGTTGGTTCATTCTGGGATAGGTAGAGCTTGAAACTCAGTCAAACTTGTTTAATCCCATTTGTACTGGATTGGTCTGAATTGATGCAGTGATATGTTGGTTTATTCCGGAATAAGTAGAGCTTGAAACTGGATCAAACTAGTTTAATCCAGCTTGTACTGGTTTGGTCTGGGATGATGCAGTGATACGCTGGTTCATTCTGGGATAGGTAGAGCAAGGAACGCAGGTTTCCGTCTCTTGTATTCATCTAGTCGTGTAATGGCATAACTGAGGATAGAAATAGATAAAAATAAATAGAACTGTCATTTTTTTACTGTCTATTCTGCCATCCATGTCTTGCCTTATTTAAATATAAATTCAACTGAAAAAAAAAAAATGATTAAACAAAATATGACAAATTCACGAATTTGTCTGTTTAAAATTATAACAATGGTCCATACATGTACAATATGATAATAGTAGAAAATTAGCAACAGCTCAGATAAAATCGAAAAATAAAAGATAGTATTCTGTCAGTAGACAAGTCTTTTTATACTTTGTAAATGAAACACATGACCATGGGTGCTTATCAGCATTGGCAGTTTTAAGCTTACTCAATTTTCAACTAATAGTCCTATTCCCATTGTTTTACAATACAGGTTTGCTCAGAGTCTTAGAAAGTGACAGAAATATCTGCAACTAGATCATGGAGATAATAATATCAATTTACCTTTATTTAATATATACAACTGTCTCTAAATTTATATTCACAGTGATTAAAATGTGGTAAAAATGGGATACTTGATGAAGGAATTTGACTTAAAACATATATACATGTACTACAATTGTTTCAGCGGGTGCGGATCGGGGGGGGGATGCAAACATTTGGAAAAGATAACTTTCCTTCTTCTTTTTTCTGCAAATAAAGCATCATTCATTTGGGAGGGATGACCTTTTCTTTCTTCTTGAATTTTTGGCTTCTCAAATTATTCTAAATACCAAATAACCTTCATTTGGTAGTAATGACCTTTTTTTGGGGGGTCTCTAATTTCTAGCGAGAAATGCAAGGGTCTATTAAAAAAATCCTGGATCGATAGCATTTCGTGGCAATATATCGAAAGAGAAACTTCATGCTTCACATTTCCAATCTGCCATAAACTATAAGGTGAAATCAACACACAAATTCAAATGACAAACTGACAGATTCATGACTTTATTGAATATACATTGAGGGGAAATCAAAAGAAGAAAATATGAAAAGAGAAATAATTCTCACTTACTCTAAGAAGTCGAAGTCTATAGTTGAGTGGCAAGCCTGCACAATGGACCATACACCCCAGAAAAAATGAGACACCTAAAGAGAAGTTTCAAAGAAAAAAAAACATACAATAAAATATATTAGGCGAGTCATAATGCAGTGGTTCAGGCTCTCCCCTTTTAATCAGAGGGCCATGGGTTCAAATCCAAGTCACTGGGTATATGCATGTAAAACATGTCCCAATCAACCTGCGTGCCAATTTTCGGCACGATCCGTCAGTTGATGGCCGAGATCTCAAAGCCCCCCCCCCCTCCCCCTGGCCATATGATCTCAAAAAATAATTGTTAGGGTTTTGTACCAAATACTTGTTAAGGGTAGGTTTCTGTAGCTTATTCTTGTCAAGGGCAGGATTTTGTACCAAATACTTGTTAAGGGTGGGGTTCTGTAGCTTATACTTGTCAAGGACAGGATTTTGTACCCAATACTTGTTAAGGGTGGGGTTCTGTAGCTTATACTTGTCAAGGGCAGGATTTTGTACCAAATACTTGTTAAGGGTGGGGTTCTGTAGCTTATACTTGTCAAGGGTAGGATTTTGTACCAAATACTTGTTAAGGGTGGGGTTCTGTAGCTTATACTTGTCAAGGGCAGGATTTTGTACCCAATACTTGTTAAGGGTGGGGTTCTGTAGCTTATACTTGTCAAGGGAAGGATTTCGTACCCAATACTTGTTAGGGTAGGGTTCTGTAGCTTATACTTGTCAAGGGCAGGATTTTGTACCCAGTACTTGTTAAGGGGGGGGGGGGGTTCTGTAGCTTATACTTGTCAAGGGCAGGCTTTTGTACCCAATACTTGTTAAGGGTGGGGTTCTGTAGCTTATACTTGTCAAGGGTAGGATTTTGTACCCAATACTTGTTAAGGGTGGGGTTCTGTAGCTTATACTTGTCAAGGAAGGATTTCGTACCCAATACTTGTTAAGGGTGGGGTTCTGTAGCTTATACTTGTCAAGGGCAGGATTTTGTACCCAATACTTGTTAAGGGTGGGGTTCTGTAGCTTATACTTGTCAAGGGAAGGATTTCGTACCCAATACTTGTTAGGGTAGGGTTCTGTAGCTTATACTTGTCAAGGGCAGGATTTTGTACCCAGTACTTGTTAAGGGGGGGGGGGTTCTGTAGCTTATACTTGTCAAGGGCAGGCTTTTGTACCCAATACTTGTTAAGGGTGGGGTTCTGTAGCTTATACTTGTCAAGGGTAGGATTTTGTACCCAATACTTGTTAAGGGTAGGGTTCTGTAGCTTATACTTGTCGAGGTTAGGACTTTGTACCAAATACTTGTTAAAGCTCGAGGATAGTTTTGGTGAAGGATCATAAAATTCAGTTGTATGGGTCGTGGCTATTGAATAACAAGAACTGATCATAATGCAATATGAGAGTGGCAAAATTTCTACTTGAAAATGTCTAAATTTTAAATAAACTCAGAAAATGAAGTCATTATCCTCGGCTGAATTTCACCGACATCTTACTCAATCTACCTATTCGCAATGTTCAAAAAGGTCACTTTTCACAGCGCCCACTTTCGTCCATGACTGAGCATTTGTTTTTCACGTGACCGATATCTACTTTACTGGAAAACAAAATTCTTCCGCGCATCGTCTGCTATCGCTAGGCTACACGGAGTGCATGCAATGCTTTAGTATCCAAATTTCACCGCGAGTACTGAGCGCGGGAGCATGGCCGGAGAAACGCCGAGCAGCCACTGTCGTAAAGTCGGTTTGTATTGAGCCAGAGGAATTGGAGGGATATCTGTTGTAGATTTACCTTCGCTATGCTAATGCCATCACTCATACTAACCTATATATATATGTATTTATATATATATATATATAGTGTACTTTGATATCCATAAAATAGTATCGTTGAGGTTCCTGAGAATATTTTGTAGAGATTATAAGACGACTACAATTTCTGCAATGGTTGGTCGAACAACCAAAACACAGGACACCGGATGCGATGCACAAATCGCAGCATCGCCTGACGATGTGTACGGCGGGCCGGCCGCCCGCTGACATTCACATCACACTCATTCACGCGAACACTTCTGACCGCATGTAATACGTGCCGCTGAAATCTGCATTCTCTTTCTTATCACATGTGACACACAGCCGCCTCTCGACCAAATTACTTTTTCTAGACTCTGTAAGCAGCTCTGCCATCACACATTTTTCTTCAAAGAACAATTTACATGACCGGCGTCGTCATGTGATTGCAATCTCAATAAAATTCAACAAATTTCTCCTTTCTATTGTCTTATTGCTGACAGTTCCCCGGGCAGTCCCCCCCTAAATTTGAGGTGGGGGAGGGGATGGTGCTCCCTAAAATTTTTGTTGATAACCTTTTTTTTGCTTGTCAATTTTCTTTCATGCGTCCCTCCTAAATTCACGTGGACCCCCCTGAAACGTTTTGTGTCCCCCCTAAAATTTAGGTTGATGAACTTTTTTTTGCTTGTCAAAAATTTTTGGTGATCCACTCCTAAAACTTAGGTTGACAACCATTTTTTTTTTTGGGGGGGGCTGTCAAAATTTTTACCTGTGCCCATCCCAAAATTTCAGCTGGACCTCCCCTATATTGTTTGGCTTCCGCGCCGCCAAGGTGTGTTTCCATCTAAATATGTAAAGCATTTTCAAGAAACAACATTTCAACTAATGTAAAGAAAAAATGCACATTTTCGAAATGGCAATTATTGGGTCCTTGATCCGTAAACAACCGTGAAGAGACATCCTTTTTTATCATTATCTTATAAAGTGGTTTGCAGATTTTCGCCTGTATCTTTTGCTGACAAATCTATATGATCTTGGCCCAGGGCCGGCGCTAAGACTCAAACGTAATATTTTCACCTGCAGCCTACCCCCCCCCCCCCCGACCAGCAAATCGATACTTTTCTTTTGGGAGGGGGGGTGCAAAGTTCCAATGCATATCTAACTCCCTCTAACTGTATCACAATCCTGATCGTAAATAATTCCATTACGAAAATATGTAAAGGTCACGATGGAGAAATAGGCTTGATGTATTACATATTTAGCATCTGACGTGGCGTACCTAGGATTTTCCAAGGAGGGGGGGGGGGCAATTTGACAAGTAAAAAATAAAAAAAAAACGTCTTCAACTAAAATTAAAGGATTTCGTACAAGAAGAAAATTTGACAAGCAAAAAAAAAAAAAGAAAAAAGGTCTTCAATTTCAAAGGCACGGGCCACATGTGGCTCATCACGGATCAGTTGTGACTCGTCGGGGGGGGGGGACATGGGTTGTGACTCGTCAGGGGTTGGGTAGTCTGTCCCTCTGTAGGTACGCTAATGTCTGCTAATGTCTCCAAGGTCTCCCCCCCCAAAAAAAAAATAATAATAATAAGATTACACTCGAAATTACCAGGAACTGATCGCTTCTATCACCGACATGCTGTGTAGCACTGACCAAGTTCCCCCATCTATCTCTTACCCCGTTTTTTTCCTCTTTTTTTCTGGGGGGGGCAGAATCATATGCCATTGTGGTACTAAATCAGGTGCACATTACGTTCGGCATGGCTGGGGGGGGGGGCGATATATAAAACAAGTCGGGAGTCAGTTGATATTGATCGCGCTTCTTGCGCTATAAAATAGCCATATAAAATGACCTGGGCCTGTTGCAGAAAGAGTTGCGTTTAAACGCAGGTCAAAAAATCAAACGCAAGTCCCAAATGCGCGCTGTTGATTGGTTGAAAATCAAGTTGGGCATGATTTTTTGAGTTGCGATCGATTGCAACTCTTTCTGCAACGGGCCCCTGGACATGGAAAGTTATTTGACGACCGTTTATACAAGCTATAGGAATTCACGAAGAGCTAGCGTATCGCTGCTAGCACGAAGCGCGAGCTGATATTGTTTGTATTCAAACCTGACAATAGTACATTGGAGGAGGCCTATACATACTAGCTTGTTTTGCAATCATGCCGTGGAATCTAATAACTATTTATACTGACCCCCAATCGAACGTTTGACATGTTGTGATGAAAAGGATATAAAATCCAAGTACAAGTGCGAGCTCTAAGCGCGAGCTTGTTTGGTTTTTTTTCGGACTGGGGTGGCGAAATTACCGGGAGAGTGGAGCACTTGCCACCCTTTCCACTAAAAAAAATATAATTTTTTCAAATTGAAATGTGCCTTACAAAATTAATGCCCCGTTTGAAGTAAAACAAAATACATTTTAGGCTAGAAAATGACAAATTCTGGGCTGGCGCTTCGCGCTCGCACCGATTTTTGTTCGTGCAAGAATCATCCTGTTCATGGTTACATTTCGTGATAATTATTGATATTCTGATGTGAAACTGGATAATTTAAGTGCAGGCTATCGCGCATGTTTAAGATTTAGACCTAGAATTTGAACATTCTGAATACATTTGTTTAATGGAACATTATGGAATACAAGTATACAATATGAACTTGGCAAATCAAAGAATGTGACCACGCAGCGTTAGCTTAAAATGCTGATATGTATAGACCATAAAATTGATATTTTACAGAGCACTTAAATTTGTAAATGAAAAAAATGAAAGCTCGTTGTCCGAGCTAAAATATGTTTTGTATATTGACTTCAAAACTTGCTCCATATCAGCCTATTGAGCAAGATATTAATCTATTCGAACAGGCAATTCTTGAGCCAAGCGCAAGCTTTTATGGTAACATGAAAGATTTGCAAGTCTCCTCACATTATTACATTCACTCGTCTTCCTCCTCTTATTTTCTTCTTCTGTCTTTCTTGTTTTCCCTTTTTGTTTTTCTTTCTCCCTTTTTTTTTGCTCTGTCAATTTTTTTCAGGGGGGGCACGTGCCCCCAGGCCTCCTCCCCGTAGCTACACCACTTCGGGTCAGCAGTCACTTCGCCCCTGGATTCGCCAATGCCCAATTTTTAATTATCCTGCATGTCTTCATTACAGAACATTTTCAGTTTATGTAATCCCATTCAATATCAAATCTATCAATAATTGTCAATATACATGAACCTCTATGAAGGGGCTAGTTTTAGCGGCTTGTATTTCCGCTCAGAGTTTTAGAAAGATGCAAATTGGTCGCATCCCCTGCCATTATTTTGGACAGCGTAGGAGAACCCCTTTTCTTATCAATCATGGCAATGATTCTGGTGAATTAAGTTACCAAAGAACGATCGGTCAGAATAATTTATGAAATTAATGTTCAGTGATATCGAAGTTGAATGGCCATTTTCAAATTAATGAGCTTGCCTAACAGTTAGGCAAGCTCGTTAATTTAAAATGGCCATTCGTATAGGTTTTTTAGCTTATAGAATAGGAAGGAGAAAACAATATCATTTTGGATATTGAAACAAGGGGTAGAAATAAGTTTTTTACAAAAGAGGGGATGCAGGTGGCAATTTTCGTAGATTTAGCTATATCGTGCGGGACTCTCTGGAGAAGCATGTATACTCAAGAAACTAGCATTGGTTAAAAAAACCGGGAAAAGATGGATAAATAAACAAATAAATAAATGAATGAATGAAAAAAATATTTGTAAGCCTATGTCTTCTATGAGCAACTGTAAAAATATACGGGGTGCGTCTCTGCCTGGATCCGCCAAAGATGATATGCCATGAGTGTCGATCGGTGGGGGGGGGGTGGAGATGGGGAAATATACCCCAAAAGAATTCAGGTGGGGATGGCTTGTAAAATCGCACCCCCCCCCCATTATATTGAGGGCATCGAAAAAACAGTATATCTCCAGAAAAAAAATCGATCTTATAAAAATACATGAAATCAATAAAAAAAAATGTTAACACAGAAATACACAAAAGAAAGAAAAACAAAATTTGTTTTCTGAAGTTGACAAGTCTGTTTTGAAATAGTTACACATTTATCTGTAATGATAAGTGAACTTGCCGATATCTTCGGGTAATTTCATGAGCCATGAATAAATGCAAATGTTTAGGCCCTCTCTCCATTCGATGGTGCAAAAGTAAAATTGTATTAACAACAAAAGCATTTTATATATGTTATCTGAATTCATAGGCGAATCTAAAGGGGGAGAGGGGAACGATTCCCCCGCTCCTATTTGCGGAGCAAAAGAAGAAAACGGGGAAAAGTTAAAGAGAGGATAAAAGAAAAGGAAAATAAAAGAAGGAAGACGAGTGAATAGATAAGACGATGGGAAGACTTAACAAAAAAATCTTTCATGCCTCTATTTTCGATCGCGCGAAGCGCTCGTATTGCTTGTTCGATGACCCATATCTTGCTCAATAGGATGATATAGAACTAAAAATATCAAGTACTGAAGTCAATATACAGAACATATCTCAGCTCGGACATCGAGCTTGAGCTTTCAATATTGCTATATAGTGCTTGAAATAGTGCTTAAATTACCCCTTGTTCAGACCGGAAGAAGAACAAATATTTTCAGCTCACGTTTCGCACTAATTTATTGAGATCGGTTAAATATTAAAATTTTTCTGCCCGCGGTTCGCGCTGGCATTATATATGTAGGAAGAAACCAAATTGCCCAGATTTCATGACTTACAAAGCATGAATTGAGAGTTCTATTTTTAAGTCAGAATTTCATCTTTTTTTCCGCTGCTCGCGCTTCGCGCTCGCGTTTATCGTTTAGCTTTATATCCTGTCCTTTTCATGATTACAACAAGTTGTTAGAATTCCATTGTGCCAAAACGTCAACAAATTTCAAATGTATACCTATCCTGTTCATGATGAAAAAAAAATCAAACGCGTGCTCTTTCTCACTTCATAAAAGATGACGTATGGAATATATAGGCGAGTATAAAGTCAGAGATCTTGTCATTTAATTATACTTGTATGTCGGTAATTTATTTTGATTATTTTTTCCTCGCTCTTTGCTTGGTCCGTATAAGAGGTTGAGGAGTGGCGATTTTGTAAGTCGTGTAGTTGAACAAAGTAATATTAAAAAAGAAAGTGTTTTTATAATGATATATGATATGTAATGATATATAGTAAAAAGTATTATTTTAACATTATTTAAAATTTTGTTGCAATTTATCGATTGCAACACAACTTTTTGCTATTCTCTCATGAAAGCAGTCAGATGCATGGACAATTCTGATAATATATTTCTCCCTTTTATAATGAGAGGTTGAAATTGTTTTTTATTATGTGAATGGATTGTTTGTAAAAAAAACAACAACGAATTTATACTGCAATGAAGTCTTGAAGTCATCCTTGTTGACAACGCGATCCAGTTATTCCCTTTCCTTCAGTTCTTTCTTTCTTTATCTATTAATCTCTATTTTCTTTCATTGCATTCTTTCTTTCTATCTCAATTTCCCCTCGTGCAGTTGTGACTTGAATGGAGCGGTCTTCCCTGCTTTGTACAAGGCCCATTCCGTTTTTTTTTTTTCAATTTACTCGCTCGCGGATTCGCCGCGGCTGCATGTGCTGGTCTTTTTTCAGTTGGTTTTATAATGCCAATTCGTCTAATTATGAACTGGTCTACTGGGGTCTACCATCATCAGTTCGTCCACTCACTGTTTTGTCTAATAACCAGTCAGGTCAAATACCCATCTAAAGTCCATATACCCCCGTATTTAGTCTAATAATTGGACTAAAGTGTGAATTGGTAGAAATGAATAAAAATGAAATGGGTATTAGACCAACTGGTTATGAAATGAATGAAAATAAAATGGGTATGAGGATAGACCAAATTGTTTATGAGACGATTTGGTCACTGTGATAGACGAAGAAGAAATGACGATCGAAGTGGATTTGGCAACACGAATTGGCACTTTACCGCTGTGCTTTACGGTGGGTACAAAAACAATGATTAAAAGAAGCGAGCGTGACCCCCCCCCCCCCCCGAAAAAAGCCCCGCACAAATGAAATAAAAGAGGAAAACCCAAAACATAAGGCCTATATTCGGGTCGCTCTTTGTAGAGAATGTAAATTCCTAAACATCATCCCTCACATTTGGAGATCATGCATATAAAAGATAACACTTTTGCGATCCAAAATAAAGTCGTGTCATTTTTCTATCGCCAGTCATGAAACATGTCTATACATGGACATCGAATCCCCGGGACCCACAAAGTTTTTACTCATATAGTTAGTAGCTTATGTTAATTCTAGGACGTATGTGAAAATCATCCATCAAAATATGGAAAATATACTAAACTCAAATGACACTATATACAGAACTTTATCAAGTTACATTCCATTTCCACATTTGAAGCTTGGTATTATATAACCTCGATTGAATTATTTCTGCAGAGGACACGTATACATGCATGTAGTGTAGGAACATAACCGTGCATATAACGCATACATAAACCCATATACATGTGTATATATAAGGCCTTTCCAGTAGACCGATGCATAATGCAAGCATTGAACTCTGCATGACCTCGTCTGGACGAGCAGTATATGACCTTATTACGTAAAGTTCGTCTGCTCTCGAATCAACACAATTCCCATGCATAGTACACCCATAGAGCTGTTACACATGAAAACAACTTCATGTAGTTTATGATTTCAGACACAATCCACCCAGTGATGGTTTGTTTCTAATTGTTTTTAGCGAGTAAACACTCCCGTAAAAACATATCCAAATATAAATTGCCCCCGTCTTTTGGCAATTAGAGACCAGTTATTCAAATACACTCATTGTAGCATATATCGTGGTTCCACTTTTTTTAAATGGGATGATGAGGGTTTGTTTATCGTCGGGGTTTAGTCGTCGATTGGCAATGAATCTAACTTCCAAGGAATAGGAAATCAAGGTGCATTAGCTATAAGACTAAGTTCAGTGAGGTACGTATCGTTCAAGTGTTTTCTTTTGTTCTTCTCTGCCGTTTGTTGTCACGTTATGCATCGGAATTATCATCGAATAAATAGTGCGTATACAAAACGGGCTTAGCAAACCTGAGTGACTATAGACTGGACAACTCCTCTTTTCAGCGGACTACATTTTGTTCCCGCGTACGTAGCTCAAGCGGTGGTGCGTGTATACTGCAGAGCGCTAGCCATGCTAGCTGCAGCTGGAGGCCGAGGCAGTGCATGCAAAATAATGCATGGATTTCGGTGATAGAGGGAGGCAGCTCGCAACCTGCTAGCCGGAGATCGCGCGTCAGCTTGATAATTCTGGGATACCCGACAGGGTTAAATTACAAGGGAAATTGCAAAATTAACTATGTAAAACACCATTTCATTTCATGTCATCCACATCATGACTGTTTTAGGGCATAAGCATTCATATCACATAGAAATTAATTAGAATGGTGACAAGCAGATTTTGAGGATTTACCAAAACTATCCACCCTCTTTAAGGGTGAGGTTATGTTGCTAATAGGGTTCCACACTATCATACCTGTGAAGGGATGTGCTCTCAGATGATTGAAAATACAAATTTAGGGTACTTTTTGAAAACGCATGGACACGCGTCATATCCATCGGTAAGCGGCCATTTCCCAAGGCCGAGTGCACTCAAATAAATTTAGAACAAAAAATCACTAAGTAATCATTTCATGAAATGTTCCTTAGGCCCTAGTGCACACTATGTGATCCGCTACAACGTAATTTAAAAAATAAATTGCATAATATCAAAATTCCATGAAGTAAAAGTACTCTACTTGAAGTTCTGCCTAATGTCAGGAATAATAATTTTACTTTGCAGCAAGAACTGTGGTCGGAGTGACGTCCAAAATGACTTCAAGTCACAGCTGATGATGACGCCATTACGAAATGGAATTGAATTTGCTTTTATTCCAACAAGGAGGCACGAACTTGACTGAATTTTCATTTCTTCGATTTAGTTAGTCTTACGTTCATATCAAACGTGATTACAATATCTTTTGGATCGCAACAGATCGCATCACATGCGCTGGGCTCTAGGTTCTTACCAACGCAAACTTGTTTACGATGGCATACATCCTCTCAACTTCTTTATCAGTAACTGCTTTATTCTCTCCTTGCAAAGAATAACGAGCCTTCAGGTATTCACGAATCCATTTCAACTGGAATTCCCTTTCAGGATAGAGGTCATAGTTGACTTCCTCAATACCTGAGAGAGATAGTGAGGGAGAAAGAGAGAAAGTTGAAATACATTCAGCATACAAAAAATACACCATAAAATCATGACATGGAACCTAATCAAATGATTACCTGAAACATCTCAGGTGACCAATCATTTACTTTAGCAAACATAAATTTGCTAATGATTGGTACTAAACATGGCTCGTTTTATTAACTGTTAATAAAATCTAATATAATGTTTTATCAAATAGCAATGATTCCCATCACTATCTTATAATTTTTACTCTGGCATTAAAATAATTACACACATTTTTTATATTTGAAATAGTCCAAACATTACAATTATTCCAAAGTTTGATGATATATATTTGTATGTTGATTGTGTTAATGTTCCGTGAATAGTGCCTTGGGGTTATAACAAGCTGTGAGGTCAACTTGGGTAATGGTAAAAACTATGCCTCTCATAGCAGTCAATATGAATATAATGAACCAGCTTTGTGAGTTAATGTTCCTTTCTCTTTCGTAGAGAATAAAAAAGAGCTACAGAATCCTATATTGACACCAAAGCTTATCAATATCAAAGATTTAGGCAGTTGATTGTGAAAAGTTGCCCACAGAAAAAAATAAAAACTATATTCTAGTGAAGGATAACAAATATAGTAACTTTCGATATTGATTGAAAATTTATATTTTAATGCAGTCTATGATGACACTTTGAGGGTACAATAATATAATAATGTAGGATTTGTATAGCGCACGTATTCACCTTGCTAGGTGCTCAAGGTGCTCCTATATTACCCTGGCTAAGCTAGTCTACCGATTCCGGTGTGCACAGTTTTTTTAGAAATTAGTTCCTGCCAGTACCCAGATACATCACCTGGATCGAGTGCAGCACAGTTACAACTTTTTTTCAAGAAAATGTATAATAACAGAGTAGTGAACAAATGAAGATCAGAAAAATTTAAACTTAATAATGGAAAATGCCCATCTGTTTCCGGTGTGTTCCCATGTGTTGTTCCCTGTGTTAGCTTACACCAAGAGAAGCCTGTGGTAATGAAATGAATATCATTTCGAGCAAGCCTGAATTATTCTTAATAAACTTCACTGTTTTAAATAATCATTTTGGCGAATGATAAACACTTTAGGATTGCTTCCATTTCCTATCAAAGTCATTATTATACCAAAACTTAACTCAGCTTTGCCCAAATTCAGAAATAGGTATAGCAATCAAAAGAATAACACTTACCTGGAAATTCACAGAAATGGTTTCCTATGTCATACGGGAGGTAGTTGTACATCGCATACTCGTAGTCTATAAAACTAACTTTACCTGCAAAATGGAAACCAAATGTAATACAAGAGATTTGATCAGCAACGCTATTACGTACAGAACGTCAACACTTTGCAGTCGGTTGTTATCAGCAGGGTGCTAAGCACTTGCCAGATTGCCCGCGGCAAGTAAAAGTTAGAGACGGGCAGGTGTTTTGAGGTAAAGACCAAAACTACTTGCCCGAATTGGGCAAGCAAAATTATCACAGTAGAATGACTGAAATTAGGGTCAATATGATATATTGACCCTAATTTTGGTCATGGCAGGCAAGATAAAATCACTTCATGTCAAATGAGAGAAAAAGGTCAATGGTTTATAAAACCGCAAAACTTTCTTTTGAAGAGGTATTAAAAACTTTTTTTTTTCAATCTCTGGGAATTCAGGCCTATACATGTATAATTTTTTTTCATATTTTTACATATTTTTTGTTCTTAAGTGCAATTGCTATGGATGAACAAATTGTTTATGTTGGAGAGCAACTGTACAAGAGACATGAATTAGGGTGTACAGTTATTGTATTTGTTTTTCCAATGAAACAACAATTTATTGCTATTCATATGTTCTAAAAAAGTGTGACATGATACTAGGGTGCCTAGTCTAGACAATACAGCCATGTTAATATGGTGTACTTACTTTTCTCTTTATTAGATGTCCTACGTGCAGTAATAAGTCATTGTGTAAAACGACTACTGGGGTGCCTAGTCTTGACAATACAGACATTTCTAGTACTGTAAACTTACTTTTCTCTTCATAAAAGTATGTCTCCTAGTAGTAAGTCATTGTGTAAAAAGACTACTGGGGTGCCTAGTCTTGACAATACAGACATTTCTAGTACTGTAAACTTACTTTTCTCTTCATAAAAGTATAATGTCTCCAAGTAGTAAATCATTGTGGGAAAAGGCTACTGGTGTGCCTAGTCTTGACAATACAGAAACTTGTAGTACTGTAAACTTACTTTTCTCTTCATTAATTATAATGTCTCCCAGGAGTAAGTCATTGTGTAAAAAGACTACTGGGGTGCCTAGTCTTGACAATACAGACATTTCTAGTACTGTAAACTTACTTTTCTCTTCATAAAAGTATGTCTCCTAGTAGTAAGTCATTGTGTAAAAAGACTACTGAGGTGCCTAGTCTTGGCAATACAGACATTTTTAGTATGGTGTACTTACTTTTCTCTGTATTAAGTATAATGTTTCCTAGCAGTAAGTCATTGTGTGAAAAGACTACTGGGAGGCCTAGATTTGACACAAGAGACATCAACATGTTGGCTTCTGTAATAAGCTCCGATCGTGGCATAATTCGCCTTTCAAATCTGAAAAAGGTATGGAAATAAAGAATATTAACTCTTCATGCGTTCACCTGTAAACCCCGTGTGTGTTGCATTATTTTAGGGTCTCATTCACATTCGTGCCATGAGTCACAGACTCCTTACAATAAAACCTGGCCATGTTATTGTTTGTGAGGAGGGTTTATTGATTTTGTCCTCTCCTTTTTCAATAAACTTCCTGGCTGTGATCAGGATGTATTGATTTTTGGGGAAAACTCAACCATTCTGTAATTTGTAAACTGCGATAATCCGTCGATCGGTACACATGTACGGTATGCAATTGTTTGAAAAACAATAGGACAGGGAACGTCTATGGGAAATGTGTGGTTGTGCAAAAATGCGAACGAAACACGCCTACGGATGTGCAATAATGCGAACGTAACGCATGAAGAGTTAAGCTAACTCACATCTTCACCATAAAAGAGATCAAATACATAAGATTAAAAGTACAAGCACAATCCTTTCTGCAAAATGTGTCGCAGTTCAGGGCAGTTTCTTGTCCAGAACAGATAAAAACTGCATTATGGTCTCTTCAATTAAGTTTCAGTGTGCCAAAATATTACTAATTGTCTGCTTATGTGGAGCATTGTGGCCCAGTGGATTAGTCTCCGGACTTTGAAACAGAGGGTCATGGGTTCAAATCCCAGCCATGGCATTATTTCCTTCGGCAAGAAATTTATCCACATTGTGCTGCACTCAACCCAGGTGAGGTGAATGGGTACCTGGCAAGAATTTATTCCTTGGAATGCGTGTACGCTGTAATCTAAGTAATTACGGCTGCCAAGCTATAGCTGGGGTAATAATATCCAAGTCCTTTGGTAGTGCATAGAGACATTATACATAATTGTGATATGCGCTATACAAGAACTGTTTATTACTATTATGAAAAATTAATTTTTGTTTAAGTATGGCAAAGATAAAACCTGGGTCCCGTTTCATAAAGAATTGTTATCATAACAAATGTGCAATTTCTATAACATATGTACAATCAACCAATCAGATTAAAGGATTTCAGTAGCTTTTAACAGTTATTGCAATTTGCTATCATAACAAGTTTTGTGAAACAGGCTCCAGGCCAATAAAGACCCTAAATTACATTTCTAAGTGGTCTTTATACACAGATTACACTGTACAGTTTGATATTGTCACATCGTTCCGTGCAAGCCTTGCGTGTGACTTGCGGATAACTATGTTTGCTACCAGCAGGTTGCCCGCATTGACAGTATCTCCCACATATCTAACATGCAGTTGCCTGAAGAAGCGCAACCAAGTCTGATTTGTACGCAGAAAAGATTTGAGCATGCTTAAAACTTAATTAGAACATGCAGGTGAGATGAGGGCAATCACACGCAACTCACCGGCAAGGCTTGCAAGAACCGATGTGACAAGGCCTTTGGACCAATAATAGTGAAAAGAACTAAATGGTGACCATTATACTCACATTTCTTGTTTCTTGGGGTCCTCAAAGCGGTCAGGGGTGAGGGAGATAAAATGATTGAGTTTATTAGATAGCTCTGAAGAGGGCGCTTTTCCTCCGTTGGCCTCTACTAGATGCATCCGTGCCATCTCATGAGCAACCAACCTACATAGGAAGAAGAAAGGAATCAGAAAGAGAAGAGTTCAATTAGGAGATGGGATGGGAAGGGAAGGGAAGAGTGAAGAGGAGATGAGGAGAGGAGAGAAGATGAGAAAAGAGAAGAGAATAGAAGAAAAGAGAAGTGAAGAATAAATAAAAAGAAAACAAAAAATTGGAAAGACATACATATGCACCGATATGCTAGATATAATTATTATCTTTATTTTTACCATTATTATTTTTATAATCAATATCATTATAATCATTATTAATATTTGTGGCACGTACTTGTATATCCTCTCCTCCCGTACAGTCTTTTCGTCGAGGATCACACCAGGCACAAAGTCATAGCATATACCGTTCTCGAACGAAGCATGGAGCTTTGGTCCGCACCCTGCCTTGTGAAGGATCTGAAACGTTTCCTTCTCCCTCTTCCGATCCACCAGGAGCTCTGTTTTCTTGCCATAGATCCTCATTAGCAGGATCTCATCCTTGTTGGGTGGGACGTAGCAGCCGACAAGTTTGTTGGAAATGCCTCCAGAAAATACCTAGAGAGAGAGAAGCGGGGAAAAATTACTTTCTAAAAAAAGGAAGGAGTGTCACTTCCTACAGTATAAACAAAATGGATCTGTTAATGCCATCGATGCTAATGCAATCAAAACTTGGTGATATCAGGATGAGTGCCTTAATCCTATTGATTCGGTTTTCCTCAGAGAACCCTATTGACCCATAGGCCCATATTCTGAACTCGGGATTAAATTGTCCATAATTGTCTGTGAATGGCATCTGAAGTATTTTGAAGTATTATTTGTTATCATGAAAGCGAAAGGAAACAAAATAGCAAACATAAGAAATAGACATCCTAAAGAGAATTTTTGAATTTTTGGCTACCCATAATTTTAGTACTGAGTTAGACCACGGTCTAAGTTAAACTTGACTTCAGAATACGGGCCACAGTCTCAAGACTCTAAGAAGATTTCTTGTGTATTATAGCATTTCCTTTTTGATGCCCTTTGCCATAAGCATGGAAAAATTTGATTTTTAATCCATGCTTTTGTGCCATGGTACAATTGAAACCTCTCTTGAGATTACGGGCCATTCTGTTTACAAATAAGTTCCTGAAGATGGTCTTACTTTATACAGAGTAAATAATAAACTTAATCATGACTCTTGTCTGAATTCCTTCCTCAATTTCTATATATATTTAAAATAACTCACCTTAACCTTGATGTCTTTGTCATTCCATTCCGGGCGTACCATCCTGGCGATAGTTATAACGCTGTCTTCGGCATTCTTCTCATCCACGAACATATCAATATGCGGCAAGTTGGAATCCCCACTCATGTTTACTGTAATTTCTACAGGTATTATATCTTGAACGAAAAAAATATGATGGAATCAAATTAAATATGAGAGTCTTAATCTAAAATTACTTGAAGTAAAGTCTTCTTCACTGACATTGTTTCCAGAGCAAGCAAAAATGTTCAGCCTTTCTAGAAATAACCTGCTATTAAACAATTCTATCTCTGTATCTATGACACATACTACAGAGCTACCAAGTCTCACGCATTGTGCGTGAGACTCACGCATTCAGGGTCCGTCTCACGATCTCACGCATGGCACCCATTTTTCTCACGCATCGGGACCCGACAGAAAAAAAGAGAAAGAGTAGCATTATTCGCCAGATTATACGACTGGCCGACCGCCTTCGCGTCTAGCCCGGCACGCGAGACGAATCAAAAGTGCAGTCAGCGCACAGCTAGTACGTGATACGATGAATAGCGTGCGTGCATCGCATGGTTTTGAAGCCCATATCTCATGCGCGCGCACCTTTTCGCAACGTACGGGTGTAAGTACTGGCCGCGCGCGCACAGAGACGTCGAGTCATGAAAATCTCACGCATTACATTTTTTTTAACTTGGCGTCTCTGCATACTATAGAGTGTAGTGAGTAATTGTATTACCAACCAGGCTGGTATTAGCAAACGTGAAAAAAAAGTAAGAAAGTAACTCCAATACTCAATCTTAAAACCTTGCAACATACATTCAAAGGGAATTTGAAAAGAAAGATGTTGAAACAAGGCAAAAACGATGTTGTGTCTCGCCCACTTGTGAAAATGACCAGAAATATCCCGATTTGCAAAGACACGCAACAGAATTGTATCAAAAGTTCATTGTGAAATAACTGGGATGGAATAAAGAGTCTTGCATGTAAACTTTAAAGGGGAATGAAACCTTTGGAACAAATAGGCTTGTGTAGAAACAGAAAAATCAAAGAATAAGAATAAAGAAAGTTTGAGAAAAATCGGACAAATAATGAGAAAGTTATAAGCATTTGAATATTGCAATCACTAATGCTATGGAGATCCTCCCATTGGCAATGCGACAAGGATGTGTGATGTCACTGATGAACAACTTTCCCTTTGGTGGACTATAAAATACCCTCAAAATGTCTCTTTTTGCTTTTTCTTACGATGATACAAACTCTTTATCCATTATGTATTCTTAAAAAATATGTATTACATGCCCTCATGTAGAAAGAACACATGATCTATGGATAGATGTGATAAAAGAGGCAATTCAAGTGAAATATACACTAAAGTAATGGGGAGAGTTGTTCATCAGTGACATCACACATCTTTGTCGCATTGCCAATTTGCTATCTCCATAGCGATAGTGATCGCAATATTCAAATGCTCATAACTTTCTCATTATTTGTCCGATTTTTCCCAAACTTTTGTTGATCTGTTTCTTTGATTTTTCTGTTTTCACACAAGCTATCTTGTTCCAATGGTTTCATTCTCCTTTAATGTTGACCTCAAAATGACGTACATGTATGACCTTACCATGTGACCTCCGAACACAACGCAGATCTCCTAAATACAGCTACAATACACGTTTGATTTGAAATTGACTTACGGATGCATATGTCATAAGAGAATCTTGCATGTAAACTTTAATGTTGACCTAAAAATTACCTTTGATCTTACCATGTGACCTCTGACTGCAGCATAACATGCAGGTCCCCGAAGTACATCTTCCATCCAAGTTTTATTGCAAAGTGACTTATGGTTGTAGAGTTATGCATCATAAGAGTCTTGCATGTAAACTTTAACTTTGACCTGAAAATGACCTTTGACCTTACCATGTGACCTCTGACTGCAGCATAACATGCAGGTCCCCGAAGTACATGAACCCCGGGGGGGCCACTTCCATTCACGAGTGGATACCATGCGCGACCATGGGGTCTCGAAAAGCACCCTAAACACGTAATTTCCATATTCTGAAAATGCACCCCTTAACAAGTATTGGCGTGTGAAACCCTACCCTTAACAAGTATTGGAAACAAAACGATACTCTTGGCAAATATTCCCTGAAATGAACCCCTAAACAAGTACAGGAATGTTTTATTGTTACGGGTCCTTTGGTTGTCGGCTTTACCTTATTTGGTTTAGTACGACCCCACCTTCTACACCTCGCGCAAATAGGACTCTAAACACGTGTTGGGGCAAAAAGGACATCCTTTATAAAACATTTTAATTTTGTTTTATCATCCCCGCAAATTCGACCCTAAACACGTAATTTTCCTAGCGAAATAGATACCCTTTTTTCATTATTTTTGTGTTTTTGACACCCTTTTCACGTTACGTACGTAACGTGCCCTATCGTGAAAAGGACATCCTTTTTACGTGTTTTTTTGGTCGCGCATGGTATCCACTCGTCAATGGTATGGTTGAGCTACCTCAATAAATCCCAATGTCGCGCAAGGGCGCCGGAAGCGGGGGGGCAGGGGGGGCACTTGCCCCCCAAAATAAAATTTTTGGGGGGCAAAACGAGATTTTGCCCCCCCCAACGTGCCCCCCTGAAAGATGAAAAATGATAAATTATTTAAGGACAAAAGTAAATGAATGCACTTTTCTGCCTGAAAATTGTCATTTCCATTGTCAAAAATGAAAAAATTTTGCCCCTGACGGGGCAAATATATTATCTAGTAAGCCTCGCTTCTTTTGACGAACAGTTCCTCTGTGAAACATAGCTTTGATTAGCCACTTTTCCATCTTATTACAGTGTGATCACGTTTAACCTTTTAATGAATACATTTCAAACTAAAAGCGAATGGCAAATTGATAGTGATCCACCAATGATTAGGTTTATAATTCTATGATGCTGGCTGTGTCGTCTAACAAACGCGCGGTCGCCCAGAAACGCTCAGACCGGACCCGATATAACTAACGCGCGTGAACACTAGTTACTCTAGCAAGATAAGGAATCTATGTCATAGCTGTCAAGCCCAGAAACCATAACATCTCGAGAAACTTGTTTCAATTATTTCATTTTCAACTAAATATAAATTGAGTCAATACAGTGATAACAAGAGAACCGTGTTGGCTCAGTCGGTAACGCGTCTGCCCGTCGAAGTCGAAATCGTAGGTTTTGAACTTCGTTATCAGAAAATTGCACTCAGAATAATCAAGTGTAGAGGATTATAATCTATAATTTGTAAAAATGGTGAATCCCACTCGAAAGCAACTTAGAGATAATGTTTAGACATGAAAAAAATAAAATCATCTGTGAAAGTGTCTTCTTGAACGGACTCATATTATCCGAGATGTGAATAAAAATATAAAGAATATAAAAAAAAATTAGCGTTACAGTAGTGCTCTACTATAAAAAAAAATCTTAAAGATATTTTCACAGCCCCGTATTTTCCTCTATTCCTTTTCATTGGCATGATTGGAAGGCGTTTTGTCTGATACTATTTCAGCTCATATATAGCACTTATGCATTTTAGATTCCAAAACTTCTTCCCATTACCTGTTACTAATCAGATCGAGATGGCAGCTATATGTTCTCTGGTTTATCCCAGCTTTTGTTATTCATGGACGTTTGCAAAAATATTTAAAAAAAACCGGGAGTGGGTGGGGCTGCAAGACCTAAATTTTCGAAGAAACGTAAGAGCGAGGGGATTTGTGATGGGGGAGCTTTTGCATTTTCTAGAATGAAATTGAAGGATTTCGTGCACACTTTTGGTGAATTTTGCCCTCTCGATCGGCGGCCCCCGGCTGCTTACAGTCATGTTTGTCATCTTAAAGTCTTTAAAAGGCATATATTACACTAGTTTGAAACAATTTCGTTTGCAATAAGGCTCGTAATTTGCTGGAACTGCGACCCTGGTCTTGAAGAAACACCAGGATGGGTCAGAAGGGAGGAAACAGGAGCTAAAAGAACTCCAAGACTGTTTAATTCTCAAGAAATTTATTTTTGAATGCACTTAGAAACGCAACTTTTATCCTCCATTTTTACACAAAATCCTTACCGTGGGGGGGGGGGTCCCATAGCCTCTCCCGCTCGATCGCTTCGGTATCTCACGCTGTCAAAAATATTGTGCCCCCTTCGGGATTTTGCCCCCCCAAAACTGAAAGTGTTCCGGCGCGCCTGATGTCGCGTTGGTGAGTTATCATACGGCCTAGTACTCATCCAAAATAACTTATCTTATTTGCTAATTATAACTTAAAAATCATTTGTTTTATTTTTCCAGGGGATGAGTTAAATATCAGACAAAAAAAATCATCAAAGCTCAATCTGTTACAAGGCCGACGGGAGACTCACCCACGTACGCATTGGCGCTTGTGCTAGCTAGTCTGAGCTCTGTCTCTCTGCCAGAGCTCTGGGGGACAATTCGCTCTGTAAAGGCCTCAATGATGGTGATTTTCTGCTTCAGACAGAGTTTATATTTCAAGTATATTTTTCAAAACTGCCAATGAAGTTTGATGATTTCTTCATTGTCATGTATATTTAAGTTATTAATGAGTTCATTCTCACCAAATTTAGACTCCCCCATAGAGAAATACAATTTTCGTGGAGATCTGCGTTTTCAAAGAACTTCAGGAAAAGTAAGGGTATGTGGGCCTTTATTACATGGCCAAGTACTGGAATTAGATGGAGTAAAAATTAGATATTAAATTCTTTTATATCAAGTTCAACTCACAGTCTCACCCACACAAACACACCCACATCCAAGATTCTAGGCATGAAAAAAACTTTAAAATCATACAATATTAAACAACAAGTAATAATTAATTTAATAAGTGAACAGGTATTCCTCAAAATACAAAAACGTAGCATTTGAAAAGAGCCCCTGAAATATTGCAAAAAAAATGAAAATGGAGCCCCTTCCAAAAAAAAAAAATGATGAATTTTTCCCTGGCTTCAAGTTCCACAGAATAAAGTGCATTAAAAGGTTACAAAAGGTCAAACTTTCATCTTCTGAAAAATAATGAATAATGAAATCGGTTCCTCATTATGAGCTGGAAAAAATGGGACGGGAAACTCAACATCGAGTTTCATTGGCCCATGCGGTTGCTTTTGACTGCGCTGCATAATTATGCACGCACTGGCGCTGGCATGGCCTTTGAAAGAGAGCAACTCGATCATGTTGAAATGTCTCAGACTCGGTCCTGTTCACTATTCACAAGACAAAAATACGCCGGCATTTTTAAAAGGAAATATCTACGTCTCTAAAAGAATCTGCCACGTAAGAAGCACATGATCTTAACTCAATTTTCACTGTGAATGTTTTTATTATGCGTCGTTTATTCTCCCTTTTTTTTCGCATGACGGTCTGCGGGTTTGAGAATGAACTCGGCCCGACCCGCAACCCGCGATCGGAGGCATACCGGCAGGTTAACCCGTACCGCAACGGGTGCGGGTTACAACATTACCCCCCCGGGACATGAACAACCTAGGTTTGGGTGAAAAGTGACGTTTGGTCGCAGACTTATATGTCACGCATGTAAGAGAAGACTACATGAAGTAAAATGATAAAAAAATATATCATCACGGAGTCTAATGCTGGCTTCCACATATTCTTTTTTACTCTCTTGTTATGTTTTCCATTAAAAATATTTTGTATGCTGTGCATGTATCCTTCTTATGATTTGAATTGTATGATGTATGTTTTTAATGAAAATTTAAAATGAATGAATGAAATGAAAATTATATGCAAATCTCATTATCATCCAACAAACATTTTCAAACATTTAATCCATTGATGCCCACATGTATATTCATATAAATTCATTTTGTTTGAATATTAAGATAACATGATATTAAGATGCCCCACATGTATATTCATATAAATTCATTTTATGTTTGAACATTAAGATAACATTATATGAGTATAGAATCATGAGATATTTTTTATAATTCATGTTAATTTATAGATTAATACGTTATCTTTCATCTTGTCTGTATTTTTAAGCTTTAATCATTGTCTCTGCAGGATACAGTAAGTATAGTCCTATAATTACAAAGAATTGCTCATTTCACTATCTAGGACACATCCTACTTAAAGTCTCCGCGAATCTTACTTGTCTTGATTGTTTTCCTGGCGTCCAAGAGGCTTTTTTTTCTAGACATCCTGATCTTTATCGTAATTGTTTTTGCTTATGAAATAATCAATAATCATGGTGACACTAAATCAGCTCATCCATACTTCTACTACTATACCATTTAAGAATTGATGCAGAAAATCAAATTTTGTGATAGATCTTGTCATAACATCCCAATAAAAGTTACTATAGGCCTTTATCATGCACATTTTTCTTCTTTTTTTTCTATGATAAGTGCATAGCAAGGAGTCCGTGGAGTGATCTCCCCACCCGAACGTCTCCCCCCCCAAAAAAAAAGAGGAAAAGGGTGAGAGTGAAGGGAGAACAATGGAGAAATTAGGGTAGCTTTGTGGGGTTTTCTTTCTCATTTTCTTTCTCTCTAAATATTTGCTTCTGTACATGTTTGTGTGAAAATCATGATAAATTTGTTTTTCCCCCTTGTTTCTTTCTACATGTATATTACCCTGTTTTCCCACATTGGCTACATAGTGTGTTTTGTGGCATAAACTTGTAAAGAATAATATTTGGGAACGGAATTAGTATTAAGAATATAGGTCAAAGTAAATAAAGTCATGTTTTTTTCAAATTGATCACACAACATGCCTGATCCTCAGGTCAGGGCGGTTAATTTTATAATCATAATGCCGTCAATTCCCCACAAAAGCTACGTTCTTCCGCTTTTCAGCTCTTTACTAGTCAATCATAATTTATTTCGGGGCTGTGGCAAACAACGCTGTTTACGATGTGATTGTGAATCACACAGCAGTTGTTTAAACAGTTTAAACAAGTGTTTAAAATCTTAAACAATAGGCCTAATGCTTGAATTATTAATTTAAATTTGAACTGTTAAGATTTTAAACACTTGTTTAAAATGTTTTTAACAACTACTTTGCAATTCACACTGTAAACAGCATTGTTTAATTATTTTTGACAGTGTAGATGCAATACGTAAATGAGTTCAATCAGGGGCAGATCCAGGATTTTCCAAAAGGGGGGCACATTTTTCCATGGAAACTTTTAACAAGCAAAAAAAAAAGAAAAAGTTTTTAAACAAAAAATTAGGGATATCTCGTTCCCGAAAGAAAATGACAAGCGAAAAAAAAATCACAAAAAATTAAAAATATTACATCCCCGAAAAAATTGACGAGCAAAAAAAAAAATTAATCTTCACTTTCAAGGGGGGGGGTGAGGAATAGTTTGTTTTTAACAGAATTTTTACATTAGAATTTTCATCATGCTTCTTGGCAATTTTTTTAGGGGTTGTTTAAAAAAGTAAAAGGGGTTGAACCACCTGTAACCCCACCCCCCCCCCCCACCTGCATATCAATAATCGCCTCGCATTTCCCACATGACAGAAATCTTCTTTTTTTATTAGAATAATTCATTCTTTAAATTATCTTGATATTTCTTTTTAAAGCAGGCAAAAATTATTTGTATGTATTTCTGTTTGTTTTGATATCATATTGATTCCTTCCTCATTATATATCACATGGGAAAAAGATGAATAACATGATATCATTTACATTATTGAAGGAATTAATAAAAACAATTATAAATTCATTATTCTAAATGTAAAATTAGAATCCATCTGTAAATATTTCTTTGATAATTCACAATAACAAAGGGAATAATACAGACAAAATTTTTTCTAGATCTTCATGTTCCAGAATCTTTGAATATAATTATAAAATACAAGCATACTAAATACTTATAATCTGTTGATAAATATGATTTTGTTCATTTTAGTATCATCAAATCAAAGTTATATAAAAAAAACACACTAAGAGAACACACTTTCAGTCATGCTCTACCCCCCCCCCCCCCCTTCCCATAAATAAAGCATAAGAAGAATGAAATGAAGAAAGAGAGAATATAACACATGACAAAATAAATTTAAAAAACAGCATTAAAAAACACAAAATGTCACAAAATAAAAATATATATAAGAAATTAAAAAAAATTTCATAAAATTTAGATCTATTTTTTTTCCAAATTAAAATAAATAAAGGGTATTGAATTATATGCCTAAATCACAATTTAATTAGAATCGAAGCGACTTGCCAAAGTTTCCATCTCTTCTTGCTCTAGCCTAGGCATATTCATTAAACCTGTGTTGAAAAGGCCGGCAATGATGACATCTTATAAATATTCATATGCGCAGAATCTCCTTTCACATTACCTCAAACATGTATGGCAATCTCACAATTGGGACAAAAGTCTGAAAATCAATGCTCTCTTGAAGGATTCAATGGAATTCTCTTCATTTCAAAGATAACCTGCCTGGTTTAGGGACAGTTTGTTTAGGCAGTTATATCATAACCTTGTTCATTGAATGAGTGTGTTTAGCCAAGATCAATCCTAATCATCTGATCATTCAGGACCTCGACACTGTGTCTGAAGTGAAGATGTGTAGTATAGCTATATTACATGATTTTTTTTTATTTTTTAAATACAGACAAATTATACATCACTTGAAAGGTTTTTTCAAGACAAATTCAATGGTGAAGACCAAATTACAATTGGAGCACCATAACTGAAGATATGGCCTCTTAAAGGGACGCTATACGCAGAACTTTTCTGCCACCCAAGACAAGTACCCATTGGGTGGCAGATCTACAGGTACTTGTAGATCTAAGAAACTTCCATACTTTTTTTCATGTAGGTTACTAAGTTAATTTGACTAAAATGCAACACAAGAGGTGATCTTGTAGAGCATGGCTGTGTTACCTTCATATTTTTCTTATTCAAACAGCTTCTATTTGTGAAAATATAGTATACAAGAAGAAAGATAACAAATTAGAATAAGACAAGAGAAATGCATGGAACGCTTTGCGTTGTTAAAAAAAATTAATCAACTCTTGGGGGTCTCATTCCTCAACAGACTTTAATCAGAAAATAAAAATGAATGTCCCACTATACTTCCCGGTATCTGTAAGATTTATATCATTCAAAAGTAGAAAATTAAGTTTTGCAGTAAATTTTTTCTTTCTTTCTGTTTGTCCATGTTCACTCTGTATTCTGTATAATTACCATGATGTCTCTTTTTGTTTGCAGATCTGAGAATGCGGGATCAGACAGCTGGAGCTGCAACAGTAGCTAGAAATGTACTCCACTGCTTAGAATTATAGAATATATTAACATTAAATATATTGGAATATATAAAGTTAAAAAGCAAGTCTCTGACATTATCTGAATTTCTACTACATTTAAAATCACATTTACAAAATAATCTCCCTCCTAGTAAACATAATACAACAGGGACCCATTATTGTGTACATCATGTGAATTGATGAGACAGCTTATTGATATGATGACACAAAACAACAGAATATAGATATAGTCATGTATCTATTCATTTTAATACCAGTACCAGGCAGCAGTCAATGCATGGTCTGCGCCTGTACACCATGAAAAAATAATGAGACTGGAATTAAACGTGCTTTAATTCCCGCCTGTTTTTTTTTTCTTGAAATATTAAGTTGAAATTATCATTAATTTATCATCAATACACATAATTCATGCAGAAATCAAATGCACAACTTATCACCTACAACTAATTTCAATGGGTTTAACAATAACATACATGCATCAAGTACCACACCCACAACCACCACGCCCACTCACTCCTTTCGGTCAGCCATGGCACCAAAATCACACTCTAGGCGGCACAACATGGGCTTGCATTCGCCTCTTGCGCAGCTATGCGACACATTCTTATATATCAAAATTAGATTTTCTGATACAAATACACTTCAAAGAATTAATTTATATCTGATATTTGACTGTTCCCTGGGAAATTTTCTGTTTATACGGCTTTGAAGTAAGAAAATAGAAACACGATTTACCGAAAGTGTCCAAAAAACTCCTTTTTGTAACAAAAAACATTGCCGATATTGAACTGAAATCATCACTAACTTGTAGAAGAAAGTCTGCCGATTTTAATGATACATAACACATGGTTATTTGATGCCCCTAGAGGGTGTCAACAAGTAAAAGTAACTTGCAAGATTAACCCGGTTCTGGAGTCATATTTTCCAAAATGGCGACTTCCATTGTGTGACGACGGACAGGTGGTGCTCTCGAAAACTGTCTTAAAAACAACATTTTGGCGATGCAAATGTGAGTAAATTGACTAGAAATAAGAAGTTTAGATATAATAGAAAAAGATCGTAACATTTTATGAAAAAAGGATTTGAAATGTTGATACACTGGCTCAATGAATTTTGCCCATTTTGTGTGTTGGCAGAATAGGAAATGTGTTAAACGCGAACCCGTTGCGATCGCTATGTAGTGTCGAGGTCCATGGGGCGGGGCAAGAGCCTCAGCTCTTAGCTCTTGAAGAGGCACCCCTACTTTCTACAAGTGGCTAGCCCGACCGTGGCGGCCCAGCTCAGGTCTGGTGTTCCGTTGGTGGTCACGTCAGTGAAAAATATGCCACACCTACAAACAATTTTTATGAAAATACAGCTTAATCTAAAACTCCTTACGTAATTATTAGAAATATAGTCCTCACAAACCTAAGTTTATATCACTGGAGATTCAAAAACTTGGTCTGACAGCTTTGGTTGGCCTCATTTGATGAAAAATAGAAATAAATTAGCAGAACATCCCCGTCTCTTCGGCTACAAACTGTCGCAGAGTGGTCAACAGATGGCGTCCCTGCACCAGCACACTTTTTGTTAATTTTGCGAATTGGCCTAGCTAACTGATATAAGTACTTTCAATTAAAAAAAATAATAATAATAAAAACGAAGGAATTTATTTTCAAACCAGGATTTTTTTTCCTTATTAATTGTTAACAATGGTATAAATAATAGTTTACACCGAAATGAGCACTAGCACTTTTAGCTTTTTATAGTGAATTAGAGGAAAAAGTATGATTTACACATAAATTAGCATATTTAATGCATATAAAAAAAAAGATCTGATGATTTCGGAAAAATTTACCATACAGCCTTGCATGGCTGTTGTACGAGAGCATATTGCAGGCCGGATCAGATCTCCAGATATTTTTTTCACAACATTAATGTTTTCTGCACAAAGCAGCCTAATAATTATTAAAAACGTTTTTCTATTTTTTTTCGGTTTACATCTTAATTTTTGCATTTTTTTCTCTCGGTTTGATACAACGCGGCTATGCAGCGTGAGCAGGGGGCGATTGCCTCATCCCCAAAAATGATGAAAATTGCCGTGTATTTTTTTAAATGAAATTTAACAAAAAGTGTGCTCTAGAATGCAATTTTTGAGCGCGCCCCAATGAAAAACTTGATTGTTTCGCTCCCCTGTAATGATGAGCTTCTTTAAAAAAAAAATACCCCCACCCACCACCCCGAAAAAAATTTGCATACGGCCATAGTGGAGTATGATCCTTCAGTCCCAGTTTGGCCCCTTATAGCATACATTTTTCTTTATTGGTTTTGAATAGGCCTATATTGAATAACGTCGTGTTTAAATGTTATGGTATCTTGTTTTTATCAATCACCTTTTATTGATAAAAAAGAAACAATTATTACAATAATTATTTTTAAATTATTGTATTGTCTTTATAAAATGAACAATAATATTTAAGCTTTTGAGCTAGTGTTGAATGGACTCGAATGACGCCTATCCTGTAACGAGTGCCTGAGAAATGGTGATCTTTTCCCTCTTGCTTTCCCTTCAGAAAAATTTGGCCCTCCTGAGAAAGTTTGCCAGGGGACCCGACGTTTCATGAAACTTAATTGATATTACAAATTTGCAATGACATATACCGAGTTTCTACTGAAATTTGAAATCATTCAATACGACGAATTTGAGCATGGGCGGAAATCTCTCCCCAGAGGTAAGGAGGACCAGGGGCGGATCCAGGATTTTGACAAGCAAATGAAAGAATAATAAAATATTATAATATAATATATTTTTTCTATCATAAAAGACCACAAACAAGGCCTAGTGTAGTAGTCAGGGGCCTTAGGCCCGAAATTTGAAGTTTTGGGGACAGAGTTTACAAAAGCACCAAACTTTCCCTATGTTACTATTAGGTCAATAGCTTTATTTTTTCCCACAGAACATGGTGCTGAAAATTGCATCTTCATGCAAAAATATGCTAATTTATGTAAATTAGCAGTAATTTATGCATGAAAGCCATATGCCAATAGGAATTAATTAATAAAAGTTAATAAAAAGAAACCAAACTTTTGGAAAATGTTTATCAGGTCAATAGCTTTAATTTTTCCCACAGAACATGGTGCTGAAAATTGCATCTTCATGCAAAAATATGCTAATTTATGTAAATTAGCAGTATTTATGCATGAAAGCCATATGCCAATAGGAATTAATTAATAAAAGTTAATAAAAAGAAACCAAACTTTAGGAAAATGTCTATCAGGTCAATAGCTTTAATTTTTCCCACAGAACATGGTGCTGAAAATTGCATCTTCATGCAAAAATATGCTAATTTATGTAAATTAGCAGTAATGCATGAAAGCCATATGCCAATAGGAATAATAAAAGTTAATAAAAAGAAACCAAACTTTAGGAAAATGTCTATCAGGTCAATAGCTTAAATTTTTCCCAGAGAACATGGTGTCAAAAATTGCATCTTCATGCAAAAATATGCTAATTTATGTTAATTAGCAGTAATTTATGCATGAAGCCATAATGCCAATAGGGTTTGATTAATAAAAGTAAATAAAGAGATACCAAAATTTAAGAAAGTCTCTTTTAGGTCAATAGCTTTAAATTTCCTTATCAAACATGATATTGAAAATTGTGTCTTCATGCAAAAATATGTTAATTTATGTAAATTGGAAGTCGATTTATGCATGAATAATAAAAATTAGTAAAAAGGATAAAAGGAAACCAAACTTAAAGAAATCTCTATCAGATCGATAGCTTTATTTTTTCTTATCAAACGTGCTATTGAAAATCCCGTCTTCATACAAAATATGCTAATTTATGTAAATTAGCAATTATTTTATATGTATAAATTAGTCCCATTCCAATGGGTATAAACAGTGGAAAAGGGGCCAAACTTTTGAAGTACCTTTATTAGCTCAAAAGTTTCAATTTTACCAGCAAAACATGCTATTGAAAATCCTATTTCCATGCAAAAGTGTGTTATATTATGTAAATTAAAAATAATATATGTATGAAGCTGTATTCTAATGATTAAACAAATATTACATAAAGCATATAGCCGAATGCCAACCCAAACAGTAGCAAAAATCGAGCCAGAGCAGGCAAGAATCGAGTCAGAGCAGCCAGAATCGAGTCGAATCAGTAGCCCGAATCCTCTGATTATTGCCAAATGACGATGTGAATAACGACCCTAATCGAACGACTCTGCCCGAATTCGCCAAGTACGCCACCGAATTTCCCGAAAATGCGCCAGATTCTTTCAAAATGGGCTTACCGATTCGGCAGCTATTCGGATGCCATTTTTTCTAATTTCTGGTCAATTCGTCTCGTCTATTTTATTCTTTGTATTCGAGTAATGATTCGTACGATATGGGGAGGCAAGAGTCGGACCTTTACTCTACGACTGATACGAATAGGTCTTAATCTTCCCAGAGTACCCCCAAATGTCTCCCAAAATCCAACCGAATTCCATCGGAATACATCCCGATGTGGCCCGAATGGAATTTGTCGTAGCCACATTCGGGAGTATTTTGGAGGTATTCGGCTGGTTTTGACCATTTTCATAACGAGCCGAATTCCTTCAAGAATATCTCCTAATCCCTCCTGAACTTTCCTGCATTCGGGGAGAACAGAGTGCTCCAAAGTCCATCCTTATGTGTATTCGGATTTGCTGATTTGGTTCCGGTTTAACCCATGTTTTTTTTTAGTAGGCAATCCATTTCTAGATGACAAACCAGAATAGGATACAACTGTGGTAAACAGTCTCTGCAAACATTCAGATGATAACCAAAGTACAGTCGCAAGAATACATTACGTCAGTCCTGGTTTAAGCTAGGTTTACACCAAAATCTAATTCTCCCGAATAAATTCGGACTGATTCTGCCTGATTCACATGGATTAGAGAAGTTCCCCCAAATAGAGAAGAATGGGTCCTGAATATGTCGCGATTCAACGTAGAATCGCCAGGAATTGACCAAATCAATTTTGGCCATCCCCAAAAAGCAGAATGCCAACACGAATAGTGGAAGACAGTGGTTCGGGACAGTTATGTCCAGAAATAAAACAAATCGTCCGAATCTGTCCAGACTCCAAATGCCTCCCCGAATCCAACCGAATGTTACCCGAATACATCTCAAATGTGGCCCGAATGAAATTTGTTTTGGTCACATTCGGGAATATTCTGGAGGGCATTCGGCTGGTTTTGAACATTTCAAAATGAGCTGAATTTCTCAACGAACGTTCCCGAATTTTCTCGCATTTACGAAGGCAAAACAGAATATTTCTGAAACCACCAAAATACGTATATATGGATGGATTCGCAGCTGATTCGGTTCCGTTCTATCCCTAGCTTTAAGCAAAGGGTTACACCAAAACCAAATTCGGATCAATTCTGCTCAAAATGGCCTGGATTCAATACTTATTCATCTCGGATTCGGGGAGCTCCCGGAATCGATTCGGAAGGATCCGGGACTATTCTGTTCTCCCTCAACATCGGGAACATTCGTGGAGGGATTCAGCTTGTCTTGAAATGTTTAAAACCAGCCGAATATCCTCCAAAATACTCCCGAATGTAGCCATGACACATTTTATTCGAGCCACATTCGGGATGTATTCGGATGGAATTCGGTTGAATTAAATTTGGGGAGGCATTTGGACAATTATTTTAGGAAGTCAGTAGCTCTGATTCGGGAACTATTCCAGACCGAATTGACTCTGATTCGGTCTAAAATTGATTGGGAGAATTTGGTTTTGGTGTTACTTAGTTTTAGAGATAGAGATCAATTCATTAACCAATAAAGAAAAATCACTGAAATTATTCAGGTCACCATCAAGGGACGACAGAAAAAGAAAAAGGATCAGGTCTCTTTGCTCAAATCTGATGTGCTGTCCCTGTTCTAAAAAAAAAATGTACATTGTTGTCAGAGGGCAGACATGGACGGCTTTTTCTGACATGAGAATCATCCATTTACCCTTCTCTTTCTGACAGGGGAAAACTCTACTTGGGAAAGAAAGTGACCTCTTGATTTGCTTTGTAAAGAAAGATGAAATACTGTTTATCTTTTTCATATGATTTCGGGTTTTTTTTGTGAAAGGGGTATGCACAAGATTTATAATTTGCATAAATTTGCATTTTAAACATGATACCCTCCTCTGGTTGCATGGAAAGTCACCATAATGAATGAATTGTGTTACAGTGTCTCATATGCATGGTGTTGTGCTCGTCCCTCGGTTCAAAACCTCAAAATATGATAGTTGATGAATTTTACACATATTTGCATAAATTTTGCATAAATTTTCATTAATTAACATTGAAAATTGATTCTTATTCTGGAACTGTATAGAATCAATCCAGATTTGATGCCCCATCAAAATAAATCCAAAATACCCCCCCCCCAAAAAAAAAAATAGGCTTCTATAGAAATGTTTAAGTCTGTACTATACACATACAGTAATTTACGGTGAATAGTGTGATTTTGCATAATTTTGCATAAATTAGCACTATGAAATATGATTCCAGTCATTGATATCGGGGCATCCTATCAAGAATTAATGCTTTTGATACCGGTGACACATATGGTAAAAAAACATGATTTTGACAATTCTATATGTCGACATATGATAAAATATGTGTTTTTATATATCATTTGCATAAAATTTGCATAAATTAACCTTAAGAATTGATTGATATTCACCAATGTTTTAAAAATCGACTTGCAGTTGAATATTTAGCAAAAGAAGACCCAAATACACAAAAATTGGGCATTCAAAAATTATTTTTATAGTGAGAAATGGCGAATTATGAGTCTTTTGCATAAAATTTGCATAAATTAGCATTTAAAAATAGGGTGCCCTTCACCGATTTGGGGGCACCCTATCTAGAATTAATGCTTTTGATACCAGGAACCCACATGCAAAAAATGGCGCTTTTGTAAATCCTGTCCCCAAAATTTTGCTAAGGCCCCTGACTATAGGGGGGGGAATTTGACATTGTGTCCCCCTTTCCAAATGGTAGGGGGGACGCGTTCCCCCTGGGATTCCGCCCACAAGTCTTTCTGAAACGGAGCTCAGGTATCGGCCGATGATAACACTAGAAAAAAATATTCAATTCAGTGCCTTTGGGTCAGGCCCCTCTAGTAACTTTCACCCCCCTCCCCCCCCCCCAAGAAAAAAAAAGTGGAAGAAAAGGCAGGGGAAAGGGTATACCTTTTTCGAAATATATCTATATCCAAAAATTGTTTTTTGTGTAAAGAAGGCCTAAAGATTTTTGTTAACCATGCTTGCTTGGCCCCTCTTTTTAAACTCATTACATTGGTGAGGTAAATCAACAGAAATAGTTATAGAAGACAAGCTTGACTTTAACAAAATTTAATTCAGCACTAATAACATAAAATACATATTTTACAAACCATTTCTTCAAATTATCACACTTTCAAGTCAAAATGTCCACGATATTTAGGTCTATAAATCAAGCTGCGTTATTAAATACCTAGTGGGTGTTTCATAAACCTGTTTGTAACTTACCATAGATTACCATATATATAATTCAGAGGCGTCGATCCTGGGGGGGGGGGGGGCAGGGGGGGCAATCGCCCCACCAATGAAAATATTTGGGGGACAAACATATCATTTGCCCCCCCCCCCCATAATTCCGGATATACCAAAAAAAATTGTAATGTTCAGCAAGCGAGATTGAGATACACAACTCGTTCTTTATATAAAATCGTGCTCAAAATGTCCGCTTTTCAGATTGGAATATAACAATTTTCAGCTCGCGCTTCGCGCTCGCATTATTTCTGTAGCAAAAACCCATACTTTTCATGATTAAATAGGTGAATGTAAATGTCCCATTTTCAGTTTTAACTATCTGTGTAGTGAGATATGTATCCTCCTCATGAGTTACAAACAGCCCTAAACAGGCACGCTATTGATTATTCCACGAGTAAGACCACAGTTTCAATCGTGACGTGATCGACTCGTGACAGTGGATGATTGGTATTGTATGCTTATTGGGCAAATTACCATATTCTCGAATTGCCACATGATACCCTAAATGAGTAGTCTGCAGGCACAGACCGTTGGTTTTCGCAATTTCGCATAATGCATATAACGTAGTCTGAAGTAGTGAGACTAGATTCACTATGTACGGTAACTGGCTTTTATTTGACACAGAGTCTTTGGAGTCTTCACTCTGAGACCTGTTATTGCGTTATATGTCAAATATGAGTTTGTCCTCGCAGACTACTACATGAACGCAATGGGATCGACAAATTCAGAAAGAACATGTAACAAGGAGGCTTTTAAAGTTCCATCGACTTGACGACATGGCGAGATACTTAAGCTTATACTATGTAGACTTTAAAGTCCTATTATGTCGACATGGCGATTGTATCTTGCAAAGCTAGTCGACCTTTAAACAAAATGTTGACAAGATGAGATAATTTGCCAAGTTGACTTATAAAAACCTGAACGCTGACGTGAAGAGGTATTTTATCTCGGCTATGTCAACAAATTAGGGCTATTAAGTCGACATGATAGGATTGAGTATCTCCTTATATGTCGTCAAGTCGATGATTAGTAACTCGCATTCAGTAGGTGAGTACGCTCTCCATAATAGTTCATTAATAATAATGATTGGATTTATATAGCGCTTTTTCCAGAGGATACAAAGCGATGTTAATTGCATAAGACAAGTTAAGGTTTATGGTTATATAAGTGTGTTTTGAGATGTTTTTTGAAGAGGTTAAGAGAAGAGAGGTTTCGAAGAGAATGGAGGGAGTTTGTTCCAAAGACGGGGGCAAGAGATTGAAAGGAGTTGAAACCGGCCTGTTTTCTGGACTTTGGAATTACATAGGAAGGAGCAGCAGCAGAACGAAGAAAGTAGATCTATGTTGCTGAAATAATGAAGAAAGGTAAGAAGGTAGTGTGGTTGACAGAGACTTATAGGTTTGAACAATCATTGTATCACATGGAGTTCAAAAACGATAAACAACAAAATATATTGTTTTAAATGTACAAAAGATATAAAGAAAAAGGAATAGGAAAAGGGGTACATTTTTGGAGGTTTCTTAGTTGGTCTGAATGGGGGGGGGGGTCTTCACCCTCAATTCTTTATTGCAGTTACGGTAGATATGCAAAGCCCCAGATTTTGTACGAGTATTTAAAATGACAAGTCTTTAATTGATCCCTTGTCGTCACCAAGGTACTCCTGTGGTTGTCACACTTAATTACCTAACGCGTTACAACGGAGAGGGCGGGAACTGAACAATGAAGAGGAAAATACATAAAACGGAGAAACTTCCTAGGGGTATATATCACAGGCCTAATTCATTTCCAATAGACTCGTGTGTTAAAGTGGCACTTAAAAAGAATTCATAAAAAATAAGGAGGAAATTCAAGGGTTGAATGTTCTGCCATTCCATATCTGAACAGAAAAGGGTACCTCGACCGGCTCATTTTAAAAATAAATCAGCATTTATGAAAACTATACACCTGACAGGATCAAATTCATCACTAGAGAGAGTAAAATGGCCCTAATTCTACCGCCAGTAAAGGTATAGTTCCATAGTGGTGATATATCTTTCCAATTTGGAAAAAAGCAAGTTCAGTAGCTACACCCTCCCTAGAATCGGTGTTGGATTGTCAGTAATATTCATTCATTTTTGTCAACCAGCAATATCAAATTCAAAAATTAACTATGGGTTGGCTCGAATGACTATCTTTGGCCTGCCAGTTGTAGTTAGGCCCGTGTGACCTTGTGAAGACCAAGAAAATAAAAACGGTGCGAAAGTGCAGATGACAAGACATCTTCACAACAGATCTTAATATTGTTTCGTTCCATCGGTGGTTCCTTCAGTCCTGTCACGAGGTATACCAACCAGACTGCTTGTTATTATATTCTCGGTGTTATTCTCCTATTCGGCGTACAATCGTAACCCCATCGCTTATTGGTAAAACGACCTGAAGAAAGGAAGGAGATAAAGGGGGATAATTAGAGAGGATTATAGGAAGGATAAATTACGACACATCGGTCAGGACTTCAAGCCCTAATTAAGAAGAAATGAGACTTTGGATACGATGAACGAACGCATGAATGGCTAAGTAATTGTAACGTTGATTAATAAATTGAAAAGAAAAGCAAAGTATATTTGATAAAAAACATGATCCCAATCTTTTTAATGCATCTTCTTTATTATTTTGGGGAGAGGGAAACGGGGGGCTAGAGCTACATGCTAATGATCCTTTTCGGGGAAAAAAAATCCAAAATGACTTTGCAGCCAATATCTCGCCAAAGTGACGCGTTAAAAGAGATCAGCTGGTGTCATAAGCTCAACTCGCCCCCATTCGATCGAACATCTGACATTTTTGATGACGGGGATCATATTGCTGAAATAGGTCGCCCCCTCCCTTTCCTTAGTACATCAAACTAATAGATTGGATTCATTTCATTTTACTTGCAAAAGGGGTTATTCCCCAATCATAATTTTTAAAAGGATATATAAAAACAAATAGAAGACAAGTAGATTTCTTTTATACCCAATTTTATGTTCACATGATAGGGAAGTACATCATGACAATTTAGTTTCTCATATAAGAATATTGCAAGTAAGAATAAAAAACATGGTTTTCTCGGAATGGTAAAAAGTGGGCCTAACCCCTTTTGCAACTAAACTCTTCATATATATATCCTACCTGCTCAACACGTGTTTCATTTTGTAATATCTTGTTGAAATTGTGGACGCCGGGCCCGCCCCTTGCGAAAGCAGCATTTGGGAAATTTTCCATGAATGTCGCCCCTTTGAAGATCGTGTTATCAAACAACATCGTCCCGCCTGGAGCGAGTATATTGCTATCAAGGATAATCTATTAATAAGAGAAATAAACATAGGGCCATAAGTGATCCATTTCATTCAAAGTAATTTTTTTCTCTCTTTTACAATAGTTTTTTTCAACATTGTTAGAAATAAAACTGCAAAAAACAACAACCAGTAATTATTACTGGCAGCTGGGACTCACAAACAGTACAAACTGTTAAACTACGATGGTCTGCAAAAATGCAAAAATACTGAGAATAACTGTAAAAACAACATTTTAACATTCATTTAACATGAAAATCGCCATTAATTAACAAATACGAACACTATTTATGTGATAGACGGACGGCAATAAACGTAAAAACACTACAGTTCGTTGGTATTTTTACAAACATTATTTTATTTCACTTTGTTTTATATTTAACTTGTAATTATACGTTACATATCTCTGCATAAATTCATAAATCATATTGTCGTCTGTTTTTAAAGGTTAAACATCCTGTAAATTTACGATTTTTCTTTGTAAAATTACTAGTATTTTCAACAGTTAACTCATTCTATCATTACGATGCACAATGAGGCAGAGATCATAGAAACGATAAAAGGCCTACTCCAAAACCTTTTTTTTAATTATTATATTTCTTTAAACCATCGTTTGATGCATAATAATCAGCGATGATGACGAAACCCTTCAAAATCTGTGGTTTGATTGGTCCGTTTCGGCGCCAAACATAACAATGATTACAAACCTGAAGATAATCTTTGTAATCTTTTTTAGCTGCGTCAATGAAGATCAGATCAAAAGATTCACGTTTCTCAGCTAAGTTTTTCAGCAGATCAATTGCAGAGCCTGTAGAAAATAAAGGACGAGGAAATATAATTTGAGTCTGCGGATTTTACACTGCTAATATACCAAATATGCAAACAAGGAAAAAAAGGTAAACGAGACAGAAAAGTATCTAAAAAATTATTTTAAAAAATGATAATAAATGGGTTGTGTACGTGACCCTACGTTAACCATGCTACTCAGGTATCACAGGCCTAAAACATTTCCCATTGACCCGTGTGTTAAAGTGGCACTTTTAAAAAAAAATCATTAAAAAATACGGATGAAATTCTAGGGTTGAATGTTTTCTACCAGTGGATGGGATATATGTCTGGCATTCTATATCTGAACAGAAAAGGGTACCTCGACCGGCTCATTTTAAAAATAAATCCGCATTTATGAAGACTACACCTGACGGGACCAAATTCATCACTTGAGACAGTAAAATGGCACTTCTTCCGCCAGTAAAAAAAAAAGTTGATCCAAAATGGTGATATATCTTCCCAATTTGGAAAAAGGAAGTTCAGTAGGTACCCTCCCTAGAATCAGTGTTAGATCGTCAGTCATATTCATTCATTTTTGTCAATCAGCAATATCAAATTTAAAAATTGAGAATGGGTTGTAATAAGTTGTAATAAGGCGAGTGACACCCTCATGTTTTACGCGCCTCATTACAAGACGGTCAAAAATATTTATTCTACCAATCCCATTCACAAGATAGCTGATTGACAAAAAGTCTCTGCACATAATGATTCGCCATCTAACGCTGATTATAGGAAGGGCAATCAATAAAGTTCTTTTGCAAGAATTATGATGAAATATTTCTTTACTTTCGTATATAAGTACGTAGGCCTAGTATCAAGACTGGCGGAAGGTTAATGGTTGTTGTTTTTGTCTCTTTCATGAGACCTCGTCCCGAGATGTTTCCATTAAAATGTAGGCAGTCAGTAGGAGGCAGTCAAATACAACATCTACCCAGATCTGTCTACTGGTAGGCTAATACACATTTCGTTCCCCTAAATCAATTATTCTTATCTGAATTTATGTTAAGCGATATCAAATTAACACGTGCGACTTTGCGGAAATATTCATAGGTTTTAACTTAGATATTTAAAGCAACCTCAATAATATGCTTTTCATTTATTTATTTTATAGAGGCATTAATAAACAGTTGTTTTTTTAAGATTTTAAAAATTTGCTTAAACTGTTAAACCAGTACTCTATAAAGTTCGAATAGTAGCCTATTAAAGCAGCGTTGTATAAGATTTAAAAACGGTGTTTTTACTCTGCATGATTTATATTTCCTATAACAAACCTTCTTGGACAGTTATCTTTGATCCAGTCGGTGTACGAGAGAAGAAATCTCTTGCAAACTGAGCAAAGAATGGGAGTAATTCCATTGTAACAAGTTTACCGTCGCTAGGCAACCCCTCCGCCATGTTGAGAGCTGCAAAACCAGTGAATGTACCGATTTCTAGAACTTTCTTTGCTCCGGTCATACGAACCATCATCTTTAAAATCTGACCTGAATAAAATGAGAAAGAATAAAGCAATCTGCATTAAAATGCGCAATATTCAGAAAGTTCGCTCTACCGAAGGATCAAATATTCCGAAGGTTCATTCGTCTAAAGCTTCATCACTAGTCTGAAGATTTGATGGTTCGGAGGTTCGATGGTCCAAGGGGCTGATAGTCCGAAGATTTGATAGTCCGAAGGTTTGATAGTCCGAAGGTTCGAGAGTCCGAAGGTTCGCTATAGCCTGGGCTCATTCAAACCGATGTTTCTTATTTTGAAAATGAACAAATGGTTCGGTTGGTTGGTTGTTTAATCCGAACATAAAATTAGAATCGTTAGTCTGAAAACAAAATGAGGTATTTTTCCAAAGGGGCGGTAGTCCATAATAATGAATATTGTTCATTGGATTTTTTTTACTATACTACCCTTATTTCAAGTTCGGGCTTAAAAACCGTTGGATAAACGAACTTCGTAAAAGTTCCCTATACGTTCAGATTAACCAAACCTTTATTCATTTTCGGAATAACCAACATGTAATTGGTAAATGCAATTTGAGCGTTTAGGAATAACGAACCTCCAGAATTCTATTGAAGGCTTCGGGAATCAGGAGTATATCAATTTCATAGGTAAGGAGACAAAACAAATGCAAGTTATTCATATCTTACCTATTCTTCTAAATATATTTTTGAGGCAAGATACGATTGGCAAGACTAATTAAGAGGATTTACCGACGGTCAAGCTCTAAAAATAAGATAGATTGAGAGAACAATGCATTCTGTTAAAAATGTCCCATTGTTCAAAGTGGATCCCAATGCTGTATTTTAATCGAGGTGTCCAACGTTTATATTTTGTAGATCAAATAAATGCAATTTCGTTTATTCATAGTAAAGATAATGTATTATGATAAACGTGACTCTGTTCATAAAATTGCATGCATTTTAAGATGTGGTAATGAGTCGTGTTTACATGTTTTATGCATCGTCAAATATAAAGAAAAAAATAATAAGGGGTAATTTTGAGCCTTGGGTCACACCAGCAGAATTGAGGTGCAAGATATCAAGCAACCTAATATTTCACACATTGCACATGACGTAGATAAAACTGGACCAGACAATGGTCCAATTGTAACAAGTGTGACCATAAATTCAATCGAATCAAGTTAGTAATGTGTAATCAACGAAAATTGCAATATCAGTAAAAAGTAATAATGGGATTCTTGTTCTATTTTGTCAAACTCTGAGAAACGATTCTATTAAAGAAAATAATACAACAAATAGGAGATGTAAGATATTACCTTGTAAAAGATCTGATGACATTTCTTTGAAGAACTTAAATGATCCAGTTTTGCCTTCATTGTAAAGTACTTCGAAATCAATTGCCTTGGTCTCATTGGCAAGCAGCTATGATATCGATGATAATAATAAAATAAGATTTGTAAATCTGGTGAGAGTCATATGATAATACCGTTAATAGTAATTAAATCAATTAAGGGCTATGGATTGATGGTGATGATAATGATGATGATGATATTGATGATGATGATGATGATGATGATATTGATGATGATGATATTGATGATGATGATGATGATGATGATGATGATGATATTGATGATGATGATGATGATGATGATATTGATGATGATGATGATGACGATAATGATGACGATAATAATAACAACAGTAATATATGATAACAACAATGTCTATTTCGAAAAATAAAATATGGATTAATGATGATGATGATAGAGATAATATCAACAAGCAATTATATCTATGATTACAATGTTAACTATAATGATAAAAATCCTCATGAAAATGATAATCATAATCATCGATATAGCAAAATTAATTATCCTGTAGGCATGAAAGGTCGAGGTCTGTATTCTTTTTCGGTACATAAACGTACGGGTCATGAAAAAAATTGTGACAATAAATGTGTCTCGATACACGTATCCCAATAATTACATTACCTGGGCATCTTTGCTGACACCACTGCTCATTGCGAGAGGATATGTCAGCAAACCTGTGGCAAGCTCTAGGGACTGATTAACTAGGGTACGTGTGGTCTCGGGCGCATTTTCTGAGGTGGTCGCCTTCAGTTGAGTGAGAAATTCGACAAGGAACTCACTTGGTGTGTCTGTGAGAAAAAAAATACCAAACAAAATTTAAATGCCCTTTTTATAGTCAATCCCCCACCAACCTTGCATGGGGAGCGTACTGAGCCTAACAATTGTACGTGCACAACAGGGCGCTCATGGGGGAAAAAATCTTAATAATCCCGAGCGAATGAAGTTAATGACCAAATATATTTGATTATAGATTAACATATTCAGAAAATATGTCTTACTTCCATTCCTTTTTGTTTTCCCCAACTTCTTTTTTCTTTTCTTTTGTTTTTCTTTTCTTCGTAGTGGAACTTTTTGGGGCTTTTTCTTCGGCTCCACCATCTGTACGCCAGTGCCTCACGGATTAATATATTTATTTTCTATCTATTATCTATCTATCTATCGATCTATCTATTTGTATATCTATCTATCTATTCCCTTTGTTTCTTTATTTATTTCGTATATCCATAATTGAGGTCATATGAATGTCAGTTACCTGTATAGTTTTCTTCCATTCAGTGGCATGTATATGAATTAAGGCTTTTATGGATCCGATTGAAATTATATATCTTAAACGGATTACAATTTCATTGTATTGTAAAGAAGATATTCAAATGTTCACTTATATCAACCAACCCTAATTTTACGAATCAAAATAAACTCCGGGGGGGGGGGGTGAATCCAAAGCCCCCAGGTCCCAATTGTATGCCAGTGATTCCACTCTTGTTTACTCTCAAAATCAGTAAAATCAAAATCAAATAATAAACTTATTAATCAGTGACAGTTATGAAAATAAAGAAATGACCAACCGACTCGTTAATGCACTGGACGGGGACTCCTTTTAATTCCCTCACCGAGAAGAAAATATTGCCCCGCGAGCTAGCCATCGTGAATATCAAAGTATCACCAATGTTATTAATAATAAAATAATAATGATAATGATAATAATGATGATATCAATAATAATAACAATAAAAATAATAATGATAATAATAATAATGATGATGATGCTGATAATATAGTAATACTATATACTGCTGCTACTACTAATAATAACTCAGCTAATTTTCATGCTGGTTGTATCATTATTCATTATGTTACCCTTATCTCCGTTCATAAAAGTCAAGCAGGAGGTCCCAAATTATTTTTTGGTATGTATCGGTCGGGATTTCGAACCCACGTCGACCTCCCGTTCATGCATGATCGAGGCGGACGCTCTTCCATTGAGCCAACCATGGAGCTATTAATAGCTCTATACTCATGATGGTAGCATGCAGACATGGCATTCATTAAAAAAGCAAATAAAGCTTGGACAGTTGAATGTATACATGTGTGTAGATTAAGCTCTGATATGTGATTTTTTTGCTTGTTTGTACTCTTAGGTCGGGCCGTTGAACATGTTGAATAGGTATGTTTCAAGGTGAATTGAGCTACTCGGGTCCGGAGTCGGGTTGAGCAGTTTTAATTTGTAAAATAAATGGGAAAGACCTGTAGGGTATAGTCAATGGATCAGCCGTACAGCTCGACATGAGCTAGCAAATTGAAACTTGCATGGCAAAAAGAATATCTTCAATGACGGTTTGATGAATATCCATCACAATATTTTGGTTATTTTGCAGTTAAGTCACGTTCAGTAAATAAAAACAAAATAAATATGCAAGCGTAAAATAGGTCGACGTGATGAACTGTTTCAGGCTTTCAGCTGTACAATATGATGACTGGCACGTGTTATTTAATAAATCATGCTGGTATAGTTCGAACATTCATATCAATGCCATTTGGCTTTTTATATAATTTACATTTTGTGTTGGCAAAAATGGTGTGAACTCTTACCAGCAATGTCTTCATTTCCCTGGGTTGCCTTTGGCGGAGGAGCTCCTGTATCTACACTCATAATCAACTGGTGTATTCAGACCGCCTCGATCTCCAACTAAAATTAAAAGATGATTTGCGTTCACACCGACTCGAAGCAGACACTCTCGGGCTTAGTTCTCGAAGTTACGAGGAGTACAGGCTCTTGCAATTCCACGGCAAATTACACTGACTGGCCTCGATCGACAATATGTGACGATAAAAGCACCAAACTAAACATCGACCGGGGTCACTCTTATTCTTTATGCCATGCATCGATACACTGTAGGTACATGTACACTAATGATATCACTCAGCGGGCCGAGGTCAGTGTAAAAAGGAAATGGTCAGGCTATTAAATCAGGAGATTCTGACAATTCAATTCGATTCGGGAGTATATAGTACGTATAGTTGCTATAACAAATGGAGAATTACACTTAAAAAGAAATAAGTTTGTGCAAGGCTGTGGAATTCTATAAACTGATAAATTGTTTCATACCGCGTTTTATCAACATTGCAAATTAGTTTTGCTGGTACACTTATACTTAACTCGTATTCTAGATATGTCTTTATTTTCCCCATTGAAAAAAGACCTATGTCCTAGCTGGTCTCCTAAAAATGTTGCTCATTAATTATTCCATAGAAGGATATCCGAGCTTTTTAATTGACAATGTTGACAGAGAACCTTGGTCATGCTTCCCTTTCCATGTCTCCTTAAAAGTAGTGGGTCTGTGTGTGAACGAAATGCTGAATTGTTTATGTTTTTATTTCTGTGAAATGCCGAATTGTCAATAATACGAAGGAACTTTTGCAGTAATAGTCTATCTAAAAGTGTCTGATGGGATCTGCCCTTATATGCTAGCATGGACCTATCACAAAATAGGTTCATGATGCAAGTATTCCCTAATTCAAATAAGGTAAGATCAAAGCTTCATATAGCACTATAATACTATGATGAAGAAAAAAATAATATTTCTATTTATGAGTGCCAATATTTCGCGAAATAATCTTACATGTACTATCTGTATGGTATTTCCATGAAAGCTTGTTATCAACGGTAAAACCGAGAAGTTTAATGAATGTGACACTTTCTAATTAAAATTATAGTGTCATCTTAAACAGTCACGGTGGCCATGGGAAGTGTATCAATGGAATCGCTAAAACGTATTTAGTTTTTACTAGATTCAGAGAAAAATTGCTAGATATCTTATCCATTAATTGCGCGACTTTTTCTTTTTTAATTAACAGTATTTACTAAGGGTTTTTTATGAGGATAAAATATATGAGAATAGTCTGCAAAGATTATGAACGAAATTAAAGGACATTAAATGATTTAGGCTACAAAAGTCATTGATAAGTATAGACGATAAACAAAAATGATGATTAAAGTTAAGAAGTTGACTGAAATTTATCAGTAAAACCGGGCACAATTTACTTATTAATGCTGCCATGGCAACGCGTCGATCACCATGTCAGTCACTCATTATGCTTTCTAATGCACCTCCGTCTCTTGTCTTAATTTATTGAAATAAACCTAATTTTCCCAGTAGACTGAGCTCAAAATGGTGAAAATAAACATGCATGCACATAAATCGATGTAAATCAAAACAAGTAGGCGTAATGTTAAGGAAAACTCTAATTCTATAAATTCTGGTAGTATTCTATTGTATTCGACTTTTTATTTCGTTTTTTCCCGTTTAATTCGAATACATTTACATATATTTTAATCGGCTTTTCACAAAGCAGGTCAGTGCCTTTAAGTTCAGATTGAAACTGGCATTTTATTGATTTGACTTTGTTCTGATTTGTTGCGTTTTGTCTAAAGCGGAGAGGTGAAGGGATATTCCCAAAAATTTTGATCTTATTGTGTTACTCATTTTTCTTTACAGGGTTTTCAGTTAAGTTCTAACTTAAAATTATGGTATTTTTTTCTGTCAGAACTATCATGAGTGAATTTTAATTACTCAAATCTTGATATCTGAATACGAAATTCCTGCAAAGAAACAATTAGTCCTTGTGTCCTGCCTCTATGCCCAATTATCCCCCCGGCCGGCCTCCAATTGCTCCTGGACCAGTTAAGACCAGTATAATTTTAACTGGAACATCGTTTTACTGGTTTACCTGGTCATACTGGTCCAGTTAAAAATTAAACTGGAATTTTATACTGTGTACTGGAATTTTATACTGTGTTTCTTGTTTCTGTTGGTTGTTACTGGTCTCCATACTGGTCTCACTGGTTTTCGTACTGGTCGAACTGGTGGTCTAACTGGTCCAGTATATTACATGCATTTGGTTTGTTATATACCATGGCCAGTGAAATGTGATGGAAAAGATGGTTAGTAAATTAATCTTTCTGCTGTTATTTTGAATGTGATGTATGAAATTACACATTTTCATTGTGAATTAGTTCACACACTTATTTTGAAGGTTTTTAAACAACAATGAGTGCTATTGCAAGGATATTCCATAATAAATCCTGATTTTTCTTTAAAAAACAGGAAATATGCAAATGAGGTAAACCACGTGATCAGCATCATCAGAATTACTGGTATTACTGGTCTTGACCAGTTTAATTTCAAACATTGAATTACTTTAGACCAGTTGACTATATCAGACGAATACATCTTGCTTTGATCTTAATCATAATTAGAGGAAATAATTATTTTAATGATAATATTAATACTTGGTAATTATGATAATATTAATAATAATAATTACAATATCAATAACAATAATAACAGTAATAAGAATGATTACAACAATGATCATAATAATCATAATAACAATAATTGTGATAATTATATTAGCAATGATGATAACAATGATAAATGATAACGATAATAACTTTCTCTGAATTGCAAGATTCATTTTTCATAATTTGTTAAATGATCTGACTTGAAATAAAGTCATTATTTATTTGACCAGTAAACAGAATGCAATTGTTTGAACTGGTCTCCAGTACATTTTTACTGGTCCAGTTAAAAATCAACTGGTCCAGTAAACATATACTGGAAACCATACATTGGACCAGTAACACTCAAGTTTAATGAAAAACAATTTAACTGGTATTACTAATTGCTTCAACTGGAATGCAATTGTTGGAACTGGTCTCCAGTTGATTTTTACTGGTCCAGTTAAAAATCAACTGGCCCAGTAAAAATATACTGGAAACCAGTAAAATTATACTGGAAACCAGTAAAATAATACTGGTCTTACTGGTTTTTCCTTCTGGGCTATAATTGCTTCCACACCATCGTTGATCCTCGCCCCCTTGCTCTCTCTCTCTCTCACTTTGTTGTTGTTTAATTTTACTATATTTATTAAATCGAGTTAAAATAGTGTCCAATCTGCTTCAAATCATTATTAGATTGAAATCGCACTGTACGTGTTCGTAAGGTTAGAAATGGCAAACGAACCCTTTGGCTTAAGACATTAATATCGGCGATTCCAGTAAATCGTTTTCTTTTTGTTGAATAATAAGAAGGTTCAACACTATAAACCTTACCCACACACGACAACCCACTCCCAACCGACCTTCCAGTACACACACACATCACAAACCACACAGTACTACAATGCAAGTATGCATACCCACACTCTCATCTAAACTCCTTCAAACATATTCTTACCTATGTACACTCAACATCACACCCGATCTTAAAGGGGAAGTTCACCCTGAAGAAAACTTTGTTGTAAAAATAGTAAAATATATTGGTGAAGGTTTGAGGAAAATCTGTTAATGAGTAAGAAAGTTATTAGAGTTCAAAATTTGGGATTTGTGACGTCATAAACGAGCAGCTGCCCCATGTGGTATGTAATATAAAATGTATGAATTTCAAATTTCGTATGGTTCCTGACGACTTAATTTTGTTTTCTTTTCATGATCGGGTGTGAAATGATTTCTCTATTGATATACAAAAGTTACAGTGAAAACCATTTTCAATTTTCTGAGAAAATGACATTTCATTGATTTTTTACCATTCGCTATGTAGGAATGCTGCTCGCATATGACGTCACAAATCAAATAATTGAAATTCTAATAACTTTTTAATTATTTGATGAACTTTTCTCAAACCTTCGGCAATATTTTTTATTATTTTTTCTGCTATTTTTACAATAAACTTTTTGTCAGGGTGAACTTCCCCTTTAACAACATGATGCACTCAAAAACCATGCCCACTCACATCCACACACCGGACCCACCCTTCGATCCACAGCATTTTACACACCAACAAACACGTACTCCCATGCACTTACATCTACAAACCGAACATAACCCTTCTAGCCTTGTACAGCATACACACACCAACACACACACCCACACTCACATACAACAAACCCTTTCAAGCCATACACATGCAGCACCCACACACCAAATGCACACTGTCATCCATACACATGGATACAATACCCACACACACCAACGAACACCCTTACCCACACTCACATCCACACACCAACCCACACAGTCCAACCTGTACAGCATCCATACACGAACAAACACTCCACCCACACTTCAAGCTTTGCATGCACACAGCATCCGCATACAAACACTACCCACACACGCTCCCATACACTAACATCCTCACACCAACCCACCCTTTCCGCCTTGCAAACAGCACCCACACATACCAACAAATTACACTTCCACCCACACTCACATACCCACCCATCCAGCAACTCACATAGTATCCACACACCAAGACACACTCCCGCCGACACACCAATAAACCCACCCTTCCACCCATGCTTACAGCATCCATACACCAACAAACACACACTCACATCGACACACCAACCCACCCTTGCACAACATCCACACACCAACAAACACTCACACCCACAGTCATATCTACACACCACTAACACTTGCACACAGTATCCATGCACACACCAACACACACCCGCCCACCCTCACACACCAACCCACCCTTCCAGCCTTGCGGGGCATCCACACACCAACAAACATTCCCACTCCCATCCACACACTGACCCATCCTTCCAAACAACATCACACACCAACAAGCACTCACACCCACAAACACACACCAACCCACATTTCCAGCCTTACAGAGCATCCACACACAAACTCACCCTTCAAACCATGCATACAGTATCCACACATTAATCCCCCTTCCACAAACATTATCCACACACCAATTAACAAACACACACATAGACACACCCTCATCCAACATACCCTTCCAGTCTCGCACAGGATCCACACACAAACACTGCCACATGCTCATCCTCAGTCCTACCGATGACACCATCTACACTCCTCACACACACCAGTGACACACACTTCTCTTCCATTCCCACGCACATCCCTCTGCTTCCCAAACCCCCATCTCACACTCCCCTATTTGCACCTACACACTCCCACATAGTCCTATGCACACCCTCTTTCCCATGCACCTACCATCATCTCACCTCACCACTACCTTTTCTTCATCATCATACTCATCATACAATCACATCATCACCGTCATCGACATCTCTTTTAATGTCATCACCAACACCACCATCATCAGAAACATCATTGTAATCATATCTATAGCTTCTTCTACATCAACATCATCTCCATCATCAGCACCACTACCATAGTCACTAATATCATCATTATCATACAACATTCTATCAATCAAGTGACACAGCTCTATTGCATGACCCAGCGAGCGACACTGGTCCGATGGTCTCAGATCAGAAAAAGCAAGATTTACTGGTCTGATATGACCAGTATAAAATATATGAAACTTATATATTTTCTCCTCTTTAGCATCATAAAAAATGGCTTTCCAAAATTGAGAAATGGTTCTCACGAATTGTCTTATGTGTACTGTTTGATAGTACGTTTTTTTCGGGGGGGGGGGGCAATTAAAGCAAAGAATACAGCAAAATAAGTCTTTTTTATGCTTTTCTTTACTTTTGGGGACCAGTAAATTTGAAGTTCAGACCAGTAGAAAAAAACTGTTAGTGTGGAACCCTGCATAATCTCATCTTATTCTTTTCAAATTTGACAAGACTACAAAGGGAGAGGCATATTCAATAAATAATAAAATATTTATTGCACTCATGGTTATGAAACATAGTGAATACAAATAACTTACATCAAGGATGGACTTGTCAAGGTACTAATACTTCTCTTTTAACAGTATGGTGGAATAGGATAATATATTAATGAGACCTGCAAAGTATCTGCATAAACAAAGCAGATAAATTTTGTAAATTTAGTAACAGATTCTGATTGGATAGTAAGACCCCAAGGCAAAGAAGTTTTGGGATTTATAAAGATTACATATTATTATTACCTCCTATTAAAGCCCGTTTATTTGCTATCTATTGTCCACGATGGACTGCATTTGAATATTAATGAGTCAGAAAGAAGCGGATCGAAGGTATTTGAATTCCAGTTCATCGTGGCTTAGCCGTGAACCAGAATAGCCTGGTGGTTGAGTCGCTGCCCGGCAAGCAGTAGATGACATGGTCGAATCCCACTGGTTCCAATGTTTTTGACTTATGATTTTCATGACAGATCGAGCGTGCGATCTTAAACACATAGGAGTAATGACAAAAATTTGTTCACAAAAGATAAAATACTTATAAATATGAATATATTTTTTGTTTCTTTGCTTTATGTTCCAGCACAGGTTTTCTGGACCACATATATATTTTCAAATTACAGATAGTACTGGTAATACTGAAATGCATGGAAATTTCAAATTTGTGTTTATGGCTTCATGTTCCTCTTATATTGACTCAGCTTGATGGGTACACCAGAAATACTAACCAGGCTAAGACTGTAATGCAATAAGATCTTAAAAAGACCTTTGAAACTTTATGAATTACATATACAGATAATTTTTCTTTTGAAGAAAACAAGGGAACGTAAAGCATTGTGTGTTGAGTTGGCAGAGCAACCGTCTCACAACCGAGAAGTCGCGAGTTCCAACCCCGGCCACGTCAGACCAAAAGACGTTAAAAGATAAGAGACGCTGCTACCCTGTTTGCTGTTCAAACGATTTAAGGGCAATATCGATATGGCATTGGCACAGTGGCTACTGGGCCCACGATCAAATGGGAAAAATATCTTTTTTGAGTAGTTTCAGATATCTATTTAAAACAGTAAAATATGGATTTCATTTTCATTTCTTCATATCCCACATGATTAATGGAGATTTTTTACCAGATATAGGAAATGCATTCCATATCAAAGCTTGGAACGGTAGAAATTTATATTCTTCTTTGAAATGTGCAATTATAATTGCTGGAATGCCCATGTACATATTCACTTGAAAGTGGTCAAAAGGCTTCAACTTACAATGAAAGTTTGCTGACAAGAAACAGTGATATCATACAAGCAAGAATCTTGTCCTTTAAGTTTACTAATACCACTTCCATACTGACAGCCGAAGTGGAGGGCAGTATGAAAATTCTAGAATCATTTTGATCCGGATTCAATGCGGAGTATTCAACCCAATTCAAAAAGAGGGTTAGAAACAGAGTTAGTCCGCACTGGAAGTGCGTTATCGCCTATCTTATGCGTAACTTCATTCATTTCCGCATGGGGGAGATTCCTCATACCACACATATGGCGCGAACTCGCACAGAAACCACAGAAACGACTGCGGGTACACCGCTGCAGAGTTTGCCAGTTTGAAAGGGGGTGTAATGTCGGCCCACAGTACAAGCAATCAACTCAATCCAGAGTTACTCCAGAGTAACTCCACTTCACCTTCAGAATGGCATGTTTATGGCAAAAACCTAGCTGGAATAAAGCAGTCACAGATAAGAGTGTGTGATACTTGTAGTGCATACAGAATAGTTGTCGTAAGTCACACTTCAAAAGTCAAATAATTGCCAAAGCAATTTATCAGACCAGGGGGATGTAACATAAACAGATACGACTGACAATTGCAATTAATTGTAACTTTTCGTAAATGATTGACATACTCTTATAGTTACACTTCATTATAATTTTTTTTTTTTTTTTTATAAATTATAATCTCCTCCCATAAAAGCCTCTTAATTTACTTACACTTCATTGTACAATCGATTGTAACTTACAAGATAACAATGCCTAATTTATGGAAAACACATGAATCTTCCTCTTTTAGGTAAAATTTTCACCAAAGTTAAACAGATTTCTGTCATACCAAAAGACTAGTCAGTCGCAATTTTACAATTGATTGATCACTTTAAACTGTAGCAAATCAAATTACACTCCTTGTTTCAAGAAGCAGATTGGCAATCAATCACAAATTTGCATGAATTAATTCCAATACGGACCAAAATAGATATGCAATAGATCACAAGTTTCTTGCAATGCCCCATTTGGCAGAGTCATGTGTATGTATCTACATAATATAGTTCTGCCAATATTTCAGCATTATTATCATATCATGCAGCCTTAGTCATAGATGGACTAATTTTCACTCTCTCTATTTCCTGAATCAAGAGTCACATGAAAAAGAACATCCTCAGCATCTTATAGAGTCTTTTAGGGCATAAATAAGCATCACAAACATGGAATATTCAATATCATTAAAGGTACATTACTGTTAGCAAATATCTAAATTGGCAAGAAAATCAAGGGTGCTTTTGGTGAAAAAAGATGCTGGTTTAGTATCATAATACAAATAAACACCCTATCCCTCTTTGTCAAAAATTACATATATTAAGTTAAATAATTGCACATACATGTACTTGGATTACTACAAAAATACAAGAATTAAATATGAAGTACAAAACTAGCTCACATACAGCACTAACTAGAAAGCCTTAAAAAGTATTAAAAACAAATCAGTTAGGTTGTGATTATGAAGTAAAAATTGATACCCAGCTTTCTATTTGCCCTGTTCTTGACTTTAGACAAGGTTGAGGTTAGCTCCATGCCATGCAGTAATTGATAAGACAAGGAGGAAAAAGGTGTGGGCCCGAATCCACAGATTCAATTGTGAAAGTTAATAAATGATTCTCTAGTCCAAGGTTCGAGTCCTGGGTCAACTCTGGGGAGCATGTCAACACTCTTAGTCATCAAACAATCTTTGATTTGACAGGAGGGATGGCTCTGTTGCCTCTAGGGCATACATTGACACCGTCCTTGGCTTAGAGAGGATTCTTTTCCCCACTAGCGACTCTTAACCATGGACTGTCACTCTTAACACTGCATTGCTCAGCTAACCCTGCAGGGCCAAATAAACCTGTACTGGTTAACCAACTCTGCAATAATGCTGTGTAAAAAGAAAGTGGGCTAACTATAGGTGGGGCTAAATGGCAATTTATCCCAACCTATAGTACAGGGTTTATAAATTTGTTGATAGTGTAAAAAACCAATAATACAACCATAGGCAGCGATCCTGGGGGGATGTGTCCCTTGGTAGAATTTCAAATATAGAGCAGCCCATGTGAATCAACATCGATAAATGTTGTTTTGCCTTAGACAGTCTCAGATGAGACAAAGAGGCTTGCATTCATAATCAGCCGAGGTAGAGACGAGATGCACAATCACAGTCTTGAGATGCATACAAGTTTCCGTATTCTGAAGTCAGAATTAAAGTTGTGGTTTAAGTATGGATAGCCAATCGTTACATACATCAATAACGGTAGAGATATCATACTTCAGCTCAGTTGGCTCTCAAATCATTAATAATTGTCTAGGAAGTATAAATAGAACATTTTCTTCACCATCGATGAATCAGGAAATAGCACATTAAACATAAGAAACATACAACTTAAAAAAAATGTTTGACACTTTTGGCTTCCCATAATTATAGCACAGAGTTAGACCATGGTCTAAGTTAGACCCGACTTCAGAATACGATCCAGTGAGATTAACTTTAGTTCTTAATTTCTGCGAGAAAAAGACATTGCCTTTGAGACAGTAACCAATACCCAGACATTAGCATCCGAGACCAATATGAGACAATCTCTGTCTGGAGACATGTCTCAGTGCACTATTACTGGTAATATTCCTGCTGGGCAGTGTTTCATGAAAAACTTGTGTGAGCTGTTTTTGTGACCAGTCTGTTTTACTGACTTTTACTGGAGTTAAAGTGTTTCTCTGCCAACCATATTCATGGAAGATTGTCGGAGCACTCATGAATGGTTGTCCAGGATTACTGTATTTTGTGTGAGAAAGGCAAGCATTTCGTTAGCTGGGGTTAGGCAGAAAATTTGGCCTGTGTAAAAAAGGGGGATAATGGGGGTTGAGGATAGCGCAGGGTTAGTAATAGTACGAGGATAAGAAAACGTTGTGTAAAAAGCATAATACAAAAAGCCGATACCAGAAAAGAGGTTGTCAGAGCCGCATTGCAGAATATCGCGTAGGGTAATATGAACTTCAAAAATAGGTGATGGTAGATGGAATAGTATTCTGCATCATGAATATTTGCTTTGCATCGACTCTTGCAAGGTCAGTTGGTTGATGGCGATGTCCAGTACAGTGCGCCCTCTATCGATGACGTGCTGTGGAATGAGTTTCATAGCGGCTTCCACCTGTAAAACAAAGATGAAACATAATCAAAATAAATTCGAAAGCCTTTTCTTAATTGTTTATAAATTCATGTCATAACTCCCTGTTCACTTGTGAACGCAAACATGCATGTCGATGTATAAATCTAGAAATCTTATCATATTCCCAATTATTATCTGAGTTGATTCTGATGGGGGCCTGGCATATTATCAACAGGGGGGGGGGGCATACCATTGAAGTCACCATACACAACCCACCCTGAAAAAAAGCTTACTTGGCTTTTGTAATTGGGAAAGTGCACCCATGGAAAAAAAAATGATCTAGTATACACCTTTACATATAAAAAAAATACATCCCAGGCATACTATACAGTATAATAAACAATTTTCTTTCCCCCTCAAAAAAAGTAATCAAACATATTCAGGAATCTTTATTTGAAGAAAAAAAGACAAGTTGGCATCCTTCAATTCAATTCATTTTCCAGTACTGGTAAAAAAATTACAAGTGCAAGTACAAAGACCATAATTCCATTAAAAAATGAATACAGAAAGAAAACAAAATACAAAGAAAATACACAAGTGCATGGAGGGGGATAACAAAGCAAAATATGCTTGTCTGGGTTATCCCCTAAAAATGACCATAAAATCAAATCTTTAGAAAAGCAAGAGGGTGGACAGTCGATATATTAATAGATAGGTATTCCTTTAACTAAGCCCCAGGTTGGACTAATGAAGGAAACAAATCTCACCTGTTTTGAGGGTGTAAAGGATTCATATAATGAATGAAGCTTGGTTTGTGCAAAATGACCCGCTTTGGCTATCTCTTCAAGAATAATTCTGTCAAAGAAAGAAAAACAATGAAAACTTTTTCAAAATTTGACACATTTTCACAACTGTACGGTCAAGGTAAGACATAATTTGTATTTATTTATTTATTGCGGTGTTAAGAGTGACAGTCTGAGGTTAAGAGTCGCTAGTGGGAAAAGAATCCTCTCTAAGCCGGGAAAAAATGACATTGACCAAAAAAAAACTAAAAACATGGTAACCAAAATAAGTAGTTTTTTTAACAATTTGGAACATGTATAGGGTGATCCATAATTTGGGAGGTCCATAACTTGACTCCCAATAGCAAATGTCTCTATGAAATTGTAGCATGAACAGCATGAACGGGCTGCTCAAAGAAAGGCATTTTACTTTATATTTACAAAAGCATTCCACAAAAAGCATAGAAGGTCTGTTTGATAGATTGTTAAGATTTTGATCAGTATAGAGTACAGAATGGTCAAAGAAAAGTATCTTTCTTATAATTTGTAAGGTCCATGGCTTGACTGTTGAAAGCAAATCAATTATCATTGGAAAAATCAGGTACCCTGGAAAATGTCATTTACATTCATTACGAGTATAGAGTGATCCAAGAAAAGTATCATATGACATGTAAGGTGCATGACTAGACTGCTGAAAGAAGGTCAATTCACATTGGAGAAACGGGGTGCTTCAGGTAAATATATTATTGATAAAGGTGTATAGAGTGATTGATAAAAAAATACTTCATTCATAATTTGCAAAGTCTGTGATCGACTTCTTACATGTATTACAAGTGAATTCACAATGGAGACACACAGTGCTCCATGAAATATCCCATTCACAACTTTGGAATACAGACTGATCCAAGAAAAAATATTTTACTTAGAATACTGCTTGGCAGCTCTGTATTGGAGAAACAGGGGGCATCAGGAAAATTTCTTATTGATAATTAAGGAGTATACAGTGGTCCATAAGAAGTACTTCATTCATAATTTGACTTCTTACATGTACATGTATAACAAATGAATTCACAATGGAGACACACGGTGCTCCATGAAACATCCCATTCACAACTTTGGAATACAGACTGATCCAAGAAAAAATATTTTACTTAGAATACTGCTTGGCAGCTCTGTATTGGAGAAACAGGGGGCTTCAGGAAAATTTCTTATTGATAATTAAGGAGTATACAGTGGTCCATAAAAAGTACTTCATTCATAATTTGACTTCTTACATGTACACGTATAACAAATGAATTCACATTGGAGACACATTGTGCTCCATGAAACATCCCATTCACAACTTTGGAGTACAGAGTGATCCAAGAAAAAAGATCTTACTTATAATTTGCAAGGTCCATGACTTGACTGCTGATAGCGAAGGTTTCTTGGACATTGAAAGCTTGGTGAAACCATCCTGAAGGAATAATCAAGAGTTCACCTGGATGTTGTTCAACGTGAAAAGCTCTCGCTTTGGCAAAGTTGGGATAAGCATCTAGGTCTGGATCAAAGGCATCGATAGGACTGAAGACAAACAAAATGTGATCTGTAAATAATAACAATTCTATTAACCCTATCTAAACTGGGCTAATTCAGACCCCCCCCCCCCCAGATCTCGGCCATTGATCGCAACCAAAATTTGCACAGGCATAGAGTTGGATGTAAACTACAAAACTGTAAGGTAAAATTTTCAAAAAATTAATTGCTTATATATTTAATTAATTATGCAAATAAGCTTATGAAATTTGCCCTAAATTTGTTTTTTTTGTGTATGTGTTTGCATTTAACTCAATTTATATACCTGTACCTAGTAGAATGCAAATTTTTGGTGGGAGTATCAATCATTTCATTTCTAACAAATATCTCCAAGAAAATAGCAAAAATGTAATTAATTTCTTATGTATTTTATTGTGTTTTTTTAATTTCTATGTATTTCTTTGTTTTTCAAACCTTTGTTTATCATTGTTTTTTTCAATGATTTTTGTTGGATACCCTATTGCAATCATAAATAGCAGAAAATAAATCCATTTTAACAAAGAAAAGTAAAAATATTCATACATTTATGATTATTGGTTGAAAAACACACTTTGCATTGACTTTATACACGGAATCAAGTTTTTGAGCAATTTCGGGTCTAACATGCACTCACAAAATGTTGCGTAATTTCAGAACCACGTACCCTGCTTCGCAAATTTGGTCTCAAAAGATGCGCAAGACTTGAAAGTAAAAAGTCAGCGAGCGGCGCGGTCAAAAAAATTTGAGTGACGGAGTAGTGACAAAATTTGTCGAGGGAGGGGGTTAAAATTAAGACTGTTCAGAGCATAAATGTAGAGTAGAAGAACAAAATCTATGAACAGCAGACGTTATGGTAGGGTCATAATTTCATTTTCCCTGGCCTGACAGTTGCCAGAGGATAAGCAGACTTTTTTTCAGAGAATTTCTCAGTGGTAACGCAAGTTCGCTCTCCCTTATGTCTCTTGTCACAGCCATTTCAAATGCTTTTCTCAAGATCTGAGATCAGCAAAATAGTTATCAACTCCCCTTATAGCTAGCACCCATCTAGCTTAAGACATTTTATTAGATAAACAGATGATACTAACCTTGTATATGTATGGCAGTTGAGAGGAAATCCAGAGTTAGGGTTGGTTTTAGCATAGAGCAAGTCATCTTGGCCAGGAGGGTATAGCTTCCATCGTTTCTTCCCCCAAATCACTGCATTAGATCCTGTCCAGTTGTATGGGTCTATAACACGAGATATTGAGACAAATGTAAGTCATTAAGTCCAATGTCATGTAGGGAAAATATCGATGAGACAATGGGAGAGAAGAAGAAACAACGAGATAAATACAAGACATCTCCAATGCGTATGAAAATAATTGTAATCCAAATTCAGACAGCTAATACGAAAGAATCTAATATACATGTAAGAATCTTAAATGTTTTAACTTTCCTGATACCATATCACAATTTGTTCTGCCAAGTTGCTTTTGTGCAGCATTTTTTTTTACAAAGCATCATTGCAAGTTTTTCTCTTACAACTCGAAATGCTAATCATATTTGAAAAATTCAGTTATTCCCTGGTTTACATTTCCCAGATTATGAAAGAACAACTCTATACTTTTATCAATACCTTACTTGTGCCACTGACACCATGCATGGCTGAATTATTTTATTTGGAAGACAAGAGGTACATTTTTTTCCTAATTTCTGGTAAAATGGATAAAGTTAATGGAAACTGATCAATCCTTGAAGAATAGCAAGCAACCCTTTTTAGCCTAGCATTTACAACATAGACTAAAGAAGGGGTATTCAAACTGATCACGTGCTTTGACCAAGAAATCACTCAGCTGAGGCTTCAGTAAAAATGGCATCTACATGCAAACCTTACTTGCCAGAAGTGTTGTAAGGCAACTAAAAGTTTGTGGCACATGTTCGAGCATTAATCCCACTAAAGTGCGTCCCAGAAAAACAAAATCGTAATCCAGTGAAAGTTTTTGCTGTCAATCATAAATATACTTCATGAGATGTTTCCTCTTATGAGGATCTAGAGCCCCAACCCTTTGGAATTTCCTCCCAAGTACTCTCCGATCACAAATTGTTCCTGGAGGGTGTTTCATTAAGCTGTTTGTAAGTTAAGAGCGACTGGTGATCCTTTCTTTTGGCGAATGGTATATTCATTGGCGATGGTTTTGTGCGTAAGAAAGGATCACCAGTCGTTCTTTAAGTCACTCTTAACTTACAAACAGCTTTATGAAACACCCACCAGGCCTTTAAAATCCCAACTTAAAACATTTTTCTTTAATGAAGCATTCAAATAGACCTATCCCAATACTTTTGCCATATGTAACTGATTAATGTTGATGTTATTTAAGTGTTATTCTAAAAAGTAATTCCTCATTTTGCATAATTTTATTTCCGTAAGGTGAACTGAGCGTCCATTCGGGTCCGAAATGCGCTATATAGGAACTGCATTATTACTATTATTATGATGGCAAAAAATTTCAATGAATTTATACGGTTTCCTTTTTCCTATCGCGCACTGCATCAGAGTGCTGTGCATTTAAACAAATAAAAAAGAACTTTGGTTTGGGACATGGGTTCCCTGTAGAGTGTAAGAAAGACTTCAGTCTATGGATAGGTGGAGAAGTGAAGTCTATAGAGAACAGACGACAAAGCAGATAAGCTTTTGGTCTTACCTATATGTAGCGCTGATCTTGAGTAAGCAGTACCCCATAGCATCATGGCATTCCAAGGTCTAATTTCTTCAGGGAATAGCTGGAAGAAATCCTCCTCAAGATACATCTGAAAGTGTAACATAAAAAGATGCAATTACTTCTTACAACCAATTTTTATTTGTTGCAAACAATTTTATATAGACTTGTGTAATACAACACTTGGAGTGTTAAAACATATTTGTAATCAGTTGCAAGTAAATTTGGGTCCCAAGCTCGATCAGCATGGCTTGAAACTGCAAATTTACAAAATGTTACCATTCTACTTGTCGAAGACTTAAATAACTATTTTGGGTATTACAGAGAACCTTCCTGGCAGCTTATTGTTGGTTTTGGGGTGGCTTGTCACAATTGCTAGCCATTAGGATCAAGAGATTTCCTCTGCGTGTATGTGTTGACTCACCACTTGTCCAATATCTTCCTTTAAAGATGGCCTACGGGGTATAAAGATCTCGTCCTCGACATAAAGCCATCTATCTTTCCTTCCCGTACTCTTCTTCAGCTTCACAAAATGCTGGAGGGTCGTATAACTGCTTGAGGCATCTTTAAGTTTTGACTGTAAGAATATGACAGAGATGAACAGGTAGAAAAGTGTCTTAACTTGTGACTTATTTATTTATCATAATTCTTCTAGGCCAATCAGGTTTGCCTGGGAGGTGAAACGCAAATTGAATCACTATGACCTGAAGGTCTCTCCTCCATAGATATAACTGCTTGGGAATGTGCAGGTGGACCACTACGCTGGGTTCTCAACCCTTAGCGTGCCATGGACACGTTTTCGTGCAATTTTAAATATTACCTATGCAAGCGTAATCAATTTTCTTTCTTACGCTGGCGGTACAAGCTTTGCAAAAACAAAAATGATTCTTGTATTGTGTATGTGGATTAATTTCCATATCAAGCAAGGTTTTTTATATTTTTGTAAAGATTAAAAAGAAAATAACACTATTTTTCAATACAAATTAAAGTAGTATGTTAAGTGTTAACGTGCAAAGGTGTTCGCTCTTAGAGTCTACTCTACATGGGGCCATTCAGGATCCTTCCTGAGCTACTCCGTTTTCTAATGTACCATGCCACCTACATCCAAAGGCGGGGATTTTGCAAAATGTCTGGTCCATGATGGCCAACTGAAATGGTTTGTATCCAACTGGTCTACTAACTGATGGACTAGATTTCAGATCGTCATCGTGGCTAAACCCACCTTTTTTCTACATGTAGTATAAATTTGGTCTAAATGCCCAGATATTCTTATTCAATAATTATGTTGCTCTTTGTCAAATGATTATTTGGTTGAAAAGATGTTTGTCTATTAAATCATATAGAAAAAATGGTTCTATACCAAGTGGATACAGTATAAAATGAATCAAATGGAATTAGACCAAATGGTGAGGAGACAAACTGGTAATATAGGGTCTAGGATTAGACCATGTGGGACAAGACTAAACATCAATAGACAAAGTCGGCATGAACCTAGGGGCAATCAACCTGAGAAATGACCACTCACCTGAACAGATTTTAGCGTGACATGTTCATCTCCAAAGTTCTGAGTAAAAAAATTCTCACTCCATCCACTGGCTTTCCACTTTCCGACCACATCTGTGATAATAACAGGCCTGTATTATAGTAGAGAATTAAGCATAGAGAAAGAATGAAAATCGTTTGGGATTATTCTTTAATAAGAACCTCAACAATTATCCTTTCTATCCACTTCCTGCCCAACATCCAATTAACCAATTTTTCTAGAAATAGCCTTAACTGGGGGCCCATCTTACAAAGAGTTGCGATTGTACTGGTCAATCGCAACTATGGAAAGCCAGCAAAGTCACCATATGAATTCAAAAATGTTACTTGATATGAATGTATATCCATGGAGTCATTGATTTCTTGACGGTTTGGTGCGTTTTCCTTTGTTTAAGAAGGACATTGTTCAAATTCATGTAGAAAAAAATTATGGCACTGATGGATTTCCATAGAGTTACAATTGATTGGATTAATTGTAACTCTTTGTAAGACGGGGCCCAGATGTGTCATGAAGCTCAAATATCTTTCTTGTTCTACCCTATACTCATAGTAGTGCAAAAAAATTGACAGTATAATTATACTCTAGTTCTCTGATAACAATGAAGGATACATTTAAAAAAAATGGCGCAACCAAGAAAAACAAAATACACTGCAGAATTGTTTATTTTGTACATTGTTGAGTTTGTTTTTGATCGCAAATGTCTGTGAAAGACTTGGGCAAGAGATCAGGGGTTCTTCAAAATGAAGTTTATTTATTTGGCAATCAAAGCTAGATTCCTTCAAAAAGGAACATACCAATCTCCAATTTTTTGTTTCTTACCATTTTCCATTATACTTTTCATAGTATTCCTCCAAGCTAAGGTTTCCCTTCCTGTCGATCAAACCAAGTGCCCCGCCCATCTCAAAGCTCCGCCCAAAATCTTGCTGGAGCGCATCATAGATGACCGAAGTTACTGCAGCAGTGATTGCGGCAATCAGGAAGGTTGTATAAGAACCCATCTTCTGAAATAAACACAAACATAAAATTTGTATTTCAAGGCTACTCCCACATTACAATTACCCTGCCCATCTAAAAGTTCCAGCCTAATTCTTGTTAGAGTGCATCATACATGACTGACGTCACAAGGCCACTCCCATATGATTCATAAGGTTTGATACTGATAGCTAATGAAATCTAACTCTTCTTTGCGAAATCAAAGACCTCAACTTAATGGCTCGTATTCAGAAGTCAGGTTTAACTTAAACGCAGGTTTTTATGTGGTTTAAGTAAGGCCCTAGGGATGCCAAAAGTATCAATTTTTTTTCAGTTGAACATTTCTTATGTTTACTGTGCTCTTTCCTGATTCATTGATGGTGAAAACAATCATCTTTTTATACTTCCTAGACAATTATGAATGATTTGAGAGCCAAATGAGCTGAAATATGAAATCTCTACTGTTAGTGATTTATGTAACAAGTGGCTATCCATACTTAAACCACAACTTTAAACCCGAGTTTAAGTTTAACCTGCTATCAGAATATGGGCCAATAAATTCAATTTCATGTACATGTAGATCTAGGCCAGGCAAGGAAGAGCGAGTAGAGTTGGCCTGATGTCTATGCCACCATTAGAATGTGCACAATCTGTGGGGATGGGTCACTAACGCTCATGAGAGGTTAGCTGTGGTGCTGGCTGCTGGGCAAATTGTGATGGCTCTATTCTAATGTTAGCTCTACAAGACGATTGGAAACACTGCATAATTCTGTGACAATTCAAAAAAAAACATTAGAAACTCTAGCCAGTCTAGGCCTATGGCTATGGCTATGCTATAGTATTAGTAGTTTTATTAGACAATGTACTCCCGAGTCCTGGCACCAAGGACATAATGACTGGTTCAATAAATTCCTTTAATTCCAGCAATATCTGCACAAGTAAAAAAGAATAAATAAATGGGTTGCGACTTATTGTGTTAAAATCACTGAAACAGAGCTACCAAGTCTCACGCATTACGCGTGAGACTCAAGCATTTTGGACTCTTGTTCATTCCCTCAAATCTCCGTCTCACGTAACTTTCACAGCCTATCCCCATATACATTGTACACAACGTCTGTGATCTCACTCAGATTCACAGAAAATCTCATGCATAGCTGGTCTTTGAACTTGGCATCTCTGCTGAAAATAAATATAAAAAAATGCAATAATTTCAAATGCGTTGTTTTTCCTGTGTGGTGGTGTGACCTTACGTCGTGCGTTACCTAATTTTTTAGCATGGTTGAATGTCTCTTTATCTAACTAATATCTTGAAAAACTGATATCGCCGACAGAAAAAGCAACCCAAAATTACTCTGTATAGTTATTTTCTTGTTGAAGGTAAGGTAAGGTCTCAAATTGTGAAAATATTGGCAAATCATCGGCGAATTTTGTTACCTTTTGCGTCTGCTCCAATAAAATCTGATCTTCTCGACAAGCATCAATCAAGAAATCGCCAGTTTGTAAGCAGAGGTCTCAAATAAGTAAATAAAATATGATACCAACCAAAATCATGGCATTTTAACCTCTATCTGATATAATTATCTTACCTTTATCTGCTTGATATCTTTTCTAAAGCTTTGCAAAACGACTGTGCGCAAATTAAGGTCACTCTTTTAAATCTTTTTTATGACACTTTTCAGCCGAGCGCGCACTAGTCGATCGCAATGGAATTTTGAGATCGCGATACGAACAAAACCCTTGACCTACTTTATAATTCATTCAAGGGAATTTGACTTTGGAATCTTGCCTTCCATCTGGTATTTATGATTTGATTAATTTTGTGTGAACTGTGACTTGTCTTTGTGAGAATTTATTTTTGATTGAAAATCAACTTCAAAATGAGTCTTCATGATCATTTTTTAAATGCATGAAATTATGGTCACCTCATTTATACTTAGGTTAAACAACAGACTCGAGTTACTTTTGAAATTGGGCGTACATAGCAGTCTTATAAAGAGATCGAGAGAATTCGACTTTACATTAATATGTCAGTGCCATGGTCTGAGTGGAGGCCCAACTCCATTTTTCGTAGATTCCACATTACACAATAATACACGCATGGGACCGAACATGATATTACAAATCAAGTCAACAGCATTCACTTCAATAAAAACATCGGTGATAAATAACGTTAAATCAATCATATTGGCTGTATCCGAAATTCATAATAAAAATTGCAAACTTACAGGTTTGAGACTAATTCGAGATGTCCTTAATAAAAATTCTCCGCTACTCCACGCCGCTAGGAGGAAGAAGACAACGATGCAATCATGAGTCGAATTAAAGCACTAATGATGTGATGATGAATGTGTGGTGCGTTGGTGCACGACGATGATGATGAGGCCGAGGAGGAAGATGATGCCGGGATGATGCTGCCTGATGATGGTGATGATGATGATTGATGATGTACGATGATGCATGATGCATATGATGATGATGATGATATTAATGATGGTGATGTTGATAATGATGATGATGATAATGATGATGGTAATGATGATGATGCATGATGATGCTGATGATGATGGTGATGATGATGAGGAGGATGCCTGATGATGGTAATGGTGATGATAATGATGGTGATAAAGATGATGCATGATGATGATGGTAATGGTGATGATAATGATGATGATGAAAATGATGATGATGTATGATGCATGATGATGATGCTGATCGATGCATGATGATGATGATGATTGATGCTGCTGCTGCTCATCATGATAGTGATCGATGATGATGGTGATTTTTTTATTGTGGTTTGATGATTACATATGATTTATTTGCTGATTGTTATTTACAAAAATCATGATCCATCACCATATTCTATTAATTTTCATCTCATAAAGTGACATATTGACAATTTGCATGTGTAGTCTTCATTAATTGTCATCATCACCAGCACCACCACCATCATCACCATCATTATCATCATCATCAAAATTATCATCATTATCATCATCATCATCATCAAAACATCATCATCATCATCAAAACATCATCATCATCAAAATTATCATCATCAGTTATCATCATCATCAAAACATCATCATCAAAATTATCATCATCATCAAAGTTATCATCATCATCAAAATCATCATCATCATCATCAAAACATCATCAAAAACATCATCATCATCAAAATCATCATCATCATCAAAACATCATCAAAAACATCATCATCATCATCACAATCATCATCAAAAATTGTTAACATCATCAAAATAAATTTTGTCAAAATGTATTTGGTTTAAATTGACTTCATTGCAGAAAATAGTTGAAAACTCAAAAGTTAGATCAGCCTTTGGCTAAAATGTGTGGTTTATAACAAACAAAAAAAATGACAATAACGACTAATTAAGGGGGTGTTGCAAGAAAATATTTGGAATCAATTGCAAACATTCTGTTGCAAATTTACAATTGATAGATCAATGTCAACTGTAGTAAATCCGATTATACTGCTTGTTTCAAGAAATCAATTGCAAAGTCAAAATTAATTTCACAACTTCTGATTCATTTAGAGACTGAAAATAAACTTGCAATTGATTGCAAGTTTCTTGCAACCCCCCATAAGTAATATCACATCAATATCATCACTATTATCATCAATGATGACAAAATTTTGAATAAATAAAATTCATCAAACACAGACCACCAACACATAAACAGCAAGTTTTACAGATGATGAATAATTTAGAAATATATTTTCATTTCATTCTCATTTGTCATAGATATGGTTAAAAACAATTCTGTCCGAATGCATGCATAAAGGGAATGTGCTATTTTGGCAAAGGTCCATAATTTGACCTTTACCCAAACCATCATTTGGGTAAAGCGCTACAAATGTTGAAACTGATTAGCAGTTTACAAAAATACTCCAAAAACATTATAACAATTGACTGAGCACACTCCAAAATGTCATTTGGAATTGCAATGTTTTTTTTCTTGGGGGTGGGGTGTCAAAATGTCCCCTCCCCAATATAACAAAGACGGTGCAATATAATCTTTAAAGAAAATGTTACATGTAAATTGTCAGACTGAGGTTGAATACTAGTAGTTAATGTATTTACTGTATTGAAAAAAAAATGGTTGTGAGTTGTCCAACTGGATGGCTCTCCACTTTTAATGCTGGATTTTACTTAGTCTAAACTTGTTCACTCATTAATTAGGCTACAATTGCTATTTTGTGGTATAATGTACTCGTATGACAATAAAAAACACATATTAGTTCATAGTGAATATGCATAAATTATACAGTGTATTCATAATATTAATTTTCATATTACTACTACAGTATTTTCCACACATATGCAATATGCACAATTCTCAACGTTATGCATGATATTGATTTCAAAACTATCTTGTTTCTATAAAAATACAATGTAATCTCATGATTCACAAATATTCCTGATATTGTCACAGCACACACGTTTACAATGTACAGTAATTACACTCAAGTTCTAATTATTGCTAGCTACATGTATAAATATGTTACACACCCAGAGCATATAGTGATTGTTCAGCAAATTCAAAACATCTCTAGGCTTATTGTTTCATTGTAATACTTAAAGAGAAATTCCAGTAGTTGCAGTAAACACTGATTTTCATGAGAAAGTCTGTAAAACCAGGCTTAATTGTCAGTATATCGAGGATCTAGATCTGTTACAGTTACATAAACTGAACTTTGTGAAATCTTGAAATCTATGCTGAAAAATGTTCACACTGAAGATCACCAACACAGATAGGCACACGTGGGACAGTGTATTATTATTGCTGGAATAAAGACCCGACGGAAGTGACCGAATCCGCCCCTATTTTGCTTATTTCTCAGCAATTACACAATTTCTTCCAGAATCCTTTAGTACATATTTTTTATTCATACAAACAGACACTTGGGTGGTGATTATATTAGATTCTGTAAAAAGTCATTTTGAGATCGTTACCAAAACTGGAATTTATCTTTAAACTGCTACTCAGGAGAATAATGCATGGACCTGGCCACGGAGGATTATCTATTGTTACTACAGGCCCAGTGACAATGCCCTGTGCGGGGGGGGGAGCCAGTCGAATATATTGCTGTACACACGCATGACCAAAAAAACGCGTTTAAAGGGGTGTTTTTCCAGTTTTGGACGCAGTCCACACGTGGATTTAGGGTATCAAAAACACAGATTTTCAAGAAAAGAGGTGGTTTTGAAAGACTGGTCAATGGTCAATCGCAGGGTCAAACGTATTTAGGGTATGCTTTTCCCCAAACTTTGTTTTTTTAAAGACTAGCAAAACATGTTTAGGGTATGTTTTTTTCCCCAAGCCTTTTCCCCGAGGTCATATTTTGGCGACAACTTGTTTAGGGGTTAAAATGTGTAAATAAAGTCCACGAAAAACTTGTTTAGGTGTATGGAAATTCCTTGGTCACGCAGGTGTAAAGCAATATATCCGACTGCCCCCCCCCCCCCCCCCGGACAATGCTCATCACCCCAAGTAACAATAGAATAATCCTCAGTCCAGGGCCCTGAAAAAATGTATAGCGCAGTGCATTTCCCATTAATATATCTAAAGTCTTATATTAACTTCAGAAATTTTCAGAATACATATCATATGCATGATCTATTCATTATCAAAACAAATCAGCCAAACATATTTTCTTCAAATGCAGCATTAAATATATATTCCAATGAAAGCAAATATTCCACTCGCAAATGCAAGTGATACAAAAAACAGATGTACCATAAAATCATTAACTTTTGATACTTCTCATTTCATTATTTTTTTTTAAGTGTTACAGGCATATCCCGACACAAGCCCCTGCTATCTGGGTTTTACGCCTTCTTCTGTAATAACATTTGTGCTATATTATTAATTTTGTATACGGTACTTTATATGAAAATGTAAATTGGCAGAGAAAAATGCAAACTTGAAAAGAATTAAACAATTGGATATTGTCACTAACAAATATTGTATTATATTGAAGCCCATACAGAAAGACTGTCCAAAAGAGAGAGAAAAAAAAATATTTGTGAGCATGGCCATCATCAGTTGGAAAAGAAATAAAAACCCTTAATGACATCTCACAAAGTTGCTCATTCCTTTTTTCTTGAATTTGTTTGTGCAATCTATGAATACATCGCATGAAATATATTCTCTCATGATTTAAGAATATAAGTATTTAAAAAAAGCCTTTATACAAAAAGAATGAGTGAGTGAACGAAAGCAGCACATACAGATTATCACATAGAATAAATGCATAGAAAACATGAAAAAATTATAATTATGTAGTACATAAAACCTTTCAATATCTATATAATAAATAAATTCTTCAAATACTTGAATGGTACATAATACATCAAGGTGCAACTGTTATAAAGAGAACTCTTTTTTTTATGCAATTTTGTTACTCTGAATGAGGGGAAAAGACATTCATATTTTTCAAATGCCAAAAATACTGTGAAATTTTATTGCATTTTATGAAACTGTTTTAATAGTGCAAAGAGGTTAGCTCATACTGTAAATGTATATATGCAAGTCACGTCTCAATGCTGGAATTGTATACACATTTTAAACATACATGTAAATAACACATCATCATCTACAGTGTATGCTTTTTTGTTTCGTTTCAATGACAGAAAAAAAAATTCAAGTACTGTTCATACAAAATATTAAGATAAATATGAAAAAAGTGAAAAGCCTCTGGCATTCTCGCCTGACCTTGAAAACAACTACCTGGACAATACATATTTTTTTCAAAATTAGAGGGGGGGGGGGACACAGGCATTCATTTCATAATAAAATCTTTAGTTCTTTGTCATCCAATGACTATGTCATTTGCCTAGTGACCTGAAATTACATTTGTCCATTTGCCAATACCAGGTAACCACTATATGAAAGTTTTATGGAATAGAAAGGTCAACCTTCAAAATTATCTTTAATAATTAGAAATGTTAATATTGGTTATCACGGTTACCACATTATGGTCAAGTTCTTTGATCCTACATGAGTTACCATAATCATGTGACCTGCAACTAATGTCTGATGGTCAATGGTACTTGATTAACCATTTGTCTAAGTTTTATTAAATAGCTCCATCTACTTTCATAATTGTGATGACATTGCCCAAACTTAGACTTGGTTAATATTTCTATGTCGAAATCACAACATAGTCAGGATTCGTGCATGCTAAATCACCTTTTGACCTTAACCCTATGGCCTGAAACTCATACATAATGATCAGATTGTTGATAACCTTATTTCCAAGTTTCATAAAATGCATCCTTATTCTTTCAAACTTATGATAATGTGTAGAAAAAAAAATCAACTTGGTTAAGATTTCAATGTGTGATACCCCAACCATGGTCAAAGTTCATTGACCCTAAATAATAATAAAAACAGTCAGCGCATAATATATTATGAATAACGTCTCCATGCACTTCCAAAGGAAAGCTAGGCTACCTAGGCAGTCCAGCATTCAAGAAATTTCTTCCTACAGGGTACCATTCACCTCACCTGGGTTGAGTGTAGCACAATGTGGATAAATTTCTTACTGAAGGCAATTACGCCATGGCTGGGATTGGAACCCACGACCCTCTGTTTCAAAGTCAGAAGACTAATCCACTAGGCCACAACGACCCACACTGACCTTCAACTGACCTAAATGACCTTCAACCTTGATCATGTGACTTGATATCCATTCAAAATGATCAGTGATACTTAATTACCCTCAAGTCCAAGTTTCATGTACTCGGTCCATATACTTTGACATTTCAAAAACTTAACCTTGGTTATGATTTCAACGTTGACGACGCCGTTGCCGCCAGCAGAAAAGCGATGCCTATAATCTCTCTCAATGATACAGGTGTGACAAAAAGGGCTTGGTTTACAAGCAGTAAGTCTCATACACCATTGTGGCTAAACCTATCTAGTCTATTATCAATTTGGTCTAATTACCACTTGATCTAACTATCACTTGGGCTAATACTTGCTTGATCTGTCATTTACTCCGACGTTCACACAGAAAGTATAATTTTCACATTGTCTTACTTATTAATTTGCACTTGGTTAAATGAAAATTTGGTTCATAAACAGTTAAGGCCACCGCACACCTTACGACTGTTTGCGATACGATTTTCGAACAAATCACATTTTGCTAATTTTCTGAAAATGTGAATGGAACATATAATTTTATTTGAGGTTTGAATTAATTGAAAGAATACTAATATAACCATTTTTAAAGATTGAAAGCCTTTATTTTGGAGTAAAGGCCAAATCAGTTTCAAATCGTAGCTAATCGTATGACTGCTATGACATCATTACGACTAGATATCGAATTCGCTTTTATTAAAGAAGGATGATAGCATAGTCACAGAATTGAACATAGGTATTTGTACGATGATTTAGAACATTACACAGTAAGATATTCCAGGTCTCAATGTTAGCATCAAATTCTACTACATTTATTCTGTAATCGGGTCGCAGACAAATCGTAAGGTGTGCGGTAGCCTTTAGACCTAGTGGATCGTACATGTAGATGAAACTGGTAAAGATGAACTCTATGGATTTGGTCGTGTGAGATGAGACCAAATGGAAACTAGACACAGAGGGCAAAGACCACGTGGCAATTTCCTAACACGAAGTCATCTGAATTGCAAAAAAAAGTTGTAGAAATTTCCCTGATTGGTGTTTGATGTGATGTTAGAATACTGTTCATCTACACATCTTCTGCAGCGGTCTGTTGAGGTCTGTTCTGATTGACCTCTACCAGCCGGAAAGCGCGTATCACCATGGCGATAACAGACAAAAAATTATGAAGTACATCCACGAATGGTCGAGTTGAAGTTCTTGTGGCCACGCCCACGTTAAAGCAAAACATGGCGCAAGGCTGGCAGAGTCCGTTAAAGATAGCTGTGGCCACTGGCCTCAAGAAATAATCCCCGAATCCAGTTGTTACACCAACTAATAGCGCACTGATAATATTGTATGCAAGGAAACGTAATCCTTCCAGAAGAAATATGAGGACAAAGTCGACGAGGATGCGTAGTGTTGCAAAGATCTCGCGGGCACACCGGCGAAAGATGAGTTCTGATTTATCTGCGATGGTCGTCATGTAAACAGGTTCCTGAGAAGGTCTGGTGTCCGCGTATGACGTGTTGCCATGGTGATAGATATACACAAATCTGGAGAGACAAAATCAAGGGTGGAAAAATATTTGGAGTTAATCTACACAGGACAGTAAATGTAGGTTTCCTCTCAGACTATCGGTTGTAAATGTTTCATAAACTGTATATTAAGGGCCAAAATTCTTTGATTTGTGAAATCATCTATTTTAGGTGCATTATTACCATCATCATCATCACCATCATCACCATCATTATCATCACCATCATCATCTTCATGATCATCATCACCATCATCATCACCATCATCACCATCATCATCACCATCTTCCCCATCATCATCATTATTAACATCATCTTCATCATCATCACCATGATCACCATGATCACCATCATCATCATCATCATCATTATCATCATCAACATCACCACCATCATCATCATTAACATCATCAGCATCGTCATCATTACCATCATCATCATCATCATCACCATCTTCCCCATCATCATCAACATCATCACCATCATCATCATCATCATCATAATCAGCATCATAATCAGCATCGTCATCACCATCAACATCATCATCTTCATGATCATCATCACCATCATTACCATCATCATCATCATTACCATCATCATCAACATCATCACCATCATCACCATCATTAACATCATCAATATCATCATCATCACCATCACCATCATCATCATCATCAGTGTTTTAGGATAATTTAGAGTGAATTATATGGCACAAAGTTATAAATCACAAACATCTTTGATTTTCATTATCATTTTTGTTATCATTACATGATTCTCTTTTATGGCTTGATGACCAAACACTTACCTTGTTTCTCTATCATCCTCATCCAAGGAAATAATTGTCTCTACATCTTCCTCCTCCTTCTTATACACAACATCGACCTCTGAGTGTTTGAGGCTTGGGACCGGAGGGGTCGTCATAGCAACCTGCATCTCCCGTGGAGGCTCCTCTGTCTTCTTTGTTTTCTTCTCTTTTGATTTGCTCTTCAGACTGATTGACCACCCTTTCTTCTTCTTTGGACTGTTATCTTCTGGTTGAAGATCAGCTTTAGGATCTAAATAAAAAAAGGAAGATCATCTTTGTAAAATTTGGCGAAAGGGAAGATCAAAGCAAGGAAAAAGATATCTGTGAGGTAGTTTTCAGAAATTTTAAAGAAAATTAGACAAACATTATAAACATTGAACAAAAATCTTGAATTCTTGAATCATAATATGTGATACCAACATATAATATGAATATCAAATAAGTATATAATTGAAGGAAAGTAGATGCAACTTCCTACAGTACAACAAGTATGAAGTATGCATGGTGAACAAAGGCTCTACATTTCAATATCAAACAGAACTGTACTATTTCCATAGAAACGTTTTAACTGAACAAATGTAAAAACCAATTTGGCTGTTTTATATGTATACATGTAATATTCTGTTTGTTTTGGGTAATCATGTACACACATTCATCAAGATTTGGGGCAATGCAATGACCCACATTATTCTTCCCTTCAATTATTACAGGTTTAGAATGCTCAGGATACAGCTTCCAGGGTTTTAACTAGTTTGTCAAAGTATGCATTTCACCAATTCTCCATAGGTTACATTGGTTGCCATTCTCAAAGTGTATAGAATTTAAATACTTCCTCTCACTTGGAAAATGTTAAATGGTATGGCACCAAAATATCAACAGGACCTTGTCATGCCTTTAATATACATCAGCTCATAGCCTAAGATCATCACACAAATAACTTCTCAAGACTCCCAAGTCAAGTGTAGCATATGGTGCGCAAGCTTTCTCTGCCTCAGCACCTTCTCTCTGAAATCGTTTGCCGTTGAATTTAAAAATTATACCATCACTGGAGACCTTCAAATCTAAACTGAAGTCTTATCTTCTCTAACAATATTAGTCATTGGCACTTTGACACTCATCCAAACTCTCTCTCATTCTTTCTTTTCTTGTGCGCCTTGGAATAGAATATTTCTAGATAGATGGCACTATATAATTGCCTATTATCATTATTATTATCATTATCATCATCATCATCATTACAACGCACTCCAAAATGAAAAATCATGCAGCTTTAATTTACCAAGTTTTACATAATCACCTGTAATTGGTTCTGAGTTATTGGTGTTATTGTTTGCTTCAAGTCCATCCCTCTCCCTCAGAATCCTGGTCAGTGCTTTCTGGTTCTCGTCAGCAGATTCGTCCCATGAGGCTGAATCTAAGACTACAATAAATCATGAAAAATGGGTTAAGTTATCAAACTGGAATACATAGGCAATAATTTTCACTTTGAAATAGTAACATATGTGACCAGCCACACCAAAACCAACAAGCAGTCCCCAGGAAATGTCCTCTGAAAACAGCAAAAATTTTAATAGCAAAAATTTTAATTTGAGCTTCAAACTTCAAAACAATAAAAATTAACTCATTTTAAAGAGTACTTCTTCTTCTTCTATACAGTGTCAAATTTTAAAGCTATAATATTGAATAAATAAAAAGATTTTCCTTGACACACATTTTTCCGGACTGCCTGGAAGTTTCATTAGGATTGCACAGTAAGCACATCTCATGCTTGAGTGAACTCTGAACTTCAAACATTGTTTTCTCCTCATTCTGTGAAACTCTCACTTTACTTTCTTCTGCATTCCATCAAGTGTTTTGGGGGGTTACGATTGATCACGTTTGACAAGTAACATATCATTTCAAAGCTTAGGATGTGCCTTCTCAAACGTAATAAAGATCCTAAAATCATTTTTGGTGACTTGATGTTAGGATGTGCCTTTTCAAACACAAACAAGATCTTAACAAGGCAAAAGCGATTTTGTGTCTCGCCCACTTATGAAAATAAACAGAAATATCGTGATTTGCGAGGGCACGCAACAGAATTGTATCAAATCTTCATTGTGAAATGGCTGGGATGGAATAACACTTGTCATAAGAGCCTTGCACATAAGTGAAAATGACCTTTGACCTTATCATGTGACCTCCGACTGCAGCATAACATGCAGGTCCCCCAAGTCCATCTACCATCCAAGTTTGGTTGAAAAGTGACTTACGGTTGCGGAGTTAGGTGTCATAAGAGAGTCTTGCATGTAAACTTTAACGTTGACCTGAAAATGACCTTTGACCTTACCATGTGAACTCCGACTGCAGCCTAACATGCAGGTCCCCCAAGTCCATCCACCGTCCCACTTTGGTTGAAAAGTGACTTACGGTTGCGGAGTTAGGTGTCATAAGAGAGTCTCTCATGTAAACTTTAACATTGACATGAAAATGACCTTTGACCTTACCATGTGACCTCCGACTGAGGCATAACATGCAGGTCCCCCAAGTCCATCTACCATCAAAGTTTGGATTCCTTCAGAAATGACACCAAACCCATCATATATTACAGGAACTCACCTTGTTCTTTTCTTGATTTGGCCTTGGTCTTGGGCGGGGCAGGGTCATACGACTCCCCCTTCCTAGTCCGCCCTGGTCTCTGGGCAGTTTTCTGACTAGGAGGGCCACCATCATCATCTGTAATAAGAAGATCATTTTATTCAAAAAGGTTATTTTGACACCAAAAAAGGGAACAGGTGAATGTACAGGGATGAACGTCTTCATTTTCATAACAGCGTTTAATACTGAAAGGAGAACCCTTGGGAAAGCCTGATTTGGACTTTTAATTAGCAGGTCTGCGGAAACCAGAATGTTTCGTAACTATAGGAATCTTTGGAACAGGGCAAGGCGCATCTTCTGAACAGAACTTTGGTCATGCGTAGAATCTGGAGAATATTTCTTCATGAAATGAAAAAAGGGGGCAATCAAAACAGCAAGCCCCCATACCACCAATACATGTGGGACCCCCCCCCTGGTGTATTTGACCTCAAAAGGAGGAAATTACTTGCAAAAAATCAATTAAGAATAATAAAAATACATGAGATTTGAATACAGTCAGTCGGCAAGACTTGAAAAAGTGGCTTCTTTTATCCAAGTGATATTCATGACTAAGAGGGTTTTTGCATTGTTAATGAGCTTGGTGCGAACCAAAACACCTCTTTTTATTCGGCCATTGCTGCTCTAAATATTGACCAAATTTGATGTTTTTGGTATCTTTGTAAAGAAGGAGATTCGTTCTTTTAGGTCATGTGTTTGGACTTTTAATAGAATGTTGTAATATAGGAAAATCTTCTGATACAAAACATAATACAAAATAATTTTATTCATGCAAAAAGAGTTGTTATTTTCACACTTAATTTCTGTTTGAGCACAAATGATTTTTAGATCATGATAAAGCTGAAGATCTAAGCTTTAATACGATATATTTTTTATAAGAAGGTGTATTTTATATGGGTCAGCAGCCAGCTTTTCATAGGCCAAGTATATTTAGCAGCTCAAAAACAAGAATACTGCGCTCTGATTGGTCATAGAGACCACATATCCACGCAAATTCCAATGTTCCCCACACTGGGCCTCTGCAAGGTCACAATCACCATGTGGTAATCTCTTCAAATTACCCGCGCCTGTTGTTGCGAAAACATTATTCAGCCAATCAGAACTCTGGATTTTATGTTACTCAGAAATTTAGAAATCTCATCTTGCATCTTGATGGAAAAGGCTGGCTCCTGACCCATCTAAAAGATGCCACATATCAAGAGTGACATTGTAAGAAAGTATAGAGTTTGAGCTTTCTGATGGTATAATGTTGGTGCCTAAAACACAAAATGTTGCACTATTTGCAAGTAAAAACAGGGGAAGAAAATTCTGTTTGATGCATCTTTTCAGGTGAAAAATTAACTTATTTATCAAAATATTTTATTCCAAAGAAATAACCAGTATATATAAAAGTAACATTTACTCTTCCCCATGGTACAAAAATAATCAATTTTACTCAAGGAGAAAGTGGTTAAATTCTTTGAGAAAAAAAGTCTCACAATTCACGAGATTTTGCAGGGACATGAATTCAGCCACTAGAGGTCTTGGATAAATCTTGCCCATTTGCTCATTAACTCAGGGGCTTGCTGGCTGACTGGATAGCACACTTTCCATCTTGATTAGATGCTCAAGGCGCTTAAGAGCAGAACAACAACAAGTGGAATGCCTCTGGCCGTCTCATCTGCATCACGCAGTTCAATATAGCAGCAGTGCTGACTTTGAAAACTACTCTAACTCGCACAAGATGTTCAGTGATACATGGTTACTATTATGTCCACTTTTTATGAACTAGACCAATAAACTTTCAAAGTTATGATGGGAATTCAACAGATATCCCCAATTCGGCCAAAGTTCATTGACCTTACATGACCTTTGACCTTGATCATGTGACCTGAAACTCGCACAGGATGTTCAGTGATACTTGATTACTCTTATGTCCAAGTTTCATGAATCAGATCCATAAACTTTCAAAGTTATGATGGTAATTCAACAGATACACCCCATTCGGCCAAAGTTCATTGACCTTTGACCTTGGTCATGTGACCTGAAACTCGAACAGGATGTTCAGTGATACTTGATTACTCTTATGTCCAAGTTTCATGAATCAGATCCATAAACTTTCAAAGTTATGATGGTAATTCAACAGATACACCCCATTCGGCCAAAGTTGATTGACCTTTGACCTTGGTCATGTGACCTGAAACTCGAACAGGATGTTCAGTGATACTTGATTACTCTTATGTCCAAGTTTCATGAATCAGATCCATAAACTTTCAAAGTTATGATGGTAATTCAACAGATACACCCAATTCGGCCAAAGTTCATTGACCTTTGACCTTGGTCATGTAACCTGAAATGCGCACAGGATGTTCAGTGATACTTGATTACTCTAATGTCCAAGTTTCATGAATCAGATCCATAAACTTTCAAAGTTATGATGGTAATTCAACAGATACCCCCAATTCGGCCAAAGTTCATTGACCCTAAATGACCTTTGACCTTGGTCATGTGACATAAAACTCATGCAGGATGTTCAGTGATACTTGATTAACCTTATGTCTAAGTTTCATGAACTAGGTCCATATACTTTCTAAGTTATGATGTCATTTCAAAAACTTAACCTCAGGTTAAGATTTTGATGATTCCTCCAACATGGTCTAAGTTCATTGACCCTAAATGACCTTTGACCTTGGTCATGTGACATAAAACTCATGCAGGATGTTCAGTAATACTTGATTAACCTTATGGCCAAGTTTCATTAACTAGGTCCATATACTTTCTAAGTTATGATGTCATTTCAAAAACTTAACCTGAGGTTAAGATTTGATGTTGACGCCGCCGCCGTCGGAAAAGCGGCGCCTATAGTCTCACTCTGCTATGCAGGTGAGACAAAAAACCCAACATGGCCAAAGTTCATTGACCTTTCATGACCTTTGACCTTGATCATGTTACCTGAAACTCGAACAGGATGTTCAGTGATACTTGATTACTCTTATGTACAAGTTTCATGAATCAGATCCATAAACTTTCAAAGTTATGATGGTAATTCAACAGATACACCCAATTCGGCCAAAGTTCATTGACCTTTGACCTTGGTCATGTGACCTGAAACGCGCACAGGATGTTCAGTGATACTTGATTACTCTAATGTCCAAGTTTAATGAATCAGATCCATAAACTTTCAAAGTTATGATGGGAATTCAACAGATATCCCCAATTCGGCCAAAGTTCATTGACCCTAAATGACCTTTGACCTTGGTCATGTGATGTGAAACTCATGTAGGATGTTCAGTGATACTTGATTAACCTTATGTCCAAGTTTCATGAACTAGGTCCATATATTTTCTAAGTTATGATGACATTTCAAAAACTTAACCTCAGGTTAAGATTTCGGAGACCTCTGTCCCAGCAGCGATGCCGTCATGGACAATGACGGCATCGCCGCCGTCGGAAAAGCTGCGCCTATAGTCTCACTTTGCTTCGCAGGTGAGAAAAAAACTATTTAAATATGTCTGAACAAATTAATGTCTATCAAAAAGCACTCTTAAACAGGTTATGTTTTCAGGTTGCCCTTGAAGGTGGTCAATACTTAAAATTAAGCCTATCCAAGTAGTAAATTCTTATAATAATAATAATATAGGGTATTTATATTGCACACATATCCACCTTGTTAGGTGCTCAAGGCGCTCATATATTACCCGGCTAAGTTAGGCGTTCATAGCGCACACAGCTTTTTTAGGAATTACTTCCTACCGGTACCCATTAACCTCACCTGGGTTGAGTGCAGCACACTGTGGATCAGTTTCTTGCTGAAGTAAACTACGCAATGGCTGGGATTCAAACCCACGACCCTCTGTTTCAAAGTCCGAAGACTAATCCACTGGGCCACAACGCTCCACAATGAATGTGTATCTCACAAAATTTCAGGTATTCAATACTAAAAAGGTTCATAAAATCACAAAATAAAGATTTTTAATGCCCAAGGTCTCAAACATTTTAAAACCACAAACTTTTGTTATAATTACAGACCAATTAGATTTCAGTATACACATATAGAAAAGCTTAAAGTGAGCAATATGAGATCAACTTTATCCTTGAATGGTGAATTAGTCTGTCGAGAGAGCTAATTGAAACTTGATAAAGTGGGTCTTCACACAAAGATGAGCACATTCAATTCCTGAATGAGACCCTTTTTAATTCAGTACACAATGCATTGTGAAATGCATAACTCGAGTGAAGGGTATGCACTTGACCGTGACCTTTACAAACGATTAACTACGCATGTGCAATGATCATTGCAATGATCATTGCACATTGCACGATCATTCGGAGGATAATAAAGCAATTAAGCGATACAAGTACCGGTACTGTACAAATATTTGCAAGCTAAACAAGTCTTGGGACAAACAAAATCTGAAAGCCTGACTGTGTTTTTGACAGAAAACACATCTAATTCGCACACGCATCATGAATCAAAAAATGCTATTGTTCTTCCTCTTGTTTGTTGATGTACATGTATGGATAAGAGCTGTTCAGGTGCCAGTACCTACAGTACCGGTGCAGGTTATTAATATTGTTTCATGCATGACACGAACAGAAGCTACAGTAGGAAACTGCTGCAATTTAGGTGACACCACAGGTAGGAAGACCTCATAATCTTTCAAACTCCATTTTTTCCTTCTTCTTTTAATGCCATTAATAAGTTCATTTGGCATGACTGATGTATGAGATATATACCTGATATATCTGATCAACCACAACTATATTATTCAAATTATTTTCTAGATATGCTGAATATTCTTACACTCATTGTTTTGTTGAAAATTTAGCGTCCTTCTCTTTGTTAATAATAATAATACACAGTTCTTGCATAGTGCATATCACAATTATGAATAATGTCTCTATGCACTTCCAAAGGACTTGGATATTAGTACCCCAGCTGTAGCTTGGCAGCCGTAATTACTAAGATTAGAGCCTACACACATTTCAAGGAATAAATTCCTGCCAGGTACCCATTCACCTTACCTGGGTTGAGTGCAGCACAATGTGGATAAATTTCTTGCCGAAGGAAATTATACCATGACTGGGACTCGAACCCACGACCCTCCATGACGAAAACCTCCGTTTGGGAACACTATACCCCAGATTTTCCATGGACCTACTCCATGGTTTTTCTCAATCAATTACTGCCCCAAGTAAGTATCAAAACACCTGTTTCTTGACCTCGGTCCAAAGATAACATAATAGCCCGAGCGCGGTCCCCGGCAAAGCATGCCGCCATTTTTTATTCACTTACTTTCCTTATTTCGAGGTCGATTTTCTTCGTTCAAAATTGAAAATGGACTAACATTGAATTTCTGAATACAATATGCCTTTGAAAACGTGATTAAATATCGAATACAATAATTTCATTCCGAAGGTCCTACTACAGGCAGAGAAGTCTTACGTAATAGCACAGCTGTTGTTTATCATTTCGTCCCTGGCCCAATGCTCATAATCTGGCCTGTGGAGACAGCGGGGATTACCTGGCCAAGCGGGGTTGATCAGGTGGGTGTTTCATAAAGCTGTTCGTAAGTTAAGAGCGACTGGTGATCCTGTCTTGCGGTAAATGGTACACACCATTGGCGATGATCACCAGTCGTTTTTAAAGTCGCTCTTAACTTACGAACAGCTTTATGAAACCGCCCCATGATCTCAAATACGATTTGGGGTCTAATACAGCAGTTTGCAGTCTGAACTGCGGTCTTTCTCCAAACGGGGATTCGACGTAATGCTGTTTCAAAGTCTGGAGACTAATCCACTCGGCCACAATGCTCCACAATGGACATTGTGCAAAGTTCCTGTAGAAAAATTCTGACATTCATTCATTTCCATATACAGTTGAGGTTGATCGGATCAATCGTAATTCATTGTAAGACGGGGCCATGTAGTAAAATTATAGGCCTATACATGGGCGTAAGTCTGGGAGGGGGGGGGGTGGGGTGGGGAATACATCCCCCACTTTTGAAAGATGGATGGCATACAATCACCCCCCTCCCACTTTCCAAGACAGAAATGGTATTTAATAATCATCAAATTATGATTAACACTACTCTTAATGAGTGGATTCATCTTCAAAAGCGGTTAAATTGCTGAAATTGGCCTAATTTTGTATACTAAAAAATATCCCCTGCATCATGAGCCCCATGCAACAAATGTGTTTAGGGGTCATATTCTGGTGAGAACTTGTTCAGGGGATTATTTTGCAATTTGCACGCAGAGAAAGACTCCTTTAGGGGGTGTGTGAAAATAATTTGGTCACGCATGTGTACAGCAATACATTTGACCCACCCCCCGGCACGAGTCTACGGATACTACTTCCATAACACTTCAAGTATATATGTAAGTGTACAATGAGCTATACTGATGACATTGACCAAATCAATTCCGTTAATGAAACACGAAAGGCATGTTAGGACAGCAGTATTTCCCACACACTTTACAATTTCATCCGTTTATAGAGCTTTAAGTCATGTTAATTCCATTACAGAGTAATGAATTCAAATATGAATGTTGCATCATCTCCCGATATATAATCTTTAAAATTATTCAAAGTCTTTCCTTTCTGCAATATTTTTCTTTAAATTTGCATCTTTGCACTATTTCCACAAAGCTTTTGAAAGTTTGGCCTATAATCATTTTATGAAGCACCCTTAATCCCCATCAACATGATCCCTTTGTTTCATTCTTATTTGACCTGTTGCATAAAGGATTTTTTAAAAATGTTGCCTGGGCTTAACCGGCGATATAGACGATTAATAGCCCTGCACTCACATCCATGCGTGAGTAAACATTACGCACAGTGCGCCCGCAATACCCCAAAATATATACCCCCGATGACCAAGAGTCAGCTAGTGCCCTAGTGCTAAGATCAGTTGAGATTTCTGTGTCTGGAGAGTTAAGGTCAAGCCAAAGTAAGTGTTCAGCAGGACCTCCACACCATGCTGGATGCAAGTAGGGTAATTTATTCAATAACAGCGCTGCGAGCAGGAATAATTTATCTAATACACCTGGTGATATTATGTACACGGTTATATACCCTAGTACATGTAGCCCTTGTGGGGGTATCCCCAAAATATTTTGAATATATTGCTATCATCCCCCACTGCTTGCACCAGATTTACCCTAGTGATAATATAATTTTTGTTCATTTCTGCCCGATTAACTACATGTATCATAGGCGGATCCAGGGGGGGCCCGAGGGGCCTGGGCCCCCCCTATTGGCGGAGCAAAAAAAAGAAAAAAAGGGGAAAAGGAAAAAAGAAAAAAGGAAAAGAGAGGAGAAAAGAAGGAAGGCAAGCATAAGAGGAGGAAGATGAGTGAATAAAATAAGATAAGGGGAAGACTTGGAAATTATTTTTTTTTAATCTTTCATGTCGGGATATAAAATTTTCGCTCGCGCTTTGCGCTCGCATTGCCTTTTAGGTGATATCTTGCTCAATATGGACCTTAAAATATCAAATTCTGAAGTCAATAAACAAAATATATTTCAGCTGGGAAATTGAACTTTCATTTTTTTGTTTTATTTACAAATTGATTTTTTTAAAGTGTAATATGGTCTCAATATTACCAATTTCTGCTTGCGCTGCGCGCTCACAAAATTTGATTTGTCAGTTACCTATATATTATTTTCCTGTATTCCATGAAGTTCTCAAAATATCCCTATTTAGGTCAGATTGTCAAAACGTATCAGCTAGCGCTGCACGCTTGCATTTTGATTAGTGAGTTATGTATATCTCAATATTAATTCTAAAACAAACTACTTAAAATCACCATTTGATGACAATTAATCATAAATTTCTGCTCGCGATTTGCGCTCGCATTGATAGATGCATTGATAAACTCATGCATCTTATTCATAATTACAAAAGTGCTTTAAATGTCCAGTTTTCAGGCCATAATATTAATAGATTTTGCGCTCTCACGCTTAGGAAGAGAAATAGGAAGATAGTCATCATTTTCTTATGATGACATAATGTCCTTATAGAATATATGTCAAAACTCAAAGTAACAATAATTGAAAATATCAGCTCTGTTTTAACTGTTATCCTTTTTCACCTCACAATTTTTCCACAAAGTGCTTGCAATACAGAGCTTAAAGTGACCCCTTTTCAGATCTGAATATCATATATTTTTAGCTCGCGCTTTGCGCTTGCTTTATTGACTTTCATGGTAAAAAAGGTATTTAGAGTACCCAAATTCTAGGTCGATATCTCAAACACAAACGTTTATTCAGATACGCAGCTTGTTCTCCATTCAAATAATTATCCAGTTTCAGATAACAATATAAAAAAATTGTCTGCTCGCGCTTTGTGCTCGCATTATTAATGTGTGAAAATTTCCAATAGCTTAACCTTTTCATGATTTACAAGACATGAATAGAGTGTCCAGAATTTTTCCGCTCGCGCTTCGCGCTCGCATCAATAATATTCAATTTTTGTCTTATCCTTTCCACGATTACAAAAAGTGCTTAAAATTTCCATTATTCAGGTAGAAATGTCAAAAATTTTCAGCTCGCGCTTCGCGCTCGCAATATTTGAATGTTGAAATAAAATGTAGCGTCTTCATGGCTAAGTTCAAGCAGTCCATAACAAATACGTTTTCGATCAGCTCAAAACATATATAAAAATTTTCCGCTCGCGCTCTGCGCTCGCATTATTAATGTAAGGAAGATCCCCACTTCCTCATCCTTTTCATGATTTACAAAACTTGAATAGAGTGTCTCGTTCAGTAGGTCTAAATCACGAAATTTTTTGCTCACGCTTCGCGCTCGCACCAATCGTTTAGTTATATACCTATTATGTTAAGTTACAAAAGTGCTTAGAATTTCCATTCCTTAGGTAAACATGTCAAAAAATTTCAGCTCGCGCTTCGCGCTCGTATTATTTGATTTTTTAAAATATGTAAGATCTTCATGGCTAACTGCAAGCAAGTCCTTAACAGTACCTTTTCCATCAGTTCATTTCCTCGCCCTTCACGTTCGTAATAATTATTCACTTGCATACTAATCTTTTTTTCAGGATTGCCCAGAATGTTCATAACTTTTAGAAAAAAGTACATAAGATTCCCTAAAAAAAATAGCCCGCGCTTCGCGCTCGCATTATATAAATAATGATTACGGTATCATATATTTATGTTTATTCATAAGAATAAAGCAAAGAAGTGACTAATAGGACTACCCCTTTAAAGAAACCAAAAATCCCGGCAGATATCATATTCGAGTGGCCGATCGGGGAAAATATGGCAGAAAAAAAATTCTGGGCCCCCCCTATTGGCGAAGGCTGGATCCGCATGTATAGAATCAGGATCATATATAAATATATATATATATATTTTTTTTTGGGGGGGGAGGTGGTAGTTCTGTGACCTGAAACTCGTGTCACAGGATCACAACTTATTCTTAAATAACCTCATGTCCAAGTTTCATGATATACATGTACATGTTGGTCTTATAGTTATTAATGTTTAAACATTAAACCTTGGTTTGAAACGTCCTCGCTGCTTCCGTGTCTTCTGCCAGACCTTCAACTATGTTTTTGTTCTGCTATGCGTGTTGAGACGAAAATTGATGAAACATCAGTTTGACTGCCAAATAGCACTGAGTAAAGTCAAACTCTCTTTTCCCTTTACACTTTTTCTAGGTTTGCATTTAGTTTGTAGAGTTAAAGACATTCAATGTGGTGAGATCTTTCTTATTGCCATTAGTTTTATTGTTCATACCACAGTCATCAAATTTTCCACAAGAATGTAACATCTCTCTTCTCTCAGGGCGAGTTTATGCTTCCACTTTTCAGGCCAGAATCAGCGTTTTCATACGTGATTAGTCCGAAACGTAGTTGCATCCATGCTTACTTTATGTCATTTGAAACGTCGTCTGACCAGAATCAGTGTTTCTGGCCCGAGAGGGGGGAGGGGGGGGGTACTCGACCAAAAAAGTGGTAGGTATGTGCCATGGGTGAGACAAAAAACAGGGGCTTTGGAGTAGGCTTATTGTAACAAGGCATAAAGCAATTTTGTGTCTCACCTATTAATGAAAATAACCAGAAATATTGTGATTTGTGAGAGCACGCAACAGAATTGTATCGAAAGTTCCTAGTGAAATGACTGGGAGAGAAAGTATTGCATGTAAATTTTAATATTTACCTCAAAATGAACTTTGACCATACCATGTGACCTCCCAAAATAATAACATGCAGGTCCCCTAAGTATATTTACCATCAAAGTTTGGTTGAAAAGTGATTTACATGTACATGTCATCAGAGTCTTGCATGCAAACTTTAACACTGACCTGAAAATGACCTTTGACCGTATCATGTGACCTCCGACTGCAGCATAACATGCAGGTCCCCCAAGTCCATCTACCATCCAGTTTGGTTGAAAAGTGACTCACGGTTGCGGCGTTATGTGTCATAAGGTTTGTGAAGAACGGACAACAGACGGACAACATTTGGATCCCTAAGTCTCGCCTTCACCTCTGGTGGGTGAGACAAAAAGGAGGGTCCTCGGAACGGGCTTCGGAACTATACACAAATAATTGTGAAAACGGGGGTCCTTGGAACAGGTGGCCTGCGTGTGAGTGCGTATACATCCCTATTGAATGGGCATGCGCATGCATGTATGTGCAAGCAGCTAGCCCGGCGGCACGGGCACTTGGTGTGCTCGCGCAGAGGCGATGGTCGGGCAGCGCTCTGCGACCGCTTTTCACCAATATTGCAGCTCATTGTAGCAGATCAATATGGCCGGAATGGCGTAACAAAAATATGCGAAGATTTGGAGCTAAGTTCTTTCTTTTCTCTTAATAAGAAGAAAATGCTATGCTTTGGAGCAGCATTCTTTGTTCTTTTTCTCAATAAGATAAAAAATGCTATGCCTTGGAACAGAAATTTGAGTGTCATTATGTCAAACTTCCCTTTGAACAATACCGCAGTTCGCAATCCGAACTGCGGTGTTGTACCCCATTTTCCATTTGGATCTCCTAAAACTCATTTCCAAGCCCTTATCAACCGCGCTTGGCCAAGTAATCCAGGGGTAATCCCCGCTGTCTCAATTTCACCCCCACAGGCCAGTATATGAGCATTGAGCAAAGGACGAAAAGATAAACAACAGCTGCGCTGTTACGTAAGACTTCTCTGCCTGTAGTAGGACCTTCGGAATGAAATTATTGTATTCCATATTTAATCACATTTTCAAAGGCATATTGTATTCAGTAAACCAATGTTAGTCCATTTTCAATTTCGAACGAAGAAAATCGACCTCGGAATAAGGAAAGTAAGCGGATAAAAATGACGGCATGCTTACAGGGACCGCACTCTGCGCTGCGCATGCATCCCATCGTGTGTGGCCCCCTGCTGTGACTGTATATGCCGGGCTGTTGTTTATCTTCGGACCAACATCAAGAAACAGGTGTTTTGATACTTAAATTGCTTTCTTGAGGCAGTTACGGCTGGAGAAGAGAATCGATGAGAAGGGGAACTGGGGTATAGTGTTCTCAAATGGAAGTTTTTCGTCATGTAAGGGGTCCCCTCCACGGCACATACCCACCATGCAATATAAACTGAGTGCCCCCCCCCAGGTTTCTGGGGTTCACAGAACAACAATAGTAAAAATGTTTAAATGATATATGTCATTTCATTTGGTATATGCTTCTGGTGAGATGAAAATCCGCGGGAAAATACAGTAGGATGGTTCTAACAGGAACTTACCTCCGCGGAATTTGGTTCTAATCATGACCAATATTATTTTGCATGTACTGCGATTATCAAGTTAAACTACTCATCTTATTTGTAATCACAATGTATGTTGAGGTATTTACACAAAAACCCGGAACATGAGATACATGTATATGGTGAGGAGACATCGCTGAGCCAGAAGCCCCAGTAGTATGAAGAAATAAATGTTTTTTTTAATTATTTTAATATTCTTTATTTTGTCATATCATTTCCTTACCATGGTTGAAATTCTATGGCGATGTCATGTAGCTCCATGCAATTACTTATAGATCGGACATTGTTCGAAGTTTAATCAATAACCGACCATAACAACACTCGAGGAATAAAAATTCAAAACAAGTGGAACGCCTCTGGCAGTCTCGCCTGCATTACGCAATTTGATATGGCAGCAGTGCTGCCTTTAAAGAGAGCCCAATGAATATTATTCACAGAAGAAAACACTAATATGATGATAAAATATTGTCCATTGACCCAAAATGACAATTGACCGTGATCGGGTGACCGAAAAATGTGCAAAACAATTCACACTTTATTACCCTTATCAATGTTTCATGATCTAGATCCATAAACTTCCTTAGGTATGATGCCAATTCAACACATACTCCCATCATGGCCAAAGGTCATTAACCTTTAAATTATTTTTGATCTTGGCCATGCTCCTGAAATGCGCACAGGATATTCAGGAATACATGCTGCTCTTATGTCCCAAGTTTCATGAACTAGATCCATAAACTTTTAGAGTTATGACAATTCCTCAAAAAAACCCAACATGGCTAAAGTTTGTTGACCCTATGAAGTTTTACCTCGATCATGTGACCCGTAACTCAAGCAGGATGTTCAGTAATACTTGATTACCCTTATGTCCAAGTTTCATGAACTAGGTCCATATATACTTTCTAAGTTATGACATTTCAAAACTTAACCTTGGTTAAGATTTCAATGTTGACGACGCCGCCGCCGCCGGCGGAAAAGCGGCACCTACATGTATAGTGTCACTCTGCAATGCAGGTGAGACAAAAATGGCATGCCCAATTTGACCTCGCTTTTCTGCTCAACGAATATTACGATGCAAAGCCAGCTGCAAATCGCAATTTTGCATCTGAAAAACAGAATATACAGCACTCCCAGAACGTTTATGATTGGCGATCTGAAAACAAAATCTGAAACGTTGTTTGAAAAAGCTGATTCTGTCTCCGCAATGGAGGCTGCATAAACACACCCTTAAACTTCTATAGAATCCCTTAAATTTTCATGCTTAGCCTGGGAAGAAATCGTATTGCCCTTTTTGAGTGTTCATAATATATTTTTTCCATATCTAAATTCATAATCAGGAAATATATTGTTTGGACTTGGGGAAAGTAGAGAAACCAGAAATAAAAGAGGTGTCTTCTTTTGATTTGAATTTATTAAAAGCTTTGCACTTTCAAAACTCTTCCATCCCTGCACCCCCCCCCCCCTCGAAACAGGTTTTGGATGCTAAATACTGCCCCCCCCCAAAAAAAAAAATATATAAATAAATAAAAAATAGAACTAGAGCTAGGCAGTTACATAATCTATATGATTTCTATAAATTCCATTTTTCAATGGTTCACAACTAAAAAAATATTTCAATGAAACTTGTATTAATATAATCCTCCAGAACGAACAAGCTTTGCTTTTTTATGCAGGTTTCCTCATATTTCACTATATTTTAAAATTGTGTGATTTATATATACGATGTTAATTCTTCCGTTATATTGTTTTCGTATTTTGTTCATAATTATGTGAAATGTGCAAAATAAGTCAATATAAATATCAATATCATAAACAAAGTGCAAAGTCAAGAGCATCTAAAAAAATCAAAATTTTGAAAGCAGTTAGAATCTTATTTTGGAGACCAGGTTTGTGCTGGTTTGTAAAATCACTGAAATTTGGCTACCATTAACCAATTACTATTCCTCTATTCTCATTTAGCTACATCAATATTTCTATTTTCTGCTAAATGTAAAAAAAAAAGATTTACTTGTACATGTATACTATATGTCAGGGTGAATTTGAAATTTTCATGACTGAACTGCACAAATTTTTGAAAAAGAAATTAGGATTTTCCCCCTTCCTATTCAAGGGGATGAAATCAGTGATTTTAGCTTCCTACTGTTTTTAGTAATAATGGAAATTCACTCATTTTGAAAAATATAAGAAGTGACCTGAACTATATAATATAGATCATTTATATTGCGCACATATCCACCTTGTTAGGTGCTCAAGGCTCCTATATTACCCGGCTAAGCTAGGCGTTCATACCGCACACAGCTTTTTAATGTTTCCTACCGGTACCCATTTACCTCACCTGGGTTGAGTGCAGCACATTGTGGATCAATTTCTTGCTGAAGGAAATTACGCCATGGCTGGGATTCGAACCCACGACCCTCTGTTTCAAAGTCAGAAGACTAATCCACTGGGCCACAACGCTCCACATGTAGGTTGGTCAAGAAGACGGGAATGTTCTCTTCCACATGATACCATTAATGCGCTTAGGACCTACATGTATCAAACAATAACGTTCGAAACATTTTTTTACGCAACATTGTTGAATTAATTATGAAGCATTTCTATTAGAAGTGCTATAAAAGACTTCTCTATCAGATGACACCAAAAATTTACAATATTTTTCATGCTTTGCTTGATTGAAAACTGCCTCTATGTGAGAAACATCCATGTTGTTTAGACCTATCCTCCTAAAGTGTAATGTAAGTCAGAGCAGTAAGTCAAAGTGTAAAGTAAGTCAGAGCAGGCGCGTACGCAAGGGGGGGGGGGTTTCGGGGGTTCAACCCCCCCCCCCCCCTTTTCGTTTCCTTTTTTTTTTTTTTGCTTGTCTGAGCCCCAGAGGTCGGTCTGGTCAAGGAGTTATCGGGCAAGAGCCTGATAACTCCTTGGTCTGGTTACGGACAGTTCCCCTACCCAATAATGTATATGACAGCAATAATGAACAGAATCTCATGTTTCCGACGAAAAACACAGAAAAAATTTCCGCTCGCTTCGCTCGCTCCATTTTATTATATCTTTTATTTCCGCATGTCGCCGAGATGATCACGGTATCGCCATTAACAAGGCCATACATGATTATCATGATGTATACTTATGAATACAAGTGAACCAAGACAAAGACATACGTTTTCTTACAAAATATGTATGTTTTACCAAAATGACGGAAAACGCTAAAATGTCGGTTAGCTCGCTCCGCTCGCTCGTAATAATTTATGAAATTCCATAAGTATCTAGTCTCCTGTTCAAGGCCGTATTATGAGTGTTACGAATAGAAGGACATGTAGCATCGACTAATACTTGATTTACTAACAAACTATTGACAAGAAATGTATGTTCTGACGGGAAAACGCAAAAAGTTTCTAGTCTCTTGATCAAGGCCATATCATGAGACTTATGAGCAGAAGGACATGTATCATCAACTAATATGTAATCATTACCAACAAGCTATTGAGAAGAATTGTATGTTTTGACGGAAAAACGCAAACATTTCGGCTCGCTTGCTCCGCTCGCTCATAATTATTCATGACATTTCTCAAGTTTCTAGTGTTCTGATCAAGGCCATATCCAGGCGCGTAGCCAGGGGGGCGGTCGCCCCCCAAAAAAACGTCCCCAAAAAGAAAAAAAAAAGAAGGGAAAAAAGGAGAGGAGAAAAGGAAAAGGGAAGGAAGGAAAGGGAAGAAAGGTAGCTTTGTGTTTTTTCTATTTATTCTTTATTTTTTTCTCAAAAGAGAAACTCCTTCACTCTTCTTGCTTTAAATTCATATATGAATTTTGCTTCCGCGCTGCGCGCGGTTAAATGACAATATTGAAGTTCTCCATTGTTCCCCCACCTTTTCTCTAACCCTGTTTTTCCACCTCAGCTATGTGCTTCTTGCCAGTTAAAGTTAAAATTGTATACATTAGGGCATGAATTTCAGTAAGGTTAGGCCAAAGTAAATGTATGAAGTTATCTTTTTTTTTCAATTGATCGCGCAACTTCTGGTCTGGTCGGCTCCGAGCGGGTAAAATCTTTATATCAGTTTCTGCCGTCACCTCCATAAAGTCAGCTTCTCCCGCTTTTCAGCTCATTACTATAAACAACCATAATTTGGGGGCAAACAGGTTCCTAATTTAAAAAGAGGAAGGTATGGAATTCGTGTCGTATTCAATAAAAAAAGTACAATATTTTTTTTTATCATTGTATTAAACTTCATGTCATTTCCCTGTATACATTCATCTCCTGTCCTGTTTTGCGCCCTCAGTTTGAAATTTTGAATGACACTTAAGTTTCTTTATATTCAAAATGAAGCGCTTCAGGATAAGTCAAAAAAATTAATCATCCTTTATTATATAGATAGATAATTTCAATAAATCACAGAAGTTTCAACTTTATGCGCACTATTTTCCTTGTAATGAAGTTCAATAATCTTAGAAAATCAATTGAATTAGAGACGACTGGGTATTAGAGATATCTACATTTGATGAAACGTCCGCCCTTTGAAATTTCAGAGTTTCATTGCTCATCGCGGGAGGAATATCTTCCTCTACCAATCTTCTCTGTTTTGCGAGTTAAAAATATGCACTGATGCTAAATTGTTTGTAATCAAATCTGATCTTTCCAAAGAAAGTTTCAATATATCTTTGAGAATACCCTTTTCTCGGGACCCTTTTTATGGCAAGAAAAATTGATAAATCACTTTAGCTTCCGCGCTTCGCGCGGAGTTATCATCATTTTAATTTCCTCCATTGTATACCTCTTTTGTGCGTTTACAATCACTTTTGAAAACAAGGTTCAAAATCGCAATATAGTCAACCGAATTGGAGGTACTAGAGACAAGAGAAACGGCTCCTTTTCATTTTAATTTATGAAACACTAAAAGCTTCGCGCGGGAGGGGGAAACTCCCCCTCCCTGCACCCACCCCCTATGGAGCGCGCTTCGCACGCTCTTTAAGTGTTGGCACGCTTCGCGTGCATTTGCCCCTCCAAAATGAAATCCTGGCTACGCGGTTGGCCATATCATGAGTGCTACGATCCGAAGGACATGTAGCATCGACTATGATACCAACAAACTATTGACAAAAAGGTTATGTTTTCAACGCAAAAACATATTGTCATAATCTATCACAAAATTAAGTTAGCTTTTCTTATAGTAAGGGGGTGAAAAATTTTGCTTGCTCGCTCACTTTCAACTTTTTTGGCAGAAATTTTGCTCTATATGCCATGCTTGGCCGCTCAATTTTTTTGGCTCATCATGCCATTGACATAGCCCATTTGGATATGACAAAATTGGAGATTGTGTTTAAGTTCATCAAATCTTTTCAGAAAATCATTGAGACTTAAAACATTCTTGTTGACCAAAGAAAATAATATGAGGAAAATCCTAATGGAATAGAAATCAACCTTGTTATCACTCTTCAGAATTAGCTATGAAAATTGTATGAAAATTGCCAAAACTGCTGTCAGGTCTGTCAGAATTATTCCTTTCATCAAATAACTATAATCTTTATCATAATACAATCATTATCATCATTATCAATATTGTCATTATCATTATAAATCATTATTACAACACATGTTTTTTTTCATCACTGCTGTTTTCTTTGTAACATGTGATTATAGTTCTTGATAATGATGATAATTACAATTGATGGCACGGCTAGTACACTTACTGCTGCTGCTGCTATTGTTGACTGGTAGAATTGACCATCAGTGTCATTAAATATACAGAAAATGTCAAACATTTATAATTACTTTTACAAAAACAAATGAAAGTACAAAAAACAAAATGCCTTGAAATTTTAAGGCTCAAAGTCCTCAAGGCCAAGGCTTTGAAAAATTAGGCCTTAAGGCGCCTTGAGGCCAAGGCCGAGCATCAGGCACTACAACACTGGCATCTTGACTAATCATTTCCGTCATACCCACGACATTGATATACAGCTAGTGAACAATAAAATATCAAATCATGCACTGTAAAAGCCTACTATGTTGACCAGTTACTTTGCTAGGACAGTGATTTGCATGGACTGAGCTGATTATTCTGAGGTGCTGAATTACTGTTTTAGTGGCCAAAACATGGATTACAGTACTTAGTGTGAGCAGCATTTCTTAACCAAAACAAAAAGGCACTTTATAAAATGGCTAATGCAGAGCTGCCAACCTGAAAAGGAACATTTCAGTATTTTTGAAGCTGAAAATCAGTATTTCTGTGAGGAAATTTTCAAAAAAATACCATAGGACCACACACATATACAACTGAACTTTAGAAATCAGTATTTTACATGAAACTATCAGTATTCTTCTCACTTTTCAGTACTAAATACTGAAAATCAGTACTACTTGGCAGCTCTGCTAATGGATTGAACTGGATTGGAAAAAATACACAAAATGAACAATTGTTTTTATAATAGATACATGTACATTTGTCAGATAAATCTGATTGTGCTCTTGTTTCCCTTCTACAGGTGACACATATCAGGAGGGAAAGAATATCACAGCAGTCATATCATTGCGGTGTGATCTCTCTATCCTGACAGAACTTTGGCTCGATGAATCAAAGATTGTAATTCTATCTCCAGGCGATAAAACTATCACCCAGGGGAAAGAGATCATGGATCGTCAGGACATTGACAGATGGTTTCTGACATTCACCTTCGTGAAAGAGAAGTACAAAAGCAGCAACGGGGATCTGCATATAAGCCTTCACATCCGCAATGTGCAACGTCGGGATACTCGACCACTTCACATGGAATTGCGGACCGATTCCACCATCTTCAAAACCAAAGGAAAGGATTGGATTCAAGTGCGTGATCCCCATGTCAACACAACTGAACAAGATGGAGATGGCGGGTCTGTACCAAACTGCACTGCTTCAGAGGATCTACTGATGGAGAACAGGGTTCTAAGAAAGAAAAATGAAGCTCTCAACCAAAACCTGTCATCAATTACGAATGAACTCATCAAGTCACAAAAGGATTATATTGATGTGACAAAAAACAGTTTCTCCAGGACCACTGTGATTCTTCTTTATGTTGTATTGACTGTGCAATTTCTAGTAATTACACTACTCCTGGCTAAGATCTACAGAATTGTAAGTCCTCCAAGGCCTGCTACTTGTATTTACACAAATAAATCAATGAAGTTCAAAATTGAACAGGATCAGGCTGAGAGTCAAAGTCTATTAATGTCAGTAAGATAATTACAAGCAAAATTGGAATATATGAAAACTAAGCTTTTAAACTAACATGCACATTTGCACTCGTCCTCCTGCATGTACACTTGTAACATCCAAGCTATGGAAACTATGAAGTGCCCTCGACATGCGTGTTTTTTTTTTATTATGTGAGCCATTGTCTTGCTGAGATGGCGAGATTGTCTCACCAAGTCAACATTAAAAGTATTTGATATGGCGATATGTGTTATCTCGCCAAGTCTACTTAAAAATGTTGTATGTCAACGTGGCGAGATGCATTGTATGTTATACTGTATTAAGTTTATGGTGAGATTTAATTTTACATCCAAAGTACAAGCATCACATCCTGTTATAAATGAATCCAGGCCAGTGTGGCTAGTGAAAGATCAACAGCCATTCATGCACCCGTTGTGACTACACAACTGATTCTCGTCATTTTGTAAACCAACTTGGGGAGATAACAAATCTTGCCATGCATGTTGACATACAACTATTCATGACTAGGTAAGTTATGAATGTACATGTATCTCACCATGTTTTTGTTCAAAACTCACCTTCACCCGACAAAGGAAAAGGCAGATCAAGAACACTCAATTCTACAGAACTTGTTCTTTCAAAATGTCAACTGCTGATCTGGAAATAACTTAGAAAATAAAACAAGCTATTTCATGTATACTCTTGAATCAATTAACCATAATTTTGAAGACTTTCTCATGAAATCATTTCTTGCGGCAACTGCTCAGCAACACGAAGTACATGTATTACATGTACATATCTCACTGATTTGATCAATACATGTAGATGTGCATGACTGCCAATTTCAGACAAGCTAGAATATTCAACATTTTTCATATCAACATGTCAGTGAAGACGATATGACAAGAAACTTTTTTCTTTTTACCCCCAGGGGAAATCAGCCCAGAAAATAAAGAAAGAAGATTATGGAAAATGGATTGCGAAGGAAGCAAACACCATTGCCTACATAGGGACTTAGGATCCTCCACCTCCCACATTGTAAAGATAGGTTTGTGCATACATTAACTATTTAATAAATGTAAATTGGATATGCAAAATCCATGCTGCCATGGTTTTATTAGTGGGGGCTGGTGTCCTTATTTCATTTGCCGGAGCTCCTTATTAGTGAGCTGACCAGGATTGTCTCCTATGAATTGGCAGTGAATGGAGCGGCAAACAGGAGGGCACCAGACTTCATCAGGACGTACATGTATGTAGCTAGGAAATCACTGAGCGATGCAAACTCATGTAGTTTAATAGATCCTTTTTTGCATTGGGTAAGTTATATGGTTTCTAAACTTTCTTAAATTCTTAGTTGAATTTGCTTTAGCTATTTGCTTATACCTGTAAAGCTTGTTTAATACAAGAGACCTGATGCTGGATAAGGGTCAATATTTGGACAGTGTGTGTGCTCTATAGACTGTTATCAGTACATCATACCAATGATATGCAGCTGAATGTCATATTGCTTGCTACACTTTTAAGTTATGTCTTATTTGGATAAAACATTTCTATATCTTCATATATACATGTAACTGTATTACTGCTGGAACTTATTTTGTAATGAGAGGGAAATGTATCATACACACACATACGAGCATAGAAATAATTATGATTTCATGTAATAACATTCAACACTTCATAGTGCAATTCTCCCTCTGATTAAATGCCTGCCTCGTACTACGATGTACTACATGCACTAAATGATTACATAATATTCAATTTATACTAAAAATCCATGCATGTACCCTCCTGGGGCCTGTTTCACCACACCTGGACAAGTTAGTCATATCACAGAGTATAAGTTCCAATCTTACTAAACCAGTTTCACGAAAGCCTTCCTAACTAAAATCCATTGATATCAATAGGCCTACTATTGTAGAAAGAGAAGATGAGATGTAGCCTTAGTCACAAAATAGAATAATTTTCAAAAAGCAAAATAATAAGACTGCAATTATTGTGATGAACTGTGAAATACATCTAATCACAATAATAGGTGACGCAAAATATGCATCATACATACTTAATCCATGAAGACTTGAGTATTCAATTGCTGAAAAAATGAAATTGTAGACGTTGAGATGGGTACCCCCAGAATACCAATTATAGTTTAAGGAAGTAAACCACAAAGGTTTCCTTTGTAAAATCAAGATAATAATGTTTTTTTATGATTTAAAACATCAAAATAAAGTGTAACATAAATTTGTTAATGTTTAGATACTGGTATATAAGATTTGACAAATTAGAGATACAATTTTTCAAAATGATGATAAGGTTCTGAAATCTACAAATACGATTCCAGTTATCGATTCAATTATTTTACTATCTAAAAATGAATGGATTTGTGGCCTTTTCTGTAACAGTTTTTAAAGTTTCTATGCATTACAATTATTATTGAATGATCTATCCCACTTGTGTTGCAATCTAATTTCAAATTCTAATATACGTAAGATCATAATTTTCAAATTTCGAGGCACATTAGTGACAGTTATGACAGGTTCGAAGGTGTCAAATATTTAGTTAGGTTGTTGTCCCTAATCTTGGCAAAGAGGGCTTTGTGAAATGGTTAGCGGACAAGTAGCTCTATCTCCGATTCTATAGTCAAGAAGTTACTAGACTTATTAAAGTATTGAGGAACAGGCCCCTGCAATATATCGTCGCACGCACCACGAACCGTCCTCTATGCGCACTTCGATGCTTTCGACAGTGCAGGTTCTTAAGTTTCATCCTGTATCTTTATATTTTCTTGAAGTGAATTATTTACGCCACAGTGGGCATCGTAACAGAGAGGACGGTTAGTGGAAAAGATACAGTGCGCTATCGCGCCTCGCGAAGTGCGCAGAGAGGACGGTTCGTGGTGCGTGCGACAATATAAATGTAACAAACTGCCAGGAATAAGACCATTCAGTTCTTGTGAATACCTTGAGTCATACACAAAACCCTGACATATTGACATTGTCAGCATTTGTCCCCTTTCACCTTTTTTTTTTCACGATTCTCTATTATACTATTTTTACTCGTCTTCTGTTATAAAGCCAAGAACTGCCTCTCCCCGAAGTACATATCGGAACTCATAAAACCCAATAAACCAAGACGTAACCTTAAATCATCCCCACAATATGCCATTGTGCCGTCCATTAATACAAAAAACATATGGCTTAAGAGCACTTTGGACTCTGGAAGTATGTTGCAGTTACATACTCCGGTATTCTTTTTTTTCTAATACCATGTATTGATGTAAATTGCTTTAATTTGTACGAGATGTAATATGTTTTTGTAGTTCAGTGATTTGAATTTGTAACATGCATACAGAGTCTTCACTGAATACTATGGGGTATCAATTCAAAATTAATATTATACATTTTCATGTATACAGTGTGCTTCAATAATTGCTTGAGTTGGAAGACAATGAAAGCATAAATTCTTCACATTTGTAATATGCCTATATTTGTCATGAGCCATTCTTGTTTATGATACTCAGGACAATTTGATTTTCTTAATGCTTGAATTTGTAGGCCTGTAATATTATGATATTTCTGCATTCTGTTTGGCATTTGGGCTGCCATATTTGTTTGAACTATTTAAAGGGGATTCCAGCCTTGGTCATAAAATGTTGTTTTGGAATATAGAAAAATAAATCAAACAGAATGGTGAAAGTTTGAAAGGAATCAGGCAAGCAATAAGAAAGTTATGGCTGCTTTAAGATTGAGATCCTTAAAGACTATGTAGATTTCTAATTTGCAATAAGTAATAAACTTATATGACAAAGGGCATGGACAACTTTCCCATAGTACTTAAAGGTCAAGTCCACCTCAGAAAAATGTTGATTTGAATCAATAGAGAAACATCAGACAAGCACAATGTTGAAAATTTCATCAAAATCGGATGTAAAATAAGAGAGTTAGGAAATTTCAAAGTTTCACTTATCTTTAACAAAATAGTTAAATGAACGAGCCAGTTACATCCAAATGAGAGAGTCGATGATGTCACTCACTCACTATTTCTTTTTTTTGGTTTGAATTATACAATATTTCAAGTTTTACAAAATTGATGATTAGGACCTCCTTGCCTGAGGCACAAAATGTTAAATGGAATTCCACGTGTTCAGGGAGGAATGAAACTTTATTTTACATGACAATGACGAGAAAATCAAAATATTTCATATTTCATATAATAAAATACAAAAGAAATAGTGAGTGAGTGATGTCATCAGTTCCCTCATTTGCATACCAACCGAGATGTGCATATATAACTGTTTTGTGAAATGAAGCGAAACTTAGAAATGTCATAACTTTCTTATTTTACATCCGATTTTGATGAAATTTTCAGTGTTATACTTGTTGGATTTTTCTCTTTTTATTCAAATCAAAATTTTGTTGGGGTGGACTTGTCCCTTAATTATCAGGGATTTGTGGTTTTCTCCCGAATAATGTACCCATTCCCAGAGGCAGTAATATAACTCAGGTATATAGTGTTGTTTTATTGCCAAAGAAACATATAATTTGAAGTAAAACTTTTGAATATAATGACATTTTAACCATTTTATGTATTGGAAGAGTAGTACTCAACTTACTTTAGTTTTCTGACAGTGCAGCTCACAGACTTTTTGCGCATCTTAAGATCAAATTTACAATGCCCGGGTATGCAGCTGAAAAATTACGCAACATTACAAGCATGTCAGACCCAGAATTGCTCCAAAATGTGATTTTATTAGGAGTGGGCTATACATGGGTCAAAAATACTTTCTTTTAATTTCAATATGGGAACATTTTTTTTTTATTTGTTTTTCCTAGTGGAAAAGTGGAAAATAAAAACAATTAAATTGAAATGAACTGAAAAAAAAATATATAAAGATTTCTGACAAGAGAGGGTTGGTTCCCTTTATAAAAATGTACATGTTGATGTTTTAGTAAATACATGACTGTATGCATGTATGTATTAAAGCTAATCATTGTATAGTGTTCTAGTAACGGTACAATAACTGTATTTTTACCCAGGGTAGCCACTTCAGTTCTAATGTACAATAACATATAATTATTTGGGAATTTTCATGAATATTAATTGCCTGAGGTTCCTGATAAGGAAGCTCAATTTGAAACACACAAATTGTTAATTTACAATGTAGACGTAAAACACATAATTATTTTTGCATTGTCAAATCTCATTGCAATAATTCATATTGTACATGCTGTAAATAGTTTTGATAACTTTTGATAGATGTCGATCCAACTCTGCATCATAAAGCTGAATGTTTTATGCACATATGTACATCAATGAATCTTCCAATCTACACACCTGACTCTACTGAAATATGACTGAGCATATTTTTCACTGAAAAATTATTTCATATTGTACTATTAAAGCCTTTGCTTTCATTACATTTTATGCCTCATTTTAAAAGTTTTTTATGTTACTACATTGTGCAGGAGATGAGAGTGACAGATCATAAAATAGGTCTGAACAAATGCACAGTGACAGATCCTGAAAAAAGTCTGACCCTTTCTCAGACAAAAAGAAAAGAGGGATATCGAAAAGAGATTGAAAGAAAGAAAAAAAGAAAGAAAAAAAAACAAAGAAAGAAACAACAGAAAGGAAAAAATGAAGAAAAAAAACAAACAAACAAAAGTAAGAAAGAGGAAAAGAAGTACAAACAGTTAATAAAAGGGGAAAAAAAAACACAGGGGAAATCTACCCAAGAAAGGGTGCGTTTATGCGCCACTTTTTTATCCTAGAATCATGATCTGAATCATAATACAAATCATTATTCTGCAGAATCAAGATTGCATTTTTAATAGTCAAAAGTGAAAATAAACGTCTTTCAAATCACAAACATAAACACGGAAAAAGGGGCGTTTGGAAAGACGTTTCTGTAGAATCCCGAATGAACAAGGTCGTATAAACGCAACTGTGATTTGAATCATGATTCACTGTGTCTGGCTACTTTCGGTTTGACTTTTGTCAAAGTCAAGGCACTCTACATGTATATATGCTCAGTGTATGTACAATTATGTGCTATGCATGCATTTCTTGTCATGTTCAAGTTTTTCATTGGTCATCACATCGTCCACTACTTTGCATTTTTTGGTCATGTCTTCAACTTCAAGTTCTAGTAAACGAATTAACTGGACAATGATCTCAGTTGTTGAGTTAACAGTATCAATATGAAATTGGATCTACGCTGAAATTCACTTCCGAACACCATTTTCGATAAACCAAAAAAATGAATAATAGAAGCATGGACCCTATGATAAAGTAGACAAAATGAGGTATAATAGACTGAATTCTGGAAGTAAAAGCTTTTTTGAGAGCCGAAACACGTGCGAAAAACTTCCTCTATCAAACTGTGCATTAGTGATGCGCACATTTAAGATTATGTGTAAAAATGTCATCATAATTACCTTCATTTTTATATAGCGAAATCCTTTTTCCAGGGGGGGCGCATGTAACATTACTCGGGACCTGATTTGTTTTCAAGTTTACAGTAAAAACCTTTTTTGGGAGGGGGGTTCAAATTCACATCTCACCCTCATTAAAAAAATAATTCCCAGGGCCCTGTATGAATTATACGGTAAATTGCCAATTCGTCTATTGCCAACTCGTCCACTCATCACAAGGTCTATCTTCATTTAACCTAATGCAAGTCCGTCCATCAACATTTCGTCTAACAACCAATACCATTTGGTACAATCATCACTTCCTCTAATCACCACTTCTCCTATGTCTATGACCATTTCATTTCATAAACCAGTTGGTCTATTACCCAATTTTCATTCATTTCGTCGATATAACACTTTATAGTCCCATTAGACCAAATGGTATATGAAGTTATGAACTATTAAATGGCAATTGGACCAACTGGTTATTAGACAAAATGGTGAGTGGACAGAATGGCAATTAGACCATATAGATAATGGATTAGCTGATGGTTGGTAACTGGATGAATTGGCATTTAAGACTAATAGAAAATAAACAAATTATATAAGTAGTAATCAACTTTTGGAAAATTGTATAACTTTCTTCATACATGAATTCATAAGAGCCTTGCACATAAACTTTAATGTTGAACTGAAAATGACCTTTAATAAGACCTTTGACCTTATCATGTAACCTCCGACTGCAGCATAACATGCAGGTCCCCCAAGTTCATCTACCATCCAAATTTGGTTGAAAAGCGACTTACGGTTGAGGAGTTAGGTTAGGTGTCATAAGAAAGTTTTGCATGTAAACGTTGACCTGAAAATGACCTTTGATCTTACCATGTGACCTCCAACTGCAGCATAACATGCAGGTCCCCCAAGTCCATCAACAATCCAAGTTTGGTTGAAAAGTGACTTACGGTTGTGTAGTCATGTGTTTGTGACAGACGGACAACAGATAGAAGACATTTGGATCCCTAAGTCTCGCCTTCACCTCTGGTTGGCAAGACAAAAAGTCTGGTTACATTGTAATTTCTTATGATTACTTTTTTTTCTTCCATATGCTTGCATAATGAAGAAAAATACTTGTTATCGTTCCCAGCACTTATGAATGATTTAAGTGCCATGTGAGTTAATATCTTGAAATTGTACTAATATCAGGGATGCCAGTGGCGAATTGCTCTTGGGCCTGAAAATTTGTCTGTGAACTAAATTGATGTGCGCGAAGCGCACATGTTGAGCGTGAAGTCCTTTCAGCTGGGGTCCAGCTCTGGGGTTCTTAGATGCTCTTTGGAGAATTCTGAGCATATCTGAGGGATATTTTTCCCTCAAATCTAATCCAATTTTGGGGTAATTTTTATACAAAAATAAAAAAAAATTAAAATTAAAACACACTCATTTTCTATTGTGATACTCATGCTCAGATCAAGATGTACATGTAAATACAAACAAACTTACTCAAACCATGCGAGCTCTCGCCTTGTCTCGGGTCTCTGGCAAGGCAAAAAATTCATGTTCGTCACACTTTCCAGACGTATGTTGTGGTAACTATTGATCCGAGTCCAAATCCAATACCGGTAACAAAATAAATGAATTTGTAACGTTCCGATGCCGTACTGACAGTACATGTAACTCTGTCGTTGCAATGTTCCATCACAGTTACCAGACAATAATGGTATCGTATTCTCCAAAGAAATAAATTTGTACCAAAAATATATAAGTCCCAGTGCCATAAAACTCCATATTTTTGCTTCGTTCTCAGTCGACTCGATCGACTCACCATACTCTCTCAATCTCTCATAACCCAGGGAGCTCCGTGGTTAGATCTCTCAGTGCTTCAACGTACGTACACATCGCATGGAAACACTGCCACACGCTGGTTGCATCGCGATCGCACGGCCATGTAGAGATGACCTACAGGTCATCGCAACATCGCACTAGTTATGCGTGACAGTCGTTCTGCAATGTTCTCATGCCCAAATACACGGAACATACTTTTGTGAAAGTGAATGTCCGATTAGTTTAGATGATCAGATCGGCCTGAAACCCGGAAATAACATCTCGAAGTCAGAAATTTGATACCAAAAATACTAAAAAGTCGGAATTCCGGCAATTGCTGGAGAACTGGCATCCCTGTAATTTGTGCAACAATTTACTATCCAATTCCATAGTTAAACCACAACTTTAAACTAGGGTTTAATTCAAACCAGAGTTCAGAATACGGGCCAAAAATTGTTATACCTACATTATGTGTTGTCCAGCCTGGTTAATGCACTGCTTTCAATCCAGCATGCTTTGTTTTGTCTACAGGGTTTGTGATATTACCTAAACCTGACATTAATGAAGCAAAATTTACCTTTCAGGGCCTCTCTGAAGTCATAAGGAGGATTTTTTTCATTTTTCTCTTTTTTCTTCTTTGTCTTTTTGGTGCTTGACTTCTGAGATTGGTCATCAGAATCAATTCCTCCCCGATCAATGAATACATTCACAGCTGGTCGTTCAGATCTAAATCAAAGAGGAGAAATGTAAATCTTAATATTTTCTTTCAAAAGGGAATAACAATAATAATATTCCGCATTTGTACATCGAAACAACGTCTCTAGGTGCTTTACAGACATATTATTAACCCGGTCATCGGATCCTTGCATGCCCGCATACAATGTATGCACCTTCTTCACTCCCTGGGGAGCATTCCAACAAGAATTCCAAGACTCAATTGCTAGGCATACTACATAAAGGCTTTCACATCCTACTGGAATATAAATCTTAGAATACAGGAGTACTGGCCACCCCCCTCCCCCCATCATATATAGACCATATGACCAGTTGTTAATTTTAAAGACCTGTCAAGTCCACCCTAGGAAAATGTTGATTTGAATAAACAGAGAAAAATCAAACTAGCATAACGCTTAAATTTCATCAAAATCGGATGTAAAATAAGAAACTTATGGCATTTTAGAGTTTTGCTTAACTTTCATATGCACAAGTCAATGACATGCAAATGTGTCTGTCGATGATGTCCATCACTCGGCACTATTTCTTTTGTTTTTTTATTGTTTGAATTATACAATATTTCATTCTTTTATACAAATTTGACAATAAGGACAACTTGAACCATACTTCAAGGTATGTTCAAGATATGTTCATATAATATTAAACAATGCAAATTTTACGGTTCAGGGAGGATTTGATTGCACTTGACAATGTGGAGAAAATTAGAATATTTCATATAATAAAATACAAAAGAAATAGTGAGTGGATGACATCATTAGTCTTCTCATTTGCATACCAGCCAGGATGTGCATATAACTGTTGAAATTATTCTAAACTTTAAAATGTCATAACTTTCTGATAATAATAATAATAAACAGTTCTTGTATAGCGCATATCACAATTATGAATGTCTCTATGCGCTTCCAAAGGACTTGGATATTATTACCCCAGCTGTAGCTTGGCTGCCGGAAATTACTAAGATTACAGCGCACACGCATTCCAAGGAATAAATTCCTGCCAGGTACCCATTCACCTCGCCTGGGTTGAGTGCAGCACAATGTGGATAAATCTCTTGCCGAAAGGAAATTACGCCATGGCTTGGATTCGAACCCACGACCCTCTGTTTCAAAGTCTGGAGACTAATCCACTGGGCCACAATGCTCCACAACGCTTCTTATTATACATCCAATTTTGATGAAATTTTCAGTGTTATGCTTCTTGAATTTTTTTTCTTTTTATTTAACTCAACTTTTGGTTTGATTGGACTTGTCCCTTAATTTGAGACCATATATCATGAAAATGTGCTTCCTTTCCAGCTATGGTGACCACCTCCTGACTGCCAGACTATCATCAATTTTAGATCAATATCATTTTTACTTTAAACACTTGGCAAGGGCTTTAAATCTTGCAAAGTATGAACCTACATTATACTCACCCTTTGCTTGAAGACAGACCATCTGTTGTAGGTTTTGAATCTCTTTTATGAGACACCAATGGGTCTGGCTTTGAAGAAGTTCTTGTTTTAGAAGAATCAGCCTTTGATGCTGGAAAAACAAAGAACACACATTAAATTGGTAGAAGGAAAATCCCTATTAAATACTAATGTACAAGGCAAGTATTTCAATTGATGTTCTGACTTTGATTGTGAGTGGGTTACATATATATACGTCCTCTTATACCATTTCAATTTAGGGAGAAAATTGCCCTTTTGTTCATAGCCTAGATATAAAGTAGCAACATGTGTATATTACCAAATTTAAGCTAATGGTGGCCTTACACCTCATTACGAAAATTTCCCGTTTGATTCTCGACCTCACTTCGGACTGCAAACTGCGGTTTCATACCCCGATTTGTGTTTGGAATATCTCAAACAACTTTTCCAACCCCGATAAACCCATCTTGGCCAGGTAATCCCCTTGTCTCGATTTCACCACCACGGGCCAGCTAAATGAGCGTTGAGCCAAGGACGAAATGATAAACAACGCTGTGCTATTACGTAAGACTTGTCTGCCTGTAGAAGGATCTTCGGAATGAAATTATTGTATTCGATATTAATCACGTTTTCAAAGGCATATTACATTCAGACATCCAATACTAGTCCATTTTCAATTTCGAACGAAGAAAATCGACCTTGAAATAAGGAAAGTAAGCGAATAAAAATTACGGTATGCTTAGCATGCAAGGACCGCGATGCATGCATAGTTTCTGTCCGTCCAGCGCGGTTCACTCGCGCAATGATACAGTCTTAACGTTCGAAAAATAGAAGTAATGGCATACCAACATACAAAGTATAATAATCATGCTGCTGATATGCACAAAAATATGAAATCATTATTTTTTTTACCCCAAAGTCTTATTCATAATTTAAATACAAACTATGCCTGTAACTATTTTTTTAATCGCAAACGTATTATTGCACCATACGTGGTTCTCCGGTAAACTGCCCATGTGTGCTGCATCCATTCCACCGTTTGTTTTGGGTCGTTTATACTTTTAGTTTCCACCATTAAATGTCTAACTTAGATATGTTGTGCTAATTTTTTTGTAAGTCAAAATGTTCATCGTTGGAGAGCGAGTTCAGGCGATTGATGAGTTGGGAAGATGGAGTGTTGGAAAGATCGATCACGTGTCTTAGTTTACAAAACCGCGTGCCCGTTGAACCCCGATCCCTTCAGTGCCCATTTTTAATATTATGTTCCCCTTCCTCAAGTACATCTTGTTGAATAATCACTTTAAAAAAAGTTGTTTTTTTCCCCCCCCCTTAGCCCCCTTTTCATAGTGAAAGTTCTTTTGCAGTGTCCTTTTTTATCTTTGATCAAGCGACCCATTTGAACATGCCCATATTTGATTGTGATAAATGTCTGTTTTATTTTCTAGTTCAAAATTTGTCATTCTGCTAATATGCATGAGGTGATTAAAATTAGCGCCCTGTCCTTTTTGTCGGGAGAAAGAGAGAGAGAAAATAGAGATGGGGTGGAATTTCCACCCCATCTCTATTTCTCTCTATATATCTTTAACAAGGGCGCCGGAAGCGAGGGGGGGCAGGGGGCACTTGCCCCCCCCCCAAATAAATTTTTTTGGGGGGCAAAACGAGATTTTGCCCCCCCCCCATGTGCCCCCCTGAAAGTAGAAAAATGATAAATTTTTAAATAATTAAAGGACAAAAGTATACGATGAAGGCACTTTTATGCCCAAAAATTGTCATTTCTATTGTCAAAAATGAACAATTTTGCCCCTGACGGGGCAATTACATTATCATAGTAAGCCTGGCGTCTTTTGACGAACAGTTCCTCTGTGAAACATACCTTTGAAAAGCCCCTTTTCCATCTTATTACAGTGTGATAACGTTTAACCTTTTAATGAATACATTTCAGACTAAAACCGAATGGCAAGCTAATTTTCTTTAATATCTAAACCTACAAATTATGAAAAAGATGGATATCTTCTTAGATAAATGATTTGATTTTATATATTTCGATCCAAAAAGTGAAAAAAAAATCAAGCACGTTTTGAAATAAAAAGATGGCTGTGTATTTATGCAAAGCGCAAGCGATTTTATTATTTTTATAATATGTCCTGAAAGTTTTCTTTTTTTCCCAATTATTCACCTCCCTTCCATCATTCAACTTTCTTCCCGGTCCTATCTTTCTTCTTATTTTTCGCCTCACCTTCCGCCGCTTCGCCCCTTGATCTACCTATGATGACCCCTCCCACAGCAGGAATTTTGTGTAAAAATGGAGTATAAGTCTCGTTAATAGAGTGTTTAAAAACAAATTTGGGGGATAAAGCATAGTTAAAGTTCATTGTGAAGGATTAATCATAACTCATGAAAACTATTCTTTATACTGAGTACGCAAACAATGAAAATATTCTCAGTATATTCCAAGTAAATTTGGAATAAAGGGAAAGTGAATTGGATTAACAAAGGTATGATTTTACTGGGTATGGAACATTCTCGTCTAACCGTCTATGCACTAAATTCAGAGGCGATTTTCTTTTTTCATCATTTTTATTAGTTATGAAATTGACAATGGCCATCGATGTCATCAATGTCATCACTCTTTGGCTGGTATATAGGGCTAGGTGAGAGTTGGAGAATAGTTGGGCCGGTATGCCTTTTCTTTTCCTAACCAAGTTCTTAACAAAAACTATCTGTTTATATATATTTCGAAATTCGAGGATACATGTGTATAATTTCGATTTGAAATTATGTATTTTTTCCATAATAAAAGAGCACAAATAGTAGGGGGACATTTGATATTATGTACCCCTTTCCAAAATGGTAGGGGGACGCGTCCCCCCTGTCCCCTGGGATTTCCGCCCATGGTGATGGGGGAGCTTTTGCATTTTCTAGAATAAAATTGAAAGATTTCGTGCACACTTTGGGTGAATTTTGTGAATTTTGCCCTCTCGATCGGCGGCCCCCGGATGCATACGGTCATGTTTGTCATCTTAAAGTCTTTAAAAGGCCTATATTACATTGGTTTGAAACAATAGAGTTTGCAATAAGGCTCGTAATTTGCTGGAACTGCGACCCTGATCATGAAGAAACACAAGTCTGGGTAAGAAGGGAGGAAACAGGAGCAAAAAGAACTGGTGCAAGACTGTTTAATTCTCAAGAAATTTATTTTTGAATGCTCTTAGAAACGCAACTTTTACACTAAATTTTTACACCCTCAACCACACCCTCTCCCGCTCGATCGCTTCCGTATCTCACGCTTTCAAAAATATTGTGCCCCCTTCGGGATTTTGCCCCCCCCCAAAAAAAAAAAAAAAAAAAAAAATGAAAGTGTTCCGGCGCGCCTGGGTGAAAACAAATCTGAAAGAAAACATGAAACCAAGAAAGGTATTTCAGAGGGAGGTTTACCGTATACACAGGCTATAGGCCTACAAAATAAGAACAATAATGGGAGATAAAGATAAAGAAGATCACCTGCTAATAACGCATGTGAATTAGAAAACGTTCTGAATAGATATGAATAGAACATTGAAATGCTATCCAAACATTGTGATTCATAATGCTGGTATTTGTATTTTAATGTTCTATGTATAGGCCTACACCTCAACTTTGAGAAAAGGACATTTATAGGCCTTACTACAGATATGATTGGCAAATGCACGTTCTTTAGAGGTGTAGAAAGGGGGTGGATGAAGAAAATAAGTCTAGAAAGAAAAGAATTAGACAGCCAGACAGAGAGAAAGAAGGAAAGAAAGGAAGGAAGAAAGAAAGAAAGAAAGAAAGAAAGGAAGGAAGAGAGAGAGAGAAAGAAAGAAAGAAAGAAAGAAAGAAAGGAAGGAAGGAAGAGAGAGAGAGAAAGAAAGAAAGAAAGAAAGAAAGAAAGAAGGAAGGAAGGAAAGAAAGAAAGAAAAGAAGAAAAAACTTTCTATCAACGCGTGTATACATCCATGCGCTCGCCGGAACTACACACATTGCAATCCATCGTGTGTGGCCCCCTGCTGTGACCGTAGATGCTGGGGTGAATTATCTTCGGACCGAGGTCAAGAAACAGGTGTTTCTATACTTAAATTTCATGCTTGAGGGCAATAGGATTTGTATTACTGGGAGAAGATATTTGATGATAAGGAAAAATGGGGTATACAGCCCTCAAACGCGAGATTTTCGTCATGTGTATAATAAATCTTGAAACTCAATAAACATTTGTAAAGGTTCAACAACCAATTAAAATCAATGTTGTCTTTTATAAAGAAGTGATACTGTACATCTGATCCTCAATGTTCTTTGCAAGTCTTGGAGAAGTAAATTTAAAGGCTGAAGTACATGTACTACTGGATTAGACTTGGAGCAGCAACAGTGCACAATCCAAATTCATTACTATTTGACTGTGATATTCAGACCTTGGGCCTGTTGCAGAAAGGGTTTCGTTTCAATGCAAGTCAAATATCAAGTGCAAGTCCCAAATACTGGTGCTTCATTGGCTGAAAATCAAGTCACGCAAGATTTTTTTGAGTTGTGTTTGATCGCAACTCTTTCTGCAACGGGCCCCTGAGCCAAGTAGCACAATGCTCAGTGACTGATTGTGCAGTTGAGCTTTACAATTGATTGTGCATAATGATGAATGAAATCCATTCCAAAATTTATAGCCATATGATCGATTGCTAAGCAATGCCTTACAGAGACCCTTGTGCCTATCAAAGTCAGTATGGTGTCAGCTTTCACAGGGAGTACATTTATCAAAAACAAAAACAAAATTTGAGGGTAAGCAAACTCTGGTGAACCGGCAAGAAATTATTCGGCCAAGCCTGCTTAGCCTTGGGAAAAGTCAAATCAATGCTTTTTATTGTTCGAAATAGACATGAAATACTCCAAAAATTTGCCTTGCCCAATTGATTGTAAACCCGGCAGCCGCTGTGCAGTGCCAGATCAACGAGGCTCTATTCCTTTAATTGTTGAACGACAAACAGGGTAGCAGCAACTCCAATCTTTTAACGTCTTTTGGTCTGAACACCTCCCGGTTGTGAGACAGACACTCTACCAACTGAGCCAACAAACCGGCTGGCTTCGATTATAATTTTGTAATTTCCAGTTGTGTTTCAATACACATCGTCTGCTGATCATAAATCTCAATCTATGCTCGGTGATACATCTTAATGGAGTGATAATCTTCCTTTAAACTTCAGGGATATTACACATATCTACTTACTTCCTCGTGAGGACTTTGTTGATTTATGAGACCTGGTGGATTTGACACTGAACTCTTCATCGGAACTGATCTGTGTCACCGTGTTTTCCTCTGGTTCCGAGCTGTCCCAGTTTGATTCAGTCTCCGGAGACTGTGCCCTTCTATCCTTCGCCCTCTGTGCTGCAAGCTGTTTTATTGAATGAAAAAAATTATCGAGATACATCGGGGTGCCACACTAACCCTTTTTTTCTACTGGTCCAACCTGTCCAAGTCGGACCAGTAGATACCCAGTTTGTATTGTGTTTTTTACTGGTCTCTAAAAATAATGAGTTTTTACGTTGAAATATAGCCTACACAAATAACATAACTTTCACCGCAGCAGTCGGCATACACTTTGCTATTTATTATATCAAATCACCAATTTTTGAGGCTAACCGGAGGATGGATATGGAGTGAAATGAGAATGAAGAGTAAGAAATTAAGCTTCTCATTCTGTTTTAAGCTCGTTTTAGCGTAGGATTTTTACAATAAATCTGCATTTTTTTCCCAACTTTGTCACTCAAGAGTATTAGAGTGAGTTCACTGGCTTGATGTTCGGGTAGGTGGAGCATAGTGCACCCAAGGGTTCATTACCATCCTACCTGTGGGGAATCTACAGGTAGGACTATGGTATGCCAATGCTGTACAGGGTGCGACATAAGCACTTGCCCTATTGCCCAGGGCAAGTAAAAGTGAGAGTCGGACAAGTGTTTTGAAGTAAACACAAAAACTGCTTGCCCGAATCGAGCAAGCAAAATTCTCATTGTGAAATAAAAATTTTTACAAAGTTTTCCCGCATTTCACAAGCAAACAGACAAAAGAGAGGGAGAGAAAACAAAGTTAACAACTTCCCTCAATTCATATTGCAAGCTGGTTTGCACTATTACACAAAGTTAACATACAAAAATACTAGCTAGTGCATGTGACCGGGCCTCCCGCCAGGGTGTGGCAGGCATGTAGGCTGTGCACACCTGTACTCCAGACCTATATCCCCAATCAATCAGACTGAACAATCGCACATGAAAAATAGTTTTTCCACCAAATTAATCACAGTTATTGAGTTTTCAGCTTTCGCTTTGAGTCTTGAGATCGATGCGAACTTGTAGAGCTCTGTGTGTGTGTGAAATTTAATAATTTATTCTAAAATATTTTAGTTTTTTAACAATTTTTAAGATATATCAGTAAGATTTTTGTTAGATGATTGGATTTTTTGTTTGAAGTTTGAACAATCTTTCTTTTCAATCTTTCTTTCATCCTTTCTTCTATCCTTTCTGCTGGCCTTTTTTGTTCCTTTCCTCGCTTTCTTTCCTGATCCCCTCTCTCTCTGTTTATTTTTCTTCCATTCCTTCCTTTTTGTACTTTCCATCTTTTTTCTTTTTCTTTATTTCCATCTTTCTTTCCCTTAAAACTGTATTTGCATGCTGCATTCTCTCTAGACCAAAAGCTTCAGTCTCTGTATTTTGGTTTTTCCGCTGAACTGCGTTGGCTCACTCACCAATACATAGACTGAAGAGCTTGGAGGCCCGTACGTACAGACAGCGTATTTTAGCAGTAACGTTAGACAGCGGAAACCCGATTTTCCGATGTTTTTTTTGTACATAAATTGTCACATTATGAAAAAGAAATCACATCCATATTTACGAAAAAACGTTTAAAATTCAGAAATATTGTACCTTACACCGCAGTTACCGCTAATTCCTTTCAAATGATGACTGGAAGAAATGTTGTCACAAGTCACAATTACTTAGGTGTCGAGATAAATAGCAACTTAACCTGGTCCGACTATGTTAATACTACCATATTTAGAGCGAATAGGGTTTTAGGTCTTCTTTGAAGAAACTTGTATAGTTGCCCCCGAAATGTAAAAGAAACAGCCTATAAAGTGTTAGTACGTCAAAATTTGGAGTGAGGACTGTGCTTCTGTGTTGGGCCCATACATGAAAGACCAGATTAGTAGACAAGAAGCAGTTCAACAAAGAGTTGCTAGATTTGTCTGTAAAGATCACAGGAGAACCAGTAGTGTTTCCCAGATGCTGAAGTTACTTGAATGGAAATGTTGTTGTTGTTGTTTTAGCTTATACGGCGCGTGTCATTCAGTAGTGAATATTTGCGCCAGCATAATTTGCGGTAATTTTATTCATAAATTTTTCTGTACTTAAATCAATTCAGTAAAAGTCAGGTATGGCGCTGCATTATTCGCGCAATTTGGAGATTCACAACAGACTGTCATCACAAATCACTTAACCACTTCAGATCTCTCGAAGATAGAAGGGCTATCTCAAGACTTACACATTTTTTTATAAATCTATAAATTACAGTGCTTTGGTCAACGTAGGTCAATACTTAACAGCTCCCTCTCAAAATTCTGTCAGGACACGGAAATCATCGTCAATCTCTTTTTCCCGACCAACAACAAAGAAGACTGCAACAAGTACTCTTTCCTTCCAAGGAGCATGGCAGAATGGAATCTGCTACCAGTAGACATATGTGAAGCTAAATTGGTCGATGGTTTTAAGACAAGGCTAAACAAAATTCAAATGTCTACTTTCATCCGGGGGGCACATCATTAATTCAAATTCACCACTAGCTACACACGCCTGCAGCAATTATATCCCGATTGAGGAGTTTGCCTGCAGTAACAGGAAGAAGAACATCGTCATCTTCGATCCTTTCGTTGGTCAACGTAAGTTGCCATCTTGGATGACGTCATCATCCTTAGAGACGTATTTACCAGTCGCTATATTTTGCGATTTGTGCCACTGCTTTATGCTTGTAGATGTGCGTGCGTTCGGAACTTGTCGCTCGCATTGATTGGCCAAGATATTGAAATTTAATCGGAAAGCCTTGATAAAAGCACAACTCGTTGACTACTGCCATATTTTCCTCTCCGGCAGAAAATAAAAAAATAAGGAATAACCCAGGGAATAACTCATCGGTAACATATATTTTCGATATTTTATAGATTTTATGTAGTATCAATAGAAAGATTAGAGTCTAACGAAAATATTGGGCCTTTTTTCAAGATCATATGTCACTTAGAATCTAAAAGAAATTAAAATCTGGACAAAACCTGCCCTCTGAATTGTCGACCCAGATTACACATGCAGGCTCGCACTAACACACTAGGCCTACCGTCGGTGAATGGGAATTATAGTAAAATGTAAGAAATTGTTGAATAAATCCCCAGAGACGATGGTTATTCCTGTTTACATTCTCTCCTCCTCTCCTTTTTTCTTTTCGATCTTTATTTCTGTCATCCCTTCTTTCCTTCTTCCATTCTTTTCTTTCTTCTGTTCTCTTTGCTAGTCTTGGCTTCATTCTTCTTTCCTCTTCTTTTCCCTTATTCTTTCTTTCCTTCCTGATTTTCCTTGTCTCGATTTTTTTCTTTCCATTATTACTTCTTAATCCTCTCTTCCACATTTCCTGAATTCCCTTTTCCATTCCATCTACCTCTATTTCCAATAATTTCCTAGCTTTCCTTCCCTCACTTCTGTATTCATTTTATTTATTTTCTTCATTCTTAATTTCGACTTTCCTTCTTATTTCCCTATTTTTTTCCTTCTATCCTTCTACTAGTTCTAGCTTCTTTTTTTTATTTCCTTCATTCTTTCTTTCCTTGAAATTTTCTTTTTTTTTTGCTTCCTTCACCCTTTTCTTGTTGTTCCCTCTTTCCTTTCAAGTTCCATTGTTTTCTTTCTTTTTTTCACTCTTCCCTCTCTTTCATTAAGTTTATTTCTTCTTGTCTTTTCCCTTATTCATTCTCTCTTTCAATGTTATTTCCTCCCTTCCTGTTTTCCTTAATTATTTCTTTCTTTCAAAGTAAGAAAACCTTTTTTTCTTTCCTCCTCATTTTGTTCCACTTACACAATTATCAGCACATGGGACTAAACTAAAAATATCACACCAACGACTTGCAATCTCTACTCTAAATGACCAATAATGTTTAGGAAATACATTTTCATAAAAGGAAATCATGGAATTTGAAAATACATAATCAATGTTACCATCTTTTGGGCGTTAAACTTAAAATCGTCCATTCTCAAATTTGTCTGCTTTCCGTTTACCTATCCTTGTCAACGGATTGAAGATAGCCTCGGATAATTCTTTTGTTTGTATGGTATTGGCAATCAGTCATATTTAATGATTGTTGCCTCCAACATTTATACCCAGTTGTTGTGTGTCCAGACGATCAATTTTAGAAAGTCATTTGGAAAAATTTACAAGCGAAGTTTCATCAATTTTTTTGTACAAAATGTTAGGAAATATTATAGAGAACAAAATAGATGATGATTACAACTATTGAATTCATATTTTTAGTGTAATCCAAAGACAAAAAATAGTCTGGTCTGTTAGCGTCAAAAAGGCCCTACTTGTGGACACGGTGGACAAAAGCATGATTTTTTCTCCAGACCTTTGTTTATGTATAATAGTTAATAGTCTGGTCAGTTAGCGAAATTATGTGGACACGGTGGACAAAAGCGTGATTTTTTCTCCAGACCTTTGTTTATGTATAAGAATTAAGAATGGGGTATGCTCCAAAAAATCTGGCTGCAGGAACAGTGAAAAAATGGGTGAAAATGTCAGAATTTATGAGTTCAGATTTGTCTGATATATAGACTAGCGCTAGTGCAAAACTCAATAGCAGTGCATTATTTGCATTGGATTAGTTCTTGAATTCAGACCCTTTTTGAACAGATCTTCTGTTTGTCCTCGCATCTCAATGCACCAAATATCTGAATGAAGATGCTAACCAAGCCGAAGGGCGACGGTGGAGGGGGTTGAATGTTGGTGTGTATGTACATATTTTGGTCTTGGGGGAAAGATGTGCAATACACCTTTTTTGTATGCCATGGTAACAGTGTATTATTGCAAAAATAAGGTAAAAATCTTGCAGTTGGAACTACTTCCTCTGTTTTTAACCGATTCTCATGAAATTCGGCACACACATTGGCCTTGAGGTGAAGATGTCTAAGACACACTTTCGTGTGTCTTTCAGAAATCTTGTTGCCATGGTAACAACATATTATATGGTGAAAATTGGGAAAAAACTTACAATTCAAACTGCTTCATCAGTTTTCAATCAATTCTCGTGAAATTTGGCACACACATTGGTATTGAAGTAAAGATGTACTAGGCACTTTTTGTGTGTGTTTCAGAAACTGTGTTGTCATGGTAACAAAATATCATATGGCAAAATTTAGGTAAAAAACTTGTAATTTGAACTACTTCATCAGTTTTGAACCAATTCTCATGAAATTTGGCTCACACATTGGCCTTTGGGGTAAAGATGTGCAAGAACCTTTTTTTTGCATTTTTCAGAGAGTGCATTACCAGGATAGCCACATATGATAGCCAGAAATGTAGGAAAACTTAAATGTGGATCAAACTTCTTCCCCTGTTTTTAGTCAGTGCTCATAAAAATTGGAAGAAATATTCATCATAGGGTAAAGATTCATATTAAATTCTGAATGTCTTCTCTGCATTAAAATGTGAGGGTATTAATCACCTTCATTAATATTTCTGGGTTTGGGGGAAGGGGCAGGATTAGTCCTTTAAATCTGACATCAAAGAAGGTTAAAGGCAGTGGCCATTAGAAACATAAAAATGATAACACTCTTAAAAAATGCATCCCCTTAAGGGCATATAGGCTGGAGGTACACTGGGTGAATATGAAACCTTCCGCTGAAGCAGAGGAGTTCCAACACTGGCAAGCAAAACAAAATTTGTACCCCTTCTACTTTCAACAGCTGATTTTCCAAACCTTAGTTCCACCTCCCCAAGATGTGCACCTCTCCCCATACCGCTTTTAGTTCTACTTCCCCATGCTCAAACCAGTCTACACCGTTGTCCCTCAGGGGTCAATGCATTTTTAAAGCTAGACATTACTCTCTTTTTGGGGGGGGGGTATTTAGAAAATGATCTCATAAAAATTACAGTTAAAGGATTATGACTAGGAACTTAACCCCCCCCCCCGAAAAAATAGGGGGCTGATATACTTTTTAGCAGAAAACCACCCCCCCCCCCCTTCAAAGGTAAGAAGAGTCATTTGCACTTCAGACCATTCATTTGAAGTTTAATGCATTCTGATTTGATAAAAAAAATGTTTACAGTACCCAATTAACCATTGTTTATTTATATTCTCCTACTCAGTCTTTTATTCATATTCATATTCCGTTCCTTCTCTTTCTTTTTAACTTTCACATCACTCTTGATTTTGAGCTTCACCATGCCATCTCCTTCTGTTTCCTGTCTCTCTCTAAGTATATTTTTTTCTGACATATTTTTAAGTGTACCTTTAATCATGCAACTAATTATAGAAATATAAATATATACAAAAGTCTCTGCACTTGTTTTAGAAATTCACTTGCAAATCCATGACTCGGTAACATACCATATCAAAAATATACCTATGTGCACAATAGATTTTAGTCTTGTATTTTCTTTCATTTATTTTTTTTTCAGTATATTTCTGTGACAGCCCCTGCTTCATGCTTCAAATAAAACATCGATTAATTGGACACCGGAAACATTTTTTTTTCAAAGCAGAATGTTTGAGGCTTTAAATTGATATGCAGAAGTGTAAAGGATTCCCCCCTTTTTTTTTTTGGGGGGGGGGGGGTTAAGTTCCTATATAGTCGTTATAATTTTCTTTCACTCTTTATGTGGCAATTTTCTAAAGCCCTCCCCCCAAAAAAAAAAAAATGTAAGGGTTGTTTTTTAAGAGTGTTTAAGTTCCTCATGGTCATGGCCTTTAACCTTCTATATTTTTATGTTGTCAGTTTTTAAGGACCTTCTCCGCCCCCCCCAAAAAAAAAGCCTATAAATATCATTGAAGGTGATTAATACCCTGTGCCTGCGCTATTATATGACGTTATAAAGGGGAATCAAACCCAAATAAAACTTGTTTTAGAGGAAAATGAAAAATCAGACAAGTTTATAGGTCAAAGTTTGAACAATATCGGACAAACCATAACAAAGTTGTGAACATATTAAAGTTATAAACATTGGTAATCACTATACCCATGAAGACTTCAAATTGACCGCATATGTGATGTCATAGTGATGTAAGAAGGCAAGGACCACTCTTCCATGTACTGGAATAATTAATTAGCTAAAATTTCTTTTTTTCATAAGTTTTACTTCAAATTATATCTTTCTTTCATGACGACATAAAAGAACTACCGGGTTTATATTACGGCCCCAATGGAATAGAGATTTAGGAGAAAACCAAAAATCCTGATAACTAAGTACTAGTCTTATGGGAAAGTTGTCCTTGCGGCCTCACCCCTTGTCATAGTTTACTTACCCAGTTGCCAATTTGAATTCTACATACTAGTAGCCTTAGGGATCTTAATTTTAGAGCAGCCATAACTTTATTTTGCTTGTCCGATTTCTTTAAGACTTTCACCATTCTTATTTTTCTCCTTTTCCATGCACACATTATGACCAAGGCTTGATTCCCTTTTAATACTGAATATGAATCTTTACCCAAAAAGAATATTTGTGTCAACTTTTATGAGCACAGGCTGAAAACTGAGAAGTAGACTGATCCACAATGAGTTTTCCCCATATTTCTGGCTAAATGTGGTTACCAAGGCAATGCACTCTCTGACAAAAGGTTCTTGCACATCTTTACCTCAAGGCCAATTTGTGTGCCATAATTATTTCATGAGAATTGGTTCAAAACAAAAAAAAAATGATGAAGTAGTTCAAATTGCAAGGTTTTTACCTAAATTTTACCATATAATATGTTGTCCCATGGCAACACAATTCTGGAAACACACACAAAAAGTGCCTTTACATCTTTACTTCAATACCAATGTGTGTGCCAAATTTCATGAAAATTGATTGAAAACTGATGAAACAGTTTGAATTGTAAGGTTTTTTTCCCCAATTTTCACCAGATAATATGTTGATACCATGGCAACAAGATTTCTGAAAGACACACAAACGTAAGTCTTGGACATCTTCACCTCAAGATCAATGTGTGTGCCAAATGGCCAAATTTCATGAGAATCGGATAAAAACAGAGGAAGTAGTTCCAACTGCAAGATTTTTACCTTATTTTTGCAATAATACACTGTTACCATGGCAACACAAATATGCAAAAAAATGTGTCTTGCACATCTTTCCCCAAGACCAAAATATGTACATACACACCAACATTCAACCCCCTCCACCGTCACCCTTCGGCTTGGTTAGCATCTTCATTCAGATATTTGGTGCATTGAGATGCGAGGACAAACAGAAGATCTGTTCAAAAAGGGTCTGAATTCAAGAACTAATCCAATGCAAAATAATGCACTGCCATTGAGTTTTGCACTAGCGCTAGTCTATATATCAGACAAATCTGAACTCATAAATTCTGACATTTTCACCCATTTTTTCACTGTTCCTGCAGCCAGATTTTTTGGAGCATACCCCATTCTTAATTCTTATACATAAACAAAGGTCTGGAGAAAAAATCATGCTTTTGTCCACCGTGTCCACAAGTAGGGCATTTTTGACGCTAACAGACCAGACTATAAGAATGGAGTATGCTCCAAAAAATCTGGCTGCAGGAACAGTGAAAAAATGGGTGAAAATGTCAGAATTTATGAGTTCAGATTTGTCTGATATATAGACTAGCGCTAGTGCAAAACTCAATAGCAGTGCATTATTTTGCATTGGATTAGTTCTTGAATTCAGACCCTTTTTGAACAGATCTTCTGTTTGTCCTCGCATCTTAATGCACCAAATATCTGAATGAAGATGCTAACCAAGCCGAAGGGTGACGGTGGAGGGGGTTGAATGTTGGTGTGTGTGTACATATTTTGGTCTTGGGGTAAAGGTATGCAAGACACAATTTTTGCATGAGTTGGAAATTGTGTTGCCATGGTAACAGTTTATTATTGCAAAAATAAGGTAAAAATCTTGCAGTTAGAACCACTTCCTCTGTTTTTAACCGATTCTCATGAAATTTGGCACACAGATTGGTCTTGAGGTGAAGATGTCTAAGACACACTTTTGTGTGTCTTTCAGAAATCTTGTTGCCATGGTAACAACATATTATCTGGTGAAAATTGGGAAAAAATCTTACAATTCAAACTGTTTCATCAGTTATCAATCAATTTTCATGAAATTTGGCACACACATTGGTATTGAAGTAAAGATGTACAAGGCACTTTTTGTGTGTGTTTCCAAAATTGTGTTGCCATGGGAACAACATATAATATGGCAAAATTTAGGTAAAAACCTTGGAATTTGAACTACTTCATCAGTTTTTTTTTTAACCAATTCTCATGAAATGATTATGGCTCACACATTGGCCTTGAGGTAAAGATGTGCAAGAACCTTTTGCCAGAGAGTGCATTGCCTTGGTAACCACATTTAGCCAGAAATATGGGAAAACTCGTTGTGGATCAGTCTACTTCTCAGTTTTCAGCCTGTGCTCATAAAAGTTGACACAAATATTAATTTTGGGTAAAGATTCATATTCAGTATTAAAAGGGAATCAAGCCTTGGTCATAATGTTGTGTGCATGGAAAAGGAGAAAAATAAGAATGGTGAAAGTTTTAAAGAAATCGGACAAGCAAAATATAGTTATGGCTGCTTTAAAATTAAGCTCCCTAAGGCTACTAGTATGTAGAATTCAAATTGGCAACTGGGTAAGTAAATTATGACAAGGGGTGGGGCCGCAAGGACAACTTTCCCATAAGACTAGTAGTTTTCAGGATTTTTGGTTTTCTCCTAAATCCCTATTCCATTGGGGCCGTAATATAAACCCGGTAGTATGTTTTATGTCCTCATGAAAGAAAGATATAATTTGAAGTAAAACTTTTGAAATTTTTTTTTTAGCTAATTAATTATTCCAGTACATGGAAGAGTGGTCCTTGCCTTCTTAAATCACTGTGACATCACATATGCGGTCAATTTGAAGTCTTTATGGGTGTAGTGATTACCAATGTTTATAACTTTAATATGTTCACAACTTTGTTATGGTTTGTCCGATATTGTTCAAACTTTGACCTATAAACTTGTCTGATTTTTCATTTTCCTCTAAAAACAAGTGTTTATTTGGGTTTGATTCCCCTTTATAACGTCATATAATAGCGCAGGGTATTAATCACCTTCAATAATATTTATAGGCTTTTTTTTTGGGGGGGGCGGAGAAGGTCCTTAAAAACTGACAACATAAAATATAGAAGGTTAAAGGCCATGACCATGAGGAACTTAAACACTCTTAAAAAACACCCCTTACATTTTTTATTTTGGGGGGGCTTTAGAAAATTGCCACATAAAGATTAAAATGAAATTATAACGACTAGGAACTTAACCCCCCCCCCAAAAAAAAAGGGGGGAAATCCTTTACACTTCAGCATATTAATTTAAAGCCTCAACCATTCTGCTTTGAAAAAAAAAGTTTCCGGTGTCCAATTAATCAATGTTTTATTTGAAGCATGAAGCAGGGGCTGTCACAGAAATATACTGAAAAAAATTAAATGAAAGAAAATATAAGGCTAAAATCTATTGTGCACATAGGTATATTTTTGATATGGTATGTTACTGAGTCATGGATTTGCAAGTGAATTTCTAAAACAAGTGCAGATATTTTTGTATATATTTATATTTCTATAATAATTAGTTGCATGATTAAAGGTACACTTTAAAATATGTCAGAAAAAATATACTTAGAGAGACAGGAAACAGGAGATGGCATGGTGAAGCTCAAAATCAAGAGTGATGTGAAAGTTAAAAAGAAAGAGTAGGAACGAAATATGAATATGAATAAAAGACTGAGTAGGAGAATATAAATAAACAATGGTTAATTGGGTACTGTAAACAATTTTTTTATCAAATCAGAATGCATTAAGCTTCAAATGAATGGTCTGAAGTGCAAAGGACTCTTCTTACCTTTGAAGGGGGGGGGGAGGGCATTTTCTGCTAAAAAGTATTATCAGCCCCCTATTCTTCGGGGGGGGGGGGGGGGTAAGTTCCTAGTCATAATCCTTTAACTGTAATTTTAATGAGGTCATTTTCTAAAGACCCACCCCCCCCCAAAAAAAAGAGTAATGTCTAGCTTTAAAAATGCATTGACCCCTGAGGGACAAAGGTGTAGACTGGTTTGAGCATGGGGAAGTAGAACTAAAAGTGGTATGGGGAGGGGTGCACATCTTGTGGAGGTGGAACTAAGGTTTGGAAAATCAGCTGTTGAAAGTAGAATGGGTACAAATTTTGTTTTGCTTGCCAGTGTTGGAACTCCTCTGCTTCAGCAGAAGGTTTCATATTCACCCAGTGTACCTCCAGCCTATATGCCCTTAAGGGGATGCGTTTTTTAAGAGTGTTTATCATTTTTATGTTTCTAATGGCCACTGCCTTTAACCTTCTTTGATGTCAGATTTAAAGGACTAATCCTGCCCCTTCCCCTCAAACCAAGAAATATTAATGAAGGTGATTAATACCCCCACATTTTAATGCAGAGAAGACATTTAGAATTTAATATGAATCTTTACCCTATGATGAATATTTCTTCCAATTTTTATGAGCACTGACTAAAAACAGGGGAAGAAGTTTGATCCACAAGTTTTCCTACATTTCTGGCTATCATATGTGGCTACCCTGGTAATGCACTCTCTGACAATTGCTGCAAAACTGATGAAGTTTTTTTTTTAACCTAAATTTTGCCATATGATATTTTGTTACCATGACAACACAGTTTCTGAAACACACACAAAAAGTGCCTAGTACATCTTTACTTCAATACCAATGTGTGTGCCAAATTTCATTAGAATTGATTGAAAACTGATGAAGCAGTTTGAATTGTAAGATTTTTTCCCAATTTTCACCAGATAATATGTTGTTACCATGGCAACAAGATTTCTGAAAGACACACAAAAGTGTGTCTTAGACATCTTCACCTCAAGACCAATCTGTGTGCCAAATTTCATGAGAATCGGTTAAAAACAGAGGAAGTGGTTCTAACTGCAAGATTTTTACCTTATTTTTGCAATAATACACTGTTACCATGGCAACACAATTTCCAACACATGCAAAAAATGTGTCTTGCACACCTTTACCCCAAGACCAAAATATGTACACACACACCAACATTCAACCCCCTCCACCGTCACCCTTCGGCTTGGTTAGCATCTTCATTCAGATATTTGGTGTATTGAGATGCGAGGACAAACAGAAGATCTGTTCAAAAAGGGTCTGAATTCAAGAACTAATCCAATGCAAAATAATGCACTGCTATTGAGTTTTGCACTAGCGCTAGTCTATATATCAGACAAATCTGAACTCATAAATTCTGACATTTTCACCCATTTTTTCACTGTTCCTGCAGCCAGATTTTTTGGAGCATACCCCATTCTTAATTCTCATACATAAACAAAGGTCTGGAGAAAAAATCACGCTTTTGTCCACCGTGTCCACATAATTCCGCTAACTGACCAGACTAAAAAGCCCGCAAAAAAGAAAGCGCGATAGCTCAGTCGGTAGAGGATTTCGGTGACCCGGGTTCGATTCCCAAGTGGTACGCTAGTGCCCTTTGGTAAGGCATTTATCCTCATTACCAGGTCCCTTGGAGAGGACCTTAAGCCGTTGGTCCTCTGCTTGCTTGCTCACAGGCATTCGTGCTTTCTTAGCAGTCAGGGAAAACAATCTCGGTAGAAATAAGGCTTCAAAAATATAAAGTGTCCGGACACCCCACCCGCCATCCTGTAAGGGCATTCCGATTTTCTTCTTCCTATTGTAAGAGAATTGCCTCAATAGTAAAATGATTTTTTTTAAATAAGATCCACATATCTACTGTATCTCTTATCTTACATTTAACAGACTATTCATTACACTAACAATGTTTTTTCCCCTATCCTACATCAACCTCTCTGTACGGAAGCCCCCTCCCCCCGGAAGTTAAAGGGGTTTAACAAGCAATTAAGATCATCTTCTGAAGCCGACCAATATCGGTTCCTCGATCTTACCAGTTTCAGGGACCAGTTTTATTACTTCCCCATTTCCACATCCCCCCACTCTCACTTTGTTTTTTTATCACTTATTACCACAACTTTTGAATTCTTTATGAACAGATCAAAGACAACCCCTCCCACTCTCCTTCCCTCTCTGCTTTTCTCTCTATTTCCTCTGTACTGGCAATTTTTAAGGGGAGGGTAGGCACATGACATTTTTTCTATATTTGCATCAAACCATTTTCTGCCAGTTAAAGGAAAAGTTCACCCTGAAGAAAGAAATATAAAAAATATTGGTGAAGGTTTGATGAAAATCTGTTAAAGATTAAGAAAGTTATTAGAGTTTCAAGTTTTGGATTTCTAACATCATTAACAAGCAGCTGCCAAATATGCTATGTAATTACCATTGTTTAATAATGGTTCATGATTACTTTTTTAGTGTTTCCTTTTTCGGAACGCGTGTGGAATGACTTGTCTATTCATATACTGAAGGTACAATAAAAACCTTTTCCAATTTTCTGAGAAAATGACATTTCATTAATTTTTACCAGAAGATATGTAGGAAAGCTGCTTGCATATGACGTCACATATATACTTACAATTTACTTTTATCAGAACCTCCGGCAATATTTTATATTATTTTTTCTAGTATTTTTACAATAAACTTTTTGTCAGGGTGAACTACCATTTTAAGTCTGATCTTTAATATTAACTGAACTATACACTCTTGAAAACACAATTGACATTTTAATTACCGGTACACATAAGTCATCAATGCACCTTATTTATAAGACTAGGTCAAGCAGAATATAATTTTAAGATGTAGACAAACAAAATCCTTTCCTTGGCTTTATTAAAAGACCCAGTTTTCACCCCCCCCCCCCCCCCCACCATCTCTCTCGCTCAATGTTTTAAATATACCACAATCCTCTTGTCAAGTTTACATCAATTGGGATAAATTTTCTGTGTCTGCGCAAGAACCCCCTTAGCAATATTTTTTGTGCACTGCATCAGTGCAGGAATGCCCTTACACCAGTGGCGGAGTGACCCGGAGGAGACAAAGCATTGGAGGGGCACAGCATTGTTCACAAACAATACAGTGCCCCTCCAATCAATTGTCTCCTCCGGGTCACGGTCTACCACTGCCTTACGCAATACACCTATGCATGTTGCTAAGGGGTTTTTGCACTCATGCAATGCACAAAAGTATGTATGGTGATAAGGTCATTCTTGAACCAACATGACAAACGCTAATTCTAGGCCTGTTGCATAAATGAAAATACAAGATATCCACTTATGGTAATCCAGAGTAAAATTTGTCCCCCACAAAAAATTAAAATCAGACTGACATTTCCCTTGACACCAATTTTATTGATCATTTTCAAAATTAATTAGGTAAAGATTACAAAATGTTTGTTAAACGCTGAACAATCCATGGTCTAACCATAATACCAATATTTGGTTTTAACAAAAAATATATAGAAAACATACACAAAATATGAAATGTATTGCGATTCTGATACAAAATTGACTAGAAAATTACTACATTTAGACTTATATCATGTACGTCTCACTTACAATGCAAATAAGATAAATTGAATACTTCCCAGTACTACAGCGGGGAGCGGCACAAAACTGTTCATAAAGTTAATCATAACTTTACGAAGTGAACTAGTGTATGTCTGAAAGGTTTCTTCATCATATTAACTGAGGTTGCAAAATTATTTGAACTTAGAGCTCACAAAATAAGTGCAGTCATCATTTAACACAGGAAAGGGCATTCTAAATTGTGAATAACTCCGTGCGAATACAATAAGCCCCCCCCCAAAAAAAAGGGAAACTACATGTATTGGAATATGTATGCATTTCTTCCAATACAATTGTGTATCAAAAAATCAATTATGCATAATAGTACATATTTGAAGAAGAAAAACAACAATCTCAATGAAAAAAAAGAAGTATATTAATCGTCATGATTATCATATAATCAAAACCATGCACATACACTAAACATTAATTTCAATGAAAAAGTAACTTTGGTGGTACATTACCAGTAATTTCCCTTTTTAGCACCTGTACAATAAGATAGGCACATAGCATACCCTCCACACCCCCTTGATTAATCATGCAAAATAGTGCAAAATCACATCACAACTTAAAGGGATCATTTCACATTCTCCTGATTTAAAATTTCTCATTTTTGTTCTTGGAAACATAAAGGTGTATATTGTAAAAATACCATTCCAAAAGTTTCAAGTATCACAATTGATCCAAAGCTACATATTATAACACATTTCTATTTGACATGAACTTACTCAAATTAAGCATTTCAGCTGACGATAAATATATATCTCCTTGATGGATAATGGTGCAAAGGTAGCCTAAATTTAGGCAGTGGCTGCAGCTTTATCCATAATGTCATGCTAAACCATGAGGTACCTTTTTGTTTTGTTTTGTAACTGCATTTTAAATCATGATTCATGTTGCTGTTTAGATTTAAAAATCAACATTCTTATTTAATAATAATAATTGGTGAGCACACTCTTAGAGTAACAACAAAGAAATAGCTGCAGCTGCTGCCTAAATGAGAGGGGAAAGTTGAGCAGGAATTCTCATAAGCTCTCAAATTCCTTTTCCACTTCACTGATTATTCAAACTTACTCCATTAACTGAATTATGGTTCTTAAAGCTTCTCTGTCAGCAATAATAAACTGGAGGTGTAAATAAATAATCTGTTTTGATCAACACAATTGTACTATATCAAAAACATTTCATACTACGCTGTCATTCGTGTGAATTCGAATATGACTTGACTTTTGATCATGATAAAGCACACTACTTAATTATGAAGAGATTATAATTCATTCTCCTGTAAATAGTTGAAATCAGCAAAAGTAAATAATCAGCCAACATAATAATACTGTATGTTTACCTTGATTTAAACAGTACTGTGCTACCATTCCATTTAAATGTGTTTCTTTAAAGCTATTAAATATATAACAGACCACCTTTGGATATAATGAAATGAAGGGTACAAGAATCAAATGAATATTTTTTCATTACTTCTGGATTTTGTTGATCAAGTGATAATGTACTGCAGACTTACATATTAAATTATTTACTCTCAAATAAATTGACATCTACATTTCATATTGTTACATCACTTTACCCCCTGGAGACTGGCTTATTGCGCTGTAACACAAATTTTCCATGGACCACGGTCCACTTGACTGTGGACTCAGTCTCAAATAGGTTAAAGAACACCAAAATGTTATAGCAAGGATATAGAAACTACAGTTTCATATCATTATTTTTCGAAGGCAAGACACAAGTCATTGTGTAGACACACTACTGTTTAACTTAAATAGACTAAATTACTTTCTTAAAGAATTTTGAATTGTGTACAGATCAAAAGGATAACAAATTAATTTTTTTGTTTCGTTGGATGTCGAGAGTCACATTTTAAGGTGAGACTGAATGCCGAGAATGAGCTTATGGCACGTGCTAAAAGCAGTATGGCACTGGCGATGTCACTCACAAAAAACAGTCAAAGATATTAAACCCTTTGGGAAACCACCCCCTCCCGTTTAGTACCAGTCTCCCCAACATGGCTGCTGGCTTATCAGTAGGCGAAACGCATGTCTTCGGTGTAGCTGAGCTTATCAAGGTTAGGTTTGCAAGCGAAGTCGATCATAGGTGGAGGGCCACACATCAGGATGAGGGTGTCATCTCCCGGAGGGGGCATGTGATCCTTTAGCATCTCTTCACTGACGAAACCTGAACTGTACTCCCAACCTAAAAAAAAACAGGAGCATTGTTACATGTATATAATAAGTTATTGCATGTAATAGGCCTAGGAAGGGATGGATCTAGCAGGATTCCCAACCTGGAAAACAGGAGCATTCATTTTGTTATATAATAAGTTATTGCATGTTATAGGCCTAGGAAGGGGACCTAGCAGGATCTAATGCCAACCTGAAAAACAGAGAATTGCTAAGTACTAGGTTATCTGAGATGGTCACAATGCTTTGGACAGGCCCTCTGTTGTGCACAAAATAGGAATATTCCTAAGTTTCAAGCTTATAACAACCTCTCACTAAAAAAAATTTACAATTTCATACTAAATCCATGAATGGTAGACAAGTGAACAAAGTGCAAGTGGGAAGGGACCAAACATGTTTCAGGACAAGCATACTAAATTAAGTAGTAAGGCAGCAGTTACATTGTACCAGATAGTAATTTTTTTCTAGTCATGTGGTCCTTGTCAATTATGGCAACTACCATGGCTCAACAGCCAATCACAATCGAGGTTTCCACGGTATTTCTCATAATGGCAAAGAGGATGGAGGGGTTTATTAAAAGATCATCGCAACCAAAGGCTGACTTGTCATCAATCTTATAAACATGCAGCTACATATATAGCTTTCATGCAAGATATCATAACACTTTCAAAATGACAGTTGTAATTATTTGTACTTCTTAATGATATGGGCCCCTAGTTTAAAGATTTGGTTGCTGGACTGAGGGGTCTCAGTTTGTAATAACAGTATATATCCACTTGGTCTAAGAGCAAATAGTCTTATTTTCAAATTGTCTCCGATATATGTACAAAATGGGCTATGGCAATTACACCAAATGATCAGTAGACAAACTGGTAGGAATAGACAAAATGGGACTAGACCAAATGAAAAGTAGACAAAAAGGGTATAGACCATGTTGAAATCGGTCATTTCCAATTGGTCTAATGCCAATTCGTCCAAATGCCAACTCGTCTACTATCATTTGGTCTACCATCGGTTCTTCCACTATCCACATGGTCTAATTGCCAATTCGTCCACTCACCATTTCGTCTAATAACCAGTTGGTCCAATAGCCAGTTAGTCCACATACAAAGTGATGATTGGACCCAACGGTTGTTAGACGAAATGTTCATGGACGGAATGGCATTAGACTAAATGAAAGTAGACCATGTGGTGAGTGGATGAGTTGCCAGTAGACGAGTTGGCAATTTACCGTGGCAATCTAGTGGACAGTAACTACTTACCATCACCAGGACGGTCCAGAGTATACCAGAGATGGAACCGGTCAGGTTGCTCCTTTTTTACTTCCTCCAGCTCATCGCGCAACAAGATATCATTCTCGGTCTAAAAGAACCAAACATAGAAGAGACATTATGACAAGACTCATTCACACTTGCTTAATAATATTGCACACTTCATAAAGCTCATTGCGTAACAAGATATCATTCTCAGCCTAAAAGAACCAAAAATAGAAGAGGCATTATAATAAGGCTTATTCACACTTGCTATCAAAACAAGTGGAATGCCTCTGACGGTCCCACCTGCATCACGCGATTTAATATTGCAGCAGAGCTGACTTTGAAAACTGCTATGAAATAATTATTCACAAAAAACACCATTCATATAATGATACAATACTACGTTCATTAACATTTGACCTTGATCATGTGACCTAAAACTTGTCAGTGGTACTTGATTGCCTCTATATCCACATTTTATACACTATATCTATAAACTTTGAAAGTTATGACAGCAATCTAATAATTACCACTAAAATGGCCAAAGTTCAATGACCTTAAATGACTTTGGTCATGTGACCTGAAACTCGCATGAGATGTTCAGTGATACTTGATGACACTTATTTCCAAGTTTTATGAACTAGACCAATGTACTTTAATACAGAGTTATGATGGTAATTCAACAAATACCCCGAACAGGGACAAATCCCATTGACCTTTGACCTTGGTCATGTAACCTGAAACTCGCATAAGATGTTCATTGATACTTGGTTACTCTTATGCCACATTTTATGAACTAGACCAATACACTTACAGAGATATGATGGTAATTCAACAAATATCCTGAACATGGCCAAAGTTCATTGACCTTAAATGACCTTTGACCTTTGTCATGTGACCTGAAACTCGGATGGGATCTTCAAAGATACTTGATTACTCATATATCCAAGTTTCAATTGATTTTTTATGAAAACAATAAAAACATAATTAAAAAAAAGTTTCATGAATCAGATCCGTAAACTTATAAAGTTATGATGGTAATTCAACAGATAACCCCAACATGGCCAAAGTTCATTGACCTTTTACATTGGTCATGTGACCTGAAATTCACACAGGATGTTCAGTGATGCTTGATTAGCCTTATGGCCGAATTTCATGAACTAGGTCCATATACTTTTTAAGTTATGCTGTCATTTCAAAAACTTAACCTTCCGTTAAGATTTGGTGTTGACACCGCTTCTTCAAACCTGGTTGCTAGACCTCTGCTCGATCAATTGAGGTACTGCACCCTCCCCCATATTCAAACCATGTATTTAACACTATTACTTTTCTTGTAAACTTAACCCAATGTCTCACCTGGTTAGCGAACAGAAGCCAGAGATTACTGGTGTCCTTGTCATCTCTGAAGACCTGACGGACAAGCTGAAGCATCGGAGTGATACCTACAATAACAAGTTATAGTCGTATTATATTGACTGGGCTTGAGGGGAATATCAAAACTATAAACCACATTAATCTTATTCACCAACAGTATGCAGTTTAGTCATTCACTCAAAGTTATTCATTGCAATTCAAATAAAAGAATAGACCAAGGTCATTTCAGACAGATTCACCTCTACTAGCAAGCAGTAGAAAGGGAATGATACCTATAAGTTATAGTCCTATTATATTGACTGGGTTAGAGGGGAATATCAGAAATATTAACCACATTAATCTTATTCACCATCGGTATGTAGTTTGAGTCATTCGCTTCATTTTCCTTTGGAATTAAAATCAAAGAAAAGAATGAAAATCCAATTCATTCAATAGAGATTCATGCAACATAATGGACTAGCTGTAGAATCAGTAGACTGGGAATCATGCCTACAAGAATATAGTCATATTACATTGACTGGGCTTGAGAGGAATATCATAAATAATAAACAATACAAGAAACCCATGCAATATGGGTCGTTGGAAAATCATTAACTCCAAATCATCCTGGTAGTAGAGCCAACCTGAACAAAGATATTTCAGTGAATTTTTTTTTTTTGGTGAGGAAATCAGTGTTTTCAAAATACCATAGAACACATAAAACTGAAACTTTAGAAATAAGTATCTAGCATGAAGCCACTTGTCAGTATTCTTTTAATTGTCCAATACTGGAAATCAGTAATAGCTGGCAGCTCTGTGAAAGGAGAACCATTATTATTTATTTATTTTATTTCCAGGCAAAAGACAGCAAGAATATGTACAAGAGGAAGAAATTACCACCGACTAGTGCATGAGGATGACTAAAAGAAAAACTACTTTCAGTTATGAAGCTCTCCTCACTAGTCATGGTGTACAAATGTACAAAAATAAAATCGGTATAAAATGGCAATAAATGTTTAGATGCATGACTTTTCTATGACTTAATTGCTGCTTTCAAGGACTTCCCGTGGAAGTTAGGTAGAATTTGGGATGTCACAAAACAAGGAAAAATGGAAATCATGAACATCAACTTGACAGAGTATGATCAGAGTATGAGAGTTGCGAGACACGACAAACTGGAAAGCTGCCATAGCCAAGAGGTAAATGCAATTCCATGAATTTTCCATAACTTTTCAAAAATTTTCCAAATTCCCTGACTTTCCATGACTGGGAAACCTGAGTAATAAGCTTGTTGGGCTAAAGCCAGGGTAATAACATCCAAGTCCCTTTGGAAGCCCACACAGAGGTTTAATGGTAGGGGAAGGCAGGGAAGTTGAGCATAGGGGCAAAAAGTGTCACAACTCACCCCGCCTTCCCCTATACAATATGTGCTAAATACTATCATATCTTGTGTCTTACCTGTACCACCAGCTATCATACCAATGTTCCTGGCAAACTTCTTTTTTGGTGCAGATTTCTTATCCGGCTTGATACTGAAGTTACCTTTACAAATCAGAATGAAAGACAGATAAATGGTGATTTTTATTTTATTTTTTCTTCCATACTTTAACTCATAAAGTGCAACTAAAAATTTAATGACCCATATTTTGAACTTTGCTCTATTTGTTTAACAACATAAAATTGCATTTGTTCACCAGCAGGTACTTGTTTGAAGACAGACATTTTCCCTCATTTGTAATTTACCTTTTCTAGTACTCTTTAGTTCTCTTTACTTTTATGTTTTGCTCTTTTCTAAGCACCTTGAGCATTTAATAAAAACGAAAAAGACGCTAATATATAAATCATATGTATCATTATTATTAATATTATCATTATCATTATTAATTATTATCATTATTATTACAAATTGTGAAACAAATCTCTTTTAAACACAAAGTAACTGACAAGATGACTTATGAACGCCTCCCTGGATGATGACCTACCCTGGCCATCGTAGACAAGGAGACCACTAGGACCGCGGACATCAATGGCATCGTCGATTGGAAGGTTCTCAAGATACTGCGACATCTTGCCTCCCTCAGGGAACTTGGGATGTACATTCTTGAAGTACACCTAGAATTTATGGAATCATAAAACAGAAAATCAAAAGTAACTCAAAGGATCATCCCTACACACAGGTGATAGTTTGTATGTGTGTTGGGGGGGGGTGGGGGACTCTTGCCCCCCAAAAGTTCCACGACCAAGAAAAAAACAAAGGAAAATCTACAAAAGGAAAGGGAAAATTGGTGAAGTATTAAAGGTATATATTATTATGTTTACATCTATCACAAAATTGTATTCCTAAATTTCGAATACAAGTTATTTGCAAACAAAAGTTTTTGCTCGCTCTTTTTTTCAACAGAAATTTTGCCAAACAGACCATGGCCTACCCCCTCAAAATGTTGGGCTTATTACACAACTGTTCCTACCTAAAGGGCAGACGCTCCTGGCCCTAAAAGATATTGTACAGATAATTGTCCATAGCAATGATCAGGATGGCCCGAATTCACAAAGGTGGTTTTACCCATGCTTTATGCAGATTTCCGAATTACACTCAAATACTGCGTATATCAAAAATGTCCAATGCTGATGCTCGCTTTTCTCACAATGCGCCAAATTGATGCTTGTTGTCATGGTTAGGTACGCTATTTTATTCATGAGTCCACTGTTTGAAGAGTAGACTCATTAATTCAAAACAGTGGACTCATTAATAAAATACTTGTACTTAACCATGGCAACAGGTTTCAATTTGGCACACTGTGAGAAAAGTATGCATCAGCATTGGACATTTTTTAATATACACTTTGCGTGGTAAATAGGCGTAAACAATGGGCATAAATAGGCATAAACAATTGGTTCAACTGATGGTTTTCAAAACCACCTTTGTGAATTCAGGCCATTGAGTGTAATTGGTTTACTTTTTTGGAGGTGATTGGCTGATAATCAATCATTCAAGCTATCATTCATTCATCCATTAGTTCATTTATTCATTCATTCATTTAAGCAATCATTCATTCATTCAAGCAATCATTCATTCATTTATTTATTTATTCATTCAAGCAATCATTCATTCATTCAAGCAATCATTCATTCATCAAGCAATCATTCAAACAATCAATCAATCAAACAAACAACAAATTGATCAATCAATCCATCACCCAATCAATCACTGAGGATGATTTACCTTGATAACAAGATCTACATATCCCTTGTCCTCGTCACTTGTGACCGGTGTGTAAGGACGCACAACCAGCTTGCCATCAATACGGGTGGTCAAGTAGATATGCTGACCTACACATCACACAGCAAAAAAAAAAATAGAAATCCTGATATTTCTGATGTAAGTTCGATTGGATTTTTAAAACCTCATTTAAACTGTAACAAAAAAAGGTTACTTGCATCAACAAGTGGAATTCTTTTGGTAGCCTGAATTACGCAATTCATATACATGTAGTAGCAGTGCTGTCCTTGAAAACTAACCTTTCACCACCCCCCCCATAAAAAAAAAAAAATTACAAAAATTCCTTTGATAATGAAATATTTACTTTGTTGACCGCAAATGACCCTCGCCTTATGACCTGAAATGATACATGTACATTCACACCAATTTTGCCTATACTTGATAATGATAACGTAAGTTGTATGCGATAGGGAATTATACTTCTAATATTGTCTTGAAAAATTTATGACTTGAAAAACTGTCAATTAGAAATTAAAGTGGAAATTAGACTGAAAAAGTCTTAAGTTGGAATTTCACAAGTGTAGTAGAACAAACAGCAATTTGAATCCATTGACAGTAGACCTAACGGGTGGTATTCTGATAGCCGTGATTTAGTGGGTGAACTTAGACAACTTTTACACCGGATAGGCTAAGTAGGCTCAGGCACTACAGTACACAGGATTTTTATTTCTGAAAGGGGGGGGGGTTCAAGCTCTATGAAATGTTAATAACCCCCCCCCCCAAAAAAAAAATAGGCCTTCATCACAAATGTTGTTTCATTCCTCAAAAAAAAATTGAAAAGCAAAAAAAAAAAGGTCTGTAACAAAATTTTAAAATTTTAGGGGTGGTTTGAACCACTGTAAATATCCCCCCCACGTATGCTAGTCTCATGCAACATAAAGCTGTCTCGGTACGCCCTGACACTTGTTACGATTCCAGTATAATAGGGGGTCAAATTAACTCTTTGGAAACCAGTCTCGGGCGCCCCTAGACTGGTCTTGGGTAGGAAATCAGGTGTGACATGGGTCTTGGATCAAACTTTTATGGAGTGCCAGTTGTCAACCTATGAATTCACCATTAAAAAATAATTCTTTTCCGCTTGCAAACAGTTTTCAAAAATGGGAAGAACAGAAAAAAAAGTTGAATAATAAATTTGTTAGTACATTATAATTGCCACGAATATAGAAGGAATATTATGAAGCCAGAATACCATCTACATGTGGTTCAAATTCAAGATTAGACTAGGTTTTAAACCTACATGTAGGTTTACCTACCACCCAGTATAATTAGCCCAAGTGAAAATAAACGATTCGACTGGCATAACACAAAAGTTAGTAATTAATCTTACACTTGATTATCAAGACAATTAATTGCACATTGTAGTCAATGCAATCAATATTTAAAAAAATGTTCTATGATTGATTGATAAGCTTTGTGTTGCAGGCCCCTGACCTACCTGTTGGAAGTCCAAGGATGTGATCCTTGCTTGGTAGGGCAAAGCGGAAGCGACGAGTATCATGGCTAATCTCCTGCAATATTGAACAAAATCTAGGTTTAATACCAGATTTTATACCAGAGTTTAATATCAGAAACAAGGAAGCAGACCATATTTGCCTTGATCATCAAATTGGTGTGTTTTTCTCTACTGCCACATGTAATTTGTTGTTTTGTTTATTCTAATAAAGACACATATATCCTTGTTTGTTTAGACTTTGATTGATCCAATCAATCGTAACTCTGGAATCCATGTCAGAATTTGTTTTGCAGGAAATTTACTCAATGAACTTGCAAGAAAAGGATGAGTGTATGAATATACAGCATATCTAGAAAATATTTTGAACCAACATGCATTTTAGATGTTGATATTGCTGGCCGTCCATAGTTGCGATTAATCGGATCAATCACAACTCTTTGTAAGACGGGGCCCAGAAGACCAGGTGACTAGAATAGCACACCAATGAACAATTTAATTTGTTGCATTTCTACTTTGAATGCATATTACATGTATATAGCATGTTGTAGAATGTGTATGTGCTTGGCTAACTGTGAAATACCAGTCGTTTGTGGGCGCATTGTTGTTTTTCGTGGACGTAAATGAAATTATGTCCAATTAAAAAAATATATGAATAATCAAGACATCATAATTGGTGCTTATCTCATCAAATTTTAAACCACTATGTCACTTTAATCCCAATGACCTTCCTCTGATCATGCGCAGAGTGGAACTACCAACTGGCTTATTGAAATGAAACAAAGACACTTGGCAGACATGGAAATGTCTTGTGACCTCTTTGGGAGGTACATGTATGTCATTGTATAAGATGAAATATAAAATCTAAGAACTTACCTCACGGTCAACAAGCTGCAGAGGAATCTTGGTGTCCGCGTCAATCAACGTCTTCTTGGGCCCTTTCGCCTTCTTTTGACCGCCTCCGAAGAAGTAGCGTCCTACAACGATTGTAAGGACTACCACACCTATCCCTACCACTACAGGCACACCAAACTACAAGCAAGGATAGGATGTCAGAAAAGGGATTAGAGTGAGGTTTATTCTCGTGCAGAAGGGCAACTCCATAAAATGATCAACCTTTTTGTAGGTCCAGCTCCGATATTTCTCATACTGTCTTTAATAATTTACTTCATAAACTGACCAAGTAATGGTCCTTTGAGAACATGACAGACTGTCAAAAGAACAAGAAATCAGAGACGGAAAATTTCATGAAGGTCCCACACATCAGGGGCTGGACGTACACATTTTATGGAACTGCCAAGAAGCTACATGTATAAAAAATGGTTAGTCTGATAGGCCACTGCATTCCGTAATATGCTTAGTTAACGACCCGAAATTGGAATGGTTGAAATGATGGGAAGACTAAATAATAAAATAAACTAGAGTCCAATGTTCAAAATCATCTGAATACCAGTACTCGAATTTATACATTTATGGCTATTTCTTTCCTGTTCATACAGATGTACATGTAAATGTAGGGTTTAATGCCATTTGCTCCAGTAACAATCGCCCTGTAAAGCGAAACATCAAATCTACTCTCTAAAACTACACTGCAAATTTATAAACCCTTCATCCTTAATAACTTTACTTTTCCAGAACCAAAAACTCTTTCCGAATTATAACCTTATGTATGTACTTTCAGATACATGTCAACCAGAGGTATGCTACCACATGCGCATGTAAAAGCAAACTTAATTCAGAATCGTAATGGTGTCATATCAATTGCATGATTGTGTAAATTTTAACCAACTTTGCCAAAACTGCAAACTAATGCCTTGCAATTAATATGAATAGTTATCCCTAACCTCAAATACATGTAAGATCATTCCACGAGTAAAATATTTTTTAAAAATAAAATATGCTGCTTGTTCCAAAAAATAGGTCATAGACAAGTCATAAGGTGTGCAATGGCATTTGCTTACTGTTGTTAAACATGGTCCATTTTTTAGGTGGCTTCAAGATTAGGAGTTCATGAAAATTAAATGTAGGAATATTGGGTTTGATAAAAGAGAAAATATGATTGTGAAAGCTTGAACATGCATGGAATCTGATGTTCCAGCTACGCTTCTTATTTTGCAATTTTACATGACAGCATTATTTTTTAACAGAAAACACAGCAACTAGCAGGGGCGGCGGAACATATTTTCGTTGGGGGGGGGGCAAAGCAAAAAAGGGCACTTACATGTATATGTCAAAATGGGCGTTTTTATGCAAATTGATATTTTCACCATATTATCATCTGCAAGTAGTTTTGTAGTAATTAAGTTGAACATAGCCTTTTTAAAATGATTTCAGATTGATGAAATAAATAGTCAGGCTTCCTTTTTTCCATGAGCGAGAGTAGCAAGCGAGCGGTTTGAAACATTTTCAAATCTAAATTTGTGAAACTTGCCTTAAAATTCATGATATTCCAACCTGAAAACTGGACATTCTATTCTAACCGCTTTTTGTAACCAAGAACAGAATGAATACCTTACTAAACAGTAATTGATGCGAGCACGAAGCGGGAGCCAAAAAAATATTGTGATTATCTAACCTAAAATTTATATTTTACTTCAAAATAGGTATTTGTTTTTAAAAAAGGCATTTTTTCATACTGGGAATTTTGGGGGTCAAGTGCAAGTGCCCCCCTGCCCCCCCCCCACAGTTCTGCCGCCCCTGGCAACAAGTATGTATAAAACCTGGCAAAAAAACAAAATAAACAATAACATTTAAATCTCTATAATTTTGTTAACACAGAGCAGAGCAAATAACAAGTGCAATCAACACACAAGTTGTCAACAACAAAAAACTTTCAAAGAATGAAACTCGTAAAGCAAGTTAATAGTAGGAGTGGGCTATACATGGGTCAAAAATACTTTTTTTGTAATTTCAATACGGGAACAGTTTTTTTTTATTCCTTGTAATGTATCTCAACATGAAATGACAATATTTTTTGTCTTGGGTCCGAGAAAAAAGTGTGCCGGGCCAAAATCCAAAATGGCCGCCAAAACCACACAAAATCACAGTTTTGGCCACAACTTCTTTGTTTGGTGGTCTTTTTCTTTGGTTTTGGTGTCTATTCATATGTATTTGGGGGCAGGCAATTTGTTTTTCCTATAATTAGTACTTTTAAACCATTATTTGTAGAGTTAAAAGGTAATTATACCTAAATTTTTCAATTTTTATAGCCTTTTTTCAGCCAAAAAGTAGATTTTATCGTCCTGGGATTCTTGGATAGCGGATGGTACGAGGTCAACAATAGCAAGCAGCTTCATAGAGCTGTATCGCTTTTATTTGTCTACTATGGGTTTTACGGATATTTGTGAAATATATCTTAAATAAAAAACACGTTAATTATTCATAGGGGCTATACAGTATACAATGTACTGTACATACAATGTACTGCACTGCATAAATGCATTGGCCACCATGACAAGGCATGTATAAACTAGTGTTATACATGTAGAAATGAGCTCTTAGGTTTAGAATTAGATGCCTCAGAAATTGAAGATATGTTTTGTCTCAGAAACTGAGGACATGTTTTGTCAAATATGCTAATTCAGGGGGCAGAGACAGGTAATAATCCCCACATCATGGCATTTACACTGTAGATATTCTGGGCCCCGTTGCATAAAAATTGACCATTATGTTAACTTAATGGTAACTTACATGTACATGGAATCCTTGGTTCTGATTGGCTGTTGATCAACGTTACCATGATTATAAAGTTACCTGACCCCATAAACACAGGCCAGTTAGACACCACAACCAGGTAAAAAAAGCCTCCAAATGAAGAAGATATGGCTACATGTAGATATGTGATGTACGTATATGATATGTGATATTTTATGTGCAATTTACGTTGCTGGTTTCATCATGTACATCAGCTGACAAGCAATCAAATTCACAATCTAATTTTAAACCTTAAGAGCTTATTTCTATGACACTATAGTTTATATACAGGCCTTGTCATATGTCATGGTGGTCAATGCATGGAAATATGCAGTGTAGTATGTACAGTAACAGTACATTGTATACTGTATAGCCCCTATGGATAATTAACATTTTTTTATTTAATAAGATATATTTCACAAATATCCGTAAAACCCATCGTAGAGGAATAAAAGCAATATAGCTCTATGAAGCTGCTTGCTATTGTTGACCTCGTACCATCTAATATCCAAGAACTCCAGGACAATAAAACCTATATTTGGCTGAATAAAGGCTATAAAAATGGGAAAATTTAGGTATAATTACCTTTTAACTCTACAAATAATGGTTTAAAAGTGCTAATTATAGGAAAAACAAATTGCCTGCCCCCTAAAACATATGAATAGACACCAAAACCAGAGAAAAAGACCACCAAATAAAGAAGTTGTGGCCAAAACTGTGATTTTGGGGGATTTTGGCGGCCATTTTGGATTTTGGCCCGGCACACTTTTTTCTCGGACCCGAGACAAAAAAATATTGTCATTTCATGTTGAGATAAGGTAAAAGGAACACAAAAAAACTGTTCCCACAGTAAAACCAAAAATCACCCATTTATAGCCCACTCCTAATAATAGTGCATTTTTGAAAGGGAATTCAAAGTACTGGAGGATCCAGGGGGAGTGTTGCACAGCCGGCTCCTACCCCCCCCCCCCCCCCCGTGAGGGCTAGAATTAAAATTGTAATGTGAGAATGCCATTGAAACACAAGTTTTGCCCTGGCCCCCCTTCCTTTTAAAGTGAGGGCCTTTATTTTTTGCTTGTCAAATTTGTCATCTGGAAGATGTGCCCCCACCCCCTTTTGGAAAATCCTGGATCCGCCCCTGATTCAAAGAATGAAATCTACAAAAGTTTGAATATCATTATCAGGTATCATTCAGAACACTAGTTTTGCAAAATATGCAAACATTTCCTGCATGCAGAAGTTTCTGGTTCCGGGAGGGGTTTCACAAAGAGTTGTGTGATTTGCCCGTAACACAAAGCTTAGCAATGATCGTTGAACATTTTTCTACAATTGATTGCATTGACTACAATGTACAATCAATTGTAAAAATCAAACGTACGATTAATCGCTTACCTTTGTGTTATGGGACCCAGATCTGGGTCCAGCAATACAAAGCCTTAACCCTAAAAAGACTGGGGGGGGGGGGGCAAGTCGGCAAGATCAGCCCCCCCCCCCCCCCCCCCGGTCTTCTTAGGCGTCGAAATAGCCCAGTCTATTTAGGTTAATAGCAATCATTGGAGAACCTATTCTAAATTATATGTTAGTCTGCAGGCTCAGACTCATATTTGACACTTCAACCAATAACAGGTCTAGAGTAAAGACTAGACTCCAAAGACTCTGTCTTTGTCAAATAAGATTTGGTAGAGCCAGCAACAGTACATAGTCTAATTCAGTCTAATTCAGACTCTGCATTATGCTCTACTAGTATGCGAATTGTGAAAACCAAGGGTCTCTGCCTGCAGACTAACCACATGTAATCAATAACATGTGTGAAATGGTTGCGTGTTAGCATTAAAACACACATACATTCAGTCACACTCAAAATTTGTGAGCCCCCCCCCCCATCCATTACTGCCAGTTAATAATTACCTTCTTTGCGATGTGATGGTTCATGAGCAAATGATTTTCATTTTATAGCATCGTTGGAAACCAGTGAAAAGCCACAAACACAAGGATATGGAGGCCAGTTTCATGAGCATATGCGAAGCAAAATAAAAAGGGGAGGAAAGCAATTTAATATTTGCAGAATTAATGACATCAATATGCAGTGTTGTTAATAATTGGAAGGTAAGAACCTATATGAGGGAAAAAAGTAATTTAAAGGTAAATGCCAGTTTTGGTAACGATATCAAAATGAGTTCATACAGAATCCAATGAAATGACCACCAAAGTGTCTGTTCGTATAGATAAAACATATGTGCCAAAGGATTCTGGATGAAATTGTGTAACTGCTGAGAAATCAGCATATACATGTAAGCACAGGATTCGGGTCAAGGCGTCGGGCCCGACATTCAATGCAGTAATACTACACTGTCCCACGTGCGCTTTTCTGTGTTGGTGATCTTCAGTGTGAACATTTTTCAGCGTAGATTTCAAGATTTCACAAAGTTCAGTTTATGTGACTGTACCAGATCTAGATCCTCGATGATATACTGACAATTAAACCTTATTTTACAGACTTTCTCATGAAAGCAGTGTTTACTGCAATTTCTGGCATTTCTCTTTTAAGTAATTTTAAATAAGGTGTGCATTTCCTTTTTTTACAGGCTTAAAAAATAACAAGGTTCTGGATTTATGTACCAGGCAAAATCACATCAGCCGAGACAGAGAGAGTGTACTGAGACGATGAGAAGATTCTGTCGATTGACTATTAAGTACTTGAATGAATTTGATGATGGCCAGTTGATACACTCTCTCTCAGGTGGTCCCATTTGATGATGGTAGCGGGAAAGAATAAGTTCCTGTAACTTCAGTTCATGCCCTTAAAGGGATGGTCCGGGCTGAAAATATTTATATCTTAATACATACAGTAAAATTCACTGAGCAAAATGCCGAAAATTTCATCAAAATCGGTTACAAATAAAATCTTTTGTTATTTTGGGTGGCTGTCACAAGAGGAACTCTTTCCCTGAAGCCTGTAATTCCACATTTTTTCCTGGTTCCCACTCCCAGTCATGTTCTTACTGCAGGAAAAGGGTTAGTTGAGTCACAGGGGGTCCAAATCACTCATAAAATAATAATACATGAGATTTGTACATGTATAGCGCACTTTCCATCATGATTAGATGCTCAAGGCGCTTCAGAGCAGAACAACAAAAACCATTAACATATAATACATGTGTGATCAAGATGAAGTATCCATGCGCCCAAACTGTGACAGTGATACTGCAAAATATTGATGGGCAAACGACAATATATATTAAAGGGATGGTCCGGGCTGAAAGTATTTATATTTTAATAAATAAGAGTAGAATTCACTGAGCAAAATGCCAAAAATTTCATCAAAATTGGATAACAAATAACAAAATTATTGAAGTTTAAAGTTTAGCTATATTTTGTGAAAACAGTCATCATGAATGTTCATTACATGTAGGTGGGCTGATGATGTCACATCTCCACTTTCCATTTTCTTATGTCATTACATAAAATCATATTTTTTTCATTATTTCATACTTGTGTGAATGATATGTCTCCCTTATAATGAAATAGGTTGCAGCAATAGATATCTAAGACACTAAATCAGATGTCAATCCAATTTTTCTAGTTCTTGGAGGAAAAAATTTGAATAAACCTATTTTCATATACAAAACAACAAGTGGAGATGTGACATCATCATTGACAAGTGGATACCATTGGCGACCATGGGGTCACGAAAAGCCCCCTAAACACGTATTTTCCACATTCTGAAAACGCACCCCTTAACAAGTATTCGCATGTGAAACCCTACCCTTAACAAGAATTGGAAACAGAACGATACTCTTGGCAAGTATTCCGTGAATTGAACCCCTAAACAAGTATAGTGATATTTAAATTGTTGTGCCATGGACGACGTCGGTTTTACCTTTACCTATACATCATTGGGTTTGGTACAGCTCTGCCACCTCCCCACAACACGTAGTGTTGACTGTTGAGGCACATAAAACATTTTAGTCTTGATTTTTTATACCCTCGCAAATTGGACCCTAAACACATAACTTTCCTATCGAAAATATATACCCCTTTTCATTATATTAGTGTTTTTGACACATATGTAATGTGCCCTATCTTGAAAAAGACATCCTTTTTATACTTTCTCAAAGCCTGATATATTTGTATACTATTTTGAAGATGGAGAGATTTTTATTGGTCGCGCATGGTAGCCACTCGTCAATGTACATGCCCCCCCCCCCCCGGATTCTTCCCGCTATGCTAGCGAGAAGCGCTTATACCGAAAAGGGGGTTTCTAGAAATCATATTACATAAGCCAATACTTCAAGTAGTCTAAGGCTTTCAGACCCTTTACTGACTAAATAAACCGATGTCTACGGACAGTTTACACGCACTCGATCCTGCTAAAAAACTTGACAGAGTAAGCCGTGTTTTCGTATTTCCACTCTCCCATCATATATGTTTGATATTGGGGCTAGATATATTATTTTGAATCTTCTCCATATTTTTATTTTCAATTTTGGGTGGCTGTCAGAAAAAAATGAACTCTTCCTGGATTGAGAAAGAATGAAAGAAAAGAAACTTAGATTCTAAATTCAATTGTTACCTTGTACCCTGTCTACTATAATCTGAAAAATAAAATGCCTATGGATCTTAGATCTATAGAATATTTATGATATTGTCTAAAAAGGCTCATAAATGATAGTATCTGTCAAGGATGTTGTCTCCCTGCACACGGGAGGACCGTGGCTGTGTGGCATGGCAGATGACCAGGGAACGGTCCCGGGACGGAATTCTAAAAATGTTCTTATCTCAAATATGTTCTGATCTGCGTCACGATCTCATATTGGTATTCAGAAAACGTTCTTATATTTTGTTCTCATCTTTTTCTTATCTTGCTTTCCATCCTAAGCTGAGCGAGTAAATTTATTACTCGCACAAAAGTGCGGTAAAATGATAAGAACAAAATAAAGATAAATGGTATTCTGAAAATGTTCTTATCTTTTACCTTTGTTATCTTTCACAATATTTATGATAATATTTACAACATTTTAGCTAAAGGGTTATCACATCTCACAATGTCCACATTCTTTCTTGCTTAAAACAGATGGCCACTGGTGGTAACAAGTATTTTTTCCGCCCTTTCTTTCATTCACCCTTTATCTTACCCATCTCTTTTTTCTTTATTTTCTCTTTTTCTTTCTTTCTATCTGTCTGTCTTTCTTCCTTTCTTTCATTCTTCATTTATATCTGTTGTTTTATTCTTTTGAATCTTTTAATTTCTTTTTTCTTTTTGCTTTCTTTCAAGTATTCTTCATCTTTCTTTGTTTTTTATTTTCCCTTTTCGTTTTTTTTTCGTCTCTTTTTTACTAAGTCTTTATTTTTGTTTCCTTTTTCTCCTCTTCTCTCTTTTTCCTTTTTATTTCTTCTTACACTTTATTTTTCAATCTTTGTATTTCTTCTTTCTTTTTCTTTCTTTCATTCATTCTTTCATCTTGATATTTTTTCTTTTTTTTATTTATTCATTTCATTTTTTCCTTGTTTCTATATTTCTTCCTTACCTTGATTTCTGACTCCAATTCTACCCTAACCGTTCTCTCTCATCTCTTTCTTTCTTTCACTTCCTGTTTCATTCTCCTTTTTTTTCTCTTCCTTCACTTTTTACGTTTTCTTTCCTTTTCTCTTTTTCTTTCATTTATTTTTTATCTTTTTTTGGTTCTTTATTCCTTCATTTTATTTTTTTTAATTTTTCTGTTTTGTTCTTTTTTTTTCCTTTAAGTTTCCTTCTTTCCTGTTATTTATTTTTCCTTCATTTTTTATTCCTCACTTTATCATTGATAATTGTTTTTTTCTTCCTCCTATGTCTTTCTTTTATTCATTCTTTTTTTTCTTTCTTTTGTTTACTCTTTTTTTTCATTATTTTCTGCTCTGTTCTTTTCATTTTTTTTTCTACTTCATTCTGACCCTTTTCTGTCTTCTAATACTTACTTTCTTTCTTCCTATTTTGTTATTTATTCGTACCTTCTTTATTTCTTTATTTCGTACACGTGTCTCAGTCATTTTCATGCAATGCGCCAGAAACAGTGTAAGTCATACTAAGTGCAGCCAGCGTTCATGATATTCTCTTGACATAACGAACGCTTCTATTGGTTAAACTGCCAATATAAAATAAAGGCTGAAAGCGCATTTTGATTGGATAAAATCTTAAAAATGGGCATCTGATCATCTGACTTTCTAGTTGAGATAAGGCCAAGGGGGCAGTCATCCAGACCAGATTACACGGTATGTACCAGCATGACCGGTATTTAACATAATGTGTTGTTAAGAACAAAGATTTTCAGAATACTGACTTGCAATTCTGTGTTGTTAAGAACAAAGATTTTCAGAATACTGACTTGCAATTCTTAGCGTTTATCTCAATGAGATAAAAGATAAAACAAAGATAAGAACGTTTTCAGAATTACCACGCTACATCCCCTGGCCCACTCATGGTTTCAAATCGTCTCGTGTGTGAAGGATTCATATGCACCTGGTGCACGCGAATCTTTCACACCCTTTTTACTAAAATAACTATGACTTTACATCGTAGCTAAGCATTATATTTATTCTATGACACTTACCGAACCATATGGATCGTTTGTTGAATTCTGTTTGGTGTTGTTTTTAATAAAATAAGAGCATTTTTCGTGATCTTCACGTAGATGCCTCTTGATCAGCGTTGATATCAACTTTTGCCTAAAGAGGGCGCGCGATATTATTTCAAAGTCGGTAGGCACTTAAGAACCAAGTTTGAAAGGATACTCGTAAAATTATGTCACTCTCGCCGATGAATATTCATTCATGCAGAGAGTTTTTATTGAACACGCACGACCACGATCTAATGATTATTCATCGCGAGAGTGACGTAATTTTACGAGTGTCCTTTCAAACTTGGTTCTTAAGTGCCTACCGTACCTTTGTTTACGGTGTTGCAAGCTAGCTGCATTCTAGGCGATCAGCATTATTTTCTTGCTCGTTCAATCCACTTTCATCATCATCTTGTCAAAAGATGGCGTACTTTACCAATAAGTATATACATGAGATGCAACCTGTTGATTTTTGGTACAATTTCCTATTATGCGCTGACGACTTGAATTGAGAATGTTCGATACGAAAAATTGCTTTTCGATTGTTGTTTGCGTACTTTCCACCGCAGTATTAAGGACGGATCGAACGGAGTATCCTGGTTGAGACTTGGAGGTAAGCGATAAAAACACTTTTATAAATAATTTCCAATTCATTAAAAAAAAAAGTTGAATCATAAAAACAAATTTCCATTAGTGGAGAAATACTCAAATGTTTGGCGTTTTTCATTCCCTCACATTCGTGTGATGAATGAAAACGTCAAAGTCCACTGTGGTAAAATGTACCACAGTCTGGGGCACGCGCGACTGCTCCCTACATATAGTACTGTGGGATGGGTTGGAACATAGAGGATTCATGTACTATAGAGGCTGTGTGCACACAACAATAGACCCCAAGCCATGTGCATTCATCCATGCTTGGGTGCACAACTCAGCAAGGCTGCATTGTCAGGCCAGCTAAGGGATAAAATCATCACTTGAAGAGTCGACATAGCGAGACGAGGACGTCTGTGAACACAACACAACAACCTTTGCTTCGCCCTTTCGCTCTTCGAGGTTATCTACAACAAGCTACTATATATTACATCTACACCAGGAATACATCACATCCCAGTAATATCACCACAGCAATTGTCTACTAGTTTCTTTGGCCTGCTTTTTGGTTCTACCTGCATTATTGTTTTCACCGTGCTTTCGGTTATTTTCAACGTGCCCTGCACCATCACTTTCTTGGTAAGTATCACTGATACTTCCCTCCTGATAACCCCCTTTCCTTCCTTCCCAACAGGTTAATCCCATACCAAATATTCCTATTATTTTACCACAATGGCGCTTGCGAATCTTACTTTGCGCGAATTGGCATCCCATTAGATTTCAGTTCGTTCTTTTCGTTTATTTTGAGTGTGCTTTGGGAGTGTTCTGCTTCCTTCATAAATTTTTGGAAGGGGGTAGATTGGATAATTTTGAGTAAGCTCAAAAGATATAAAGTACATTGTGCTTTTGATTTGTTATTGCTTGTGATATTAAAGTGATATTCTGATTATTTTTCTGAATGCTTGTTGTCTTGCATGGGAGCGAGACTCCAGAAATAAATTTGTATCTTTGACATTTTGCAAAGCATAAGTCAATCCTTGTATTTAATACGCAATTTGTTTTTTGGATTTAAACTTGTACTAATTTTACTGTCCAATTTTAGTGGGATAATAGTATCAAATTCTCCAGATTATCCCAGCTATCAATTTGTTATATTTCCCAAATTGCGCAAAATTGCGATATTTTGGAACTTTGATTTTCTAGTCTCTTTCCCATATTTTGTTTGTGTAATTTTTGAGTGATTCTGAATGCTGAATTTTCATGCTCTTTGCAGTGTTCTGTTTGTGAATATTGCCTTGGGCGTGGCTCAGTTAGTGAATGAACCAAGCTGCATTGTGCTTGTTTTCTTTCACTTGTTTGGCTGAGCATTAGTTCAATAGTTTGTTGAATATTGTATAGTCACCACATTTTCCAATTTGAAATAATTGTTTTCTGGATTAAAATAAAATAAGTGGATACTTATTTTCAGCCATTTTCCAAGGAAGTTCCTTGTTTAATAATAAAAAAAGATAGCTTGATTTTAGGAATTGAAATCAGGATAGAATATATTTGATTTTCTTGGGTATATTGTCTTGCTATCAAATCTCAAGGTGGGATTAGGAATTTTATTTTCTGCTTTGTATTCCATATTATTATTAAATTCCCACATAGAATTTCAAATTGTTCTGGACTGAATGCAAATAGTAGGAAGGTATTTTCAGCCTGTAACTTCCTTTACTGTGATTGGTTCAAGTTTTAGGCAAATTTGCAAAGAATTTTCTGTTAGGTCAAATTGGGTTTCATGTTTTTGAAATATGGTTGTTTGAAATACTTTTGATCAAACTGTGGAGGATACCACATGTTTTCTAGAAGTCAATGGCAGACCTCTTCCACTTGGTTTAATAAAGAAAAAGTTTCTGTTTTAGACAAACCAATTTATGATGGCATTAATGGTAGTTGGAAAGTTTTTCTTCAACAATTTTCTCGGTATGCCGATAAAGCAGGTTGGACCGCCAGGCAGAGAATCAATAATTTGTATTTGTGTTTGCAGGGGCAAGCTGCTGAATTTTGTGCAGCTATATTTGAAAGCAACCCCAGAATTGATTACTTTGATTTAGTTTTTGAATTGGGACATAGGTTTGGAAACGATTCACCTAATACATACCCTCAGAATGTCCAAACTCACCGAGGGCATCCTGCTTTTGTTTATAGCCAATTTTCTTCACATTATTTTCCAAACCCCAGAACACAATGTCCAGTCCAGGCTACCCCTGATATTTTGCAGGATTCTACCCCAAAATCATGTAAATATAATTCAAGGGACTCTGATGGAGTTGGAAAGTCTCAATGGAAGACTGAGATGGCCTCTATTAATAACAAGTTAGACAATCTCATTAGTACCCTTGCTTCATGTAAACGTTCAAAATCTAATAATTACCCAAACTGGGAAGGGTTGAAGATAGAGGCCGACCTTCAACCCCAATAACAGGCCAGGGTTCCAAAAAGAAATCAGATCCACCCAAGTCTGGTAGTCTGATCTCTGGCAATGGGGAGGGTTTTGACCCAACAGTTGAAATAAATGTGGCTTTGACCACAGCTCTTGAAACTGAGGGCTCCCAATCCAATGGGGAGGGCTTTGACCCAACAGTTGAAATAAATGTGGCTTTGACCACAGCTTTTGAAACTGAGGGCTCCCAATCCAGTGGGGAGGATTCTGACCCGAAAGTTGAATCAGAAGTGGCTTTGACCACAACTTTTGAAACTGAGGGCTCCCAATCCATACCTGACCAGGGACTGACTTCAACAGTAAGGGGGAAGTTTGATTTCAGTAACAAATTAGATGAAGGTGTTTCCTCATTTTCTAGTAAGGGTCCATCCTTATTTGTTAATACTCCTATTATTTCTGAATCTGCAAAGGAGCAGTGCAATAATAATTTTTCTGATCCTTTATTTTCAAGTCCTAAAGTGGTAGAAAGAGAAGCCACTCCAGCCAAAACAGAGTTGAGAGCTAACACTGTAAATAATAAGACTATCAACTCTGATGACATTTCTGATGGTTCAGAAATTTTATTTCAATCAAAGTCTGAAATGTTTGTTGTAAATACTGTTGTAAATACATGTAAGATTGGGTTGGATTTGTTACATGTAGGATTTAATCCTTACCCAGATGCATGTAAGCGTGCAGTCTGCTGGGATAGTGCTGTAACTGTCTCTTGTCAAGGTCTCTCTTGCAATGACCTTCAAATGCAGCATAGGTTTGCGCATGATCACCGTTGCTATCCTTTTAGGTTGTACGGTACCACCTTAGTACCACCATGGAATTGCGTAAATTAATTTGCCTGCATACTTTCAAGAAATTGTATTTTGGCATTGATGATTTTCCTTTACTTATAATTTGAAAATACCTTGTTATTAATTTGCTCAAATTTGATAAGGTATTCACTGAAGAGAATTCTTGTAATATTCCTGGCTTGTGTATCTATTACTCATATCATTCAGAGACAAATTGTCTTGTATTTGATTTTGTTCAATTTTTGACTTGGGAATTTACACCATTGCTTGGTATTCATATTTTGTACCAAAATTGATTTAGATTCAAAAGCATGGTGTTCTAAATATCCAAATCTGAAGATAGTCTTTCATTTGTGATTAGGAATCAAAATCCTACACTCGTCATTTGCACAGGTGTCTCGAACACAATTAACTCAAAGTGTCGAGAACACAACCCCCAAATATCAGTTCCAGGGGAACGAAACCCAAGAAGAACTCTGGGTTCACTTAAACATAAAATAAATAAAAAGGAGGGGGTAGGGAATAATGAAAATTTCATTAAATATTTAGTGATTTTATTGATTTAAAATAAACCATGTCTGTGAACATTGTTACTTTATCCCTTTAAAGTTTAAATAATTATATTTAGGAATGCTTTGGAAGTTAGGTTTCTTCTATCCAGGCTTAACATGCGCATATAACATACAGCACGTCCTTTAGGTTTTATCAAAAGGGGTAAAATGCTTTTGAATTCAAAATGATTCAAAGTTATTTCAATTGATAATGTTTGTAACTAGATTCCTTAGGCCATTGTGTTCAAAGCTTTCATACAAAACTACTCCCCATAATTAAGCAGATACTTTAGATAATTTAATTCAGTGCTTTCTATAGAAAGCTATTTCCATTGATCAAGGGTTCTTCAGTCAATTGGAGGATTTGCAGAAAGCCTCCGAATATAAGCTATTGATCAATTTCAATCAAATAATACAAATGTATTTCTTTTGTTTAGTTTCTTAAGCAGACCCTCTGAATATTTGAGAGCAGACTTGAGAACATCTAAATTTGTTGTCTTCAACCCTGGTTGCAGAACATACATAATAGGTTGGAATTGCTATTGTCTATAGAAAGTAGGGCAATCTATTAAACTCTTTAAGGGTGACAAACTTTTCAGACTATAGGTGAAACATTGTAAATAGTTCACCTTTGGAGTAATTTCTCTTCCAGGGCAATGAGTTATGTAATTTGCATTCTTTCTCTAAGGATCTTCCAGGGCTGGGTGTTAGTTTATCTAAATTGTTCAGACAAGTTTGTCTGAATTAATCTTAATTGTTAATCAGGGGTGTTACTAGGGAGTTCCAATTCATTTGGTTTATTCAGTACATATCTAATTTGAGAGTATTTGTTCCCATGTGCTTGTCCATGGTCAAACTACATGCACTTACCTCAGAATATTTTTGTGCTGATGAACTAACAATGTCTTTGTTAGAGTAGCTGCAAAATTGACATTCATTTTCTAAAGTCTGACATTTTTACTATCACTCAGAATGTCATTGACACCATTGAATACAATTCTTCTTTAACATTGACATAAAGTCACTTAAAATAATGGGAAATATTATTTATCATTATGCTATGAATCATTAATTAACTTGAAAAGCTGACACTGTTTTGATATCTTTATGTAATTGGAGACAAGAATTACACAAATTTAAACACTTGTCAATAATTTCAATCTATATCTTTTTGATAGATGGGAGATTAATTTGTGGTCTTTTCTTAAATTAGTTAATGAATAGAACTTATACTTTGAGCAAATGAGTTTCCAGTCCATTGCTTCCAAAATGTTTGAGTAGTTTACAAATCAGGTGAAAAATATTATGCTACTTAAAATTTTGGCACAATATTCCTGGGATTATTTAATGCAGGTTACATGTGTGAGGTCTTGAATTTTATGACTTCAGACTTTAGCATTGTGCAGAGCAACATGTACATGTATTCATTTTTAAACTTCACAACAACCAGAATGTCTTTTTCTTTATTCTGGTTATAACCTCCTTGGGAATCTGTTAACTTCTGCAAGGAAGATATAAACATCGTTGAAACTAAGCAAATTGATAGAGTTCAATAAGGTTCTCTTTTTACTGGATAGATGACAAATATTAACAGATTCTTCTGAATCTGATTGCTTGTCTCTTGGCAATAAGGGCGGAGATCCATCAAAGGACTCCAGACCAAATCCTGCCCAAGGACTAGCCTCAGAAATTGAGATTTGTATTTATTCAGTAATAATAATCAAGCCCCAAATCCTTACATGTTTAAGAATTTATCTTTATGGAAGGGGTTAAGAGCATAACAAAGTTTATAGAAATTTTGTCAGACCTTTGGGTCAACTATTTTTCTGGCTGCTGCAAGCATGCATGTACATTACAAATTTTAGACATTCCAGTATTCCTGGGATGAGGTTAAGCTTGTCAAGTGAGGGGTTTAACAATCGAAGGATCCTTTCATAAATTCACATTGATTAGCTACACCATTAACCGTCTGCTCAAAAAGCTTAACCTTTTTCTTGTTTAAAATGAAAATGTACATATCGGCTTCCGAAGACAATCATTGTTCAGGTGTCGTTCCCTAACAGTAAAGATTTCTAGATCTTGACTTGTGGGATGATAACCACCAACAAAGTCTTCATAAGCATTTCAATATGCATTCATGTATTCTCCTTTCCCTTGTGGGCGTAAGGCTTGACCTTAGCTCTTCTGGCAGTCCATTTTGATATTAATATATTTTTGCAAAACTTTAGAAATCCCTCTTGTAGTCTCGGTATAAGCATCAAGTTTATCATGTGGCAGCGTTTGTTTGATTAAAATACTTGTATCCAAAAGTCACATTGATAAGTCCCCCCTTGACCTTTTACCTGAGAAGTTGGATAGTTGTTTTATTTAAAATAAATTTGGGCATATAAATATACCGACTAAATGGCATGTTCATCCTCTGACCCTTGCGACTCCAGACAGTTTCTTGCAAACCTCTGAGAGCGGCAGTGGATTAACATTTATCGTTCCCTCCTTTCACTGAGGACTGCTTAGATCCACATGTGTACATATGACATATGGCCGGACAACAACAGTCCAAAAATAAGGGAAGTAACGATGTTCTAAAGTCGGGGGGAGTGTGGTAAAATGTACCACAGTCTGGGGCACGCGCGACTGCTCCCTACATATAGTACTGTGGGATGGGTTGGAACATAGAGGATTCATGTACTATAGAGGCTGTGTGCACACAACAATAGACCCCAAGCCATGTGCATTCATCCATGCTTGGGTGCACAACTCAGCAGAGCTGCATTGTCAGGCCAGCCAAGAGATCTTATGATCACTTGAAGAGTCGACATGAGCGAGACGAGGACGTCTGTGAACACAACACAACAACCTTTGCTTCGCCCTTTCGCTCTTCGAGTTTATCTACAACAGCTACAAGTACATTATATCTACAAGCTACATCTACATCAGGAATACGTCACATCCCATTAATATCACCACAGCATGCAAGTTACTTTGGCCTGCTTTTTGGTTCTACCTGCATTATTGTTTTCACCGTGCTTTCGGTTATTTTCAACGTGCCCTGCACCATCACTTTCTTGGTAAGTATCACTGATACTTCCCTCCTGATAACCCCCTTTCCTTCCTTCCCAACAGGTTAATCTCATAACCAATATCCCTTTTTTAATAATTACCACACCACTATGAAACCACATGCGTTGTGCGAGGTTAGTATTACTAACCTCGCATGTTGTGTGAGTGCCCCTGGCCCTGGGTCGGCATGGATGCCATGGTTGGCACGTCTGAGTACCTCTCTGGAGTCTGGGCCGACGCAAGCCCGACGAGACTTCTTACCCGTCCGCCGAAGCAAGCATTGGCAAGCGACAGCGTTCGTGTACGGTCGGTATGTTTGGGCGAGTGCGAATGCATTTTACCGCCACTTATGCTCATTTATTTCAGGAAAACGGGATCTAAACGGTTGGATAAACGACTGTAACTCTTAGAATATGAAATAGAACCAAAAACAAATACTTACCAGAGCTTCTTCCACGCCCATTTTCCACGACGATCAAAATGGTACGATCGAAAGATCTAATAAATGAGCGTTATCATTTTGGGTATGGTATACGCGAGGTGAAAAAAATAAATGCAATAAAATTTAGTGTGACAAACAGAAAAGTCAAAGAAAAAAAAATCAAATAGATTTGGAGAAAAACAATGGTAAGATAATGAGCATTTCAATTTTGGGACCAATAACTTTTCTCATGCCATAACGTTTCTCATACCCATGCTACTCAACGCCAAATAAGTTTTAGGTACCAACGTTTCGTAACAGAGGGGCAAGTAAGTTGTGTATAACTTATGCCTATACAAGGTATAAATTCTAAATAAGGTAAATTCCATTAATCTGATCTGGGGCCGGTTGACAGGCTACTTTGGTTAGGATCAGAAGGGAAGACAATAGGCCCTATGGGACAATTACGCCGATTGCACAATTAAACGAGGTAGTCTGGTCTGTTAGCGAAATTATGTGGACACGGTGGACAAAAGCATGATTTTATTCTCCAGACCTTCGTTTACGTATAAGAATTAAAAATGGGGTATTATGCTCCAAAATGCACTTGAGTAGGGCCTTGACTGTTCTATGCACATACCTTTTGGGGTAAATGCGTAACTGTGTATTCACAGTTACAGTTATTTTAAGAGTGTGTAGCAAGTTGACTGCATATTGTAGGCCTATATAATAATCCGGGGGAAGGGGGTATTATTCACACTGTTCAAACGCTCAAAGAACAAGCTATAGTCTACCCCGAAAAGTTAAATTTAATGAATTCGAGAAAAATCAAACAATTTGATCGGATGCAGTGGCGTACCTGGGATTTTCCACAGGGGAGGGGGGCAAAACCGTTCGAAAAATTTGACAAGAAAAAAAAAAAGGTCTTCCATCCAAAAACTTTTCAATCGTACCCGAAAAAAAAATTGAGCAAAAAAAAAAAATAAAATAAGGTCTTCAAGCTCGTCAGGGGGGAGGGGCAAAATAGGTATTCAAGCTCGTCAGGGGGGATATGTCTTTTGTATGGGTTGTGACTTGTCAGGGGGGGGGCAGACTGCCCCCGCTGCCCCCCGTAGGTACGCTATGATCGGATGTAAATATACATAGTGGACTTAATGAACGCTGTATTTCAACGCTGCTTGTGAAGATAATTTCACATTGTGTTCCATGCACACTGTGGGATCGTACCAACGATTCAAGAGCAGTCTCAGTAGCATTATGAAAGATTTCTGCCTAAATGAGACAGAAAATCGTGTACAACTCTTGAACGCACACACAGGTCACGGAGTGACCCTGAGTGCAAACAGCTGACTGTGTTACAACGTAGGGGTGATACATTTTCGCAATAGGTGTGATCAAACTCACTGGAGGGACTTTAATTCACTTATAACAAAGAAATGTGTACTACAGTACTCCTGTTGAATGCTCTGATGAAAATTATATGAGTTTCACATTCATTTGAACGGGAGGACAAGATTATTGTATATATCGAGTGCATTATCCATAAATCATACTACCATTGCGACCCCTGCCCGGCCGCGCGTTTCCGTTTTACACCCTGGCGAAGGCATTTTCCGGAAAAGTAGCCAAAAAGCGACTAGTGAAGAGTCTACGTCTACGTTTGTTTACATTATCAGCTGGGCGCGCGATCCAAAGTCCGCACCGAAGTTATCCGCAGAACATACCGTACTTGTGAAGCTGAGCTTATACTTTCCAGGTTCAATACGAATGTTTGCCTTGATCATTTGCCTTGCCGATTTGCTGATGTCTGTCTTTCTCTCTATCTGTCTATATATCTATCTCTCAAATTCTATCTCCATCTATCTATCTATGTAACTGCAGTATCTATCTATCTAATAATCTTCTCTGTCTCTCTCACATCTATCTATCTCAAATTCTCTATCTCTCTCTGATCTATTTATCCAACTGTCTTTCTCTTTATATTCTCTCTATCTATTTATCTATCTATTTTTTTAAATTATCTATTTTTTAAAATTATCTATCTGTTAATTTGTTAATATTCTTTGTCTCTCTCCCTCTTTATCTAACATCTATCTATCCGGCTCTCATCTATCTATCTCTATCTATCTATCCATCTGTCTGTCATTCTCTATTTTCTCTATCTATGTATCTATCTATCTGTTAATTTGTCTATCTTCTCTGTCTCTCTCTTTATCTTTCTATCTATCTAACATCTATCTATCTGTCTCTCAAATTCTCTATCTCTCTCCTTCTCTAGCATCTGTCTTTTTTCTCTCTCTCTCTTTGTCCGTCCATATTTCTATCTACAACATCTCTCCCTCTTTCTCTCTCTTTCTATCTATCTATCCACCTCTCTCTCTCTTCTATCTATCTATATCTGTCTATCTTGTCTCTATCTATTTATCAGTCTTCTATATCTATCTTTCGGCAGCTTCTATCAATCCATCAAACTTCAATTTGTCTTTCCATTATAAGTATCTGTTTATTTTGATTTTGTCTGTCATTCTATTCATTTAGTTAATAATTTATTTTTAGAAAAAAAAACTATCATAAACAACGCGACTGCAAAAGCATGTTCGGATTTCACTCCTGACTGCCGCTCTCTCTGTACATGAAGTGCCGAGGAACTCTGTGCTCTGATCAGTAACTGTGCAACTGACTCGCCTGTACTGTGTCGCACGCTGCATGCAACCAGCGACGTATGTAGACTCTTCACTAGTCGCTTTTTGGCTACTTTTCCGGAAAATGCCTTCGCCAGGGTGTAAAACGGAAACGCGCTGCCCGGCCGATGGTTCAGGCATGACGATCCTGAGTGACGTCACCGATAGAGACCTCAAATGCCAGGACAGCCTATTCGACAACTAACTTCATCTAGTAAAAAACACGTATTGAAGATATCCAATGGGAAAATGGCTTTCATTTTCATGAAATATACATTCCGTTCCTCAATAAATCTTTAACCCCGTCGTTAACTGCCCATTCATTCTCGAGCAATGGGGGAATGAATACAGAGTGTCTCAAAGTTTGTGTGAAAAAAGGTGCATTTTCCATAGAACTTCTGCCAAAAAGCAATGCGTAAGGGAAAGATTAGCCCCAAAACACGAATAGATGAGTTAATCAAATGGAATGAATCATGAAAATCAGTGAAATATAGTTTCTCCTGTACTCATTACTGAATACCCCGACTTGATACGATTAATTTTTCCCCCTCTCCATCAACTTTTAAGAAAAAGGGTGCATATTTTCATAAAAATATCATGTGTTATATCGACGGACGCCCGTGCGTACGAGCAGGAGGAAGCCAAATGTCTCGTATTTTTCATAATGTTGTGTGTATTTTTAAAATAACATTATGAAAAATACGAGACATTTGGCTTCCTCCTGCTCGTACGCACGGGCGTCCGTCGATATAACACATGATATTTTTATGAAAATATGCACCCTTTTTTTTAAAAGTTGATGGAGAGGGGGAAAAATTAATCGTATCAAGTCGGGGTATTCAGTAATGAGTACAGGAGAAACTATATTTCACTGATTTTCATGATTCATTCCATTTGATTAACTCATCTATTCGTGTTTTGGGGCTAATCTTTCCCTTACGCATTGCTTTTTGGCAGAAGTTCTATGGAAAATGCACCTTTTTTCACACAAACTTTGAGACACTCTGTATTCATTCCCCATTGCTCGAGAATGAATGGGCAGTTAACGACGGGGTTAAAGATTTATTGAGGAACGGAATGTATATTTCATGAAAATGAAAGCCATTTTCCCATTGGATATCTTCAATACGTGTTTTTTACTAGATGAAGTTAGTTGTCGAATAGGCTGTCCTGGCATTTGAGGTCTCTATCGGTGACGTCACTCAGGATCGTCATGCCTGAACCATCGGCCGGGCAGGGTCGCAATGGTAGTATGATTTATGGATAATGCACTCGATTACTCGATATATACAATAATCTTGTCCTCCCGTTCAAATGAATGTGAAACTCATATAATTTTCATCAGAGCATTCAACAGGAGTACTGTAGTACACATTTCTTTGTTATAAGTGAATTAAAGTCCCTCCAGTGAGTTTGATCACACCTATTGCGAAAATGTATCACCCCTACGTTGTAACACAGTCAGCTGTTTGCACTCAGGGTCACTCCGTGACCTGTGTGTGCGTTCAAGAGTTGTACACGATTTTCTGTCTCATTTAGGCAGAAATCTTTCATAATGAAAGAAGTCCTTGTCGAAAATTGATGAAAACCGGTTTAAGGACTAAACGTTATATTTCTTGATTCTGGATCGACAAACAATACACTTCGCAAATTTCGTCAGCTTGGAAACTTAGAACGAAATTGTTGTTCCTGTTCACGAATTCTCGACAAAGACTTGTCAGCTGTTCTTTGTCATTGGACGGGCATTATATCTACTTCAATCTCCCATACGTCGCTGAGCAAAACCTGTTATTCTAGTCGCATTTACTAGAACGGCGCTATTTCTGATATGTCAGAAATGTGACATTTAATATCAGTTGCACCCAGCCGACTAAAAAGGCGACTGATTTATTTCAAGAGTGTACAAACAAACACATAAAATGATACTATACAATAAATTCCGACAAAAGATATAGGGGAAATCAACCAACTTTTAAAAACTGATTTTAATTTTGAAAATCTCGCCAAAAATATCTTAGATAGTATTCTGAGAATCCAACATTCCCACTTGAAAGAACACAGTACATGTTTAATAGTGTATTCACATTCTAGATTTTCATTTCCTTTTTATTTTATTTCATTTTTTTCTAAAACCTGTTCTTTTTGACAGGGATAGGCCTATATATAAAGTTCAGGGAAAGAAATGAAATCGGTATTGTGTTTGTGCAACCTATCATACTAACGTAAACAGTGGGTTTTTGTTAAGCTGTTCGTAAGTTAAAAACGAGTTTAAAGAATTGGTGAACCTTTCTTACCAGTTAATTAATCGCTAATGAACATTGAATGGTGAATATCATTAACCACAAAAAGGATACCACTCTTAACTTACGAACATGCAGTTTTATGAAACGCCCCCCCCCCCCCCCCCGGAGTAAAACTATTTTATCAAAGATATCGATTTATTTTACCATTAGTTTTAAAAACCTCTTTCTTCTTTTTATTGCAACTATTATTCAGGATGGATAAGAATCTGGGCCCCGATGCATAAAGTGACAAAGTAACTCTGCCATACATTTGGTACCTTACATGGAATCCTTGATTCTGATTGGCTGTTGATCATCAGCATTACCATTGGATTGCAAAATTACCATAATAGTAACTTTTTTGCAACGGGCCCAGACCATTGCCAACAAGAATGTTCATTGATTATATATATATCGTGCACAAGAACATTGGAATATTATTAAACTCTCCTTTTTAATTGTTTCATTCACATTACCATAATGATAATAGTAATGAAATAGCCGTTGTCTCATGTCATCTCGATACGTTAAAAAACACAACTAGTTCTCGGGGGTTAAATATCTTATTCCTCCATTTACAAACTATTCATCATAATACGGAACAAGATAATCTTATATCATAATAATATTCGAATGCGTGAATCCACATATAGATATTATCTGGGGTGGATCCAGGATTCTCAAAGGAGGGGGCACGTTTTCCGATGAAAAATTGACAAGCAAAAAAAAGTCCTCGCTTTCAAAGAGGGGGGGGGGCACTCTTGTTTTAGAACGGTATATTCGTATTACCAAACACAATTTCGCCACTCAAAGGGGAGGGGGGACACAGGCTGGTTGTCACGGTGCCCCCCCCCCCCTCCTGATTAAAGATTCCAGTAACGTATACATCATCTAATTCAATTGTTTTATTTTCAATTCATTATGTTGTGCATGTCAGGGGCCGCGGAAACGGGAGGGGGGCTGGGTAGGCTTCAGCCCTCCACTTTTTTTTCCAAAACCGTGTGCAAAAACGTAAAATTACCATCCGTTGGTGATTTTTTTTGCATGATCAGCCCCCACCCCCCCCCACACACACACACTTAAAAACCGTTCCGCGGCCCCTGTATATGTAATGTACAAGTTTCAAATTTATTTCTGATAGATTTCGAATCCAAACATAAAGGATTACAATCAAAATAGAATCAACAATTTTTTAAATACAAATTCTCGAACATAAGTTACAATGATAAATTAATTAACATTTCTAACAATAAATAGAGTCAAAAATTAAACAAAACGAACACAAAACGAAAGCCACAACAATACAAATCAAATTCAGGGGGGGGGGAGAACCATATGCTGTCAAAAACTCTTTCAATAGACTATCTGTCAACTAACAGGGCATAATTATTCCTAGCAAAACAATAATCATCAGGTACTAAAACGTCGTTCTATAATTTATCAACTGCAAAATTATCATATAATTTGTGAAATATTTGTCATTGCTTTGATTTGAGGCCATGCTATTGATATACTTGGATCGCAAATCATACATTGTATTTATTCCAGTGATGCATACTTTAATCATATCCGTTTCTTTGGGCGCCGCTACAAAAACTTGAATTTTTCAACATCATTGTATTTAATAAAATTAGGTATTGCGTCTTTTATCTTGTCAATCAGGTTGGTAAGGGGATTATCGAGATTTCTGTATTGGGTAATAGAGTGATATTCATCTTCAACATCAATATGACAAAGAGGACAGAGCCTATTTTCTACTGGAATCTGTTTGTATCTCTCCTGTTTGAACACCTATTTATTATCGTTTATTCTGAGTTTGATGAAGGTTGTAATGTTCTTTTTGTCAATATCCAAGAGTTCGGGCCAAGAGTAAATAATTTTCCAATTCATATTTACATTTAATTTATTGTATACTTGGAGTTTCTTGTTGTATTCACTACTATTTTCGTCAAGAATTTTCTTTCCAATATTTTATATATCTCTCTAAATAAGCTTTTCCTAGACATTTTACCGAAAATATATGCTGATTTTCCCATACATGTGTAAATCCTGCTACATCAAAAAGTTTTTCCTTTTTTGTGAGAGTTTTTTTTATTGTCTAATCTATGCATATATGTCATTTTAATAATACTTGTGTCTGGGGCTTCGATGATGTGATACCAGAATCTAATAACAGATTTTATAACAGATAGTGACATTGGATGGCGACCAGTTTCTGATAAGACTGCGTTATTTACTGCACTTTTGTTTTAACCAAGGGTTTATTTTATGAATCTTGATTTAATACACTCTGGTATAGAATTAGTCATATAATATTTTTCTATTCTCTTTCGATCATGTAAAATCTTTTCTAACCCCCAAACTTCGGAATTATACAAAAGAATTGGTTTAATGCAAGCATCGAATATTTTAAAGTTTTCTATTAAAGGCAGTCTATTTTGGGGGAATATATTATTTACACTAAATATTGCTTTATTAGTTTTATTCAATAAATTCTTGACTGCAACGGAAAAGGTTCCAGACGGTTTAAATATAGTTCCTAAATATTTGTAAGTGTCCGTAATGCCTATATGCGGGTCCTTGATAAAAAATATAAAGGACATGTATTTACAAGTCAAAAAATAATAAGTTCCAGATCATCAGGCATGTATTTTCCGCATACATTCGTAATTCCGAAGCTTCGTTATTCCGAAGGTTCGTTAGTCCAAAAACGAAATGAGGTTCGTAATTCCGAAGGCTCGTTAGTCCGAAAATAAAATGAGGTTCGTTAATCCGAAAACGAAATGAGTTTCGTAATTCCGAAGGTTCGTTAGTCCGAAAACATAATGATTAACGAACCTTATTTCGTTTTCGGACTAACAAACCTTCGGAACAACGAACCTTATTTCGTTTTCGGATTATCGAACCTTTGGAATAACGAACCTTCGGAATAACGCCACAAATATTCGGATTAACGAACCCTTTTACGTTTTCGGATTAACGAACATCGAGGTATAGGCAATTTACGTTGTTTTGGAATTACGAACCTTCGGAATGAAGAACCTTCGGAATTACGAAGTGTAACCGTATTTTCACATTTCAAGAGCAAAGGAACAACATAAACAGTATCATACACATTTATCAAGACAGAATATGAATTGAAGTGGAGGCAGGGGCTCGTTGTTTTAAACCAAAAAACAAAAGAAAACAAACAATATATACAGCTGTGGAATATGTACATGAAATACAAATCATTGACTTTACATAATGATAAATACACACAATATGTAGACCTAGTATATTAGATAAAAGTTTCTCACCTAGCACAACAATTTATATTTGATCATATTTCATTACGTTTCATTATACAATCGAGTCAGTGTTTTTAATATAAAACGTTTGTACAAAAATATCAATAGGTTTATATTACATCACATTTTTTAAATTTCATTCATTATTTAAAGAACGCGTTTACCTTTGGAAATAAATTGTTTTTAATAAAAGCAGAAATGTCGGGAAAAAATATTAGAAAAGGTGTAATGAAAATCTTTAAAATAATGAGTTATGGGTTTTATAAATTTTCCATCTGCGTCGTCATGTGCGATCAGATCTTCATGCAATATAGATTTATATTCCAAAAGTTCATGATAACTTAAAGTATTTTTATCAAGAGAATGGGGTATGAAATAGTCGGCTTAATGATAAATCCACTGCATAAATATAAAACCACTCTCAATTTTTGTTGAATTTATATTACAGAATATGGAAGAGATGTTTGTCTGTTTTCTGCTTAGGATAAGCAGGATAAGCTTCCCCTTTATTACATCCTTTGTCCTGTCCTTACTTTCGATTTCTACATTCAGATATTAGTGTGTGGGGGTGTACGGCGATGGGGACTGACCTTTAACGTCGTCCCCATCCGATATAGAAGACGCGACCAGCAGTGGCGGATCCCTTTTTGGCAACCTGCAGAAAAAAAATGTCCTTTTTAACTTAATTGAGATAAACACTTAAAAGCATTTTTTAAAGTAAGGGGGTATTATACCCATCTTTCATTTACAGCCTCGTAACAGTTGTCCTGCACGCCATCAACGGCCGATTAGCTCTGCATATATAGGATTAACATATATGCGCTCAAGTAGGCCGTAAGACAAAAAACATACCCGGATTTCGACATGAAGAAAATGGAGACTTGGTAAGTCACGCCTACTCTACCATACCTACATGTATATGTGTGCCACAATATCACTTTTCTACTTCAGTCAAGCCCCTTGCGTCAACTTTACTAATGTCATCAACACGCACATTTTACTTTTGAAATCCATATTTATTACATAAAGTGAATGACCTCAGAAACGCGGAAATCGCATATAAGGGGTGTAATTTTTCCAACCTTTTCTAAGGGAGGGAAACCCCAGACCCCCCCCCTCCCCCTAGTTAGGACGCATTTTTGGAATGTGTTACGGGGCCTTCCCCCCCCCCCCATCAATTTCGGAAACTCCCCCGATGCAAAAGAGAGAGAAGATATCTAAAAAAGTTCCTCTCAGCTAGGATACGACATGAAAAGGTATAAAAGATTTTTAACACTTAATTTACTTTGATTGATAAAACAATTATTTCACTTCACATTTTAAACAATAGAAGTAAAAAGTAAGGCAAAATATATGACAACATAATGAAGTTAAATAGGAACCTCCTTCAACTCTAAAATTACCACAGCAAACCATCGAAATTTAATTTGTGCATTTTAGAAGATAGGATATTTGACTTTGTAACGCATAGCTGGGGCTTATTTAAAGGACAAGTCCACTCCAACAAAAACTTGATTTGAATAAAAAGCGAAAAATCCAACAAGCATAACATTGAAAATTTCATAAAATTCGGATGTAAAATAAGAAAGTTATGACATTTTAAAGTTTCGCTTCATTTCACAAAACAGTTATATACACATCTCGGTCGGTATGCAAATTAGGGAACTGATGACATCACTCACTCACTATTTCTTTTGTATTTTATTGATGAAATATGAAATATTTTGATTTTCTCGTCATTGTCATGTGAAATGAAGTTTCATTCCTCCCTGAACACATGGAATTCCATTATTTTAACATTTTGTGCTTCATGCAAGGAGGTCCTTATCATTAAATTCGTAAAAATTGAAATATTGTATAATTCAAACAATGAAAAACAAAAGAAATATGAGTGAGCGACATCATCGACTCTCTCATTTGGATGTAACTGGCTCGTTCATATAACTATCTTGTTGAAAATAAGCGAAACTTTGAAATGTCATAATTTACTTATTTTACATCCGATTTTGATGAAATTTTCAGCATTGTGCTTGTCTGATTTTTCTATATTGATTCCAATCAACATTTTCTGAGGTGGACTTGACCTTTAAATCACGGCATACAAACACGTAATGAGTACATTTTCCCATTTCATTATCATCATTTCAGCTCAGCACAGCACCATCGATAAAATCTTTATCATCACTATCATTATCGTCATCATCATCATCATCATCATCTTGTCTTCATCATCCTCATCATATCATGTCATTATCTTCTTCTTCCTCATCATAATCATCGTTATTTTCCTTATAGTTTTGCACGGAATGATGTCTTGACATTCAGTTGGTGTTGAGGTGATAGACGGTTTCTTCACAATCATATCAATTTTTTTAAAGACATTTCTAGGCCTTCTTGTTGATGATGTTATGTTCATCTAGCTGAGTCGGTTCTCGTCCAACCATTTTGACCTTTGTTCCCGATGATGTTCCAGCAACCGAAGACACCGTGTTGATGCCGAATCTTTGAATGTTGCCCACTTCGTGTTGCTGACGATAGAGGGCGGAAAACTAAATGATATTATAGATACAAAAAAAAGATACAAGTATGTGGATCAGTAGCAATATGAGCAGGGGGCGGCGGTGCGAAGTTGAAAGTGTGGGGGGGGGGGCCACAGGGTAAAAAAGGGCACATTTATTTTTTCAAAAAGGGCACTATCGAAAACATAGCCATATGCATATTTTTTTTTACTGGGGACGGGGGGGAACACGCATAAACTTTTTGGAAAAATTTTAAAGATGGGAGCGAAGTGACCGAGCTTGTCATTGTTGGATTTTTGTGCATATGAGAGTGGATGTGTGGGTTCGTTGATGAAAGTGCATAGCTGTGGGTGTGTGGGGTCCGTGATGTGAGCACATAGCCGTAAGTGTGGGTGTGTGGGTTAGTTGATGTGAGCCTGTATATAGCTAAATATGAGAGTGGGTGTGTGGGGTCGTTGATGTGAGCACATAGCCGTGAGTGTGGGTGTGTGGGTTCGTTGATGTGAGCTCAAAGCTGTGGGGGTGAGGGGTCGTTGATGTGATCCTGTATAACTGTATATGAGAGAAGATGTGCGGGTTCGTTGATGTGAGCTCAAAGCTGTGGGTGTGTGGGGACCGTGATGTGAGCTCATAGCCGTAAGTGTGGGTGTGTGGGGTCGTTGATATGAGCACATAGCTGTGGGTGTGTGGGGTCGTTGATATGAGCACATAGCTGTGGGTGTGTGGGGTCGTTGATATGAGCACATAGCTGTGGGTGTGTGGGGTCGTTGATATGAGCACATAGCTGTGGGTGTGTGGGGTCGTTGACATGAGCCTGTATAGCTATATATGACAGTGGATGTGCGGGTTCGTTGATATGAGCACATAGCTGTGGGTGTGTGGGGTCGTTGACATGAGCCTGTATAGCTATATATGACAGTGGATGTGCGGGTTCGTTGATATGAGCACATAGCTGTGGGTGTGTGGGGTCGTTGATATGAGCACATAGCTGTGGGTGTGTGGGGTCGTTGATATGAGCACATAGCTGTGGGTGTGTGGGGTTGATATGAGCACATAGCTGTGGGTGTGTGGGGTCGTTGATATGAGCACATAGCTGTGGGTGTGTGGGGTCGTTGATATGAGCACATAGCTGTGGGTGTGTGGGGTCGTTGATATGAGCACATAGCTGTGGGTGTGTGGGGTCGTTGATATGAGCACATAGCTGTGGGTGTGTGGGGTCGTTGATATGAGCACATAGCTGTGGGTGTGTGGGTTCGTTGACATGAGCACATAGCTGTGGGTGTGTGGGGTCGTTGATATGAGCACATAGCTGTGGGTGTGTGGGGTCGTTGATATGAGCACATAGCTGTTGATGTGTGGGGTCGTTGATATGAGCACATAGCTGTGGTTGTGTGGGGTCGTTGATATGAGCACATAGCTGTGGGTGTGTGGGTTCGTTGATATGAGCACATATCTGTGGGTGTGCGGGTTCGTTGATGTGAGCACATAGCTGTTGGTGTGTGGGTTGACGTGAGCACATAGCTGTGGGTGTGCGGGTTCGTTGATGTGAGCCTGTATAGCTATGTATGAGAGTGGGTGTTCAGGTTCATTGATATGAGCACATAGCTGTGGATGTCCGGGGTCGTTGATGTGAGCTCATGGGTGTGGGTCATAGACAAATTAAGATGGTGTGGGTCTATAGTGTGGGTTCTCTGATGTGAGCATATAGCTTTGACTGTGTGTTAATTGATGTGAGTCCGTCAGCAAATGACCAGGGTGTGTACGTTGCTTGAGTGCGGGTTGTGGGTTAACAAATACTAGCAACCTCGTATGTTCATTTGCAGGTGTGTTATCGAGATATTTTTCTCACCGTTTTACATACTTATGACAACTGTTTTTATCAAATGATTCAAATCACAGGGACATAATTAAGACCAGTAGCGAAAAGAGTCAACAAATTGAGGGGCAGAAAAGACGTAACTTGTCTGGAGCGAGCGCAGCGAGCAAGCGTACACAGAATTTCACACACAATTACATGATATTGTTAATCATCAGCTGCAGCTGTACAAAATTCGAAATTCGAGTGGGATCACGTACCCCCCCCCCCCCCCCGGTCTCCCCCCAATTATCATTTCGAGCCTTACCTTCGGTAGGAATAGTGTACAGAGAATAGTTGTTGCACAAAAGACGATGAACCCTGACGTCACTGTGTAAGTCACATTGAGTGAGTTAATGTTGAAAAGCGACAGAGGCACTGCAACGGCGCAACACAGGCAAGCGTTATAGATAGACAACCCAACATAGTAACTGTCGTTTAATCCAGGCACGCTGACTGTCCTAAATGAACAGAAAACAAAGTTTTAACAAATTCCAAACGCGAAATGTGTAATGACGATAATGACGGTGATGATATTAACAATAATAATGATGATGATAAAGATTATATTAAAAATAATAATTGTTATTACAGTGTTAGATTTTTTAAGCACTTAATAATTAATACCTCATTCTTTGTGCGTTTTACAACAAAATTTATCAAACGTAACTTATTCAATCCAATGTATAATAATGATTATCTCAATAATTAAGCAACTTTAGAGAGTGTCATGATTCAAGATTAAATCAAGCCTGCAAGCACAGACCCAAATAAGACACTGAACACATACACAGTTGAGACAAAAAGTTTACATACACCCATGGGCCCGTATTCTGATAGCAGGTTTAACTTAAACTCAGGTTTAAAGTTGTGGTTTAAGTATGGATAGCCAATTGTTACATAAATCACTAACGGTAGAGATATCATATTTCAGCTCATTTGGCTCTCAAATCATTCATAATTGTCTAGGAAGTATAACAAGATGATTGTCTTCACCATCGATGAATTAGGAAAGAGCACAGTAAACATAATAAACATACAACTTAAATTTTGACACTTTTGGCTTCCCATAATTTTAGCACAGAGTTAGACCATGGTCTAAGTTAAACCTGACTTCATAATACGGGCACATTGCTCATTTGCCAAACATCGTAAAATTTATATTATATCTTCAGAAATATAAATACTACCATGACGAATTTGTTATCAAATGAAAGAGCGTATTAAGATCGTTCACATGATTGGAATGCCGCTGGGAATTAAGTATATTTCAGGTGATTTTTTTTAAAGAAAAAAATTAATGTTTGTGCCAAATTGATTCTATTTTTTGTTATTATGTTCTCAAACATCGTTTCATAGAAATATAAAACTGTCAAATCTATGATTTATATTACATTTTCTATCATGATATGTCACCACTGAACAAAAAAGTGTAATCAGAAATGTTTGTGTTAAGAAGCAATTAGCACAAATATGAAATGTTTTTGTCAAGTTTTTATTTTTAATTTGTCTAAAATATGAAGATTATTGGGGAAAAATGACACCTCAAGTATTTTTCAGCTCCTGATGACAAAGCAATGTGATAAAGGGACATGGCATACTTATTTGTTTGATATCAAATTCGTCATGATAGCATATATATTTTATAAGATACAGTAAATTTTATGATGTATGGCAGGTGTCAAATTTTCTTTGAATTTCCTGGATGTATGTAAACTTCTGGGGCCCGTTGCATAAAACTTTTTACCAGAGAAAACTCAGGTTGTTTTTACCGGAGTTTTTTGCCCTGTGTTAAAGTCAATGGCAGAAATCAGACTAACCTTTATAGTTTTCAGTTTTCTCAGGAGAAAAGTTTTATGCAACAGGCCCCTGGCCTCACCTGAACCTATTTCTAGGATTGAGTTTACATTCGAAACATTGTGGCCCCTTGTGAAACAGTCACAGTACCTGATAAAATCTAGTCTCTCAAATTCAGACTCTGCATTATTTGCACTATGCAAAACAAAAGGTCTGTGCCTGCAGACTAGCGCACAGGCGTGTCAAGGGAAGGGTATACACGCGATGTACCGATTTGCTACACCTGGGTCGGGTGTAGTACAATCCTGATCGAAACCAGTTCACGGTGTCAATTTCCGGGAGATAATAAGTGGTCTTGATAAAATGGTTACTGTAAGTCAGTATTAAAATAACATATAATAATTTACTGCTTATTATTTTGGAACAATGTTATTTTTTTCTATCATTATTATGGTTCATGATAATTCCATTATGACCATTGCTCAATTGTTAAAATACAATCATAGCTCGTTTCCAGCAGTCCCTACATTATTTCATATTCAAAAGTATGAATTTCATCTTGAAATCATTAAATGACAGTTGCAACACTTTCCTACATGTATATATGTATTTCACCAATATACAATTATTACATCTTATTCCTGTTAAAATGAATAAAGGCCTAATATACAGCGCGTCCCAAAAAAAACTATACACTTTTGAAATGGCCGCCAAATAAAAAAATCTAGCACTTTGGGGAAAAAGACTCTCATATATGGAAAGCCAATGAAGTCAACTTTCAAATGACACCAAAAAGTTGGAAAAATATTAATGCTTGAGCAAGCACTGCCCACTGAAACAAAGGGTATGAAAATTAGGTTGGGCTGGAATTAGCCTTCCAATTTATTTCAGTTGTTGAGAGGCAAATCATTTCGAACTTGCAAAGTTAAGGGCGTTGCGATAAATTAATGATCAACCTTGATCAGTTTTGATAGCTTAAGCAAAGTTTTTAAGTTATTAAATTGAACTTTTATGCATGAGTGAACACAAATTACACTTTTGGAGCAGCATTTCAGCTTTATCATTTGGATCTCTTTTGGGGCAGCATTTCAACTTTATAATGGCGATCTCAGCAATGTGTTCATGGGAGTCGGCCAGTCGGGAGAATAGGGGGTGAGATAGGGCTTAGGTGGAAGAAGTAGGTTGATGAAATAAGGGTCAACAGAACATTCAGCCCCTGCCCCCCCCCCCCTCTTTCCCACCCTCCCCTTCTGTTGAGAGACTGATGGCTATTCTTATGTACGCGTGAAGTCCAGAGCAGAGTGTTGGTTTAATGATTAATTCTGAATTAGGGCATCAACTTTTTCCTATCAATCATTCAATCAACAATTTATCAGTAAATCAACTCATTCAATGTGCAATGTGATCAATAAAGCATTCATTTTTTTCTAATAAATTATTTCATTAATCATCATAATCATTAATTTTTTTTGGTAATCATTCAAACTGACCATCAGCCACCAGTCACTTGACAGTTACGTTTTGAAAAGGCTACAATCCAGGAGATGAGACAGAGAGAGATAGAGAGGGGGCTGGAAAATGGAGGTGAAAAGGGGAGGGTACCTATGACTTTTAATTTGTAAAAGGACAAAAAGAGGAATGCCCTTTTAACCAAGTCTTAGCATACCTCGCCCTCTTGCTTGTAACGAGTACATGTACCATCACATTACTTTGACACTCATGAACACGCTTCTGATGTCCACAAGATGAATATGCTACACTAAAATTACAATTCCTGTTCACTCATGCAGTACATTTCAATTTAGTAATTCATGAAATTTGCCTATTAAAACCAAACTTATCTCACTCATGAATAGCAGAACACCCTTAGCTTTGTAAGTTCCAAAGGACTAACCTCTCAAAAAACTGTATGGCTAATTCCTGCCCAGCCTAGCCAAGCTTAGTTTCCCAGGAGGAGAGAAGTGGGGGAGGGGGTAGAGATGGAGGGAGGGGTTGCTAAATGTTCTGTTGACCTTAAGCCCATCAACTTACTTCACCTACCTAAGTCATATTACCCCCTCTTCTCCTGACTGTCATGAACACATTGTTAAGATCCACATGATCCACATGATAAAGCTGCACTAAAAATTGGAATTCATGATCACGCATGCATTAAATTTCAATTTAATAACGTATGAAATTTTCACAAACAACAAACTGATAACATCTGATCTTTAACTCACCAAATAACCTTCAACTTTGCAAGTACCAAACAAAAAATCTGAAAGAAATTGGAAGGCTAATTCCAGCCCACCCTAATTTGCATACCCTATGTTTCAGTGGGCAATGCTCAATCAAGCATGAATAATTTTCCAACTTTTTGGTGTAATTTGAAAGTTGACTTTATTGGCTTTCCATATCTATAAGTCTCTTCCCCCAAAGTGCTAATTTTTTTATTTGGCAGCCATTTCAAAAGTGTATAGTTTTTTTGGGACGCACTGTATATATATATATATATATACTCTAAATTCCAAAGATTTAAAATAAATCCAGATCTGCTATGAATAATGACCAGCCGAATATTGGATTTAGATCTAAACCTTGTTGATTTCAATATAAATTTAACAAAAATTAATTCAAATCTTTTGAGATTTAAAAGTTAATCCTTAAGATTGAAAATAAATTCAAAATTTGACTGGTCACTATTCATAGCCGATCTGGATTTATTTCAAATCCTGGGAATTTGGAGTGTATAGATAAATAAACGAAAGGATAGAGCTTTCCTGTACTTAACATAATGGACAATTTTACTTGAAATACCCCCGCGCTATAGGCGATAGGTGGGCTAAGGCCGAACAGATAATATAAAATTGAGCGCATAGGGACGCATTTTGCAGTGATATGCCCGATTAAACATGCTGGTATTATTATTTACTCTGGTCAATCGGCTAAACTTGTGAAATTAGGGTTGACATTCAGAATTTATGTATACTTATCAATGATAATATACCTTGTCTGAAATGATAAGAAGGCACCAAATATCATGAGAAATGACTTATAGACTGTAAGGATGACGGTCCAAACTGTATTATACTTGGTAGAACAGCGACGGTAAACGTGGATGTACTGTACAAAATTTGCACGATCTTCCTGCGTCTACAAAAATAATCAAGATATAAGAAATATGTATGAGTTTTTATTTTGAATGACTGACATCATGGACATAAATATGCACACCTTGGCGATTGATCCAATCAATCGCAACTATGGAAAGCCAGCAAAGTGTAGGGACATGCGTTGCTATATGTGTAATGCGCTATAAAAAGAACTGAATATTGTTATTATTATCATTATTGTTAAGGTCAACATATAAAAGTCTAGATATGAATGTATATCCATAAATTCATTGATTTCTTGACAATTTGGTGTGTTCTCCTTTGTTTAAAAGAGACATTTTGAAAATTTCCTGTATGAAAACTTATGACACTGATGGATTTCCATAAAGTTACGATTGATTGGATCAATCGTAACTCTTTGTATGAAGGGGCCTGGCTGTGCTTCAAGGAGCAAGGGGAAAAGAGAGGAGAAAAGGGCGGGACAACATGGAACATCAGGGTCCCCAAAGAAATTTGAAAACCACATTCCATGATTTATCCATGACTAAATTGCTGCTTCCATGACTTCCCGGGAGTTATGTAGAAATTGATTTGTCACAAAACTGGGAAAAATGGAAATCATGAACACCAATTATAATAGCAGAGCATGATCACAGAGTATGAGGGTTGCGAGACACGACAAACTGGAGAGCTGCCATATAGCCAAGAAGTAAATGCAATTCCCTGACTTTTCCCTGACTTTCCATGACCATAAATATTTCCAGAATTTTCCATGACTGAGGGAATCCTGAACATGTTTCTGTTTGTGGTAACTCCCGTAGGAACTCGGCAGGACAGCATTTTTGCTGGTAAACACCAAGCTAGTATATAACTAATTACCTTGGAAACGTTTAACGTCTAGGTTAATCAGTCATAGTGGCTGACGTAATAGACGACAGATATCACTCTTGGGCCTTTTTATCAAAGTGAAGACAATGGTAAAGTTGGGTTTCGAACTCACAACCTTGCGATTATGAGTCCAATGCTCTAACCACTGGACCACACGACCCGTGTTGCCGGCGCCGGAAATGCTTTATATTTACAAAACTCCTTAATATCAACAGTAATTACGGGGAATTAGCTTCTCGTCAAACTGATGACATAAAAAATTTTGCTTAGGATAATGAATTCAGTATTCTGAACATTTTGATATTGTGATTGGAAATAAACTTGTCTATTTTTGCAACTGGTTTCTGTATCTTCGTTTTATATATACCCTAGGTTGTTCGATGAGTTCATTAACCACGCGGTAAGGATCAACGATCTCCTTGGTGACGAGGATGATGATGTCGATGAGGAGAAGCACGAGGATGATGGCAATTAGATGACGATCCTTTATCACCTCAAAAAGTATAGAAAACAAATTAGAATACATTTTATAAAAGTAATAAAAAATAACGATTTTAACGATAGTAAAATCATAGTTCTGATAATAAGAATAATGGTAGTAATGATGATTATAACAATAATGATAACGACGATAATTTAATAATAATAATGATTATGATAAAAAATAATAATGATAGAAAATTGCTTTATTGTGCATATAACATTATGATATAACGAGTATTATGGATGTAACATCTAACCACGCCCATCTCCTGGTTAAATTGAGTTAAACATGGGATATTACTGCAAAAGTCATCTGTTCGTCAAGTTTGTGTAATTTGTATCCTGAATTTTCACCTTAAAATGCCCGAAAACATGAAAAACCGGCCGAAATCCATGTCAGACTTACTAACTCACACACACACACAAAATCGTTTGATTTTGCTTGATTTACTCGAAAAAAAAGTATTATAGAAGAAAAGAATTATGAATTGAATAAACTTTCTCGAGGATGGTATACTAGTGTTTTCTTATGAAAAATACAAATACGCAGTATTCAGGGGCCGCGGAACGGTTTTGAAAGTGGGGGGGGGGGGGTGCTGACCAGGCAAAAATCCCAGATGATAATTGTTTCGTATTTTTACACGGTTTTGGAAAAAAAGTGTGCGAGAGCTAAGGCCCCACAGCCCCCCACACACACCCCCGTTTCAGAGGCCCCTGGTATTATTTCAATGCCAAGCCCACACCAGAAAAAATCTGATTTAAATCAAAAGAGAAAGATTAAACAAGTCTAACGCTGAACATTTCATCCAATCGGATGTAAAATAAGAAAATTTTAAAGTTTCGCCTGTTTTTCACAAAGCCGTTAGATGCACAACTCAGTGGCATGCAAATGAAAGGGTCCCTTATATTATACAATATTTCAATGTTCATATGTGACAATAAGGATCAACTTTACTGAACCAAAAAAATGTTAGAACAATTGCAATTCTACACGTCAAAGAGGAATAAAACTTTTTTTTCAAATGACAATGAGAAAATTATTTTCATTTTTCATATAATAAAAATACAAAAGTAATAGTGAGTGGGTGACGTCATCGGTCTCCTCTTGTGCATACCAATGGATGTAAATTCTACTGTTTTGCGAAATAAAGAGAAACTCCAAAAATTTCTTGTTCTACATCCGATTTTGATTTTCACTATCATCCTTTCTTAAAACTTAATTTCTCATAAGCTACCATTGCTTTCATTGGCTCTAAATCCTGGAATAACATTCCAGATGAACTTAAATTATGTCCGACTTTGTCAACATTCAAACGTAAATACATGGCATATATACTGCGTGTAGATTTTTAATATAATAATAATAATAGGTCCATTTATATGGCGCAGCAACTATGTGCATATACTCTACTGCGCTTTGATAATCGGTATCATATTATTACCCCAGCTGTAGCTGAGCCGCCATATTAATAGGCGCTAAAGCGTTCAAGGAAAAATCCTACCGGGTACCCATTCACCTCACCTGGGTCGAGTGCAGCACAATGTGGATAAATTTCTTGCTGAAGGAAATTACGCCATGGCTGGGATTCGAACCCACGACCCTCTGTTTCAAAGTCCGAAGACTAATCCACTGGGCCACAACTTATACTTAAGCATGTATATTTATTTTTTCTTCGTAATGTTCTTTTTTCATGTTAGTTCTCTATTCTCATTTTTTCCCTATCTCTCTTTCCAATCCCCCTCTCTCTAATTTCTGTCTGTCTGTCTCGCACTCCCTGTTTCTCATAATATGAATGTATCTTTTTACTCTTATTCTGGGATTGCCCTCGATAAGCGTCTTTGGCTTTTTGGCAATTCCTCCGTATCCAGATGACATATTATGTTCTGCTTCTTTGGTTATTTTTTGTATATTTTGTATTTTTGTCATTCTTAATTAATTCTTGGTTGTATTTTTATCACGTTTTTTATATTGTACAATTTGAATCTGAATATGGAAATAAATGATTTTGATTTAATTGAATTGTTTGACTATTTTTTTATTTTCATTCCACTCAACTATTTTTGGAAGGACTTGCCCTCTGAGATTTATGCCCGGTACACAATTAAAACTAAAGTTCGTTACATCCAATACAGGCTTTTGAATATGATCCTTTATCTGAATAAGATCTTGCAAAATTCAAAATAATTTTAGATCTTAAATACTTCATTCAGAGTGGAAGAGAAGTTGAGGAAATTGTGCATTTCACTTTTCCAAGTAACATCCCCAAATTGATATGGATTCGTCTAACTCATGGATTAAGCATAGTAACACGACGTATAATAAAGTTCAATTAAAACAGTATGCTTTGTTTTCTTGACAAAAGAATAATAATAATAATATGTCCATTTATGTAGCGCGGTTACTACGTGCATATTCTCAACCGCGCTTTGATAATTGGTATCATATCAACCCAGGTGAGGTAAATGGGTACCTGGCAGGAATTTATTCCTTGAAACGCAGCGCGCGTAACAGCTGCACTGCTAAAGCCAGGGTAATTATGCTGCATATGCTGTAGAGCGCTTAGAGACTTCTGACAAAGTAAGTATTAAGCGCTATATAAGCAAGTAAGCCGGGACATGCTCTAAACATCAATTGTGCTTCTTTTGAATACAGACGTCGTGTCCTTCTTTCAAAACAAAACAATGAAAAATTAGATAAACAAAAGGCAAGTCAGTGTTCAGTAGTCCTAATTACCATCAAGACCTAAAAATTATAATAATTGCTAAATTTTGAGATGTTTGTCTTTCGTAAGCCGTTTCCTTTCCCAAAGCTTTCTCATTTTTATTATGTTGCATGGTTTGTGTATAATCTAAGTTCTGAATATTCAATACGATCATTATGATCTCACTATTACGATTTCTGCAAATGCTTATCCATCGTTGTTCATTAATTGTCATCTGCGTGATTTGTTATAATTACTCAACAATTTGTACAAGCATTATCTGAAATTTATTATATTGGTAGAAAGATATCTTGAAAGAACTGATAACCATTCGGTGGTCAATAAAATAGTAATTGAAAAAAATTTATAAGTTTTAAATATATAGCCAGATCATTATTGTCACTCTCTTACGATTTCTGCAAATGCGATCCATAATGATAATAATAATAACAATAATTTTACATTTATATTACACAAGTTCTTCATGTATATTTAACTACCCATTACAATAATGTTATTGGTACCCAGGCTATGTAGCCATGCTGCATACAGGCGCTCTGGCATTTGAGGAATCCCGTCGTACTGGGTTGAGTGCAGCACAATGCGAGTAAATTTCTTGCTGAAGGAAAACACGCCATGGCTGGGATTTGAACCAACTTCCCCCAGATTGAAAGACAAGAGTCATTACCACGACCGTGACGCCCAATTTCGTAATGTTGTTCATTGGTTATTTTTTATTCTCATTATTTTTACCTATAGCCTATACGACCTTGACATTCTATATTTTGTCATCACATGAAAATAATGACTTCTTCCTAAGGGCGAGAAGAAAATTGATAGTATTCCGATCAGAAAAGGGGAAAATTCAATTACTAGGAATGATAACTTTATTATCTTATACATTAATCTAATAGGCCTAATGAGAGCAGGGAATTTGTTGATATTAAGACCTGAAAACTTGACATTTTAAGGACGTTCCACAGTTAGAGTGAAATCTTCATAGTGAAAGCTATAATAATAATAATGATACTAATAATAACGGTGTATTTACCCAGGGTAGTCTCTTCAGTTCCGAAAACTGTTCTCCCAGCGGGCCCTGCTATTATTATCACCCGGCTAAGCTAGGCTATCTATTCAGGTGCACACAGCTTTTAGAGGAATTACTTCCTGCCGGTACCCATTTACCTCACCTGGGTCGAGTGCAGCACACTGTGGATAAATTCCTTGCTGATTGATATCACGCCATGGCTGGGATTTGAACCCACGACCCTCTACATGTATTTAAAAGTCCGAAGACTAATCTACGAATCCAGTAACCGGGTAATAATAAATATAAAGCGGTTTGAGCTGTCGTACATTGATATCGCGCTATATGAATGCTAATATTTATTTATTTTTATTATTGATCAAAAAGTACATAGATATGGACCTGCTTACATTGTTTACCTTCCTCATCGTGCGTTTATTAATAACAATACTATAGACTCTCCACATCTTGGTGAACATTGCTCCAAACGCTACAGTAAAAGCAAAAGAGATGAGCCACACTCGAGCCTGATAAAAAAGATAATGATTATTTTTTTAGACTTTTCAATAATAACATTAATAATTATTGCATATCAAATTACATCTGTATAAATGTAAACCTTCATTTTGTACCATTAACGGCGCTTTGTATCCTCTGGAAAAAACGCTATATAAATCAAGTTGTTAATATTTATATTAAGGATTACTTGTAACTAGCAGTCTGTGTTGGAGAGAAATGTACGTCTCAAAGGGGTGGTTTCAAGCTAAATGAAAATTTTTTGACAACCAAAAAAGTTCTTCACCACCAATTTTAGGCCATTTCGTATCGAACCCCCCCCCCAAAAAAAAAAAAAAAACCTCCTTAAAATTGAAGGTCGTTTCGTATGGATTTTTTATTAGGGGAGTTTGAATTCTTAGGGGGGGGGGTTGAGGTACGCTACTGGTGCTTCGTTGAGTGAAACTTACCCCGCAAATTATGTACTGATTTCGAGGTGTTAGTATCCCGATATCAATACCTAGTAACACGACACAGACATAGGCTAAGCATATGCCGCTGATGATAAGATTGTTGAGATTTGGACTGGACATCTTTATATACCTGAAAAGAAACGTAACAGATCAGATGGTAATTAATATGCTTTGTAGATCCAAAGCTTCATTCGTTTATCACTATTTTCTAATTCGAACTATATTTGAACAGCTCACTTGTAAAAGGGGTTAGGTCCATTTTTCATCAAATAAGATGTTTTGTCTCAATGTATAGATGTTTAGTCGCTCTATAAGATGACCATAGAAATGTTGAAATACCAATTGAAAAGTGAACTCAAAAGGGGTTAGGTCCATTTTAGTTTGGTTGCAAAAGGGGTAAGGTCCACACAGATTTTTTTTTTTATATATGAAGGCAGGTAGATTTCATTTATACCAAATTTTATGCTCCAGTGGTAGGGTGTCATGAAAAATTAATTTCGCATAAGAATATTGCAATATGGGAGAATTAAAAAAAATATTTTCTTGGAGTGGACCTAACCCCCTTCGCAACCAAACTCTTCTGAAGTGAAGAGCTCAGTTGTCAAAGGTTGTTAGGTCAAAAAGTTGTTAGGTCAATTTTCATTAATTTATTGTTTTCTGTCTCAAAAGTTCTGATGATACCAAAGAAAATTTGAAATTCACATAAAAACGTGAATAAAAGAGGCAAAGAAAAAACACCAGAGCGATATAGAAAAAAATTGAAGACAGGTAGATTTCTTTTTTTAAAGACCAAATTTTATGTTCACATGATAGGGTAGTACATCATGACAATTTAGTTTCTCATAAGAATATTGCAATAAGTGAAAATAAAAAAAACATGGTTTTTCTCGGAATGGTCCAAAGTGGACCTAACCCTTTTTGCAACCAAACTCTTCATTTAGCAAAACATTCATAATATAACATATCGTAGGCCGGCTCATGCCATTTCGAGTAAATGGCTAGATTCCACATGCCATCTATTCCTTAGCTTTGTGATTATCCACATTCTCCTTTTTATGATCCCTCTCGCCTTTACTCACTCTCATCTCATTCCTCCCTAATGCGAAAGACCGCCACTATGTAATTTATTTTCATTTTCTCTTCAATTAAAACTTTCATACCTTAATGAGTACAATGTATAACACATATGAACTACCTTTTCTGCTGGACACATAACCGCCCCCCCCCCCAGTTTTTAATATTCCCTTCTCCCTCCTAATTTATGTAGTCACTGCCCCCCCTTTCCTTGTTATTCAAACCTATTTTGCCGTTCTTCATATATGGCCTAGATTGTCCTACTTTACTTTTAATTACATGCGATTAAGATTACTATAAATTTATCCCAAGGGACTTGCCATTACAAGCTTCGCTTTTTAATAAGTCCCTCATCAAAATGTGACTGGAACAAAAAGAATTATATATACTCCGACTATTTCCGACGAATTTGTTAATTAATTATTGAAGTATTCTTATGACGCTTATTCTGTAATGTACATTCATACTGTATATATAGCTTTGTTATATGCTTATTATCAGAAAATGGAAGTGAAATAAACTGAACTGAACTGAATTTCTTGTCATTACTACTCTACTTGTTTAATAACCGGCGCGCCGGTGTCTAATAAATTTTTTGATAGAAATTGGATTATGTAAATAAAAATGTCAATGGCCTGTATGCCCGTCTGCTCATTTCCGCTCTGCTCTTGGTTTTACTGATGAGGTTTAGATTTTTGGTCGCAAAAAATCTATAAATAACTGAAATAATATACTTATAATGTTCAAACTTCTTCCGAAAAAGTTCATCTCTTAGCTATTATTCCCTTTTTGCCGATGAGGTTGAGTTTTATCACAGAAAAATCTATGAATAAATAAAATAATAGACTTTTGTTGAATCTTTTCTCCTAGTGCGATTAGGTTCTACCTTATTATGTGAATTGAAATAGAGTTTACAAATGAGAGAAATACTGTCAAAATGATCTTTTTTTGACGTACTCGTGTTGTCATAATTTGTGTTTTTCAATAGATTTCATATGAAAAAATGCTACATAATATGTCACCGGTCTTTCGTTGCTTCTCTCCTTTCTTTCTCTCCCTTTCTCGACTTGTCATAATTTGTTTTTCAATCGATTTTATCTAAAAAATTAACAACAACATTATATTAGGCCAATCTTTTTTGTTTCTCTCCCCCTCTTTCTCTCTCTCTCTCTCTCGCCACCCAACTTTCCAATTTATTTCTTTTGTAAATGCGCATTTCTTACCCATTTTCCTGTTTATTCCTTTCGTTGACATTCTCTTGTCATATAATGTGTTTTTCAACAGATTTCACATTTTAAAAAAGCTACATAAAATTTCACCAGTCTTTTGTTGCTTCTCTCATTCGGATCTCCCTCTCTCTCCCTTTCCTTTGTTTCTCCTCTCTCTTTCTATCTCTTCCTCTCTAGCCCTCCCGGCAAACTTTCCAGTTTATTTCCAATGTAAATGCGTATTACCGTTACCTCTTTTTCCTATTTTTAATGTTGAAGATTAAGAAGAAGACTGCTAACGAAACGCCCAATGCAGCCAGGACACCCATGATCACCACTGTAACCTTCGAGATGGACTGGACGACCAGGACCTCGTGAGTGCGGTCCTCATCGAAAGGTGGTCGACCGTCTAGGAAAAAAGATAATAATAATAATAAAGATAATAATAGTTATAGTAATAACAAAAGTAATGAAAATAAGATTAATAATGACAATAAAAAATAATAATAAACGATCATTTTATTGCGCATATAACATTACGACATAATGAGTATTACGGATGTCAGATCTAACCATCAATGATAACCAATAATGATGATTATAATAATGATGATGAAAATAGTAATAATAATGATAATGATAATAAACAACAGTAACGATTCTTTTATTGCGCACACAGAATTATGATATAATGAGTATTACGGAAGTCAGATCTAATCCCCAATGATAACCAATAATGATAAGAATATTAATATTAATAATAGCAATAATAATAATATATAATAATGATAATAATCACTTCTTATAGAGGCACATTAATACCATATAAATTGTCTCTTATTTTGCGTGACAAAGATGAATGAAAAATAGAATTGAAAGTCTTTGCACCGCGATCCAGAACTCTATCAAGAACATAAAATATATTGTCGAATGCACTTCCTGCCAAAATTGGTTAACCGGAATAGCGGTTCCGTCCTAATTATCGGAGCTGGCGAAAAATTGCAATTATATGTCGTATGTCCAGAGTCTTTTTGAGTATGGAGAGCGAAGTGTTCCAAAAATAACCCCCAACCCCTGATCAGGGGGTTTCTAACCTCTCTGCACGTGCATTATCCGGGGATTTTGCTCTGCATGAGCAGGGAGAACTGCCTCACGTGTTGAGTAAAACCCCTAATTAGCAGTTTAGTTGCGGAAAGAAACTACCTCACGTGCAAGGGTAACTTGAAAAAAAAATGTGGTGGGTGTTTCATAAAGCTGTTCGTATTTTAAAGGGGAAGTTCACCCTGACAAAAAGTTTATTGTAAAAATAGTAGAAAAAATAATAAAAAATATTGCCGAAGGTTTGAGTTAAATTCATCAAATAATTAAAAAGTTATTAGAATTTCAATTATTTGATTTGTGACGTCATATGCGAGCAGCATTCCTACATTGCGAATGGTAAAAAATCAATGAAATGTCATTTTCTCAGAAAATTGAAAATGGTTTTTACTGTTACTTTTGTATATCAATGGACAAATCATTTCACACCCGATCATGAAAAGAAAACAAAATTAAGTCATCAGGAACCATACAAAATTTGAAATTTATGCATTTCATAAATTACATAACACATGGGACAGCTGCTCGTTCATGACGTCACAAATCCAAAGCTTTGAACTCTAATAACTTTCTTACTCTTTAACGGATTTTCCTCAAACCTTCACCAATATTTTTTAATATTTTTTCTGCTATTTTTACAACAAAGTTTTCTTCAGGGTGAACTTCCCCTTATTTTAAGAGCGACTTTAAGAACGACTGGTGATCCTTTCTTGTGGTAATTGATATATTCGTCGGAGATTGTTTAGCGCGTAAGAAAGGATCACCAGTCGTTCTTATAGTCGCTCTTAACTTATGAATAGCTTTATGAATCACTGATCAGTAGTTTCTCACTGCTCACACAGGGGAAACTTTTGCACGTGCAGATTGAAAGCCATGATCAGGGATTTTATTATTGCTGTGGCAAAGTAAAAACCCCTGATCATGGGTTTGGGGGGGGGTGTTCTGGAGCACTTCGCCCTCCATAGGAGAGCGTTTCATGAAAGGACTTGTCGGACGTTTTATCATACAGGTCCCTTTTATCCGACAGTTACCTGTCAGCCAATCAGATCATGGAATAGTGTCAGATTTGATTTGATTTGATTTCATTGATTTCCGTTTCACAACATAAGAATGATAAATATAACATGACAAGGTCTAAAATACTGCAAAACATAAGAAAATATATGTAACATAGTCTTAGACTTAAGGAACACAATTCAACAAATAAAAAAAACCTAATATGACATTTGTATTTGAAAGTAAAACGGAGGGTCTTGCCGAAAAAAGCAGATCTGACAACTTGTCGGACAGAAAAATGTTGACGAAGCGGTCCCGAGGACGAAACTGCTGTTTTGGCTGACTGATTTTCGATGAAGGCTTCATGATTGGTCTTTATTATGAAGGGCAAATGACAATGTATTTTCTATTGTCTTGTAAGCGTTCTGATACCAATGCTAATAATCTCTAATGAAAATGACATGATGTGAAACGTAAAATCATGGAAATGGTCGTATACCTATGATAAAAAATGATGACAGAAAATGTTAATGCGTGGGAGTAAAATTGAAGCGATGCGTTGTTGGCTAGTATAGTATGCTTTGGACTTTGTAACAGATGGTCATGGGGTCGAATCCCAACCATGGGCAAGAAATGGATCTACATTGTTCTGCCCTCTGCACTGGTATTTTGAACATACACAGACGATTTATTAGAACGCTGCTGATAGACAATTATTGTATACGTGTACGTGATTGAAATGTTTATTTGGATTGATATAGAAATTGAAATTAAAACAAAATTGCAATTGAAATCAAAATTGAAATTGAACTTGAAAATAAAAATTGAAATTTGACTTGAAATATTTGAAAGTGAAATATTTGAAATGGAACTTCAAATAAAAAATAAAAATCTAAATCGAAATTAAAAATTTGAAATTGAACTTCAAATAAAAATAAAAAATTAAATCGAAATTAAAAATGAAATGGAAATGGAATCGAAATGAAATAGAAATAAAATGGAAATGAAATCAAGACTTACTAGTCCTCTCCCATATTTCCCCGGTCGGTAAAAGCCATTGAATAACTCCACCTTGCTGTAGGGTTCCTATTACGACACGCGCTCCATCTGTTATAATTATTAATTATATGATTAGAAATAGATGATTACGAATCAGTCTATAAATATGCCAGATGACCTTTTTTATAGATATTAAGCAGAATTTAAAGTTAGGTCGCATTAACGTCGTGGTTCATGCCTGTTTTACGTCGTATCACAATACATTTTAATACGTCTTTTAGCTCACTGAATGGCGACTTGGTGGAGTCTTTTTTCGACGTTTAGCAGAAAGAAGTGAAAGTAACGTCGTACTCATGTCGTGGTTGACCTCTAATTTACGTCGTGTAGTAATCCATATTTCACGTCCTAAAAAAGTCACTAAATGAAGATTTGATGACGCGTTTTGAATGTCAAATTGTCAAGAAGTGGTTAAATGACGTCGTACTCTGGTCGTAGTGTACGTCTATTTTACGTACTAATCAATTTATGTCTTAAAGTTTACTTGATAACGACGTCATGGCGTCTTTGTGACGTCTTGCAGAAATCGTTGAAAGAACGTTGTAATAATGTCGGTGTGTTCGTATATGTTAGAGGTCATAAAAATCTGTTTGCGGTTTGTTGGTCATTAAATGGCGACTTTGTAAAGTCTTTTGGACGTCTAGAAATCGACAAATTGACAAGTCATATATGGATTTTTCGATGTCGTATACGTATTTCGAAAAGACAATCATTTGCATGCACCAACACAAGACATCATTAAGACATCTATTTCGTTGTCATTTCCGTTCGTCGTGAAAGGGGTTTTGGGTTCCGAACCAAGTCAGGATTACGATATCAAAGAGGATCAGGATAGAAATGTTCCCTTCCACATTTCTAACTGTCATAAAAGTTCAATAGACTATACGCGTATGACGTCATAATCTCATAGCGCCCTCCCTAAAAGGATATAGGAATACGCGTAAACAGAGTCGTCAGAGATGCGTCAGCTGCGGATCACCAACGAATGCATGCAGTGGCTTCAGGTTTTAAAATGGCGTCGCAATGGCGTCAATGCATAAGGTTGATATGAATAAATTTTTCATATAATATATTTACCTCTTATTTGTTCAATGATGAACACACCAGTCCTGTCCCCGTCTTCCTGAAATCCTACTGGGCCCTATAGGTGCACAAATAAATACTATTATTGTAAAATTTATATAATACCTCAGTCACATTTGTTCTACGGCGACCGTACGGCGAGTCGAAAACAGCCGTTTTTATAACAGCTATGAAGTTCTCAAAACAAAAGAAATGAATAAACGGCTGTTTTCGCTGAAGGAAATGTGACAGAGGTATTAACGTGTAGGTTTAGTAACTTTGTTCTCTTTATTTGATACATATAATGATGATCATGATAATAATAGCAACATAAAAAAAATAATGTTGATAATAATATCACTCAATTTACATTCATATTTTTTATATACATGTAGAATTGAAGTAGCCTTACTTACATTTGTGTAGGCCCTTAGTTGTCTTTTTGATAAGCATGATAAATGAGATTCGTTGTGAGTGCTGTGGTCTGAACGGTAAAACTTTTCATCTCTCTCTCTCTCTCTATTCCTCATTTGGTCTTTTCCCCTTTTTTAATACACATTCAACTAGTTAATGCTTATGTCGTCATCCTGATGTTTTGGTCTATACTGTCTTTAAGAATATGTTTAAAAAGGAGCATGCACTCGACTAGCCCTGCTGCTTGTATAATAATATTGATTTGATTGAATGTATAAATTTGCAATTTCTTTGCATATTATATTAAAGGAGAATGAAACCATTGGAACAAGATAGCTTGTGTGAAAACAGAAAAATCAAAGAAACAGAACAATGAAAGTTTGAGAAAAATCGGACAAATAATGAGAAAGTTATGAGAATTTGAATATTGCGATAACTAATGCTATGGAGATAGCAAATTGGCAATGCGACAAAGAAGTGTGATGTCCCTTGTGAACAACTCTCCCCATTGCTTTAGTATATATTTCACTTGAATTGCCTCTTTTATCACATTTATCCATAAATCATACTGTTCTTTCTACATGAGGGCATGTAATACATATTTTTTAAGAATACATCATGGATAAAGAGTTTGCATCATCACAAGAAAAAGCAAAAAGAAACATTTTGAGGGTATTTTATAGTCCATCAAAGGGAAAGTTGTTCATCGGTGACATCACACATCCTTGTCGCATTGCCAATGTGAGGATCTCCATAGCATTAGTGATTGCAATATTCAAATGCTCATAACTTTCTCACTATTTGTCCGACTTTTCTCAAACTTTCTTTATTCTTATTCTTTGATTTTTCTGTTTCTACACAAGCCTATTTGTTCCAAAGGTTTCATTCCCCTTTAATATGTAAGAAAACGAATATCACATTAAATGTTTCTTTAAATTATAGTTAAACGAAATTAATAAATGGATTGAATTGCATACTAATAATGATAAAACTAATAATGAATGATAATAATACTGATAATAATGAAGATGATAATGATCATGATAGATTAATAATAGTATAAATAATGGTGGTGATGATGATGATATACATAACGCGTTTACACGCTTCATAAAGGTCGTCATCGCTCAAAAACTATTGATATTAATACCAACAGTTTCTTAGCGCCTGACAAAAATTTGTTACAAGAGTTTCATTATAATATTTTTCATAGGTGTATTAATTTTTATGCGCCTTATGAAGCCAGGTTGTTATTATTGTTGTTGTTACTAATCATATGATGATGACTATCATTATTTTCTTACTAAACTTTATTCTGTTATATGAATCACTCAATGAAAAAACGATGCGTTGGTTATTTTCCTTTCACAGTCCGAAATAATTAAATGATCTAATCATAAACGACAGATATGTTCCGATTTAAATGATCAGACGTTTGATGCGATTGTATTTAATAATATCTCGCGATAATTGATACGTGGCTGCGATGCTGAGAGAGAGAGTGTGTGTGTGTGTGTGTGTGTGTGTGTGTGCGTGGGTGTGTGTAAGGACTATGGGTGAGTGTTTGTGTGTATGTGTGTTGTGTGATTTGTATAAGTGTAGATGGGGTAGTGGTGGAGTGTGGGAGAGGGGAGAGAAATGGATGTAAAGGGAATAGGTTTTATATGAGAACATTCAATAGCTTCCTCTTTTAGCTTGCTCATTAATGACGATCGGAGCATCCTTTTATAATATGTCTCAGTAATGCTTGTTTCATCAGAATGCTGTCGTATCCTATTCAATATTGAATGTCATAATGATGGCGGTTTTAACCAACGTAACAGAATTAATTATGAGTGCATTCTATTAGAAATAAAATATTCAAAGATATTTTCCCCTCGTGATACTGCAAGTCGCACTTTCAGTGGAATCGTGTTCTTCTTAAAGGTATTGTTTAACTTTGTGAGCAGCCGATTAAAAAATTCTCAAACCAAGATGAAACATGTGTACAAGTGCATGTATTAGAAGTAATAAACCCTGAAAACAACCATTATTGAGAATGAACAGCTAAAACTACAAGGTAAACACCGATTTTGTAAATAGGCATCTTGTAGACGCCTAAATAATGCACATAAGTGTATGGGATGAAATTAAGATGGTGTTTCCGGTCACTTTATATTCCAATATTTGAAGCACTAAATAATTATTTTCGACCGCAATTTTTTCTGGGCTTCATTTTTGTAACATATATCACAGACACAGGTGACAAGTGTGACCTTCTAGCTCAGATTTTTTAAAAGTCAAACCAATGTTACCAATCACTTTAACACATATTATCTCTATGTGCTTGTCAAGAAAGGAAAATCCAATGCTAACTGATTTATTGTACAATTCTATTCTACTCTTTGATTCAACAATAAAAGTAGGAAATATGCTAAGTGGTTTACAAGTTACCTTAAAATAGAAATCGTGTTTTTTCACAAGGAAAGCCTTCTGCAAAAAGAAACTTTCTTTAGGGGTACCTCAAGGGGTCGTTCTTGCTCCCACGCTATTCTCGTCGTTTATAAATGATATCTCGAAATTAATTAAGTCAGATGTTATAGCAATTTATGCTGATGATGTTATTATATTTGAAACCGGAAAAGATGTTGAGACAAAAACATCTAAGTTGCGATCATATATACCCTTGATGACTGGTGTAGCTGATAAGCTTAACCATTAAAGGTAAATTTCGACAAAACAAAATGCATCTTTTAAAAAGAAAACACGCTCTCATGAAGTAATGAAGATGTTTATTGATGGGACTGAAATTGAGCAAGTTAAGTCAATATGTTATTTAGGTGTTGTAATACATAAAAATCGTAAATGGGACATTCACGTCAATATCTTATGCAAATCCATTGGATTCAACATCCGTTCCCTCTGAAAATTAAGAAAGTCTTTATGTACTTCTTTATTGAACACTATTTATAAATTTTCAATACAACCCTGCATCAACTATGGACTACCTGTTTTGGGGAATACTCCTGATAAAAACGGGCAGCTTTATTTGGTATCAACTTAAAGCCTAGACATCGGGGGAAAATGATGTTGATAGAATTTAGACGAAAATCCAAAGTTTCTAGTGTAAATGCAAAAAAAAATCTTGGATTATCAGCCTATTTCGAGGAATAATCATCCTATTAATCATCTGAAATGTGTCTTTTATCTACTTTAAACAATTTTACACGAAAATAAAACATATCAGAATTATGTGGGAGCCATTTTAGATTCCTACATGAAAAACCTCATGTGAAATGGCCTGTTTTTCAACTAGGTTGTCATGTACGCGCCATTTTGCCAAATATCACATTTTACGATTTGAGGTAGGAAATTAACAACCTTTATGCACATTCCTGGATGAAATATTTTGCTAAAGTATTCTTCTAGGTGCTGTCTTTCAGTTGGCATGAAAAAATAAATGAAAAATCTGAAATTGCCCAAAATGACTTTTGGAGCACTTTTGTTTCGCCCGGCCCACTGTGCAGCCCCTATAGTCTCACTCTGCTTTGCAGGTGAGACAAAAATCCTCTCCGAGACCTTTTGGAAAGTGAAAAAACAAATCTAGCTGGGATTCAATAATTTATCCTGGTGAAATGAAACAAGTTATGATGGCGCAATCACATTTCCCGTACGGCGGCCGTAAGGCGAATCGATAACAGCCGTTTTAATGTTTTTTTGTACCAGCTACATAGGCCCTATTAGTTTAGCTGGACCAATCGGCAGAACAGTTGTGCTGTAGTGGCTCAGCTGAGTAGGGCGATCTATCCAATGTTATTTCATGTATTATACTTTGTTGTAATTTTTATATGTATTGTTTTTATATTGGTAAATCAAATCATATCGAATCGAATTGTTCGAATAACACGGCTGTTTTTCCACTCGCAAATGAGACTGCAGCAATAACTTACCGAGACACCGTAAAACTGCGATTCCAGAATGTGATCGTAAAATATATCGGTGGTTTCTCTGTCCTCATACGTGTATTCATGGAGGGTTTTATTACCAATGTACGCCCGAGATGAGTTCAATCCAAAACCGATGGCCCATATTCCATCGTGGGCATTAGCAGCAACATCCCGGCTGTTGAGCGAGACCCTAGACCCCAGGTGCCGGGACATCTCCTCTCGGAAAGACACAGCCGTCTTCTTTGGCAAGGGTTGGAAGAATTAGCAGCGTGAAATGAAAAGGAAAAATAACCACTGTTGCTTTCTCTAACGTACACCAAAATAATTAATTCGATATAACAATATTTGAAAATATCCAAATTAATTAATTGGATATTACAATATTTGAAAATAATGCTCTTTTATTGAAGTTGTTTGATAGACATTAGTATTGCACATTTATAAAATATTTAAACATCATTGGATGATCTAAGTTAATATCTGCTTAAAATTCATTATTGCTGATCGTGGTCTTATTGGTTAAGACTCGACTTTCAGTCTAGGGGACGTGGATTCGAATCCCAGCCATTTACGTGTTTTCCTTCACAAAAAACTTACCCACTCATTGTGCGACACTCAACCCAAGTGAGGAAAATTGGTACTGGCAGGAAATATTTCCTCCAAAACCTGTGAGCTCCGGAATCGACAGACTAGCTTTGCCGGTGATATGCACCTTGAGCCCCCCCCCCCCGGGGGGAGTCAAATATATTGCTGTACACGCGCGTGACCAAAAAAAAACCTGTTTAAAGGGGTGTTTTCAGTTTAGGACGCGGTCTGCGCGTGGACTCATTAAGGGTATCAAAAACACCGATTTTAATTTAAAAAAAATAGGTAGTTTTGAAAAACTGATCAATTGCCAATCGCAGGGTCAAACGTATTTAGGGTACGTTTTTTTCCAAAGCTTTTTTTCTTAAAGACTATAGCCAAACGTATTTAGGGTATGTTTTTTTTTCCCAAAGCTTTTTTTTTTCTTAGACTATAGCCAAACGTGTCTAGGGTATGTTTTTCCCTCCAAGCTCTTTCCCCGGGGTCATATTCTGGCAACAACTTGTTTAGGGGCCAAAATGTGTAAATAAACCCCGCCTACAACTTGTTTGGGGGGGTATTTTGCACACAGAGCAAAACTCGTCTAGGGAGTGTTTGGAAATAATTTGGCCACGCGTTTGTACAACAATATATTTGACTCCCCCCCCCCCCGAACGGGATCTTGAGCACCTAACAAGGTGGATACGTGCGGTTTACAAATCATATAAATTTGATCAATCAATGAGTGTACCTGTGCTGTAACAGCAGCACTCTTCTTCCTCGCGTACATACTGAAGTAGACCGTGATGACGCTCTGCAGAACAGCCATCATATCATCATCGGAACATCCAAGATTCTCAGACTTATCGGATGTTCTCCACCAGTTACTTTCGAGGAATCCCCGAAAGATGAAGATATGTTTCGGACCGTACAGCTGACGAATGAACGCCTTCAGAAAATAATAATAGAGAAAAATGACGATGTTAATGACAATGATAATAATGATATTCAATTCAATTCAATTCTTTTATTTCATTTCCATTCAAAACATAATACAAAGTAATATAAAACAATACAAATCAAATACAATTTTACAGAAGGGCATTCTTACTTCGTAAAAAAACAGTATAATATAGAACATGTAGAACATAAATGGATATGGAAATGGAAATGAGGGGGATCCACTAAAAAGCAAAGCTTGTAAAATTGTGGATCCCCCTTGGAAAAGAAGAAATTATAATCGACTTACTATATCCGTACATGCATATATTACAGGAAAGAAAAAGAGAAAAAAGAAATCATATTGACGGAAACATAATAACTGAACAAATGCAAAGTTTTTCACACAAAGAGGTCTTCGTTGTAAAGGATATGTTGCGCAAGACAGGAAAAAAAACAGAGAGATAATGATAATATCATCATCATCATGATTATGCTCAGGGCCGGATCTAAAGGGGATATCGTTGGTAAAACGTACTGCGCACCTGTCCGGAAAAAGGAGAAAACGAGGAAGGGAAATATAAAAGTAGGAAGGGCAAAAAAAGGAAAGAAAAGGGGAAAGAGAAAGAGGGTTAGAAAAAAAGAGAAAGGGGAAAGAAATTGGCAAAGAGAAAGAGAAAAACAAAAGGAAAATAAAATGAGGACAAAAAAAAATTAGGAAAAAAAAAAGATAGAAGATGACGAGGTATAACTAGAAGTGGCTTTGAAGTAGTAACCTATGAAAGTGTCGATGTAATCCCAGATGCTAAGTTGGGAAAATCATAAACTGTCGGGCCATGTAAAACAATTCAAACAACCTACAAATCAACGTCTTCGGCGAATGATAATGATAATAATAATAAACAGTTATTGTATATCGCACATCACAATTATGAATAATGTCTCTATGCGCTTCCAAAGGACTTGGATATTATTACCCAAGCTGTAGCCTGGCAGCCGTAATTACTAAGATTACAGTGCACAAACATTTCAAGGAATAAATTCCTGCCAGGTACAAATTCACCTAACCTGGGTTGAGTGCACCACAATGTGGATAAATTTCTTGCCGAAGGAAATTACGCCACGGCTGGGATACCTTTGTTATCAAGAAAATGATCGACTTCTTAAGACGCAGTCGGTCTACATCTTGAGGCTTACAGATTATCGGTAGGTTCATGGCAGGGCGGGGTATCGAACTCACAACCTTAAAATTATGATTCCCATGCTCTAACCACTAGACCATATGACCAGATTACACCTATAGGTGGTGCACCTTGGCGCTGTGTAGCATATTCTGATGGCTTGATTACAAAGTATGCAAGTAGACGGATATATATAAGTTAGAGCAAATTAACGAGCATCTGGTAAAAAAAATTATGCCAGTCAGACTACGGCACAACAGCCATACAGACATCATTTTTAAACCCTTACATCTTAGCTTTCTCAATTGCTCGGGGAAAATATATTTTCCGCCACCAAAGAAGATAATCAGCAAAGGCCTTGGCCCGTCTTACAAAGAATTACGATTGATGAAATCTATCTGAACTGTATGGAAATCTATCCATACCAAACAGTTTTTTTCTGCAGAAAATTTGCATAATCTCCTTAATAAGAAAAAAGAATCACACTGGATCTTCATGAACACGATGAATGTATGAATATACATCATATCTAAAAATATATATTTGGAAAAAATTCTATATCAGCTGTTGACCTTCTGTTTCTGTTTGTGGTAACTCCCGTAGGAACTCGGCAGGACAGCATTTTGATGGTGAGCGCCAAGCTGGTATAATTACCTATGAAACATTTAACGTCTAGCTTAACTAGTTAAAGTGGCTGACGTTAAAGACGACAGATATCACTCTCGGGCCTTTTTTTATCAAAGTGGAGACAATGACAGAAGCTGGGCTTCGAACTCACAACCTTGCGATTATGAGTCCAATGCTCTAACCACTGGACCACACGACCCGTAAATGAAAGGAAGTGACCACAAGACCCGTCCATAGTTGTGATTGATCGGATCAATTTCAATGGTTAGACAGAGTTTTTTTTCTCAATAATTCAAATTAATCCATTTATAATTATGTATCTGATTAATATTTCACCCCATAATAATGTTATTTTTTTGTATTATGAATTCATATTGAAGATATTCTGTATAGACCAATTTCACGGCCGGTTTATGTATTTGGCCCTCTATCGGCGACGCCATTGCTGCGGTGGGCAAGTGCGCTGACCGCGATTAGCTCTGTGTACAAATTCAATAAAAGATTACAGATAAGCTCTGATATTGTGTCATTAACTTCATCATAAATCAATAAATTAAGCATGGACCCCTGGGTAGACGATGTGAGACAATGGCCATATCTGACCGATGAAGGTATGATGAATTTTTGCACTTTGGCTACTTTTTCCCCTTAGTTTTGTCAGTAAAAGTGAGTTGATGATGACCAAGAATCGCTGTTGGTTTTCATCAGGGAGCTCACTTCTTGTTGCTAGTAAATTGTGTTAGAGTAGCGGGAGAGTGAACGAGACATAGAGTGAGAGAGGGAGAGAGGATGAGAGAGGGGGGAGAGAGTATGTGTGAGAGGAGGGGGATAGTGAGAGGGGAGAGGGGAATAGTGAGAAAGGGGGGGGGGCTAGCGAGAGAGTGTGTGAGAGAGGGAGAGAGAGGGATAGTGTAATACAGAGAAGGGGATAGTGAGAGAGAGAGGGAGGGATAGTGTGAGAGGGAGAGAGAGAGAGAAAGAGAGAGGGACTGATATTTCCATCTAAGCATGATCAAATAAATCCCCCCTCCCTCCCCCCCCCCCCCCACAAAAAAAAAAAACACCACCACCACATTTTATGCAGGCCTATAAGTATCCAAAAGGAGGGGGCAAGGCAAGAGAATAAAACAGAGAGGAAGGAAGAAAGTCCTTTCTGTTGATGTTTTTTATCCACTGGCGACGCATTCCTTCATCACGGCCTGGAAACCTATGCAGGGAGTACGGCTTCACACACAAACAGGCTTCATGAGTCTAAGGCGAGTGAATTTCACATTCACTTTGCTTCCAATCCTGAAGCTTTCTCCAATTGTTGTGGCAATTGAACACAGCACAGCTGCGACCTGAACTTCTCCGATAAGAAATCTGCTCAATTGGTCCAAAATAAAAAAAAATCGAACGAATGTACCAAATACCCTATTGACTTGTGTACTATAAAAGTTGATTCGCCCACCGCAGCATGGCGACCAGTCTGCTGCCCTCTCACGTTGTGAAATTGGTCTATATTTCCAACTTATCATTTGACAATTCGTTATCATTTGTATAAACTTAACTTTTTGTATTATCACCTGGTAATATTATGTTTTATGTATTGGGTGCCTTTTACTTTGTACACTCTAAAAACTGCGGTGTTTAAACTGACACCAATTGGTGTTAATAGAGGACCACACCCTGAGGTGTTAAAATTACACCCTATAGAGATTAAACATAACACCAAAGAGTGTAAATGTAACAACAAAAGGTGTTGTAATAACACCTATAGGTGTAAAACTAACACCACCAATTTAACACCGGTGTAATTAAAATAACTGGTGTGGTCCTGTATGTACACCGGTTAACACCACAGTTTTTGCTGTGTACATTTTATTCATGGCACGGCCCCAATGTAGATCATACTCTGTAACTGTTTGGGTTTTTTACCGTGTGAAAATAAAATTTATCTATCTATCAAATTCATTGTAAGACGGGACCCTTGTCCTATTATACTCAAACCCGAGAATTTTAATATTGCAAATCAATGTTCACCACCACTAAATGAAGACATTTTTTTACAAAGTTAGTTGAAAAAACCGTAATGGCAGGTTTTCTGGAATAAAGACAACGAAATTAAAACGCTTTTTCGGGGAACTCTTCATGAAAATCAGACAAACGGTTAAACGTTTGTGATTTTCTTTTAATGAACTACGATTACTATATCTGGAGCGTTGTGGCCGAATGGATTTGTCTCCGGACTTTGAAACAGAGGGTCGTGGGTTAGAATTCAATTCATTACCGTCCTTCCTCCTTTCTCTTAAACAATCCCTCTTTGCCACAAGATAAGAAGTAAGACTAATTTTAACTTCATTTTTGTTTGGGCTTCTTAAAATTATTATACTCTTAATTATATTCCTTTCTATTAGATATGCTTACATTAATAATTACTGTGTTTATCTCCATATTGACAGATTAGATCAGAATAGTAATAAAATACTCATAATCGTTTTTTTTTCATCAGTCGACTTATTAATGACCAGTAGACTACCTTTCTGATTGTTGCTTTCAATCATTATCTAGTTGTAAACATCAATCAGCATCTGCATTTCATTATTATTTTATAGAAATATCGCCAAACATTGGGCTAGATTATTTTATGTGCAATTGTTTTCTAAGTTGATTTGTACGCAGTGCTCCTATTGGGGGGGGGGGTGATATGCTTCTGAGCAACAGCTATTTATTATGCTTTTATCACCCCTGACCAGCATGTAGCACTGCTCCATTCTGTATTGTTTCTTTTTACCATGTATAATGTCATCTATTCTTGTATCATGATTTGGTCAAATAAATAATAATAATAATAATGATACTAATAATAATTCCAGCCATGGCATAATTTCCTTCAGCAAAAAACTGATCCACAATGTGCTGCACTCAACCCAGGTGAGGTAAATGGGTACCGGTAGGAAGCAACTCCTTAGGAAGCTGTGTGCGCTATGAACGCCTAGCTTAGCCGGGTAATATAGGAGCGCCTTGAGCACCTAACAAGGTGGATATGTGCGCAGTATAAATACCCTATATTATATTATTTTTATTAGTATTATATCACTGCAAAAGAAAATGTCATAGTGAGAATAACCTCTGACTCATAGCTCCTATCCATATTTTCTTATCATAGATACACTGTAATAAACAAAAGTCTTACAGAAAAAAATTGTAATACGAAAAAGGGTTTGTGCATCCTGTTAATGTGGTTTTATTACAGGAAATTTGTAAATAAAGTCTCGACGTATACCAATTTTTCCATATCACAATGTATGATGGCAGGAACTTATCTGTTTTTTTTTTAGGGGAAAAAATATAATAGTGTGCATATATACGTATTCGAAATGACACATTTCATTCCGATTAGATCAATTGCATGCATGGTTATCAATATGCATATGAGATGACAACCAACATCAGTGAATCTTTCTTTGCGGTTTAAACAAATTAAATTATTATCGCCAGAAGAACATAATTGCGAACACTCGTTTTTCCAATGCACAATACGGAAAAAGGATGCCGGATTGCCATTTGTCAGCATAAGAAACGGAAGGGAAGTGTCATTTTACCCCTTGTCGGCGGTAAATTATCTGTACATAAAATGTTTTCCTTTTGGACTGAAACTCTGATCAGCATTGGATTAAGGTACAAAATCTTAAGTTATAATTTTTTCCCCAAATATTCAACCCATCTGTTTTATTTTGTGTGTGTGATAGCCCACCTATAAGTCGAATTATTGAACCTGTTTTATTTTTCTCTCTCTCTATCTCTTCTACCTTCCTTAAACCTATCTAGGCCGGGGGGGCTCGGAGGCCCCCCCCCCCTCAACGAGTCGCGCGATATTTTCGCCGCGCAAAATTTTTTGACCGCGCTGCTCATTGAATTTTTACTTTCAAGTCTTGCGCAACTTTTGAGACCAATTTTGCATCACCCGGGTACGCGGTTCCGAGGTTATGCAACGTTATGTAAGTGCATGTCAGACAAAAAATTGCTCAAACACGTGATTTCGTGTACAAAGTCAATGTAAATTGTGTTTTCAACCAAAAATCATAAATGTATGATTATTTTTAGTTTTGCTGGCCTAAATCTATGTATTTTTATGCTGTTTAATATCTTAGAAGAGTCCCCAATGACTTTCATTGAAAAAAAAATAAAAAACAAAAGGTCTAAAAAAGAAAGAAATACATAAGAAATTGCAAAAAACAATATAATACATACGAAATTGATCTGATATCACAATTTTTTTCATTGACACAAAGAGTTTCTATGCCAAAAATTAGAACATTTGGAGCTTTATTTATGGAGTTAGAAGAAAAAGTATGATTTCGCTTACTAATTGCGCATAAATTAGCATAATTACGTAATAATGATTTCCATGATATAACTTACTATACAGTTTTGTAGATTATATATATCCCAGACAACCTGCGTGCCAATTTTCGGCGCGATCGCGCGGTCGACGGCCGAGATGTCAAGGGGGGCCTGGGAGCGCCCCCCCCCCCGACCATATGAACTCCCAAAATACCCCGGCCTAGATAGGGTTAATGTAAAATACTGCGTTAATATGCATAGTGATTATTGCTACCATAACGGATGTATGGAATGCTCCATTGTTGATGGCATTTTTTGTTCCTTTGCTCATGTAAGCAAGTCTCTATCTAAAGCCTCTTGTTTTATATGTTAAGGCAAATTCAACTACTCATTCTCATTCTATGATTACTTTTTGTTCGCAATCAATATCTTATGTCTTTGTAATTTACTTTTTATGTACATTTCAACCTGCCTTAAACCAGTATAGGTTCATAGACCTGGTTTCGCTTGTTACTCTTTTATTGTTTCACTTTGTTCATTTGTATGCTGTTTTTCTTTAAAATAAAGAAATGATTAAAATCAATCAATTCTCAAGAACACAAAGTCGTGTATTACGATACTTCTCTCATTAGGAATTATTCACTTATTTCCTACCTCATCAACACGTCTGCTACTTAATACACTCTAAAACAAATCAGTCAAACGTGACTAGTTAATAGGGTCAGCTGGGTGCAACTGTTATTCTAGTCATATTTGACTATTTTCTAGTCATATTTTACTAGAACAGAGTTATTTCTGACTAGAATATATGTCAGAAATGTGACTAGTGATTGCCATATCAGTTGCTCCCAGCTGACTACTGGTCTAGTCAATTTGACTGATCTGTTAGCCTGGCATCCGGGGTGTCTTCACAACTGATTTTTATTTTCTTTAAAGGTTCCGTCAATAGTCTTTCTCCCTCGTGTTATTTTTTCATCCTCATTTTGTGATTTAATGTCAAAAACTCGGTTCAAAGTAAATTTACTACCCCCCCCCCCCTCTACTTTTACATTTACGAAATGCTGAAGTTTCCTCTGACTCTCAAAACATAATTGTAAGACCCTTCCGGCTTTTTCAGTGCCGCCCGCCTCCTTCTAAATCCAGGATTTACCTTTGCAAACAATATTGTATGATGTTAATATTGGTGAATAATTCAGAACATATTTTCCAGAGTAAACCCTTTGAAAATATATCAGCCTACGAATGAGCATTAATCGAAACATGATGAAATTACTGTAATAGAGATAAAAACTTATTATTCATATGGACTGTAAAAACTGCGGTGTTAAAACTGACACCAGTTGGTGTAAATAGAAGACCACAACTTGAGGTGTAAAAATTACACTCTAGAGATTAAACATAACACCAAAGAGTGTAAAAGTAACAACAAAAGGTGCTGTAATAACACCTATAGGTGTAAAACTAACACCATCAATTTAACACCGGTGTAAAATAACTGGTGTGGTCATCTATGTACACCAGTTAACACCACAGTTTTTGCTGTGTGGGAGGGATAGCCCTACCTACCTGGCACAATACTTTTCTCGCAGTATCCTCTGAGAAGCTAGCAACCATAATCCGTGCATCTTTTTGCTGAAGGAAAAGAGTATAAATGAGGGAAATGCCATAAATCAATAAGCATTACATAAGTCTTTATACATCAAACTTATTATTCAATAGCAAGGAATTATGTATGACGGTAAATTCTTATTGTCATGTCAATGTTTGCCTTTCATGTGTCTTTTAGCCCTTTGATTTTTCAATTTGTCATCTTGTGCACCACCCATCATGCCCATGGCTCTTGGAAACGGGGGTGTTGTGAGTGCTCGGGTTTGAAGCACCCCCAAGAATTTCTGGGGTGCTGCATGTGGTGTTCTACATAGGGAACACCCCCCTGGAATTATGGTAGGTGTGTCAAAATGATAGGGGATGAAATGTTACCAACATGGTCTTAATTTCCATTTCATTTGTAGTGTACTGCAATTCAATTCAATTCATTTATTTTCCTCTTTCATTTCTTTTTCATATTTACAATGATAGTTCAATGTATATGCACCACATACAATTTTAACATTTTTCTTAAATACAATAAGATGAAATCGAAAGGAACGGAGGACGACTTAAAAGCAGAACTTGTTTGGTAAAGGGCCCCTTTTCTAAGAACATTATATAATTATGGCAAACGTAAGTAAAATAAGAAAAATATAATAAATAAATGAATGAATAAATAAGTAAATGAATATAAAAAAAATAATTCAAATGAATACATATAGATGAAACAAACAAATAAATAAATAATAAGGATAAAAAGTATTTACTGTACACTATAAATACATGTATAAGTTAAAAAGGATACCGGTGAATTATGCATCAAAGAACAATTAAAGAACGTTTAAAACATTTGGATACTACACTCTGAATTACTATCTAATATCATTCAAATTTAATTTTCTATATGATGAAAATGGCCTTTGCAGACCTCATTCTTGTTATCGATTGAATATTCCACGCTAGATAAATGCATACAAAAATATTACATGCATATTTTCTCTTACCTTTAATCTACTGATTACCCCAGCCGGATCGTAATAAAATGACTGCCTGGATACTAATGTGAAATTCTGATATTCTAACAGTCCGTGTAAATCCTCCATAATCTGTATTTAAAAAAGGAAATGTGGTATGCTCGTCCGTAATGAATTAAAGGACAAGTCCACCCCAAAAAAAGGTTGATTTGAATAAAAAGAAAAAAAAATCCAACAAGCGTTACATTGAAAATTTCATCGAAATCGGATGTAAAATAATAAAGAAAGTGATGACATTTTAAAGTTTCGCTTAATTTCACTGGCTGGTATGCAAATGAGGATACTATGACGTCATCCACTCACTATTTATTTTCCATTTTATTATATGAAATATTCTAATTTTCTTCTCAAATCTATAAAAAATGAAATATTGTATATTTCAAACAATAAAAAAGAAAAGAATTAGTGAGTGATGGACATCATCGACTGAGTCACTGAGTTGTGCATATTACTGTTTTGTGAAAAATAAGTGAAACTTTAAAATGTCTTAACTTTCTTATTTTACATCCGACTTTGATGAAATTTTTCAGCACTATGCTCGTTTGATTTTTCTCTGTTTATTCAAGTCAGCATTTTCCTGGGGTGGACTTGTCAGTTCATCTTTCTTACCTCCATGAAGAAACCCTTGTATCTTTAATATATTCTGATCATTTTTATAACTTGAGCTTCGGACAGTATGAACAGGAATTACACTTTCAGAAAAATTATTTAATTCTCTGTTATTTTCTATATATTTATTTATTTATTTTATTTATTATTTTTATTTATTATCATTATTATATTTTTATGGGGGGTAACCTTACTGGTGTTTTTTTATGTAATCTAAATTTAATCACAGTTTGCATCGGCGTCTGTTCCTGGAGAAATATTTATTTCCAGAAAAAAAACTTTCGTAAGTAACAAAGCATAGTTGAAAATTTAAAAAGCAAATCAGATTAAGTCTAATTTAATTAGACTCAAGCGAATTCGTATCATAACAAATGAATATAATTAAATAAAACTGAATTTAAAAAATCAAGATGATATAAAATCATACCAAATCAAATGAAATCTTACCCCAGCGTGTGGCTCAGTAGCTTCAGTAATGGTAGATATCTTCTTCCAACCAAATCGTTCACAGATTTGAAGTTTGACCTTGTTAAGGTCAGATGAACTTCCCATTGTTCGTATGAAGTATGGGTAGAGAAGATGGTTCGATAGACCTATTGCAGAGTTGGCAAAACCCATCTGTAGTGGAGAAAAATGAGGTAAATTGCCAATTCGTCCACTCAGCACCTGGTCTACTTTCATGCAGTCTAATGCCATTCTGTCTACCAACCATTTGGTCCAATCATCACTTCTACTCACCGTTTCGTCTATGACTATTTCGTTTCATAACCAGTTGGTCTGATATTTCATTTTCATTCATTTGGCACAATTAACACTAAGCCTAATTAGACTAAATGGTATATAGACTAAATGGCTATTAGACCAACCGGTTATTAGACGAAATGGTAGTGGACGAATTGGCAATTAAACCATGTGGTTAGTGGACGAACCTATGGTAGACCAAATGACAGTAGACGAATGGGCATTTGGATGGATTGGCATTAGACGAATTGGAAATAAACCAAGAATGAATTCCAAGAGCTCAGGGAGTAACTGTATCTTATTTGTCATTATTGTTCGACTTTATTTATTCACAGTCGAAAAATAAGATATAATAGATGCCTGGAATCAGCATATAGCTGTTTTTCAGCGAGGACTTGAGCAAAAGAAAATATACGATTGCAACATTTGTAAATAAAAAAAAATACACAAAAAAAGATAAATAATTAACATAGATATATATGACAAGAACATCATCATAGAGGAAAGTATGGAAACATTAGTAAACAAAATTCAAAAGGAAATAAACCATATCAAGATAAAAGAATAAAAAGAGAAATTACGTTTAATAATAAATGAAAGAAAGAAGTGAAGTTATTTTATTGATTTATTGTAAAGTGTATTGGTTTATTTCGAATTAGTCTAATGCCAATACGTCCAGTTGCCAACTCATCTACTATCATTTGGTCTACCATCAGTTCGTCCACTCACCACATGGTCTACTTTAGTTTAGTATAATGCCATCCCGTCTAATAACCAGTTGGACAAATAGTCGTTTGGTCCATATACCATTTGGTCTAATTAGACTTAAGTGTTAATTGTGCAAAATAAATGAAAAGAAAATGGGTATTAGACCAACTGGTTATTAGACGAAATGGTAATAGAGGAACTGGTGATTAGACGTAGTGATGATTGGACCAAATGGACGTTAGACGATAATGTTGATGGACGAAATGTCATCAGACTAAATAAAGCTAGACCGTGTGGTGAGTGAACGAGTTAGTAATTTACCGTGGTTTTGGACTTCGTCGACGAAAATGTGTTGAACAATATTTGTGCGATTTCTTGGAAGGGATATGCATGGAAATGAGGAAATAGAATAAAGGTGTGTATAAGGACGAAGGGGCGAGTGAGTGTGCGCGATGAGGTATGTGTGCATATGTGGCGTGTGTGTGGGTGGGTTCTGATTTAGGGTGTAAGGGGACGGTAAATGGGTGGTGGGTGTGTTTGTGTGTAGCGGACGTGAGTGTTAGTTGTGTGTGTATGTACGATAATTAAGTGATGCGGGATGAGTAAAACGTGTGTGAGGGAGAGGGGGCGGGTGTGGGTGAGTGTGTGGAAGCGGTGACTGAATGGCTAAATGGAGGTTGTATTATTGAGATTAGTGTGTGCTTATCGATATCTGTATAATGATAATAATAATATAGGGTATTTATATTGCGCACATATCCACCTTGTTATTATTCGAAGTAAGAATGCCCTTCTGTAAAATTGTATTTGATTTGTATTGTTTTATATTACTTTGTATTATGTTTTGAATGGAAATGAAATAAAAGAGTTGAATTGAATTGTTAGGTGCTCAAGGCGCTCCTATTACCCGGCTAAGCTAGGCGTTCATAGCGCACACAGCTTTTTAAGGAATTAATTCCTACCGGTTCCCATTTACCTCACCTGGGTTGAGTGCAGCACATTGTGGATCAGTTTCTTGCTGAAGGAAATTACGCTATGGCTGGGATTCGAACCCATGACCCTCTGTTTCAAAGTCTGAAGACTAATCCACTGGGCCACAACGCTCCATACGTATATGAAGAGTTTACTTGCAAAAGGGGTTAAGTCCACTTTGGACCATTCCGAGAAAAAACATGTTTTTTATTCTGACTTATTGCTATATTCTTATGAGAAACTAAATTGTCATGATGTACTACTCTATCTTGTGAACATAAAATGGGGTATAAAAGAAATCTTCCTGTCTTCAATTTTTTTCAATATTTTTTTTTCATTATCATTGTGGACCTAACCCCTTTGCAAGTAAACTGATATAAATCAAATCTCTTTTGATTAAAAAAGTGATTTTTCTTTGCCACTTTCATTCACGTTTTCATTTGAATTTCAAATTGTCTTTGGTATCATCAGAGTGACTAAAATTTAGAGGTTAAGAGACAGAAAAACGTTTATGAAAAATAGACCTAACCCCTTTTGACAAATGAGTTCTTCAGAAGAGTTTAGTTGCAAAAGGGGTTAGGTCCACTCCAAGAAAATCATTTCTTATAATTCTCCCATATTGCAATATTCTTATGCGAAACTGAATTTTCATTATACCCTACCATGAGAACATAAAATTCGTTATAAGAGAAATCTACCTGTCTTCATATTTTTTTAAGATATTCTTTAAAAAAAGCTGTGTGGATTTAACCCCTTTTGCAACTAAACTGAAATGGACCTAACCCCTTTTGAAAAAAAAGTGATTTTTCTTTGCCATTTTAGTTCACTTTTTAATAGGAATTTCAACATTTTCTTTGGTATCATCTTAAAGAGCTACTTAAAATCTACACATTAAGACATATAAATCAAATTTGATGAAAATGGACCTAACCCCTTTTGCGAGTGAGCTCTTCATATGGGAGAGGCGGCCGGGTGTGGATATTGGTGTGGGTGTAAGGAGTGGCTTATAAGAAGAATGGGTGTGAGTGGGCGCGCTGATGAGTGTATGAATGTGTGGGCTTGGGTGTGTGTATCTGCGGGTTTGAGGGTGCGTGTGTGTGCGTTAGTGGGATAAACATGTGTATGGGGGTGTGTTTCAAACCCAAAAGAACCTGAACAGGTCCCCTATGTACTCAGCGGTAATTCAAACAAATTATACCAGCTTCTAATTCGGCCCACTTACCTGGATAATGCCCCATTGACCGGTTACAGCGGCTAAAATCTTGGTCGTATCAGCTTCAATACTTCCTACAAATGCTACCATGGACGGTTTGGACAGAATCATCTCGTACAACAGATTCAGCGCAAGAGCGGTAGAGCCCTGTTAAAATAGATAAATGGTAAGGAAAATATCAATTTTTTGGTGCGTAAGGCAATATTTTATTTTTACATGTTAAATACATACATAGTTAGCACCCCGCCATCATCCATGTGGGAGGCGGCCTCTTTCCCTGCTTTTGATATATTAAGATAAGTTTAATATAGAACCCGTTAAAAATGTTGATTGTAAAAAAATGGCAGCATGTTGATGTTTCGTTGGTTTTTGTTTTGCTTTTCCTATAATGCATTTTTTTTTCAATTATTGATCAATCTTATAAACTTGGCCATACGCAGCAGGGGTGGACCCCCCCCCCCCTCTTTCTCCCTAGAGTTGCCAAAAGTACTGTATATTCATTTTATGAATAAACAGAAAGTTTTCAGCTCTAATCAAACAAATATTCAACAAGAAAAGCTTGGTTGATTCATTTTCTCCCCTACAAAAAACTGGGTTCTACAACAAACTTATCAAACTTCACAAGCGCACTACACAAACCCCACTCAGTCAAAATGAACAAAATTTTGACACGGGGGACACAGGCTAACTTCAATAATCTTTAATATGCACCTGTCAATAATTAAGAGATTGGTTTAATCACAAAGAGGCTATAACCCCTCAAATCAATTGGTTCCAGAATCCAAAGTCACAAGATGGCAAAAGAAAGACAAAAGAAAAATCGCAATATTTCAGAATCATTGTATTTAATGCCTTATGTTTAAAGAACAAGTCCACCCCAACAAAAAGTTGATTTGAATAAAAGGAGAAAAATCCAACAAGCAAAACATTGAACATTTCATAGAAATCGGACGTAAAATAAGAAAGTTGTGTCATTTTAAAGTTTCGCTTAATTTCACAAAACACTTATATGCACATCCTGGTTGGTATGCAAATGAGGAGACTATGACGTAATCCACTCACAATTTCTTTTGTATTTTATTATATGAGATATGAAATATTCTAATGTTCTCCTCATTGTTAATTGATGCAACGATTAATTCCTCCCTGAACATGTGGAATTAGCATTGTTTAATACTATATGGTTCAGTTGGTCCTTATTGTCAAATCTTTAAAAAATGAAATATTGTATAATTCAAACATTAAAAAACGAAAGAAATAGAGAGTGATGGACATCATCGACTGACTCACCAAATTGTGCATATAACTGTTTTGTGAAAAATTAGCGAAACTTTAAAATGTCATAATTTTTTGATATTTTGATAAAATTTTCACCACTGTTCTAGTTTCATTTTTCTCTGTTAATTCAAGTCAGCATTTTCCAGGGGTTGACTTGACCTTCAAATCTTCCCTGATATTCACTTCATATAAATTTTGAAACGTGTTATAATGAGAACAGTGGCTGATTACCGGCTTACATACTTCATTTTTGAGCCCGAAATAGAACTTTCTCAAGAGATTAACTTCATTTCGTTTATCGCAGTATACCTGCTAATTAACACCCACATGGAGAGTTGATTAGACCAACAACAAAATCCCTGACGGATTACACCATTCAATCTCAAAGGTCGACTGACCCTTACGGCTTCATTTTGTGTTTAGCATGTTCAAGTAACGATGTCCGCTGGGCCCTGATAAATGTTCTGGCACAATGAGTGAGGGCCATTAAAGATTAACAAACACAGATGCGTAAACATTGATTTCTTTTTGCTTCGGTGTTTTCTACCATTAGTGATTGCAATATTCAAATGCTCATAACTTTCTCATTATTTGTCTGATTTTTCTCAAACTTTCTTTATTCGTATTCTTTGATTTTTCTGTTTCTACACAAGCCTATTTGTTCGAAAGGTTTCATTCCCCTTTAACTTAATAATGTGATGTGATATTTCTTGCAGCGATACATGTTTTTGGTCAATATGGCGGTGCATACGACTATTGGTCCCTGTTTTTTTCTATTCGCTTGAATTGACTTTATATCTCTTTTGATTGTAACGTGACTCCAGTCATGCGCAGTGTCTTTACTGTAACATGTTTAACTTGGCTATATTATTTTCTTATTTTTTTCACTTACGTTTTGCTTCCTTTCTTAATTTCTTTCTTTCTTTTTTAATATATATATATATATATATATATATATATATATATGTAGCCCGTATTGGGGGTATCCAAAGATGGTTAAGTACATGGCGTAGTGTATTCTATTCGTTACGTACATTGTTTAATTCCTCCCCTTTTAATGACCGACTTAACTAAGGCCCTATCTCACCAACGGAGACGTCGCCGCGACAGTCTCCAACTTATCAGTCGCTTCAGTCGCGGAGACGTCTCGGAGACAAAAATGGCTTGCGCTCTCACCAAGGAGACGTCTCGATGGAACGTTTGAAAGATCATACACCTGACTTGGAGCAGGAGGGATATCAGCACGCGTTCAGTCACGTGGTTTCTGAAGTGGGTCAAACAGTGTGAAGAAGTGTCGTGGAGACGTCTCCGCAATGTATTATAATTTTTTTTGGTCTCCAGCAGGTCTTCGCGATGTCTCTGAGACGTCTCTGAGACATCGCGGCGACGTCTCAGCAGTCGCGGATATCATTAGTCTCCGAGACGTCGCAGCAACTGATGGAGACTTCTCGGAGACGTCGCGGAGACTAGAAACAGTCTCCAAAAATATTAAACATGTTTAATCTTCTTGCGACTCCTCGGAGCCTCTGTAATTTTAATGAGACGCCTCAGAGATGTCGCGGAGACGTCTCTGCAACTAGCAAAATTTGTAGTCGCGAACTAGTCGCGAACTAGTTTCAAGCCCAGTGAGATACCCCCTTAAGTTTCCATTTAGCTCCTTGAACAATGATGACTTGTTGTCTCTCTCGGCGCAACATGGCACTACTCATACATTAGACAGTTAGATAATCATGAAAATTCCAATTACGATACACACATACGAAATTTTATGGACAACAGTACCGCTGATCTTAATTACAATTTCGATTCCAATGATCAATGCGGGCAGCTAGTTAAGCAACATTATTTCACAGAACAACATTTCATATAATTCGTTACGTCAGACAAAGCGGAGGAAAACCCCTTTCTTCTCCATTTAAACATTCGCAGTGCAAGTAAAAATTTCATAATGTTAAGTTATTTCTAGATAATAACCAGTTTCCACAATCGTCATTCATTGGTTTAACCACGGACCTACCCATGCTTGGATATAGGGAAAATACCTCCAAATGCATTCCCCAATATTGCGATAAAATGACACCAAAAAGCATCCTCCGTCACTAGTCACACTAGTGATACCGATTTCAATGTGCTCGCTAGCTTGCCTTTCAAAAGAGGACAATAGACTCAATCGGTCTTGCCTCGTCTTTGTTGGTGTGACGAGCAGTAGCACGCATTAATGCATGTAATGAGCGTCGCAATACGAAAGTGTATATTACATATCTGGCTATGAGGGCAAAAGGCATTTTTTACACATTTAAGCAACTTTTTGTTAATGAAACCTCTTGAAAAAGTTAGAGGAGGGATTGCTCTGCATGTGACAAGCAATTACATTCGGACACCTTAAAACATAATCCCGCAAGAGCCTGTCGAAGGTACCCCCACCCTTATACGAAGCTTGAGTAAAATATCTTGCCTTTTGGAGCCCTCAATGTAGAAAAATGATGCTTCTGTTAGGCATTGGCGGCGGAAGCCAAAAATTTTAGGAGGGGACAACACAAGAAAAAAATTTGACAAGCAAAAAAAAAAAAAAAGTTTCTCAACCTAAAAATTTAATGGGGACGCGTAGGAAAATAAATTGAGAAGCAAAAAAAAAAAAAAAAAAAAAAAAAAAAAAAAAAAAAAAGGTCATCAACTACAAATTTAGGGGGGGACCGTCCCCCCCTCCTCAAATTTAGGGGGGGACACGTCCCCCCTGTCCCCCCCCCCGCTTCCGCCGCCTATGCTGTTAGGTAAAAAACAACTGTTATGTTCTTGAAATCACTTGGAGACGAAAGAGTAGGCTTTTCTCTATCAGCTACATTTAAAGAAGTGAGGGCAAAACAAAGCCTACCCTCTCAGGTGGCTGCCCCAAATCACCCATCCCCTTTTTCGTATTTTGCCCATTTCTTGGAAAATTCGTCATTTTGGAGCCACATTGATGAGAAAAGTGTTTCTACTATATAATGAAACCCCTTTTATTGTTTTAAACCACTTAAAGACAAAAGAGTAGACCAGCCATTCTCAATTGCTTTCTTTGAAGCGCCACATTTCTTGTTGAGAATCTGTAGTGCTCCACTATCGATTACGCAGACCAGCAGTGTATCAGCGAAGGGGGGTCCAGAGGCCCCTGGTGGGGGTCGAGGGGGCAAAGCCCCCAGAAGTTTTGGAATATGAGGCCTTTTAAATTGCCCAGAAGGGCAATAATCATTTTTTTATCAACAGAAGAAATACAAATGCCAACAAATAACACAATATTAATATTAAAAGAAAAATGACCAGTGACTTTTTCACAACATAGCAATGATACCACTAGATCAGATTGTTCTGCACCAGATCTACTGGCTGAAGCAAGTGGCATAATGAGTAAAAAAAATGAGGGGGCTTGATATGGCAGCTGAAGCAAAAAAAAAATATTGAACTTTTCAAGAAAATAATACAATGTTCCACTCTTTCCCTTTCCTGTTTTTTCCCTTTTCTCCCCACCCCATCTGTAGGCCAGTGGCTGAAGTTGCGTTCCCCGATTTTGCAAGGGCTGAAAATTAGGCGTTGCACTGCACTATAACGCCCCAAACTGCCCCCTCTCTCTCTACAACTCACGTGCGGTATCATTCATTCAGTTCGTGTTAAACCCCCATTCTACAGAGAACAAGACCGCTTTGGAAGACCACAAATTCTGGTTGATCTTTCAGAGGTCTCTCAATGAACCTACAATGGTCTTTGAGGTCTTACACGAGTCCTGACCAATCTTTCAGTGATCTTCATGGTCTTGATGGGCTCCAAAAGCTTTTTGAAACGGTTCAAATCAGTCTTACAACGGTCTTACAGGAAAATGGTCTTTCAGTGGTCTTTCAGCAGTCTTTCAGCGGTCTTTCAATGAACTCTCAAAGGTCTTCATAGTCTTTTAATGATCTTTCGACAGTCTCTCAAGATTTTTGCGGAGATCACTGTATGACTCATGAGAGATCATTGAAAGATCATTGAAAGACCAGGCAGTCTATGGAAAGAATTCTGAAAGATCACTTGTTGCATAAATGATCTCTGAAAGACCATTGAAAGATCTCTATATAGGACTAGTCTATAAGACCAGTAAGTCAAGAAATATCCATTAGTCTTTCAGAGTTCTTTGAGAGGACTTTCTGAGCCATTCCACAGAGATGACACATTTCTGAAATCCTGAAGACCGCTGTAAGACCTCACCAATTTTAAGTCTTTCAATGGTCTCCGTTGAGTGCATGCATTCAATCACGGCAGGCAATAAATCTGAGCATACATGTATTTTACTTTTACAATTTCGGATTTTAATCGGCTCCGGAAAAAAAGTTTCTGCTTGTTATGTCCCAAATTCATAATCTTTATGATCAGAATGTTCTTTGAATATCATATTACTAGTATTTGATGTTTAACTCTTAACCAAAACATACACTCTGGAAATGCAAAATTTCCACCGGTCGAAAATACCCCTCGAATGTTTTGAACATGACCAAAACCTTAGGGGCGGCCAAAAGAAATGACATTTTTTCCAATGCACTCAGAATGCAGTCAGAATATTTAGAATGCGCCTAGAATGTCATAGAATGTAGCACGAATTATCAATCTGACTCCTTTGCGGTTCATTTTGACTAGTGTATGATGATTCACCTGGTCAATTTACTGAATTTCAACTCCAGTTTGCTGAATTCATAAGCTCAAAATTCAAAAAAAAAATCTAGATTTTTTAAAAAATTTTCTCGATCCAGCTTCTGCTTGATTCCTGCTGATTCCGAATAAGTGTGATGGGGGCTTAAGGGGTTTTTGAGGATTCAATTAGCAATAAAGTGTCAAGTCTAGAGTTTTTGTTTTCTCTTTGTATCAAAATGATTACCAAATCCTTATTTCCAGGTTACTGGTAGATACATTTTTCCTCCAATTTTTCCTTATTTTAGGTATTTTTTTATACCGGCCCCCAAGCGCCACTCCGCAAGGCTCGGTGCGCCACAAGTGGCGCGCGCGCCACCATTTGAGAATCCCTGGAGTAGACTTTCTTCTATCTGTTACATATAAAGAATTACTGAAAAATGGAAGCCACCCCCGTCAGTGGGATGCCGAAAACACTATCCCTTTTTCCGTATTTTGCAAATTTATGGAAAAATCTGCAAATTTGGAGACCCCACTGAGGCTAAATGGTGTTTCTGCTAAAAAGCAATCCATTTTCTTGTCTTAAAACCACATGGAGACGAAAGAGTTGCCTTTCCTCCATATCAGTTACATATATAGAGGAACTGATACAGCAAAGCCTACTCCCGTCAGGGGCTCCTGCAATTACCCATCCCTTTTCTGTATTTCACCTTTTTATTAGAAAATTTGCGAATTTGGGGCCCGTATTGAGACAAAAAGATTATCCTTCTATCTAGCAAATGACTTTCATTGTCTTAAAACCACTTGGATAAGAAAAAATAATATTTTTTCTATCTGCTACACATAACGAAGTGCTGGCATATTAGAGCCTACCCCCTCCGGGGCGGCTGAGGTCACCCAACCCCTATTTCGCATTTAACTATTTATAGGGAAATATGTCAATTTGGAGCCCCCACTGAGGCTAAATGGTGTTTCTGCCAACAAAATCTATTTTCTTGTCTTAAAACTACTTGAAGACGAAAGAGTAGCCTTTCTTCTATCAGTTACGTATAAAGAATTACTGAAAAATGGAAGCCATCCCCGTCAGTGGGATACCGAAAACACCGTCCCCCTTTTCCGTATTTTGCAAATTCTATGGAAAAATCTGCAAATTTGGAGACCCCACTGAGGCTAAAGGGTGTTCTGCTAAAAAGCAATCAATTTTCTTGTCTTAAAACCACATGGAGACGAAAGAGTTGTCTGTCTTCTATAAGTTACATAATAAGAGGTGCTGGTACAGCAAAGCCTACCCCCGTCAGGGGCTCCTGAAATTACCCACCCCTTTTCTGTATTTTACCATTTTTATTAGAAAATCTTCGAATTTGGAGCCCATATTGAGGCAAAAAGATGTTTCTCCTATATATCAAACCACTTTCATTGTTTTTAACAACTTGAAACAAAAGAATCGCATTTGTTCTATCAGTTGCATATAAAGAAGTGCTAGTATAGCAAAGCCTACCCCCGTCAAGGGCTCAAAAAATTACCCACCCCTTTTCCGCATGTTACCTATTTATTAGAAAATCTGAGAATTTTGAGCCCACGTTGGGGCAAAAAGATGTTCCTTCTATCTTGCAAACAACTTTTATTGTCTTAAAACCACTTGGATAGGAAAAAGTGATAAAAAGTGAAAAAGTGATATTTTTTCTATCTGCTACATATAACGAAGTGCTGGCACATAGAAGCCTACCCCCTCAGGGGGCTCCTGTAGTCACCCATCGCCTTCCCGTATTCTGCCAATTTATGGGAAAAAATCTGCCAATTTGGAGAATCTGAAGAGAGTAGGCGTCGATGTGCCAACATCTTTTTATATGAAGCTGATATAAAAAAAAAAAAAATCTTTTTAGTTTCCAGGTGGTTTGAAAAAATAAAGTGACTTTACTATTATATTAGAAACGCCCTTTTCCTCAATGGCGACTCCAAAATAAAGAATCTTCTGATAATTAGACTAAATGGACAAACAGGATCTGGTGACTTAATATTCAGCAGCCCCTGAAGAGGGTAGGAGTCGATGTGCAAGCACTTCTATATAAAAACCACACTCTTTTCTCCCCAAGCCCAGGGGAGTTGAAAAAAATAAAAATGGTTTTACTTCATAGCAGAAATACCTTTTTGCATCAATGGGGCTAAACACTGCGTATTTTCCAATAAAGAGGGAAAATAGGCAAAAAGGTGGGTGACTTCAGCAGCCCTTGAATTGAGTAGCTTCGATGCGCCAGCACGTTTTTTTGCATGTAGAAGGAAGCCTATTCTTTCATCTTTAAGTTGCTTCAAAAAAATTTTTTGCTTCATTATATAGCAGGAATGCTAATTTAACTGAACAAGGGGTTCAAAACTGCGAATTATTCAATAAAGTGGGAAAATAGGCAGCCTCTGTTGGGGGTAGGCTCCTGTGTGCGAGCGCGTCTTCAAATGAAGCTGATGGAGAAAATCTTACTTTTTGTCTCCCATCAGTTAAAAAACAATAAAACTTGCTTTCTGCAAAGCGGAAACGCCGTTGGTCTCAATTGGGGCTCAAAAATGGCGAATTTTCCTAGAAAAATACGACATAGGGGTTGGGTGACTTCAGCTGTCCCCGGAGGTGGTAGGCTTCGATGTAGCGGTACTTCGTTATAATGTTGCAGATAGAAAAAAATACTACTTATTTGCATCCAAGTGGTTTTAAGACAATGAAAGTGTTTTGCTGTTTAGGAGAAACATCTTTGTGCCTCAGAGTGGTCTCCAAATTCGCAGATTTTCTAATAAAAGGTAAGTAAGGAAAAGGGGTGGGTAATTTCGGGAGCCCCTGGCGGAGGTATGCTTCAGTGTGAGAGCGCGTCTTCAAATGAAGCTGATGGAAAAAAATCCTACCATTTGTCTCCCACGAGTCCACGAGTTACAAAACAATATAAGGGACTTTCTGCAAAGAGGAAACGCCGTTGGGGCTCCAAAATGGCGAATTTTCCTAGAAAAATACAAAAAAGGAGTTGAGTGATTTCAGCTGCCCCCTGAGGGGTAGGCTTTGATGTGGCGGTACTTCGTTATAATGTAGCAGATAGAAAAAAAATACTACTTTTTGTATCCAATTGGTTTTAAGACAAGGAAATTGTTTCGCTATTTAGGAGAAACATCTTTTTGCACCAATTTTGGCTCCAAATTCGCAGATTTTCGAATAAAAAGATAAAATACGGAAAAGGGTTGTATAATTTCGGGAGCCCTTGACGGGGGTAGGCTTTGTTGTACCAGCACTTCTTATTAAGTAACTGATAGAAGAAAGGCAACTCTTTCGTCTCCATGTGGTTTTAAGACAAGAAAATTGATTGCTTTTTAGCAGAATATGCCTTTGCACTCATAGCCATATATGTAATATACACTTTTCTATCGCGACGATCATTACATGCATTAATGCGTGCTAGTCACACCAACAAAGGCGAGGCAAGCCCGATTGAGTCTATTGTCCTCTTTTGAAAGGTAAGCTAGCGAGCACATTGAAATCGGTATCACTAGTGTGACTAGTGACGGAGGTCGCTTTTTGCTGTCATTTTATCGCAATATTGGGGAATGCATTTGGAGGTATTTTCCCTATATCCAAGCAAGTTAAGACATTAATACTGTCATGAAGCATTTCAATGTTCTCGTTAATATATTCTCTTTCGTGTTGAATGCTGATATTTTGCATTGATTGCTGATATTAATGACAAAACAGAAAGATATCAATGTACATGCAAATTTTTGCCTAAAAACATGAAAATTTTGGGATAAATTCTTGTCAAAAAATATTAACTGGACTGTCCTGAAAACACTTGCAATCGATTTCAATTGTCTAAATCAATGTGAAATGCATATTTATTTAATATTCTCCGTTGTTTGTGCAAAAATATGAAAATAATTGATTTTCATGAAAAATTCAAGATGGCCGACAAAAATGGGGTCCTCTGGGCCTTCCGTACAGGATACAGGATATTACCCGGCAGCAACACATTTTCTTGACCACTGATATCATGCCAACATCTTGGGACCATCAAACCTTTTGTACCCGATCAGCTGAATAAACTCTCCCAGCCCCCTGAATATATCTAACGATGTTTTAGAAACACTTTTTATTGAAATCAGAAATCCAAGGGGTAAAAATGCTAGGTGTATTTTAAAGACCTCCACATTCAAACGCCAATGCTTTTTTAGAAACTCTGAATGAAATTCTACTAAATCCTCTTGAAAAATAAAGATTATTTTTATAGGTGACTTCAATATTAACTTAGTAAATTGCAACTTTAATAGCACCTCGCAAGAGTTTCTTAAAATTTTTCTATCACATTCTTCTCACCCCTTATTACTAAGCCGGCAAGAGTGATGAATAACTCACTCACCAGTAGACAACATTTTCAGTAATATAACTCTACAATATCATAAAGCTGCTGTTATTCTTAGTGACATCTCTGATCACTTTCCAATTCATGATAAATTATCTACGAATAAAAGTGTCAATAAAGAAACATTTAATCCTACATTTCGAAAGATAAATAACGACAACATAACCAATTTGATTAAGAATTTAGACATAACAGACTGTTCTACTGTATATGACTCCTCGGACTCTGATGACGCATACAACTGTTTTATTACCATACTAACATCTTCTCTAGATACCCACGTTCCCCCTTACAGCCAACAGAAGATCAAATTATAACAAAATTCATATCCATCCTTTGATTACTAAATCACTTTTAAGATCCATCAACCGCAAGAACAACCTATATTACAAATACATAACTAAACCAAGTGATACATCTCGCTACAAGTACACTTCATATGAAAACACTCTTACATCGATGTAAGAGTGTTTTCAGATCTTTATTTCGTATTGCAAACAAGGAATATCACACTTCTCAACTCGATTTATACAAAAATGATATAAAGAACACATGGAAAATCATCAACGTTGCATTAAACAATAATAAGAAGAGTTCTACCATCACTGATGGCAACAACATAATAGCAAGAGAGTTTAATTCATATTTTTCACAAGTTGGCAACAATTTAGCAAGCAAAATCCCTCAAACGAATAAATCTTACAGTAATCTTGGCAGCAATTTTCTCGACAACCCAAACCCAGACTCCATGTTTTTTAATCCCACAGGCTCCATAACTTTTGGGCACGTTACTGTTTTGTATAATATACAATCGTCTGCGAACAGACGACAGCGAGATTCGAAGCCTTCGGGGAGGTCGTTGATATTTAAAGCAGAAAGTCTAACGGGCCTGATACTGTACCCTGTGGCACACAAGAATCTGCACTGACCCATTCAGAATGTTCACCCTCTACTACTACACGTTGTTTACGTTGGGTGATTAAATAGATTAATGCCAATATAGAAAGGTTGAATAAACTTCATGCCATTACAAATATTTGATTTGATTAAAGAGACTAATGCCAATATAGAAAGGTTGAATAATAGTCAAGACATTACAAATATCTGATTTTATAGGAATTTTTTTTCAAAGTGAAAACTTTTTTGGCCATTCGCATTGTAGTTGCACCAACAAACACAAGCTTGTTAAATGCCTTATTGTTTTATTTAGTTTAATTATATTTCCTACGTCTCTTTTTAGAATCATTATCACTTGAGAAGGGGGGAGGGGTGGCAACATTTGGGAAGTGCTTTCACCGTCCCTGAACTCGTGGGGGGGGGGCTTTTTACAACGATTATAGATTTTGATTAAACTTACCTTGGTGTCTTTGACGACAAGATGTATTTGATGGTCAGGTAGAATATCAGACCTGTTGTTGAGGTCAGCAACAGCTAAATCCATGGCAAACATACTCTGATTTGCGAATTCTTCTGCCCAGTTTCCATTGCTACTCAGTGGCAATAGGACCCCAATGTAGAGAGGGATCAGCCCGGAAGTGTTGGATACCTTGGCCTCGCTCTCTTCCACCTCGAAGTGGCCCCAGGCCAAAGAGGGCCAGAGGGCCACGACAATGAAAAACACCCTCAGACAACTTTTGATCTGCAATTCTTCCTGGCCTTTCGAAATCATTGCAAATATACATGTAGCGTGGATTGCGCGTTTGAATGGTTAGAATCTTCTTCGATTTCAGCACCTATTGAAACTGATTGATCAGACTAGATGATATACATATTTGCTAATCAGATGTAAATTGTAGAGAAACTGAGAAGGAAAAGAAAGAAATGGGTCGAATTTGAAAAGGCAAGGAAAATATGAAGAATGGCGATGGCGCATGAACGTGGCATCGATGGAAGTTACGTCACAAAGCTTTGGCAAGGAAATGTGAGAACATCATCGCTAGATGAAGCCTTATATATATTGGGGAATATCGGAGTCTGCGATCTGTGGTTGAAAACATAGCACGTGAAACGACAGGTACATGAAGTACGTAACCAATTCGACCAATAGGATTAAAGCCTGTGCTCATGCTCAGTGAAGAGTCTAGGTCGCTACTATGGGTCTGTGGCCGCCTGCAACCCTCTCCGCTTCGATCCACTTAAGACACAAGGGAAAAAATGAATGATTTTTTCTTTATAAAAAACGAGCGAATTAGCACAATACATTGTATATTTGTCTAATTAGCACTCGCTCATTACTTGGAGGGGTTATTTGTTCGACAAAGAAGAAGCGAACATACGAAGAATATATGGTGTCTTTAAAATTGAGGCATGATCTTTAGGGAAAGGCAAGTTCACCCTGACCAAAATTTTATAGTAAAAATACTATGAGCTGAAAAATCATTTAGAAAAAAATTCTTGAAAATTTGAGGAAAATCCATCCAAAATTTAAGACGGTATTAGATTTTTGTGACGTAATTTTCTTAAAAATTTGAAACTTGGTTTTAGTGTACCGTTAGTTTATCAGCAGAGGAAATATTTCACTCTGTCTCGTGAAAGAAGATTGTTTTTAATTCATCATGACTCACTAAAGAAAGGACGTCACGAATCAAAATATTAAAATCACAATAGCTCGTCAATCGTTAATGGATTTCGCTCAAACCCACATATATATATATATATATATATATATATATATATATATATATATATATATGTGTGTGTGTGTGTGTGTGTGTGTAAAGCTTTACATGTACAACAGCTTTTCGGCAACTCTTTTGTTTATTCAAATATTGTAAAGAAATGGATGAAGAGAACAATGGTAGGCGTAGCTTAGATCAAGGTTCCCCAGAGCTATCTACCCTTTGGAAAAATTGGTGATGCCGAAAAAATGTGTCTGCCGGGGAATCGAACCTTTTTTGGGGCCCGGGTTCGCTTCCCAGCAGAGACATTTTTTCGGCATCACCAATTTTTCCAAAGGGTAGATAGCTCTGGGAACCTTGATTTAAGCTACGCCTACCATTGTTCTCTTCATCTATTTCTTTACTATATATATATATATACATATATATATATATGTATATATATATATATATACATATATATACAAAAGTTTGGGAACACCTGCCTTCAGTGTGTGTTTTTCAAACTTTGGTAGACTTTACTGAAGTTAAGCCTCATAGTACAGCTGTATTTTTGTTTTAAAGTGAAGGCTATACACCAACGTACATTTTATCATTGATTCAAACAAATTCAAAGGTCTTAAGAGATGTGCAGCTGCCAAAGAGGGCAGGCTACCAGTCAAGATGGCATTCTCTAAAAAAATGCTAACTTCCTTTAACATTGTTCTGTTTGTGGTTCTATTCTGAAATTCTTCCCATTATTTTGTGAATGTTACAGCAGATGTCCACAGAATTTGTTGCTCAGTATTGTTCATAAGACAGTTAAATTATGGCAATCTGATTTTTTTATTCTGGAAAACATCTGAACTTGACAAATGCCTAATCCTTCTTTAAAGAAAATGCATGGAAGTGGAGTAGACATCAGTGCAATTTGAAATTCATGAATTCAAAAGTTATTCAGAGTTTTTTTACACTTATTCCAGTGCACCTTCATTCATTTTGCCTATTCAGTTTTTCTAAGTCAGAAGTCAGTCACAAAATCAAAATGGCTAATACAAGACAGTTTTCTTTGGAAACCCGTCAGTCAATTGTAGTTTTGAGGAAAGAAGGCTACTCCATGCGATAAATAGCCAGGAAACTCCAGATCAGTGTCCATGCTGTTCACTACAGCCTGAAACGCAAATTAAGAGGCCACTGGGTCTAATGGGGACAGGAGACGAAGTGGTAGGCCAAAAACAACATCTCCTGCTGAAGATAAATACATTTGGGTGAGCAGTCTGCGCAACCGTTGTCTGACTTGCCCACAGATTACAGCTGACCTCAACAACACCCATGAGATGCCTGTACATGTATGTTCTTCAACTGTTAGATGACGTCTCTGTGGAGCAGGGCTGATGGGCCGTGTGGCTTCAAGGAACCACTCTTCAAAGAAAAGAACCGGAAGAAAAGGCTTGCTTGGTCTTTGGAGCAGTGGCAGAAGGTTCTTTGGCCTGACGAATCAAAGTTTAAGATGTTCGGCAGCAAGCGACATACCTATGTGAGACGGCGAAAGGGAGAAAAGATGCTACCCCAGTGCATCAAGCCAACTGTGAAACATGGTGGTGGTAATGTCATGGTTTGGGGTTGCTTTGATGCAGGAAATGTAGGCAGCTCGCACAGAGTAGACTCGGGTATCCTCAACCAGCATGGCTATCATTCAATCCTACAGCAGGAGGCCATCCCTTCAGGGAAACGCCTGATCGGAGAAGGGTTCGTTTTCCAGCAGGACAATTACCCAAAACACACGTCAAGACTATGCAAAGACTACTTGAAGAAAAAGGAAGAGAAACAAGTCCTGGAAATCATGGATTGGCCGCCCCAGTCCCCAGATCTCAATCCCATTGAGCTGCTTTTGGAAATATAGACAGGAAGGTTCGAGAAACTCGCCCAACAAGTGAGACTCATCTGTACGAGGGAGATACTACAGAAGGCATGGCAGGGTATTTCAAGTGACTCCCTCAAGAAGTTGACCAACAGGATGCCGGGAGTGTGTCGTGCTGTTATTGCTGTCAAAGGAGGCTTCTTTGATAAGAAGGCAATCTAATTGGAACACTTTGAAAAAGAAAGACATGCCTTTAAGTTGAATTTCATTCTAGATTTTATTTTGTTTGTTACAGTATCACAAAAACAAATAATAAACTGTAGTCTTTTTGCAATAAATGAGTTTCCATGATCAAGAAAAAAAAACTGATGCCCTTTTGATTGTTATTGTGGTTATTTAAAAGAAATATATGATTTATTGTCTTTTATGTTTATTCAATAGAATTTGTTAAAAAAGTTTTCCATATCACTGACACAAGTTCTGAGTATTGTTTAATTTCATTTTTGTGTCTTACTTCTGACTAGGAAAAGGAAAAATGAATGAAGTTGCACATGTATTAGTGTAAAAGCTCTGAATAACTGCAATAACTGCATGTAATAAAAGAAGTTAGCATTTTGAGAGAATGCCATCTTGACTGGTAGCCAGCCATTTAAGAGAGTATAAATTTGTTTGAATCAATAACAAAATTTACACTGCTGTATAATCTTCACTTTACAACAAAAATTCGCCTGTGCAATGAGCCTGAATATCAATAAAGTCTACCAAGTATAGAAAAACAAACACTGAATGCAGGTGTTCCCAAACTTTTGGAGGGGAGTGTATATATATATATATATATATATATATATATATATATATATATATATATATATTACATATCAGGTTTGAAATGGAGGAGGCTGCTAAAAAGCGGAGATTGTAGAGTGCAGCCTTCTAATAAATATTCTTGCAGTTGTTTAGCATATAAAAATCAAAATAAAAACTTGAGCATGAACCAGTTAAATTAAAAGGAAATAAGAGAAAATAAAAATAGAAAAGGAAATAAGAAAAAGAGAGATTAAAGGTCTCCAGAATTCAGCCCCAGCACTCACAGACGGACCTCGCCGATCAACAGGAAAACGAAAGAGATGGAAAAGTGTACGTGGCATGATAAACATGTTTGATTAAAAAATACAAGTTTGAGTGATGAAGAGTTAAATTCAGTGGTTATCTTGGAGAAATTTTTTAAACTTATATTTGAAAGAAGATTCTTTGATGTTATTATATAATACAATAGTGCTTCCGTTCGGCATATGGAATAAAATAATCACAAATGGTTTAGTAAATGCCATAGAAATCTGCAATTTTATTAGGCTAATCGTTAATCTAAATGATAGTTATTCATGCAATATTTTGGTGTGTTTCTTTTTCTGCCAACATTTTGTTTTCCGGGGGGGACCCATTTAATCTCTTGGTCCGCGTTTGCCCCAGAAACGGTTATCAGACCAAGTGGGAATTGGACCAACTGTCAACTAAATCCATTAGTATCATATTTTTTTCTACGACAAACTAGCATTAATGTCCTTTGTGTACAAAGAGAAGCGCAGTGAATTTTCAAGAAAACAATGAATGCATGAATATACATAATAGCTAGAACACATTTTGAAGAAACGTGAATAATAGGTGTTAACGTTGCTGGCCATCCATAGTTACGATTGATCGGATCAATCGTAACTCCTAGCTTGTAAGACGGGGCCCAGTTCTGTCATTGTAAATGTCATTACTTTGTTCTCTGTGCAGACATGTACTCTGCATGATAACCATGAGGACCACATGAATACACTGCCCTGCCTATGAATTTTAACAGTACGCTTTAAAGGACAAGTCCACCCCCAAAAAGAGTTTACTTGAATAAAAAGAGAAAATCTAACGAGTATAACACTGAAAATTTCATCAAAATCGGTTATAAAATAAGAAATGACATTTTGAAGTTTCACTTAATTTTACAAAACAGTTATATGCACATCCTGTTCGGTATGCAAATGAGGGGACTGATGACATCACTCACTCACTATTTCTTTAGTATTTTATTATGTGAAATATGAAATATTCAAATTTTCTCCCTGTTGTCGTGTGAAACAACAATTAATTCCTCCCTGAACTTATGCAATTACTATATCTTCAATCAAGTTGGTCCTTATTGTCAATCTGTAAAAAATATTGTATTGTATGAAATATCGTATAATTCAAATAAAAAAACCCAAAGAAATAGTGAGCGAGGGGCATCATCGACTGTCTGATTTGCTTGTCACTGGGTTGTGCATATCACTGTTTTATTAAAAATAAGCGAAATTTTAGAATGTCATAACTTTCTTATTTTACATCCGATTTTGATGAAATAAAATCAGACAAGCATAATGCTGAAAACTTCATCAAAATCGGATTTGAAATACGAAAGTTATGACATTTTAGAGTTTCGCTTATTTTTCACAAAATAGTTATATGCACAATTTAGGCACGTGCAAATGAGAGAATCGATGTCCCTCACTCACTATTTCTTTTGTTTTTTATGTTTGAATTATACAATATTTCGTATTTTATAGATTTGACAAAAAGGACCAACTTAACTGAACCATGAAATGTTAAACAGTGGTAATTCCACATGTTCAGGGAGAAGTAAAACATTGTTTCAAAGGACAATGGGAAGAAAATTAGGACATTTCATATTTCAAATAATAAAATACAAAAGAAATAGTAAGTGAGTGATGTCATCGGTTCCCTCATTTGCATATCGACCGGGGTGTACATATGGCTGTTTTGTGAAATTAAGCGAAACTTAAAAATGTCATAACTTTCTTGTTTTACATTCGATTCTGATGAAATTTTCAGTGTTATGCTTGCTGAATTTTTCTCTTTTCATTCAAATCAACGTTTTGTTGGGGTGGACTTGTCCTACTCTTTAATGCATTGTGTATTGTGTAATGTGGATGCAATGTGCATGTCTGCACTCAGAGGATACACAATCTTTGCTGATTGGTCAATGATTATGATAATTGATCAGAGGGTTTTGGAAATGAGAGAGGAATAATCAAAGAGGGCGATGTGCTCTTGGGCGGTTCTACCCTCCTTGCACCAAGAGAGTTATGTTTTGATTTGTTAAAGGTCAAGTCCACCTCAGAGAAATGTTGATTTGAATCAATAGAGAAAAATCAGACAAGCACAATGCTGAAAATCTTATCAAAAGCGGATGTAAAATAAGAAAAGTTATGACATTTCAAAGTTTCGCTTATTTTTAACAAAATAGTTATGTGAACGAGCCAGTTGCATCCAAATGAGAGAGTCGATGATGTCACTCACTCACTATTTCTTTTGTTTTTATTGTTTGAATTATACAATTTTTTATTTTTACGAATTTGACACTAGGACCTCCTTGCCTGAACCACAAAATGTTAAAATAATGGAATTTTACGTGTTCAGGGAGGAATGAAACTTCATTTCACATTACAATGACGAGAAAATCAAAATATTTCGTATTTCATATAACAAAAATACAAACGAAATAGTGAGTGAGTGATGTCATCAGTTCCCTCATTTGCATGCCGACCAAGATGTGCATATCACTGTTTTGTGAAATGAAGCGAATCTTTAAAATGTCGTAACTTTCTTATTTTACACCCGATTTTGATGAAAATTTCAGCGTTATGCTTGTTGGAATTTTCTCTTTTTATTCAAATCAAGGTTTTGTTGGGGTGGACTTGTCCTTTAAAATAACGCATGTGTAGTTGAATCCCAAAAGTAGCAGTCTAACTCCAGTAGCCACCCTACAAGTTCACGTGCTATACTTTCTCCCACAGAGGTGGTTAAAATGAGCTACAGAACGCCAAGTCATGATAGCACGCACGAAACTGCGTTGTGCCGACCATGTAAACCGGCTATTGGGCGCCAAATGTAAAAAGCGACGTATTTTTCTGTTTCAAAATCAATGATTTTGTATCATACCCTGTAATAATTTCGTTACAAAATCGTTCGAAGGGAATGAAACATCTGCATAAAAAAATTCCTTGTTATACCACTGTCACGGATCCCACTCCTGACACCACGCGTGACGGCACCGGGGTCTGCCAACAGCTTACTCTTGTCAGGATGCCTCCTGCTGGCAGGTTTTGCCACGTCGATTTCCAAACTTTAGTCGAGGATCCGTGTGGCAGAGATATACCGCCGTGGTTGACTCAGATTGCACAAGCATCGATCCTGCCAGTACCACCACCAGACAATCAAACGGTCTCTGATGTCAGCTCAAGCAGCACATCCGCCCATAGCATAACTGGCTTGTGTAGTTAAAGGTCAAGTCCACCTCAGAAAAATGTTGATTTGAATCAATAGAGAAAAATCAGACAAGCACAATGCTGAAAATCTTATCAAAAGCGGATGTAAAATAAAAAAAGTTATGAAATTTCAAAGTTTCGCTTATTTTTAACAAAATAGTTATGTGAACGAGCCAGTTGCATCCAAATGAGAGAGTCGATTATGTCATTCACTATTTCTTTTGTTTTTTATTGTTTGAATTATACAATATTTCAATTTTTACGAATTTGACGATTAGGACATCCTTGCCTGAAGCACAACATGTTAAAAAAAATGGAATTCCACGTTTTCAGGGAGGAATTAAACTTCATTTCACATGACAATGACGAGAAAATAAAAATATTTCATATTTCAAATAATAAAATACAAAAGAAATAGTGAGTGAGTGATGTCATCAGTTCCTCATTTGCATACCGACCGAGATGTGCATTGTACTGTTTTGTGAAATTAAGTGAAAGTTTAAAATGTCATAACTTTCTTATTTTACATCCGATTTTGATGAAATTTTTAGTGTTATGTTTGTTGAATTTTTCTCTTTTTATTCTAATCAGCTTTTTGTTGGGGTGGACTTGTCCTTTAAGCTCTTTCGACCATAGGTGTATTTGGGTCCTTCTGTAGTCTTCCACCGTCGTCTGCTCCAGATTCCGTCCGCCTGCTTCAGACCAGTACTGTAACCATGGACCTACCAGCAAATGCTGTAACCACGCCTGTTCGATACCACAACCACGTCTGCTCCGTGTACTGCCACCACGTCTGAATTCAGTGTACAGCAAATGCGTCTATTCAGTACCGCAACGACGTCTGGTCCCTGTGGTTAAGATCCCTCGACCATATGCATGGGCCCTACTGCAGTCAGGCTATTACGACCATACCCATTTAGTTCACCGTTGTCTGCTTCAGACCAGCATCCATCCGCTTCAGACCGAACCGTCTCCTCCAGACAATGATTTTTAACAAATTTACGTCTTTCGGTCTTTGTCAAGTTATGACTACTTCGGAAGTCATGGTGTGGTGGAAGAGCTGTGGTGTAGTGGTTCAGATTCTCGCCTTGTAAACAGAGGGTCGTGTGTTCGAATCCCACCGCGGTCTGGCGTCCTTTGGCAAGGCGTTAATCCACACTTTGCCACTCTCGACCCAGGTGCTAAATGGGTACCCGGTAGGATGTGAAAGTCATTGTAGCTTGTCCTGTGTGCGCCTCACAGGCGACTGACTGGAATACTCCCCAGGGAGTGGAGGACTGATTGAATCCGATGACCGGGGTGATGATATATCTGTAAAGCGCTTAGACACGTCCTTCCGATGTTTTAAACGCCATATAAAAGCGGATTATCATTATTATTATCGGAAGCCTGCGTCAAAATGATTCATCATATAGATGCGCGTATCCAAAAAAAGGTGAGCAAAAGCCAACAAATGATGATGAAGGGGATACCTCATAAATGGGAAAAGAAAGATATGTAGTGAATGATAACTTACATGTAGGAGAAGAAGATAAGAAAAATAAAAAGCATATGTACGTCAGAGGGAAGGAGTTGAGTGATTTAGTCCATGGGGTTGGAGACATCCAAGGGCGATGGATAATCTCTTCCAAGCGCTTTCTGTCCTCATCTTCTCCTTCGCAAGAATTGCGCAGATCTTTAAATCTTTCATGTTGTCCTGGCAAATTAAAGTGGAGTGCCACTGACAGGAAGACCCTGTATGTTATACTTAATTGATCTTATATGCTCTATCAGGTATTCTTTGCTTCTGGATGTATAGGACCCCCTGGGGGCAGTCACATATATTGTTGTACACATGCGTAACCACACCCCCCCCCCCTCAACTGCAAAGAAAAAAGGGAATGGTATTTTTTTACCTTTAAACGCTAGCCAATTAACAAAAAAGGTGGTTTTGAAAGACTGGTCAATGGTCAATCGCGGTGTCAAACGTATTAATGTTGTGTTTTTTCCAAAGCTTTTTTTTTTAAGACTAGCCAAACTTGTGTGGGGTATGTTTTTTCCCAAAGTTTTTTCCCCGGGGTCATATTCTGGCGACAACTTGTTTAGGGGCCAAAATGTGTGAATTGACGCCCGCGAAAAACTTGTTAAGGGGGTCTATTTTGCACAAAGAGAAAAAAACTCATTAGGGGCGTTTGGAAATAATTTGGTCACGCATGTGTACAGCAATACATTTGACACCCCCCCTCCCCCCAACCCGAGGTAGGACCAAAATTGGTATGAATGCAGCTGGTGAGAGAGGGCTGTTGTTGTTGAATATGATGGTGCTCTTCAATCCCTCCAGATTGTACGCGCCATAATATCTAGTCGTATCGTAGGTGGCTCTTTTCACTACCTCTGATGGGAGATGGTTCCAAGCCCAAGCTAGGGTACCCAGCTACCCACACCAAAAAAAATTGCTCAGTTTTAGTTGGACGAATAGTGTAACATTTTGTTGTGGTTCACTGCTTGTCTTTCTATAATATTTTGAACTTGAATCAAGAATTTCTATATAGGAAGAGCTGGTATACCTGACCACATTGAAGAAGGAAGATTCAGCTTCAGGACCTGTCATCTTGAGGATATAGTGTTGGCAGATTTAGCTTTCCTCTCATGTTGGTAATGCTGCCTGGTTTGCGAGATGTGTAGTCTCCTGTGATAAACCTCACAGCTCTGCGCTGAACCCTTTCAACGCTTTGCATGCATTCGTTATTCCGAAGGTTCGAATATTCCGAATATTCGTTATTCCGAATGTTTGTATTTCCGAAGGTTCGTAATTCCGAAGGTTCGTTAGTCCGGAAACGAAATGATTAATGAACCTTATTTCGTTTTCGGACTAACAAACCTTCGGAACAAATAACCTTATTTCGTTTTCGGATTAACGAACCTTCGGAATATCGAACTTTATTTCGTTTTCGAATTATTGAACTTTCGGAATAACGCCACAAATGTTCGGATTAACGAACATTAAGGTATAGGCAATTTACGTATTCAGAATTACGAAGTGTAACCTTCAAGGCTTTGGATGTTTATGCAGGTATATATGGATCTCACACTCTAGAAAGTCGTTTGGTTTACCAAAAGTAGATTAAGTTGCATTGACAGCAGACAATGCCATTCATGTATATGACATGTATGAGGTAGCAAGAGGTGCAGGTGAATTATTCTCTTCATACGATGTGCCAAGTTCGTTTGGCCCCTTCAACCGAGTGGAGTCAGAAACACAAGGGCAGGTGTTGCTCCTCCCTTCTCTTGCAAAATGTTGTTCCTGGCTGAAGTTGCAAGTGGTTTCATTCCGGTCCATCAAACTCTTGTCCTTTTTGTAGGCAACAATGTGTGTCTCATTGAATATTCTCTTCATTCCCGGGTTTCTTTCAAGGATAGAGGTGTTGCTCGTGACATTGGGGACGAGTTTGGCTGTTGCGTGGTGCTAATTAAGCCATCGCTGTGCCCGTTAAAGGAGAATGAAATCTTTAGAACAAGATAGCTTGTGTGAAAACAGAAAATCAAAGAAACATATCAACAAAAGTTTGAGAATTTGAATATAGCCATCACCATTGCTATATGGAGATCCTCACATTGGCAATGCAAAGATGTATGATGTCACTTGTGAACAACTCTCCCATTGATAAGTATATATTTCACTAAAATTGCCTATTTGATCACGTCTATTTGTAGATCATGAATTCTTTCTATAGGAGGCCATGTAATACACATTTTTAAAGAATACATCATGGATAGTTTGTATCACCATAAAAGCTGAAAGAGACATTTTGGGGGTATTTCATAGTCCATCAAAGGGAAAGTTGTTCACATGTGACATCACACATGCTCATAACTTTCTCGTTTATCCGATTTTTCTCAAATCTTTATTAATCTGTTTCTATGATTTTCCTGTTTCGACACTAGCCCAACTAAGGTTTCATTCCCCTTTAAGTGTTTTGACGATATATCTCTCCTGAAGAGCTTTTAGGGTGCCAACTTGATGACCTTGCGTACATCGCTCGCGGGTAACCCCTTCTATTTCGTTATTTGTAGGCGTGATGGTGATGAAGGCCGTCGATATGGCAAAATGCTTGCCGGAATTAAAGATGAAACATTACCTGGAAGAACTACGTCTCATCCATTATAATTTCTCGGTCTCGGAAGTAAAACTATGCAATTTAGTGTTGATATGAAGCAAAATTCCAAATTATATTACTTGGTCAGTGCAGAAAACACATATTTTCCATAATTAAGAAAAATTAATAATCATCTTGTGGAAAAAAAAAATCAGGTACAAAGCAAATTTTGAATCGTTTCTACGCAGTATTTTACTAGTGAAAACAGAACAATGCGAAGAAAAATACAAAGTTTTTTTTTACTTACACTATACCTTTCAAGATATCCAGAGATGAACCGTCCCTAGACAGATGTGCTCCATAAAAATTATATTGAATGTTATAGCCTGGGTGTGTCGACTTTATAGATCCTGCTTGAATTATGGAATTTTTAAATAAACATCGTAAATACAGATTACATTCGCGTTTTATACTATAATAAAACGCGAATGTAATCTGTATTTACGATGTTTATTTAAAAATTCCATAATTCAAGCAGGATCTATAAAACTGGCAAAACGAAAGCCGAGTCGTATTACCGGAAATGTCTGATAATCCATTATCAGACATGCTTGCTCAAAGCCTTTCATAACAACCCTGGGGGTCACTTACTTTGACGAGTGGACACCATGCGCGACTATGGAAGCTTAAAAGTGCCACCGAGATGTTGAGATAATTATCTTGGGAAGTCGATATCTTGATAGCAAAAGATCAGATGACGAGATCCTGGATCTCATCATGTCGATATCTTTTAGAAGAGATGATGAGATGACAAGATTCCGGATCTCATCATGTCAACATCTTTTAGAAGAGATGATGAGATGACAAGATCCCGGATCTCATCATGTCACCATCTTTTAGAAGAGATGAAGAGATGACAAGATCCCAAATCTCATCATGTCAACATCTTTTGGAAGAGATGATGAGATGACAAGATCCCGGATCTCATCATGTTGACATCTTTTAGAAGAGATGTTGAGATGACAAGATCCCGGATCTCATCATGTCAACATCTTTTAGAAGAGATGATGAGATGACAAGATCCCGGATCTCGTCATGTCGTCATCTTTTAGAAGAGATGATGAGATGACAAGATCCCGGATCTCATCATGTCAACATCTTGTAGAAGAGATGATCAGATGACAAGATCCCGGATCTCGTCATGTCGACATCTTTTAGAAGAAATGGTCAGATGACAAGATCTTCGATCCATGATCATGTCATCTAATCATCTCTTCTTAAAGATGTAGACATGACGAGTTACGAGATCATGACATCTGATCATCTCTTCCAATGGATGTAGACATGCCGAGATCCAAGATCTTGTCATCTGATCATCTCTTCTACAAGATGTCAACATGATGAGATCCGGGATCTTGTCATCTCATCATCTCTTCTACAAGATGTCAACATGATGAGATCCGGGATCTTGTCATCTCATCATCTCTTCTACAAGATGTCAACATGATGAGATCTGGGATCTTGTCATCTCATCTTCTCTTCTACAAGATGTCAACATGATGAGATCCGGGATCTTGTCATCTCATCATCTCTTCTAAAAGATGTTGACATGATGAGATCCGGGATCTTGTCATCTCATCATCTCTTCTAAAAGATGTCGACATGATGAGATCCGGGATCTTGTCATCTCATCATCTCACCTGCGAGATGTCGACATGATGAGATCCGGGATCTTGTCATCTTATCTTTTTCCTATCAAGATGTCAACTTCCCAAGATGATTATCTCAACATCTCGGTGGCACTTTTAAGCTTCCATACGCGACGGTCCGCGACCAACAAAACACCTAAAAAGGATGTCTTTTTCAAGATAGGACACGTCATGTACGTAACGTAATAAGGGTATCAAAAGCACTAAAATAATGAAAAAAATCTATTTCGCTAGGAAAGCTACGTGTTTAGGGTCAAATCTGCGATGGTACAGAAATTATGACTAAAATGTTTTATAAAGGATGTACTTTTTGCCCCAAGGCAACACTACGTCTTTAGAGTACCAACTGCGCGAGGTGTGGGAGCTGGGGCTGTATACCCAATGATAAAGGTAAAACCTTTACAGGTAAAGGTGAAGGTAAAACCGACGACCGACGTCCGTGACAAAAAATTGAAATATCGCTGTACCGTATTAATTCAGGGAATACTTGCCAATTGTAACGTTTTGTTTCCAGTACTTGTTAAGGGTAGGGTTTCACACGCCAGTTCTTGTTAAGGGGTGCATTTTCTGACTTTAGAAAACACGCGTTTAGGGTGATTTTCGAGACCCCTTGGTCGCGCATGGTATCCACTCGTCAATGGAAGTGCCCCCCCCCCCGGATAGCAACCGCTTACAGGCACATTTTTAATGAAATGATAGAAATTGCTGGATCAAGGAATGTAATGGGGGGGGATAAAACATATAACATTTAAAAAATCCCAGGGGGAGGGGTATAGTTCCTAGAAGGGGCCTTGTTGTGAAAGAGAAAATAATTCTTATTATTGTTACTTTCTCTTCAAAGTTCCTACGGTATCAGCAGTTCATTAAGTGTCACATTATAAAACTATACCATGTCATTCTTGTTCCTCTTTATATATTCATCATCAAACATTGATTATTTTTAATTATTATTATACCATTATTTTTATTTATTTATTTATCTCATTGCAAGGCAAGAAAGCATGACAGCAATAGAAACAAAAGAAATGTAAAATTGAGCACCAGCCAATGCCTGGGGATCACCTAAAAGAATTGAAAATTCTGTCGAGAGGTTCTCCTCACTGGCTGGTGCCTACATGGAATAACACAAAATAGTATCACGAAATGGGTTTTATTTCGTGTTAGAAAATTATATTTGGTTTATTTATAATGATTTTGTCGTAGCTGGCGATATTGCATGCATGTTTCCCCCTAATAATGACGTAGATAGGAACATGAAAGTTATGCATGCTTTGAATCGTTTTTGTGGAATAACAATTTCCTGAAGATGTTTTTGGTTATCACGAGCTCTCTTGTATCCTTCCTCCGTTAAGGTCGGAGATCGCCGGTAACAGTTGAAATATGTAGACACTTCCTAAGAGTTGCATGATGTAAGTAAATGCTTTAATTTGATATGCCATTCATGCATATCCGATTTCGGAGAGCAAAGTTATAGCTGTTTTAAGATTGTTAGAGAGGTTAACTGTAACAGATATCGTATAATTAATGCACAAGTACAGTAAGTTTGTGTACTCGTGAGGCTAATTAATTTGCCGATGATCTGTTGAAATACTGCGCCCACGGGTGGTTGCAGTACGGACTCGGACGTGGTCGCGGTACTGAACAGACGTGGTTGCGGTACTGAACAGACGTGGTTGCAGTACGGAATCAGACGTGGTCGCGGTACTGAACAGACGTGGTTGCAGTATGGACTCAGACGTGCTTGCGGTACTGAACAGACGTGGTTGCAGTACGGAATCCAGCGTGCTTGCGGTACTGAACAGACTTGGTTGCAGTACGGAAATCAGACGTGGTTGCAGTACGGAGCAGACTTGGTTGCAGTACTGAACTGACGTGATAACTGGTCTGAAGCAGACGACGGAGGAAATTACCAGCGTCCATGGGTATGGTCGTGGGAGCTTGACCACAGAAGAACCCATACCTATGGTCGATAGAGCTTATAACTACAGGAATCAGATGCATATGGTCGTATGAGCTTAACTACAGGAATCAGATGCATATATGGTCGAGAGTGCTTAACTATACACAAGCTAGATGCATATGGTCTGGTGAGCTGTTGGAGCTGACAAGTGTATAGCCGTTTGGAGGTTGCCTGGTGGTGGTACTGACAGGATCGAGGCGTGTGCAAATGTCAACTGCGGCATAGCTGCCAAACGGTTCCGCGACTAAAAGTTTGGACATCGACGTGGCGAAACACCTGCCGGCTGCAGGCATCCTGACAAGAGCGAGCTGCCGGCGGACCGAACCACCCATCCCGCCGCCGATTCCGTCACAATTATAGCAATACATTTGAACATGTAAATACAATACTTCTGTATATAAATGAACCTTCATCGTAATATGAAAAGAGAAAAAAAAAAGGTTATCGAATTGATACTTAAAGAAAGAATGCAGATTGGGTCAAATCACCAATTAGTCATTTATCAAATTAAAAACAAAGATTGTAGGTTCAATAGCTTGAATTTTGAAAGTCTGAAATGAATTGTTTTAAATGACATTAGTCACGGTTATGTGCGGGTTTAACCAAATCGAAAACAGCAAAGTGAGTATACAACAAATATATCAAGATTCATACCCACGGTATATTCAAGGAAACGACTTCTTATCGACTGAATTTAAGCTACTATATAAAATTGAGAAAAGTAATTAATTTATGTGTAACAGAAATATTAAGCAATATAAAAAATGGGAAAGTATGGCAAAGCATAAGAAAATCAAATAATCAAATTTGCTACTCTCTTCTTCATGTAAAATACGAGCAACCTTGCTGCAGGAGATCAGTAGAGATGGACGATTGTACTTGTCTAGAAGAACCTTGAGGACTTTAATGGTATAAATAGTAGGCTCCTGACAAACAACACTCGAAAAGATCCTGTGCTCAATCCCTTCCTGAGGAAGTGAGATAATCCCGACCTTTCGTTGGAGAACGACGGTAGTTGATTTTGGAAGAGACTTTTGGGCCCGTCCTCATGGTCGTAATTCCCTGTCCTGTAATGCAAATTGTGTGCCATGAGATTTTTTTTTTCGTTTTGCATCTGGAACGGACACATTCAATCTGCGTTTCGTGTGCAAAATCTGGTTGCTACTATGGTAACAGCGATATATTTAGGACGACTTTCCAAAGCCACATTTGGTTCCTCCCAGAGCTCGAGAGGACGTCCGGGGGGGGGGGGCACTTCCATTGAAGAGTGGATACCAGGCGCGACCACGCGTGAAAAGGGAAAGAGTAGGCAAGTACGTTACGTTTAAAATACCGAAAAGGAGGATGTTTTCAATACTTGTAGGGTTTCACAAGCTAAATACTTGTCAAGAGATGCATTTTTATAATCTGGAAAAGCCTTGCTTCCCTTCTTTAGGGTGCTTTTCGAAACCGCATTGTCGTGCCTGGTATGCACTCATCAATGGAATTGCCCCTCCCCCCGGGAATTCGAATCTAATCCCCATTTCTTGGTAAAAGTAAAACATAATGCCCATTACACTGTGTGCTAGAAGTGTATCGTTTGTGTAGGAGTAAACAAAAGAAAAAAACCCCCGCAAATTCGGCTGGTACGTGTTCAGACGTACACATGATGCATGCGAAATGGTTTGCGCTGGAGAGGTGATTTGACCCATGGATATTGCCAGAAATCCACCAATCAATGATCCACATTAAATGCGATATCGATTCGATGGACTGTAATGATCTTTATCTAAGCCTTAATTCAGTAACTTTTTCCTCACTCAATATGTACTCGATTTGTTTGAAAAACCACTTTCTGATCCATGTCATAATCTATTGTAGGTCCTGCATTTCGAATATCTCCAGCCATCAGTCGTAATGTACATGCATGTATGGTGCGGGTGTCGCGGTAAAGAATTTTGTACACGAAAAGCAGATCTGTATGGCATGTTAACAGGGTGACCAGACGTCCCGTATTTCCCGGGACTGTCCCGTATTTTGCTCCTTTGTCCCGGCGTCCCGACAAACCCTTCCCGGGACGCCTATTTGTCCCGTATTTCAGAATATTATTATTTCAGAACATTTAACAGTGACGAATTTTTATTAAATAACCAACAGATGACGAAGCAGAAACAATTAAATCGATAGCTATACATTTTCTTGCTAATAACCTACATTGCAAACGAACTGGCCTCCGTGTGTGGCAGCCGGGCTGTTGCTAGGCATGTAGAATCGGAGCAAATTCTCAATGGTGCAAACAATCTCACATGATAAACAGTTTTTCCACCAAAATAATCACAAAAATAGGCGGGAAATTCTTATAATTATGTTATGGATTCTCAGATTCATTATTTGGAGATGAAGTTATTGACTTTTCATAGATCTAATTATTTCAGCTTTCGTTTATGGACATATAAAATGTGGATATAGGGGTAATTAAGTATCACTGACAAGTTTTAGGTCACATGATCAAGGTCAAATAAAATGATCATGTGACCTAAAACTTTTCAGTGATACTTAATTACCCCTATATCCACATTTTATGTGTCCATAAACTTTGAAAGTTATGACAGCAATCTAATAATTACCTCTAAGATGACTCTCATGTCTAAGTTTTATGAACTAGACCAATGTACTAACAGAGTTATGATGGTACTTCAACAAATACCTCCAACATGACCAAAGTCCATTGACCTTTGACCTTGGTCATGTGGCCTGAAACTCACACAAAATGTTCAGTGATACTTGGTTACTCTTATGTCCACGTTTTATGGTCTAGACCAATACACTTACAGAGATATGATGGTACTTCAACAAATACCTCCAACATGACCAAAGTTCATTGACCTTTGACATATGACCTGAAACTCGGACGGGATGTTCAAAGATAATTGATTACTCTTATGTCCAAGTTTCATGAATCAGATCCATAAACTTTCAAAATTATGGTAATTCAACAGATACCCCCCCAAACATGGCCAAAGTTCATTGACCTTTGACGTTGGTTATGTGACCTGAAATCTGTACAGGATGTTCAGTAATACTTGATTAATCTTATGTCCGCCTTACATGAATTAGGTCCATATAATTTCTAAGTTATGATGACATTTCAAAAACTTAACCTTAGGTAAAAATTTTGATGTTGATTCCCTTAACATGGTCTAAGTTCATTGACCCTAAATGACCTTTGACCTTGGTCATGTGACCGTAAACTAAGGCAGAATGTTCAGTAATACTTGATTAACCTTTTGGACAAGTTTCAAGAACAAGGTCCCTAAACTTTTTTTAGTTATGCTGTCATTTCAAAAACTTCATCTTCAGTTAAGATTTGGTGTCGACGTCGCCACCGTCGCCATCAGAAAAGCGGTGCTTATGGTCTCACTCTGCTATGCAGGTGAGACAAAAATGACCTGGGGGTGTTTCACAAAGATTTAAGTATGACTTAGAGTCTCACCTGAAGGCCTGGTTGCGTGCATCATAAAAAGCATGACCGCATTGGTCACATCATGCAAAGAGGACGTACACTAATGCGTATCTAACAATAACATTGCGCTTTTCATATCATATACGCATCAGCATTTAAGTGCGACTCTAAGTCATAATTAAATCTTTGTGAAACACCCCCCTCCCAGCACTGGTATGTACATGTAAAGTGTTAGCCAAATTTATTCAAACACCAAACATGTCCTATGCTACACAAAATCTATGGGATTCTGAACTACTGAACTAATTATTACACTGTATACTGCCGCTTTAGATCAGATAAATTGCTTTATTAATTTTCGCCTTTGACAAGTTAACATACTCATACACAATATATGCATTCTATAAACATCAGTCACAAAGAAGATTTATAACACATAATGAAATAGAGTCAGATTTAAAGACAACTTGAAGTTTAAACAAAATAAAATAAGGTATTTAGCCCACATGCCCTTTTTAAGAACACGTGCAATAAGGCCAAAGTCTCTACAGATTAAAGAATGTTCTCATTTTAAGTGGCAACCAATCAAAAAAAAAAAAATCTGCATCATTAAAGTTCAGTAATGGTGAATGGTGCAACAAACCAACGACTATCTTCATTTATTCATTTCAAGTCACATTAGCCCCCCCCCTCAACATCAGAAAACAACAAAATAACAGCGAGTTCAGCAAGATTCCACTAAAAAATTTGCTAAATTTGCATTATGCACTGATTTTTTTTCATTTACCACTATGTTGCCAATTCAAAATGTGTAATAATTAATTCAAGTTTAAACAGTTCAATTGGGAATAGTCCATCTAAGCCTTACTCCACTGCAAGTTGTATATAAAAAAAGTCAGTTTATATTTTCCCAGGTATTTAAACAAATTTGAGTCTTTTGTTCCACTGCCATCCAAATTGCGGATGATAACGAAAAAAATAATAGCTGGATTTATAAAGCACTTTTTGCCGGAAGATACAAAGCGCTGCCATTTTACCCCAGCTTTTGCTGTGCTGCCTATATAGATGCTCAAGCATTCAAGGAATTTCTTCCTGCCGGATACCGATTCACCTCACCTGGGTTAGGCGCAGCAAAATTTGAGTAAATTTCTTGTGGAAGGAGAACATGCCATGGCTAGGAATCGAACCCACGTCCCTCCAATTGAAAGACGAGAGTCATAACCACTAGACCATGATTTCCTTACAATGATGATATACTTTGTAGTAAAACAAATTTAGAATAATTCAATGGGATTAAATAAACGTAATAAATGTCAAAAGTAGAATAATTTGCTTTGAAGGCAATAAAGGTTAACTCTACTACCAGGGACACTAATAACTCCATTTTACCAAGGGGCTTTTTACACGTGAATCTTGAAACATTGTAGTGATTGCAATTCGTCTTTAGAATCATCAGACCTTTCACACAGAAAATTTGTACCTTAATTTGAGTGAAACTTAACTGTAATTCACCTCCAGAGTAGAATTTGAATTCGTGATTGTGATTATTAGCGTTCGTGATTCTCGTATGGTTTCACACGTGCTACAGATTTGTCATTAGCCTTATTTTTCACTGGAATCATTCAATTATGATTTTTTTTTACTGTGTGAAATGGCGGCAAGTAATGAGAGACTGTACCACTGGGGGCATCGTGGTCCAGTGGTTATGACTCTTGTCGTTCAATATGAGGGACGTTGGTTCGATACCCAGCCATGGCTTGTTTTCCTTCAGCAAGAAATTTACCCACATTGTGCTGCACTCAACCCTGGTGAGATGAGTGGGTACCTGTTAGAAAGAAATTTATTGAATGCTTGAGCACCTGCTGGCAGCATGGCTAATAACATATTCATATACACTGCAAACTCTCTAGTGTTGATTTAACACCAGCCCAGAATCTATATATGTCCACACCAGAGAAGTGTTAAACAACACCGGTTTGGTATTGGTCTAACACCAGATAGGTGTTTATACAACCCCAATTAGTATTAAAAGACCATTGTTTTGATTCCAAACTGGTGTTGTTTCAATACTCCTCTTGTGTGGACATATATAGATTCAGGGCTGGTGTTAAATCAACACTGGAGTTTTTGCAGTGTAGGTGCCTTAAGCATTCCTCAGAGAGGATAAGTGTGCATTATGAATGTGGTTATTATCATCATTATCATTTTACCACAGAACAAGAGCTTGTCCAATTTTCAGCATAAATAGGAAGTCATCGGATAATTTACAGTGTAAAAAGATCTTTTTTTTAATCAAATATTAGTTATCTGATCTTTCCCATTGATGACATTGAAAAAAAAACATATAAAAATTGGATCACAGATGGATAGTGTAGCTCAGGGGCGGATCCAGGATTTTCCAAAAGGGGGGGGGGGCACATTTTGCCGAGGACAAATTTGACAAGCAAAAAAAAATCCCAAATAAATAAAAATAAAAGATCTTCACTGTGAAAAAAAGGGGCACACTTAACAGCATTTTTACATTAAACTGATGTATGTTTTGATTCATCCAGGAGCTGAAAAAGTGTCCCGGATTGGACGTGAAACTCCAGATGATCAGATTTATTCCTATTTGTAATTTCATTTTTACATTACAAACTTGAATTGTGCCTCTCAAAAGAGGGGGCACGGGCCGGCTGTGCCCCCCCCCTGGATCTGCCAGTGGTGTAGCTAATGTGCGCCTGGCTTAATACGGACTAATGAAAGATGATTGAAAACATCAAAGTATACATCAACATGTATTAGATTTACTACATAAATGCCAGCATTGATAGCACTCTCAAAATGAGATCCGACGGAATCCAGTAAAATGATCTACAAAACTTTAATATGTATAAGTAAAGGAATATATGATAAATGAATTGGGTAGATAATGTGTAACTGCTGAGAAACTGACCAAACCAGCATGGTATTTCAGTCAAATGTCTCATCTCTTTCCAAGTAATAACACCCTACCCCACATGTGCTTATCTGTGTTGGTGATCTCCAGAATGGTTAATTTTACAGCTTAGATGTCATATAATTTCAGAGTTAAATTAACCATGAATTTAAAGACTTTTTCATCAATCAATATTTGCTACATCAGGTACTTGACACTAAAAAGTTAAAAAAAAATAATTTGCTGTATCAATATCTAGCCTGACTCATGTTCAATGATACTAATAGATTCTAAAAGATAAACTAAAAAAAAACAACTCTGTGCAACAGCATTTTATATTGTCAGTATCCATATTCTTAATAATTTACTTTGCAAAAGTTGTCTGCACTTCTCCAATCACACATACATGTAGCATCTCACAAAAGCAAGTATACAAAACAAAGTTCTTTAGATCTATGATACAACTAAATGCTTGGATATATTTTCCAATTTAAAATATACCTGTACACAAAGATATTACAAAATATATAACTTACTATATTAGAGTCCCTATTGCAACCCAAATAATGCTAAGCTTTGGATATCAGCATAGTCAATAATAATTTGCATACTATTCATAACATTGAAAGTAACAAAGAAAGGATTCGGGTTTATTTAGCTTTGGAGATGTATTTTATGTTTGGCTTTAACATGCAGATTTTTCAGAGCAATTGTTGGAGCAAATGTCATGGAACCTCTGTATTTTCATTGCTTTTAGCAATATCTTGGGTCATCAATAAATAAAAATTAATCCACAAAAGCCGATTCCCATATAACATTAAGTTACCTATGTGTGTGGTATATAATGCAACAATGCTTTGGTCATACCATGCTTATGGAACATATGCTACATCATATTACTCAAACAAGATTATGCTTTAAATAAAACGCGTGTTGGCACTTAAGCATTAAGTTTAGTCAGACTTATCTCCCTGTGAAACTCAATCGTCCCCCTCCCGTGAGTACATGTCCATGAATAAATCCATGTTTCTCGAGAACAGCATTTCATAGGAATTGTACTATTAAAGGTAAATGCTAGTTTTGGTAACGATATCAAAATGAGTTCATACAGAATCCAATGAAATGACCACCAAATTGTCTGTTTGTATAAATAAAACATACATGTATGTGCCAAAGGATTCTGGAAGAAAATTGTGTAATTGCTGAGAAATCAACAAATAAGCACAGGATTCGGGTCAAGCGTCGGGCCCGACATTCAGAGCAATAATTATACACTGTCCCACGTGTGCTTATCTGTGATGGTGATCTTCGGTGTGAACATTTTTCAGCGTAGATTTCAAGATTTTATCAACTTCAGTTTATGTAACTGTACCAGATCTAGATCCTCGATGATATACTGACAACCAAGCCTGGTGTTACAGAATTTCTCATGAAATCAGGGTTTACTGCAACTACCGGCATTTCTCTTTAAAGTCCCAAAGACATGATTTTAAAATCTTGAATTTATCAGGCATGATCAAATTTCCACATGAGAATGAAACAAGTAATTCTAAACAGTAATAAATAATAATAATAATAGCTTGTTTTCATATAGCAGTTTACAGCATATTACCCCACCTTTGTCATTGGATTCATTTCAATCCTGCATGAAAAGTGCACAATTTCTATTCCCTGGGTAGCATTTCTTGCATTCATCGCAGCCTCATAGTGGTGCTGGCAAATTCAAACATACAATTAAGTTTCGCATCCTACCATGTAACCATTTAGCACCTGGGTCGAGAGTGGCAAATTGTGGACTCACGCCTCGCCAAACGATGCTAGACCACTGTGGGATTCGAGCACATGACCCTCCGTTTGCAAGGCGAGAGTCAGAACCACTACACCACGGCTCTTCCACAGTGATTGAGAAGTGTATCATAGACGGCAGTTTCAGGCACCTTGTCAAAATTTAAAGTCGAATCTCGCAAACAGCCTTTTTTTCAAATCAATCCTCGCATTTCATCCTACATGTAGGTAAACATGTAATCAGGAATAGCTGTTAAGAGAGCAAAAGTGCCTTTATAACTGGATTCCTGTTAAAAAATGCAGTAGAGAAATTTGAGAAATTGTGTTTACTGCATTTTCCTGCATATGACACAAGCATGTGATTGAACCAAAGGAAAATATATATGGCAACATTCATCTCAATGTACACTGTATATCCCCAAAAAACAATAAAGAAAGAAGAATTACACTTTTAAAATAAAATGGATGATATATAAAATTAAATTGGCTGGAATTCGTCTTATGCCACAGAAAATCCTCAACAAAGGAAAGAATTATTTTTTGTATGAAAAAGCTATTTCTTGTGAAAATATGAAGCAAGTATCTTTTGAAAAATGTTGGCCAAATTTCATTAATCTTTTTGTCTACTGTTGAAAAGTTTAATTGGTTTGCTAGATACAGTTTTGCATATTTATCTCTGGTTCTCTACATACATGTAGATTATAATTATGTTTTTTTGGTACTGTAAATGATTTATTTCATGATTAGATTGTATATTATCTGTTATTGTTGCATTACTATTAAACACTCACTATCTGATTATTTTTGTACATTGACTGAAAACAAATGTAAACTGAAGCTTAAATGAATAAAACATCCTACTGTGGAGGAAAAAGAAATTGGAAATAAAAAAAGAAGAATTGACACCTCTGGGAAATTTTCTGAAGTTCAGCAGCACATCTCTCCATTGTTCATTCTTAATATAGGAAGTGAATGATACAGAAACGTTTTCAATCAAAAACAAAACGTACATAATGTTAATACAATATGAACAGGACCTGCTGTCCACTGTACTTTCAATATGGTTACAGTCACACCACCAAAATCTCTCATGTTATTTTTAATGACATTCCATTGGTCAATTCACAGTAGATTTCGCTGGTGTGGCTGCATCATTTCAAACGATATTTTAATACAATTCATAGTCAGGAGCCTGTAACACCAAGCTGAGCAATGATTTTAGAACAAATTTTCATGATTGATTGCATTGACTACAGTGTACAATCAATCGTAAAATCAAGCGTACGATCAATTGTTATGCTTCGTGTTATGGAGCCCAGTTCTTCAAAAATAATGCTATTTAATCTCTATGGCCTTTATTCTGAAGTCGGGTTTAATTCTAGACTCCGGTCTTAAGTTGTGGTTTAACATGCATTCTAGATGTTGACATTGCTGGCTTTCCATAGCTGTGGTTGATCAGATCAATCGCAACTCTGTGTAAGAAGACGCCCAGAGATCGAATTAAACTGAGGTCCAGAATATAGGCCAATAAGACACCATTATGACCTAACCGCAACAACAATTTCAAGCAAAGAATTACTAACATACAAATTATGAAGGCAGTTTATGTTTATGTTCATTATAGTTTTGAGACTAATTACATGCCAGTCTGTACAATAAAACGGGAAGTTCACACTGACCATGAGTGGTTCCTTTTTAAAACAGAAAAAAATAGATAAAAATATTGGTGAATGTTTGATGGAAGTCTATCATACCACTTTCATATTACTGACTTTCAAAGTGGAGTTACTCCAGAGTCCAGAAGGAGTTACGCTACTTTGGAGGGCAGTATGAAAATTCTAGGATAATTTTGATCCAGATTCAAAAGCTGAGTACTCAACCCACATTGAGAATAGGGTTACAATACAAACGGAATATAAAGTCCACACCAGTGCGGTATTGCCTATCTCATGCATAACTTCATTCATTTCCGCATGGCGAGTTTCTGCGCACCACACATACGGCGCGAACTCGCTTGGAAACCACGGAAAGACTATGGATACACTGCTGCGGAACTTGCCAGTTTGAAAGGGTTTTAATGTTGAACCGCAGTACAAGCGTATCAACTCAATCTGGAGCTAGTCCTGAAACTTCACTTCGCCTTCAGTATGAAAACGGCCTAAGAGAGTATGAGAAACATTTTTTTTGTCTTTTTTTAATTTGTGATGTCCTAATATAAGCTGCTCCCAATATATCGGATTATATACATGTACTTTCAATAAATTCAATTATTTTAATGGAACATGATGCGTCTGATGATAAATCCACTGCACAAATAAGAACCCTTTCACATTTTTGTACAAAATGGCATTTTTCTAAATTCAAATCACATTTATCACATAGTGACTTATATGAAATCGGAAGGAATTGCTGACCTGTGACGTCATCAAATCAAATTTTAAAAAGTTCTTATATCTGTTATCATTGACTGATTGTCATCAAACTTTCTCCAATATTTTTTTTCTGTTTCTAATTCTAATTCTTTTACTAAAACCAGTTATATTGTTGAGGTGAACTTCCCCTGAATATCTATGGGGGGTACATGTCAAACATTCTTCAACTATCATTAGTTGTCAACAGTAAGAATATATATATAATAAGACCAAAATAGAGAGAAAGAAGGAAATCATTATCATTATGAAGCATGTTTTCTTACACATGAAATACACACTCAATTCAGTATATGGCAGATCATTTACAGAATCTGGAGAAAAAAATTAAATCAATTCTCTGCGAGATCGAGTTCTGTGCACCCCTGTTACACTCAGGTGAGATCTCCCAAATGGTGCCACTTAGTGGTTTCTTTGGACAGGTCCATTTTGTTGAGAGGGATGTTTGTGGCACCCAGGAAGGCATTTTCTTTGAGTAAGTCCGAGTTCCACACAGTCAGATGTAGAGTCCGTCTCTCAATCTCTTGTTTGGAGTACTTGTACACTAGCTGTTAATCAACAAACAAAAAAAAGAAATATCTACCAATTAGAGCTTATCTTTAGGTTTGGTAAAAATCCCTAAAAATATGGCTATTGCTATTCAAATTCTTTGCTTACTAAATTATATATCGTCGCACGCACAACGAACCGTCCTCTCTGCGCACTTCGCTGCGAAAGTTAATTTTGCAGAAAACGCATTTAAAGAAAAGCTTTTTTAAAACCAGCAATAAGTGCACCTACAAGGAGAGCAAATTATTTACCGGTGTCTTTGTTCTATAGTTCAGGTTCCAAAGTTTCATTCCGTATCTTTACATTTTCTTGAAGTGAATTATTTACGCCACAGTGGGCATCGTAACAGAGAGGACGGTTCGTGGTGAAATCGCGAGGCGCGATAGCGCACTGTATCTGCGCAGAGAGGACGGTTCATGGTGCGTGCGACGATATGTATGCCCTAAAACAGTTTTGTAGAGGATACAAAATAAAAAAGTGATCAGATGATGAATTCAGCAATTTTACTTGAAAATGTATTTTGATTGGCTGCCTTATCAGGATCTGTGTTTTTTCTATTTCAGAAAAATCAAAGTTGGCGCAGTCCGTATTAAAGTGTCTGCCTGTCGAACCAAGATTTTGGGTTTGAGTCCACCCCAGGCGGATGACTGAAGCCAGTGCGTTGTGTATAAACATCTCTCCCCTGTTTCACAGATGCAGGCTATCTTACAATGGAAAACACTCTGTCCCTCGGATAGGACGTTAAATTAAGGCCCTGTGTAGAGGAGAGTCACCACCTTCGCACATTAAGATCCCATTGCACTATTTGACTAAGAGAAGGGGGAAACCCCGGTGTAGTGGTCCACCTGCATTCCCCCAACATATCGGGAGAGACCGGCGGGTCACAGTTCTGTATGTGCGCCCTTCTTGGCAACCCAGACTGGCTGGCTCCTCCAAAATGCGCTATACATATGCTGTCTATCATCATACAAAAAAACCTATTCCAATGCATGGACAAGGGTGAATGTTCTAGGATACCATCTTTGTCTCTCGCTCCTCGATATCAAATTAGGCATCAGTTTTTAAATGAGAATTCATTATTGAAATGTGATTGTTTTAAAACGGATAATCCATGCCTAGAAATGAAAAAAAAATGTTTGAATTGTTTACGACACAGGGAACAGACACAATACAGTTACTTATAGGCAGAGCAAGTAAAAGTTAAATGAGAAGGGAGGGTATTGTGTAACAACCTGCTTCTACTTTTCTGGGTGCTTTATGTTGAAATAATGCATTTTCAAAAGTGAAAAATAATGGTCTTTATTAGACATCAAAACATTCTTGGCAGCCAATGGCTGAATTATAAATGTTTGTATATGGTAAAAACATTCACAAATAAATATGACAGAATATATATATATACATATATCTAAATATGATTAATCAATATACACAAGAAAGGGCTGACTCCATCCAACCTTGCAAAGAAAAAAAAAAAAAGAGGAAACGTTTGATTGGTGGTACGGTATGAGGTTGATTAAGCAGTTTGAAAAACTAAGTAGAGCATTGATCAACGATATTAAGTATGAGACATGGTTCAAAACTGTTAACTAAACTCACAACGTAAGAAAAAAGTCCCAGTCAACCTCAGCGACAGGCCGATCCGAATGAATAGAGAAAAGAGAAACAAGAAGCGGTTTTCAAGTATTTTGTCTATGGTTTTTAATTATCTCAGCATATACCTGTGGTAAATATTAATGAAAATCACAAGGGGAAAGAGGGAGGAAAGGGCAAATGTTCCTAATTCCACTGAGGGAGACAATGGATGGGCTAATAGGTCCCTTGACTCAAATCAACAGTGTGCTTTTTTCATAAAGAAAACTGACCTGCAGCATTTGTAGTTCGCATTTTGCATCCTTCAAATGAGCTTCCAGTGACGATATTCGAGAATGACGGAGTGAAACTGTGTGAATGGGGGGGGGGGCACTTCCATTGACGAGTGGATACCATGGGGTCTTGAAAAGCACCCTAAACAAGTATCTCCCATATTCTGAAAATGCACCCCTTAACGAGCATTGGCGTGTGAAACCCTAGCTTTAACAAGTATTGGAAACAAAACGATACCCTTGGCAAGTATTCCCTGAAATGAACCCCTAAACAAGTACAGCAATATGTTAACGGACGTCGCTTTTACCAATAACTAACATGTACATCATTTGGTTTTAGTATGGCCCCACCTCCCACAAATCGGACTCTAAACATGAGACTGTTGGGGCAAAAAGTACATCCTTTATAAAATATTTTCATCTTTTTTTTACCCTCGAAAATTTGACCCTAAACACGTAGCTTTCCTAGTGAAATGGATGCCCTTTTTTCATCATTTTCGTGTTTTTGACACCCTTATCACATTACGTACGTAACGTGCCCTATCTAGAAAAAGACATTGTTTTTACATGTTTTATGGTCGTGCAAGGTATCCACTCGTCAATGTAAGTGCCCCCCCCCCCCCTGGTGAATGCTTAAATCTCCAAAGTGTAAGTCTGGTGGCAAGCTCACAGTGACCTTTCAACCACTGCCGCAGAAAAAAAATGTTATTTTTTGCTTGGTTGGCCAATTCTGGCTATCCATGAGTGATTGACGGGGTACCCAAAAGAAGCAACATCGGGTCTAATCGGTGCAAAATGTAAGAACCACAGAATTTGCGCAGCCTCCTCAGCCATGTGAACAGAAGAAAATTTGAGCGTCATTACAATTCAAAAGACGCAAAATTCAAATGTGTGAAACCCCTCATATTCAGTTCATTTTGCTAAATGTTTGGCAGCCTAACCATGTACATCCAATATATATCATAATTATATTTTTTTCATAGAATGCAATTATGAATATGACTCATATATTTTTTTAATGCAATTATGATTTATATCTTTCTGATACTGGATTTTTTTAGCTAAAAAAAATAGTAAATTGAAACCAGTTAAACTGCTTTAACACCAATACAAACCCTCCACTTGTTTCACTTATTGGTATTATTCTTCTTCTCCTCCTCCTAATTATCTTCTTCTTTTATCTCATCTCTCTTTCTCTCTCTCTCAATTTTTCTTCTGTTTTCTTCTTGTTCTTTTTTTCTAATCCTCCTGTAGATCCTCCTGTTTTACTTTCCCACTCCTCCTCCTTCTCCTTTGTATCTTCATCTCCTTCTCCTTCATATTCTCTTTCTTCTTCCATTCCTTCTTCGTGTTCTTCTTTTCTTTCTCCTTGTTATTCTCTTCTTATTCCTCTTCTTCATCTCTCCCGTTCTTTTTTCTTTCTTTCATCTTCTTCTTTTCTTCTTCCCCTCCTTCTTCTTCTTCATCTTCTCCTTCTTCTTCTTCCTTTCTTTTTCTTATTCTTCTTTCTTCTTCTTATGTTTTCTTCTTCTTTCTTCTCCTTCTCTTTTTCTTCTCCTCCTCCTCCTCCTTCTTGTTCTTATTCTTCCTCCTTCTTCTTCTTTCTTCTTTTCTTTTTCTTCTTTCTTCTCCTTCTTCTTCTTTACTTTTTCTTCTTCCTCTTCTTCTTCCCCTTCTCCTCCTCCTTCTTTATGTGTTCTTCTTCTTTCTTCTCCTTCTCTTTTTCTTCTTCCTCTTCTTCTCCTCCTCCTCCTTCTTCTTCTTCCTCATCCTTCTTCTACTTTTCTTTTTCTTCTCCTTCTTCTTTACTTTTTCTTCGTCTTCTTCTTTCTTCTCCTTCTTCTTCTTTACTTTTTCTTCTTCTTCATTCTTCTCCTTCTTTCTTCTTCTTTTGTTTTTCTTCTTTCTTCTTCTTCTTCTTCCCCTTCTCCTCCTCCTCTTCCTTCTTCTTCTTCTCCTTCTTCCTCTTCTCCTCCTCCCTCTCTTCTTTCTTCTTTTTTTTTCTTCTTCTTCTATCGATGGAAAAAATAAATCTATTCATCTGGACTTACTTGTTGAAGCAGAGGACAGTTTCACGTCTGATCCGGAAGATTCAGAAGAGCTGAAGAAGCGTCCCGGATCGGACATGAAACTGTCCTCTGCTTGAACAAGTAAGTCCAGATGAATAGATTTATTTTTTCCATCGATATTTGACTTTCCTGGATGAATCAAAACATACATCAGTTCTTCTTCTTCTATTTTCTGCTTCTTCTTCTCCTCCTCCTTCTCATTCTACATCCCCTTTCCCCTCTCCATCTCCCTCTTCTCATCTTTTTTCTTCTAATCTTATCCTTCATGCACGTTTCTAAATCATCAGTATAATGTTTTATGTGGTGGATTTATAATGGCAGGGGTGACATAATGACAAATAAAAATTCCACTGTTGTTTTTTTTTTATTCAACTGTTGAATAATTCCTGGGGAATAATTAAAACTGGAATCTTGCATAAACCTCTATAATTAAGGCTAGTGGGATTAAATCAAGCTAATTTCCAACAGAGGTGTGTACTTTTGGGGGTCTGTTATACGTATGTCTCATTACAGTATAATGAGCCACTGGGGACTGATACATGTGTAGTACATAAAACAGTCATTTCAGTCAAAATCTGAATAGTTTTGCTATCTTATAAATAAAAAAAATCCAAATCATCAGTTTAAGATTTCTTCACAATGCATTCCAAGAAACTTGTGAATAATTGCACTTCATTTTCAGGTTTAAAACAAATCAAGATTTAATGTGTGATTGATTTGAGATCTCCTTTTCCCTAAAATAATTACTTTGCTTTAAAAATATGCATAGTAACTGCAGATTTGCTATTTGAAATTGATGGCAATAAGTCAATTTCAGCTCTAAAATAACTCTTACAAAATTTTGCAATTCTATAATTTGAAGATCTCCTTGTAACAGACTGACTGATCAAACATTGGTGATCAATTGTAGAATTGCTACCAATATAAAAGTGACCGAAGCTCAATTTTAGCTCCTAAAATCAATTACTAATTAGTATAAATATTTCAATATATTGCAAAAATTATATAGATTGAATTATCCTTCTTATTCTTCCAACAGAAACAAATATATTTTCAGTAACTGAAATTGCTTATTAATTGCAGATTTTCATATTGATTGTAACTTTCTTGTATCAGCCCTTACTTGTACAATAATAAGGTGTATCATAGGTACACACAACTCCAATCCTCTCAGATCAAACCATGTTTTTTAATATGAAATTGCACTTTGGAAGGGTTGGTATGGAATATTCATGATCTCATGAATGATTCATAATAACAAGAAAAGCGTTCAATTTCGCGATCTAATAGATAACACTCAAAAGTACAACTAATAACATTCCAAACATAGGTTGGAGGATGTTTCTTAGATCAAGCATTGATGAATACCACTGTTCGACAATGCAAGTAAGAAAAAAAATGAAATACACAATAATAACCAGCTCGGTGTACTATTTTAGTTGTTCTAACGAGAAGAGTAGAGATATTTCATGCTGATTATAGGTGGTTTCAAACCGCCTTGATAACAAGAATCCCTGTTGAATTACAAGAAATTATTCAGGCAATATAAAAACCACTTAATTGACAAGTCCACCCCAACAAAGAGTTGATTTGAAAAGAAAAAATCCAACAAGCAAAACACTGAAAATTTCATCAAAATCGGATGTAAAATAAGAAAGTTATGACATCTTAAAGTTTCGCTTAATTTAAACTATATAAGCACATCCTTTCTTTTGTATTTTATTATATAAATATGAAATATTATAATTTTCTCCTCCTTGTCAAGTGGAAAAAGTTTTATTTCTCCCTGAACATGTGGAATTACCATTATTTTAACAGTTTATGGTTGGGTTAAGATGGTCCTTATTGTCAAATCTCTAAAAATTGAAATATTATATTATTTACAAAATAAAAACAAAAGAAATAGTGAGTGATGGACATCATCGATTCTCTCATTTGCATATCACTGAGTTGTGCATGTAACTGTTTTGTGAAAAATAAGCAAAACTTGAAATGTCATAACTTTCTTATTTTACATCCAATTTCGATGAAATTTGCAGAGTTGTGTTTGTTTGATTTTTCTCTATCGATTCAAATCAACAATTTTCTGGGGTGGACTTGACCTTTAAATTACGAACCATTTCACACTGCCCCAAAAACATGATGATGATGCACAGCATTTGTATAGCGCCATATATCTGTCAACGACATTCAAAGGCACATACTCTTCAAGATAAGTTCCTGAAGTTACGAGCATGCACAGTATGGTCTGATAAGCAAGCAAGGTGCAAGATTCAAAATCGCTAGCTCCGCAGCCACCTACGGCACCCGCACCTAACTACACACTGGGCTAAAAAGGTTCAGTAATTTGCTTTCCCACTGCCAAAATACCTGCGACCTTGGAAAAATCCTGTGAAAGTTCTCGTGACTTTGACGAGTACCTACTATTTAGTGGGTATTTTCTTTCGGGGAGATTACGTGTAATATGCTTTCACACTGCCAAAATTACATGGTATTTTTTTATCAGGGTAGATCTGGGCAAATTTCCCGATAAGAAAATATCTAGAACTGATGAACTTCAAGGCGGTCTGAAACCGCCTACTGTTTTGTGGGATATTTCTGTGGTTTGTTTTTACAGGGTGAAACCAGGCAACACCCTTGAAACTAGACCAAAGTACCATTAAAGGTCAAGTACATGTACATCAGAGAAAATGTTGATTTGAATCAATAGAGAAAAATCAAACAAGCATAATGCTGAAAATTTGATGAAAATCGGATGAAAAATAAGAAAGTTGTGACATTTTAGAGCTTTGCTTATTTTTCCCAAATAGATATATGGACAACTCAGAGATGAAAATAAGAGAGTTGATATGACATATACATTGTAGGATCCTTTTGATGCATCCACAGATTGTTAAACGATGTTGCAGTTATTTTCAATCCTACATCCCATTCATCAAGATTTTCCTTTTTAAGCTGTTTCATGACACTTATGGACAAAAAAAGGAAACTTTAAAATGTCATAACTCTCTCATTTTATGTCTGATTTATGGACGAAATTTATAGCATAATGCTTGTTTCATTTCTTATTAAAAAAAAAATGTTTTTCTGGGGTGGTCTTGACCTTTTATATATGTAATCAACCAAAAAATAGCACCTTCCATGCTCAAAGCTATCTATTCTAATCAATGTGAGTAGCATAAGATGCAGACCTCTACTAGTTTGCAAGAACAGACTCATATTTGACACTTTAACCAATAAACAACATGTATAGAGTAAAGACTAGATGTCCAAACTCTGTTTATGTCTGCCACAGTACATCATAAATCTAGTCTCAATAATTCAGACTCTGCATTATGCACTCTGCAAATTGCAAAACCATGGGTCTGTGCCAGCAGACTAGACTTCCAGTAAATTACCATCTCAGTATATTTGCCACTTGGTCTACACCCCATTCGTCTATTTTCTGTTTGGTCTAATCCCATACCCTCTTCACACTAGCAACGAATACCGCTACAGTACCGGGACTGTCCCGAGACTGCAGCGGTGTTGCCTTCAGTGTGAATTCTCGGACCCGGAATAAACTACCCCGGGACTGTACCGAGACTGTTGCAGTGTTGCCTTCAGTGTGAATTCTCATTACCGCAATAAACTACCCCGGGACTGTACCGAGACTGTAGCGGTGATGCCTTCAGTGTGAATTCTCGAACCCGTAATAAACTACCCCGGGACTGTACCGAGACTGTAGCGGTGTTGCCTTCAGTGTGAATTTTCGAACCCGTCATAAACTACCCCGGGACTGTACCGAGACTGTAGCGGTGTTGCCTTCAGTGTGAATTCTCGAACCCGCAATAAACTACTCCTGGATAACCTTGCATCGCAATAACTCTGCAACAAACTATCACTAGGCAAGCCATAGTAATAGCAGAGGGGCAGCCCCGCGACTGTTGCGGTGTCCCTTCTATTCAGTGTGAAGGCACACCGCTACTATACTGAGACAAACCACTTGTGATATGTTTACTATAATGTGGGGACGTCATGGTCCAGTGGTTAAGACTCCTGTCTACCGATCTGAAGGACGTGGGTTTCATTCCCCGCCGTCAAGTATTTCTGGTGTATCAGAGTCAGGTCACTCATGGGGTCACAAGCCTACATGTTGTACACATGTTTTGTTAGGGAGGTTATAAAAATCGCTTGCTGCAGTGCGAATGGATACAATGAATTTTTATCCCGGGACTGTGCCAGGATAACTTTTCTACTGTGAATGCATTAATAGCCGTGTCGCCGTCCCCCGCTAGCACCAGGATAAGTTTGAAAACCAGTGTGAGCGGGGTACTAGTTCATGTACATTCAGTTCATCTACGAACCATTTGGTCTCATTTCAATTTAGCCAATTTACCATTTTGTCTTATTACCACTTAGGCTAAACCAGATTCCATTGACAACTACACACAAATTGATGAACAGATGATCTATTTATAAACCAAATTTCCACTTGACAAAGTGTAAAATAATAAGTAAAGGAAGTGGATATCGGACCATCTGGGCATTACATGGTAAAACAAGGTGGTTAATGAACCACGATTCTTGCCTGATATCAAGATCAATACATTATGCAATAATTATGATCTTTTGACCCCTAGTATGGCCTTTGACCTTATCATACTTAAGAACACATATGCAGTACTACCCACAATTACTTGTACTGAGAATGAACACAATGGATAAAGAAATGAGAGCACTTTGAAGAAAAACTTCAAAATGATGGACATGACATCATATCACTTGACCTTTGACCCCATCATCATATGAAACATACATGTGGTATTACCAAAGGATCATTTTAACCAAGTGTGATCAAAATTGATGCAGAAACAAAGAACTGCAACATTATTGTAATGGACCAACAGACTATAGTGATTACTTTATAGTCTCTGCCGAACTTCATTCAGGTGAGACAAAAATGTGAGTATTAGACCACATGTTGGTCGGACAAAATAGTTGTTGCATCAAACTGATACTTATCCTTGTCACAAGGCTGTACAGCATCCATTTAGCAGGGAACCCACAATAAAGGCTCCATGCATCTTTTTATAGTCGCTTTCCTGGGCCCCGTCTTACAAAGATTTGCGATTGATCCAATGGAAAGCCAGCAAAGTCAACATATAAAATGCATGTTTGTTCAAAAAAAATTCTAGGTATAAATGTATATCCATAAATTCAGTGATTTCTTGATTATTTGATTGCGTTCTCCTTTGTTTGCAAAGGACATTTTGCAAATTTCCTGCAGAAAAAATTATGACACTGATGGATTTCCATAGAGTTACAATTATTGGATCAATGGTATTAAACTCTTTGTAAGACGGGACCCCTGTATTCCCAACAGTTTTGTCTATGATGAAGTGTGGGAAGTTGGTAACGAAAGGCTGCTTGCGGGATTCCCACTTTACCAATACATAATAAATAAATAAGTCAAACTTACCATTTCATTGTATGTTGGGTTACGCGTCTTGCGGACAACTCTTGTCTTTCTCTTCGTGGTCTTCTGAGGGTCAGGGGTCAAATACGTCTTGACATAGGGGTCAGGGTCACCACCGTCTGTTGACCCCTAGGAATTTGACAATACAAAAGAAACAGTAATTACAAACAGAATCAATGAATAATAATCACAAAATATAGAGAAGATAATAGAGAAGCCATGTTTAAAGAGAAATTCCAGTAGTTGCAGTAAGCCCTAATTTCATGAGAAGTGTGTAAAACAAAGCTTAATTGTCAGTATATCATTGAGGATCTAGATCTGGTACAGTTACATAAACTGAACTTTGTAAAATCTTGAAATTTACGCTGAAAAATGTTCAGACTGAAGATCGCCAACACAGATAGGCACACGTGGGACACTGTATTATTATTGCTGGAATAAAGACCGGTCGGAAGTGACCGAATCCGCGCTTATTTTGCTTATTTCTCAGCAATTACGCAATTTCTTCCAGAATCCTTTGGCACAGATTTTTTATTCATACAAACAGACACTTGGGTGATCATTATATTGGATTCTGTAAAAAGTCATTTAGAGATCGTTACCAGAACTGGAATTTATCTTTAAAGGTCAAGTCCACCCCATAGACAGTTGATTTGATTCAATAAAGAAAAAAATCAGACAAGCATAATGCTGACAATTTCTTCAAAATTGGATGTACATGTGTAAAGTAAAAAAGTTATGACATTTTAAAGTTTCGCTTTTTTTTCACAAAATAGTTATATGCATAATTTAGTCACATACAAATGAGTTGATGATGTCCCTCACTATTTCATTTGTTTTTTATTTTTTGAATTAAACAGTATTTCAACTTTTACAGGTTTGACAATAAAGACCAACTTGACTGAACCATAAATTCAATGAATGGTAATTCAACATGTTCAGGGAGAAATAAAACTTTGTTTTACAGGACAATGAGGAGAAAATTTGAATATTTCAGATTTCATATAATAAAATAAAACATTAATTGTGAGTGATGTCATCAGTTTCCTCATTTACATACCAACCGGGAAGTGCTTATAACTATTTTGTGAAATTAAAAAGCGAAACTTTGAAATATCATAACTTTCTTATTTTACATCCAATTTTGATGAAATTTTCAGTGTTATGCTTGTTGGATTTTTCTCTTTTTATTCAGATCAGCTTTTTGCTGGGGTGGACAATTAAACCCTCAGAACATGTGAGTTTGAGTAAAAGCAGAAAAAATCAAAGAATAGGATCAACAAAGGTTTGAGTAACTTTAGACAAACAATAAGAAAGTTGTGTGCATTAGAATGTTGAGAACATTGATCACAGATCTTGGTCGCATTGCCAATTGGAGGATATATCTAGTGTTAGTGATCTCAATATTCTAATGCTCCTAACTTTTTTATGATGTATTCAATATTTCTCAAACCTTTTTTTAATCCATTTCTTTGATTTTTCTCTTTTATATATAATTCAACTGGTTTCAATGGTTCCATTCTCCTTTAACTCTTCATGCGTTCACCTGTAAACCCCCTGTGTGTTGCATTATTTTAGCAGTGATCCCCTCTACGCAGTATAATACACTCTGTTATTTAGAGTGCCATAACTTTTTATCTGATCATTTTGAAAGAAAATGTTGTGTAGCAAACTTGCTTTCTTATCGTATATAAATTCATTGGATTAATTAGGAAAAATGTATAGTAAATTACATTTCCTAAATGCTTTCTCCTAATATTTCCACAAAATTAAGCCCCCCTTTTACTTTGGTTCTTGTGTTAGTGGCATGATTTTTATTTTTCCACTTGGACTGTTCATTACATAAGATTTGTATTGATACCAAAATCATGATAATCTGATAAAAAATAGCCCATATATAGTGGAAAATAAAAGAGAGTAAATTTTTGCCTGATCAAGGTCACTCCATTGAAAGGGTCTCATTCACATTCGTGCCATGAGTCACAGACTCCTAACAATAAACCTGGCCATGGTATTGTTTGTGAGGAGGGTTTTATTGATTTTCTCCTCTCCTTTTTCAATGAACTTCCTGGCTGTGATCAGGATGTATTGATTTTTTGGGAAAACTCAACGATTCTGTAATTTGTAAACTGCGATAATCCGTCGAACGCTAAACTCTTGTCGCACGAGCGATTGATCGGTACACGTACGGTATACAAAAACGCCAGGCTATACATTGTAGCTAGGCACGATCGGGGGCATCCAATTGTTCGAAAAACAATGGGACAGGGGACGTCTATGGGAAATGTGTGGTTGTGCAAAAATGCGAACGAAACACAATTTAGCCAAAATTCATAAATGTATCATTACTTCTACTTTTACTGATTAAACTTAATTAATTTTGCCTTGTTTATGATCAGAATTATGTCTGAAACAATTTCCATTGAAAAAACAATAAAAAACAAAAAGTAAAAAAACAAAGAAATACATAAGAAATTCATAAAACAATAAAATACATAAGAAATTTATTTCCAAACCAAAGTTTTTTTGTATTACGATTGTTAAGAATGCTACAAAGAAAATTTTTACCAAAAATTAGCATTCTAGGAGCTTTATTTAGTGAATTAGAGCAAAAAGTATGATTTATGCATAAATTAGCATAATTAATTCATATAAAATAAAATCTCATTATTTTGGAAAATTTTACCATACAGCCTTGTAGATTACATCGCACACTACCAGCGTGCAAATTTTTGCGTCGCTCGCGCGATCGGCAGCCGAGATCTTAAGGGGGGGCCATAATGGTTCCCCCCCAGGAATGACAAGAATTAAAATACCCCGGGAGATTTAGGGTTAAAGAATTGTTTTTAATATAAAAATACTCTAAAAGTATAATTGCTCAATTTTTTTTTAACATCAAAGTGTAATGTGATCCCTCTCTTTATATCTAATAAATATGGCATCAATAGGTAAAGGCAATTATTGAAATATATTCATTTTGATTCATATTTAGTTATTTAACCCTAACTAGGCCTGGCTTTATTTGCTGTTCTGTGGCCGGAGGGGGGGGTTGATTCAACCCCCCCTGAGATCTCGGCCACCGATCGCGTGAGCGCCGCAAAAATTTGCACGCTGGTAGTGTGCGATGTAATCTAAAAGGCTGTGTGATAAAATTTCCAAAATAATGAAATTATATTTTATGAATTAATTATGATAATTTATGCATAAATCATACTTTTTGCTCTAATTCACTAAATAAAGCTCTTAGAATGCTAATTTTTTGTGAAAATATTCTTTGTAGCATTCTTAACAATCGCAATTGAAAAAACTTTGGAAATCAATTTCTTATGTATTTTAATGTTTAATGAATTTCTTATGTATTTCTTTGTTCTTCAACCTTTTGCGTATCCGGGTGTTGTAAATTTGGTATCAAAACATGCGTGAGACTTAAAAGTATAAACTCTGTGAGTGGCGTGGTCAAAAAATTTCGCGTGGCAGAATGATCACAGAAAATGTTGGGGGGTTGATTCACCCCCCTTCCCACCCATTTTAGGGTTAAATTTATCAAAGTTGCAGAGATAGTCTTCAATCAAGACACAACTACAAATAGATTGGAAGATAAATGCCATATCTAATTCATCTTGTTTAGTGTATCCATTTAAAGGATAAATCTTTTTTCTCTATACACAAGAAATGAACTTAATAAAAAAATCTTACCAAGTCCTTTGCATGAATGACCATAATGAAGAGCGCCCCCTGTCTGTACTGAATGGCAAGTTTGACCTGACCTCCGACCTGACCTCCTTTGGTATGGATCACACTCTCTTCTTCCTCTTCATTCGTGCTCGCTGTTATTCAAATTAGAAATTGATATCTGATTAGATTGGTTATATACCAGCTTGGCGTTGATGCAGCAGATAGCTGCTTTGCTGAGTTCCTACTGGAGTTACCTCAACAGAAACAGAATGCAGGTAACTCTGCCTAAGTTGAATCTCTTGGGATCAGAGAAATCTGTTCGACAAAATACGACTTAAAAGAGGTATTATAACACATGTTTTGAATAATTTGGTCTGATGAAGAATTGCTTTGACTTTGGTGATTATTCGACTTATGGAAGGTCGACTTCAGCAGAGCTACCTGTGTAGCCAAGTATTTGGCTCGCATTTACTATTTGTTATCAAATTCGTGAAATGGATTTGTCCAATTTTTTTTTCGCTACTTGTTCATTGAAATGATTTAAAATAACTTATCATATCACATAATATTTGCACTGCACCTCTGCCTGTCATCCGACCCTAGTAACACTGGACAATGGTAAAAAGTTCATTGACCTCTCACCTTTGACCTTGTCACTTGTTGCTTGACCAGCATCTTTCTCATCCCTCAAGGATGGATGAAAGAACGTGTAGACCAAATCACACTGCATGGTAGAAAAAAAATCAATAAAATTTATTTTATAACTCATGCGTTCATTAAAACACAGAATCCTCAGACTCTTGATACATACATGTAATGTACACATGTGTATTGAATAGTGCAATATATCATGTACAGTTGTAGGAAATGTTGTGTCACCTGCTTTAAACCTACAAGTTATCAGGTAAGGTGGTGGGGGTTACCTCCCTCCCTGCCAACCTCCTTCCTTCCTTCCTACCTTCCTTCCTTCCTTCTTTCTTTTTTATTTCTTTCTTTGTTCTTTCTTTCTGCCTTCCTTCCTTCCTTCCTTTCTTTCTGCCTCTTTCTTTCTTTCTTCTTTCTTTTTTCTTTCTTTCTTTGTTCTTTCTTTCTGCCTTCCTTCCTTCCTTCCTTTCTTTCTGCCTCTTTCTTTCTCCCTATTTACTGCCTATGTCTCTGCTTCCCCCTTTTTTATCTCTCTCTCCTCATTAAATACATACTTCTGAAGAGATAAGGACACCAGGGTCCCGTAACACAAAGGTTAGCAATTGATCATAGACATGATTCTTATGATTGATTGAACACTGTCATCAATCGTAAAGACATTCTTCTACGATAATCGCTAAGCTTTGTGTTAATGGTCGCCGGATAGGCATTTCGTGGATGTAAAATAAGAAATGTGAATTGTCAAGCACCTTCTGCTGGTTTCTTGTTTTTTCATACGGTCAAACGGTTGACAAAAATGGCCAAACGGTTTTGCTTAATAGTGATTATTTTAACTCTTTGCCCACCATGTACACAAACAGTGTGTACACATCCGACTCAAGATCTGAATAATAATAATAATAATTGGCATTTATATAGCACTTTATCAATCTATGACTGTTCAAATCGCTTCACAATTATCATTACCCGGTCACTGGATTCATAGCATTTCGAGCAGCCTGTACGGTGCACACTTGCTAAACCAACCACAATGACGGTTGTTTCCTACCGGAAAATGAAACTCACCTGGGACACTTCTGGAGGCATGGTGAAGAGCCACCTGAGGTATCGTTCCAGCTCCTTCTTCCTGCGTTCGGCGACCTGCTTGACATGCGTCCTTCCGACCCTTCTATGGGATAGAAGAGGAGGCAGCCCATGCTGGGGGTAAAGGAGACCAAGCTTGTCGTGGAGCTCTTCAAACTCGCTGTATCGACGGAAGATGAAAGTGGGGACGGTTGAACCAACTCGCAGAAGCCTTACGATGTATACCTACAGACAGATGAAAGACATATTTGGTTTTATCATATCAAATATTGTCACTTGGTTCAGATTTTACAGTTGACACTGCCGCAGTCACCACCATTGGAAAAGCAGGCGAGACAAAAACAATAAAATACATAAGAAATTAGTAATTTTTTTGCAACTTTTTTGTAGATACGTACATGTATGTGTTAGTTACTTGTTACTTGTCGCAATAATCCCAAAACGCAGCTCCTTGGAAGCTATACTGGGATGTCAATAATGTCATGTGCCAATGGAGGTGACAAGGTGCAGGATTTGGGTTGGCTCACATATATACAATAAAAATGAGCATGCAGGGGTGCGAGTAAAAACATGCATTGGTCCATTTATAGCATGTGGGACCCAACAGGAGGCTTGTAAGGAATGTAATAATTGATATTTTTCTCACAAATTAAGCATTCTAGTACAAGTAACTATACAAAGTGACTTAAAGGCAAAAACACATTTAGGAAAAATTTCATACACTCATTTGCATAATTAATTAATTAAAAATATAACCAATTAACTTTTCAAAAATATTACTGTATAGTCTCGTCAGCGACTATACAGACCAGTTAAATTAGGGTTAAAGCGTAGTATGTGCTTTTCCAAGCTAAGCAAATATCTCAAAATTAATTTTTGGTGACTTAGTGTTGGTTTAGGAATGACTGAAGGTCTAGATGATATACTCACATAATACTTTTCGGTCTCGTATCTCTTCTGTATACCAAAGACTGAAGCCTCTTGGATTTTCCCATCAGTGGCAAGACTGTCAATCAAAAGAGAAACAAAGGAACATTCACATTGGTTTATTTTTTTATTGGTCTAATTTTACCAATAACCAACTGGTCTACTATCATTTGGTCTACCATCGGTTCGTCCACTATCCACAAGGTCTAAATGCCATTTCGTCCACTCACCATTTCCTCTAATAACCCATTGGACCAATAGCCATTTTGGTCATTTTATGGGTTCTATTCAAAATCTTTTGAGATCATTACTACATCTGGCATTTCTCTTTAAGGGGGTGTTGAAAGAAAATATTTGTAAAAATATTGTTGTACTCAGGCATGATATTCTTCTCTGAAATAGAATCTGAAAAATAGCAAAGGGTCGCTAAGCCACCGCCGAAGTCTAAGGCGCCCCAGTCGGTGTTACAAGCTCTTGAATAGCAAATAAATCGAAAGTGATTTTTTAAGGGGAGTCTGTATGATAGTTTTATCATTTGACTTAAGAAAAACATTAAAAAACAGCAAAAGAATGTTCTTGCGCAAAGGAATTCACATACAAAAATAAATTAAATTTAAAAAAATTTAATATTTTTTTTTATCTGAAAAAAAGTTTTCAAAAAAATTTAAATCCGACTTTCATCGGGAGAACTTCATGCCTGGTTGTAATTTTACAATTGATAGATCAATTTTAACCATAGCAAATCAGATTATACACTGCTTGTGCCGAGAAGCAGATTAGCAATCGATCACAAAAAATTGCAATTAATTTCAAGACATGTGATTGATTTAGGGACCAAAAATAGACCTGCAATTGATCGCAAGTTTCTTGCAACGCCCCATTAGTCACGCTTAACTCTTGGTGAAACACCCTCGGGATCTATAGCATGCTTACGTGTATCTCTTTGGTGCGAAGGACAGTTCTGTGCTACTGGACGCTGAGAAACTCATCTGAGCCAAGTTATGAAAGAAGAAGTTGATCTGAGTCGACTTGGCTCCAAGACTTGCTTCTATCATCCTAAAACCACAAGGAATTTAAAATAAAAATTAGATAAATTACATTTAAGCAACTTTCAAGAACAACACACAGAGCTGCAAACCTTAAATGTGAAAATATCCTATTTATTACTCATTTCTTTTTATCCCATTTTTCAAGCCTATCCAGGCCGGGGTATTTTGGGAGTTCCTATGGCAGGGGGGGCCTCCCAGGCCCCCCCTAAGATCTCGGCCGTCGACCGCGCGATCGCGCCGAAAATTGGCACGCGGGTTGCCTGGGGCATAATCTACAAGATTGTATAGTAATTTATTTCATGCAAATCGCTATTAAGTGATTATGCTAATTTATGCGTAATTAGTATGCGAAATCATACTTTTTCCTCTAACTCCCTTAATAAAGCTCCAAATGTACTAATTTTTGGTATAGAAACTCTTTGTGGTGTCCTTAGCAAGTGTACATGAAAAAAATTGTGATATCAAATCATTTTCTTATGTATTATATTGTTTTTTGCAATTTCTTATGTATTTCTTTGTTTTTTGGACCTTTTGTTTTTCATTGTTTTTTCAATGAAATTTGTTGGGGACTCTTCTGTGATCATCAAAAGCATAAAATTATTACATATAGACTAGCAAAACTAAAAATAATCATACATTTATGAATTTTGGTTGAAAACACAATTTGCATTGACTTTGTACACAAAATCACGTTTTTGAGCAATTTTCGGTCTGACATGCACTTACATAATGTTGCGTAATTTCGGAACCACGTACCCGGGTGACGCAAAATTGGTCTCAAAAGTTGCGCAAGACTTGAAAGTAAAAAGTCAGCACAGCGAAAATATCGCGCGATTCGTTGAGGGGGGGGGGCCTCCGAGGCCCCCCCCCCCCCGGCCTAGATAGGGTTAAGCCTAAAATCCTATTTTTCTTGAAGATTTAGACAAACATACCAAAAATCATCATTCTTATAAGTTTCAAATATTCTATCTTTAGGGGGAAAATCCTATTTAGTCTCACTTTTCCCTTAAAAATCCTACTAAATAGAAATTTAAAAAAATGGAACAAGGTTATGTAAAATTCCAATGTCTACTTTCATCCGGGGGCACATCATTAATTCAAATTCATCACTAGCCACACATGCCTGCAGCAAGTATATCCTGCTTTTGGGGTTTGTTTTGCAGTAACAGGAAGAAGAATCAACTTTTCTTTGGGGTGGACTTGACCAATAAGGGAGGGTTAAGATAGGCATGTCTGTTACCTTGTAAACATAGCAGTAGCTTCAACATCGCTGGCCTGTGGCTTGAGAGCATTCTGGACATACTTCAGGTCTTCAGCCTTAGACAACTGGGAGATACCAGTATTCAGCATCTACAAGGACAAGAATAAAATGTTATAATACATCCTAATAAAGGGGAAGTCCAGGTGTGTTTTTCATAAAACTGTTTATAACTTAAGAGTGACTGTAAGAACGGCTGGTGAACATTTCTTACACACTAAGTAATCACCAATGAACATATTAATTACCACAAGGATCACCAGTCATTCTTAAAGTCACTCTTAACTTACAAACAACTTTATGAAACAGCCACCTGGCTGAAAATAATATTTTTAATTAAAGAAAAATTCACAGAGCATGTCACAGGAAATTTCACCAATATGTGATGACAAATTACAAAATTATTGAATTTGACAATTTAGCAAATGTTGTGAAAACAGCTAAATGCATCCGATCAGGAAAGACTACATGGTATATTGCAAAACCACTACACTCTTTCTCTGTTACCATGGAAACCTTCAGAAGTTACAACAAACTATCCATCACTATCATAATCATTTAACCCTGGGGGGTGTTTCACAAAGCTTTAAGTATGACATAGAGTCACACTTACATCCCGAGTTGCGTACAGCATAAAAAGCTTGCCTGCATTGGTCAGATCGTGTCATGAGGATGCACACTCATGCGTATCTATCAATAACATCGCACATAGCATATCATGTACGCGTCGGCATTTAAGTGCGACTTAAGTCTTACTTAAATCTTTATAAAACATCCCCCTGAAAGTGTAAAGTACTTACCAAGCCAAAGAGATTAAAGAAGAGGTTAGCATGCCTCCTGACGAGATTAAACCCTTCACAACAAAGGTCAATAAACTCTTGGAATCGACTGCTTGACTTCTCTCCTCCGTTAATGACATACGCCATGTCAGAGGTCAATACGAATGGCGTTCGGTCTCTATGGCAACCAAATAAAAATAATTGAGAAGTTGAAACATGGCATTTTCAAAATTAGAATATTCAAGGCCCTTACTTTGGGAATTGGAATTCATCATTGCAAAATTGTAATTAACTTTTGAACTTTATTCATAATTTCATCGAGTGTAAAGAGCAACAGGAATCCTTTCAAACAGTAAAATAAGTACTGGGTTTGCACAATTGCAAAGGGGACAGATTCTGCAACATAATAAATCTCACTGAAACTAAGGAATGGCTTATATTAGGAACCTGCATAGTCTACATGATTTTGTACGAGGGTACAATTGAAACCATAAAGTTTGTGAATTTGGGCTTCATGATTTCATCCATACACACCTCTTGACGTTGCCAAACATCTGGGCATTCCCAAGGAATTTACCAAAGTCCACATGGAACATGTGACCAGTCTTTGTGACCATGATGTTGTCGTTATGACGATCACCGATGCCGAGAACGTAGGTAGCGACACAGTACCCAGCACAGGAGTAGGTGAAGTTCTCCACGGCCTGAGAAAGAAAAGAATCCACAAGTGACATTTCTGTGTACTTAGAAAAAAAATTCTTGCAATTGTGAATCAGAATATATTACCACCATCATCATCATCAACATCAACATCACCACCACCACCATTAACATCATCATAATCATCATCCCCATCATCAACATCATCACCATTATCAACATCATCACCATCATCATTATCAACATCATCACCATCACCATCATCATCATCACCACCATGATCATGTTCATCATCATCATCATTATCACCATCATCATCATCATCATCATCACCATCATCAACATCATCATCACCATCAACATCATCACCATCATCATCTCTATCATTTTCGTCATAATCGCTTATCATCACTATCATCATTATCATCATCATCGCCATGATCATGTTCATCATCATCATCATTATCACCACCACCATCATCATCATCATCATCATCATCATCACCACCACCACCATCATCATTATCATCATCATCATCATCACCATCATCATCATCACCACCATCATCATCAGTATCATCATCATCATCATCATCACCATCATCATCATCATCATCATCATCACCACCATCATCATCATTATCATCATCATCATCATCACCATCATCATCATCATCATCACCATCATCATCACCATTATCCTCATCAACGTAATCACCATCACTATCATCATAATCTTGATTCTTACTTTCTGATAGTTGAGTTCCGTTGGGTTATGTTTCTGGAGCCATTCTGCTAGGACCTTGTCCTTGAAGGATCCGGTCACCCCATGCTCCACCTGTATCTTCCGCAGGGTTTCCGATTCAGGAACCAACTCCACAAGACCTAGAGGGCGTATACAAAGTGAGAAGCTTGCTTTGAAACTAAACTTTAAAGAATAGTTGCAATGAGTAATACTTTATCGAAAATCCTTAAAATCAAGATAATAAAGCTCTGACATTGTTAAAACAGGCCAAAGATTGTGAAATAATGAAAATAAAAATAATCTGGTTACTTATAATTAGCTTAAGACATACGTTGTTTGTATCTAAACGCTTTGAGATTTATTATTACCCCGGTCATCGAGGTTATCAGTCATTGCCACACAAATATGTGCACATCATCCACTCCCTGGGTAGTACATGTATTCCAGCCAGTCGCATTATGAGGCGCACATAATACTGGACAAGGTAGAAAGACTTTCACATCCTAGCAGGTTACCATTTAGCACCCAGGTGGAGAGTGGCAAAGTGTGAATTAACGCCTTACCAAAGGACGCTAGGCTGCAGTGGGATTTGAACACACAAGCCTCTGATGACATGGCAAAAGTCAGTACCACTAGACCACAGCTCTTCCAATGTAGTAAAAATCTTGAGTAGAAAATACATACTTAAACTCTAATTTAAGAGCATTTTACAAATAATGAATTTTTTTAGTGCAATGGACGGAATACTTCATGAGGTGAAAGATGAAATGATCCATTCACCGAATGAAGTATTCTGTCCATTGCACAAATGAAAAAAAATCATTATTTTGTTTATTTGACACCTAAAAATTGATCTATTGTCATACTTTCTGCTGAAATTCAAGGGTAATGATACCGTCTACTCCTTACCTCTATGTGCTCCTGTCGTCATGCATCTGAACGTGACCATCCTTAGATCTAGACCATCAGCTAGCCAGAGTTTATCCATGATCCGTATCATCTGCATTGTCAACATATCTTGTCTCATATCCTCCCCGGCCTGAGCAAAAAAGAAAAGAAAAGACAAACATAAAAACATGCCCAAGCAAATACAAGAAATATCGCTCTAGACCTTATCATTACAACCTTATTTGAAAAAAAAACATACATACATACAAAATTTTAAGGGCAGCTTGAAAAGGCTGCAGTTTAAAAATATAGTAATGGTGGCAATCTCATATTGTCTCCTGATACCTGTGAAGAACTCTTTTGAGACAAAGAAGGTTGCTTTCCATGTTATAACTCTCAAATCCAGCTTATACTGAGCTGTCATCAAAATATCTAAATTTTGAGATACAAGGTTTTATCAGTGCAGCAGCAATAACATTTATATGTATAACAATAATAGTATGCAACATGTACATAGCACACTATTCAATTTAACCCCAATTTATTTTCAAAATACTTTGTAACCATGGTGGTGAAATATCCAACACATCTAAAATATGTGCCTCACATGTGTTTGATCCCAGAACAATGTGTGTAGAAGTTTCATGAGCACTGGATGAAAACTGAGGAAGTAGATGGATCTGCACGATTTGCACACTGCACACTGGTTTCTACACAAACCACTCCATACTTTGTTTACGACAGTCGTAAATCTTTATGAAATAGTCCGCTGGAAAGCCCCTATGAAAATACACACAACGGCTTTCTAGCGGGATTCAAGCTAAAAGTAGTGGCACATACTTTTGACAAGTAGCCTAATAAATCAACAAGATTTAAACCCAGTCTGCACAAACCTTAAACATGATGACTATGTCTTCTCCCATTGGATCTATATTACGGCAATGAAGCTTCAGAGGAACAGTGAAAGACGTAAAGTATGAACATGCCTAGATAAAAAACGACAAAAGAGAAAAAGAATCGTCACTTGAACGTGAAGGGTGTGAAGTATGAACATGCCTAGATGGAATAGAAGATAAAAAGAATTATATCATTTGGATTTCTAGACCAAATAGAACAGAAAAAGTATCATAATACTTGAACATGAATGATGAAAAGTGTGAACACACCTTGAGAAAAATAGAACAAAGAATCATATAACTTGAACATGGAGGATGAAAAGTATGAACACACCTAGATAAAATAGAAATGAGATATAATCATATCACATGAACACGAAACATATAAAGTATGAAAATAGCTGGATAAAATAGAAGAGAATAGGGTAACAGCCTTGATTTTAAGACTTTCTTGTGAAATAATTACTTGCTACAACTAGATTCAATAAATTTAATTAAAGGTAACTTTGAATCTATCAACAGAAGTCCAGTCTCCTATAATCATAGGGAGATTATTCCACAGAGATTGACCGAAATGGTGTGCACAGCCTCTACCCCAAAATATCTAAGAAACAATCATTAATTCCTAGATGAAAACTGTAGAGATTAGATGCAAACGTTCCAGGGACCTGTTTCATAATGCTGTTCGTAAGTTATGAATGACCATTTCTTGTGCTTAATGATATCCCTATGTAGCTCATTTTGCATCTTAAGATCACGTTTCAGTCGTGCGTAAAGTTGTGAGTAACTTTACGAACAGCTTTATGAAACACCACCCTGATAGGAAATCAAGACATACCTGTACATCAATGCCGTTGATTTCCAAGCTTGGGTTGGTTGGTAGACGAACCTTCTGTGACAGGTCCGCAGGAAGAGTTCCTAGAGCCTTGTGAAGAAGAGCCTGGATATGAAAAGGATGGTGATACAGTGTATGGACAGGGATGTTTGGAATCCAAAAAATGCACAGCAGAGAAACAAGTACATGGGTCTACAGAAAAATCTGGCATTGCTATATTAGTGTTTGGGATCAAACGGTGCAACAGAGAATTACATATATTTGTTTGTTTACATGTCCATATTCCTGACATCACAATACAGTTTATGCTGTTTTTCTCCCGTCCAACCCATTGGATTAATGCACCTCTGCAAAAGTAAACGCCATATCTTTCCCGCAAGCAACTTTTCATTACCTATCCTCATATTTCATCATAGACAAGACAATGAACTACACGGGATGACTGCTAATAAAACACATAGGCTCGTATTCTGAAGTCAGGTTTAACTTAGACCATGGTCTAACTCTGTGCCAAATTTATGGGAAGCCAAAAGTGTCAACATTTTTATTAAGTTTTAGGTTTCTTATGTTTACTGTGCTTATTCCTGATTCATCGATGGTGAAGACAATCATCTATTTATACTTCCTAGATAATTATGAATGATTTGAGAGCCAAATGACCTGAAATATATCTCTACTGTTAGTGATTTATGTAACAATTGGAGATCCATACTTAAACCACAACGTTAAACCCAAGTTTAAGTTAAACCTGACTTCAGAATACGGGCCATAAAGTACCTCTAAAGCACCATTCCTAATAAACGACATGACACAGATTATTGCCCAGATATCTAACCGAAGTTAGTTCTTAGAGTGCTTTTAATTCCTTAAAATAGCTTACCGGTCTCACTGAGTCTTTAGCGGCTTTGACCTGTTCAGCGATGTTGCTCAGATTCAGCATCAGAGCATCTTGCTTCCTGAACTGTTGACGCAGAGCTCGTCCACAGACGCTGAGTAGGGCACACAATACCATCTCAGCCCTCTGACTAAACTTATGATCATGCTTGCTATCATGAAGGTACCTACAAATAACAAATAAAAAAAGAAATATCATAGTCAAGAAGAGCCATATTTACGAGAGAAATCTACCCTCATAAACTTTTGGACTAGGGGAGAATTTCATAAACATTTTTGTCTGACAAGTTGTCAGATGTGACAACATTCCTTTCATTTTGATTGACTGAGAAGCACATTTCCTATGGTAACTGTCGGATAAAACATGTCTTGTTGGATACAAAGGCTGGAAAGTGCTTTCATGAAATGCTCCCAAGATTTGAAACATGTACATTGTATTACTACTATTACTTGAAAGGTCAGACTGATAACTTAATTCAATTTTGTACATCCAGATTTAATATCACATCATTAGGTGGAATAGTTGCGATCAAACGTAACTTCAAAATTAAATTTTAACTTGATTTTCAACAATTACCAGCACGATAGCTCAGTGGAGGCGCGATAGCTCAGTCGGTAGAGCGGGGAATTCATATTCCGGTGACCCGAGTTCGATTCCCACTTGGTGCGCTCGAGCCCTTTGGTAAGGCATTAATCCTCAGAGGACCTAAAGCCGTCAGTCCTCTGGTTGCTTGCTTACAAGCATTCATGCTTTCTTAGCAATCAGGTAAAAAATCACCACCAAATCACCAAAACATCTGTGAATGACTGCAATTCTTTCTACAACAGGCCAGAGAATGACATCTCTTTCAGCTCACATTCTGTGACACTAGTGGGGCGATGAAAGACACTTGCAATCGATCGCAAGTCAATTTTAGGTCCCAAGTCACTTCATGGCAAATTAACAATTGATTGATAATGTGCCTCTTACATCAACAAGTATGAATTGATTTGCTTTATATTTTTGTTATAGTTGATGTCATCACTTGTAAATTTGTATCTTAAATTGGCAATTGATTGCAAATATTTTTGTGCAACACCCGTTAAATGTGTGGACAATGAAATCGCTATGCTTATTACAGCAGTCACTAATCTGGGTTCCCCTACACTGTTAATAAGGGTGCTACATGTATATCTTTTCCCCGAATTATTGTGTGCAGTAAACAAGAAGAGCAATTCAGCAATTATTTTTGGTAGTCTGGTATCAGTGTACTTTCTATTTGAAATGCCAATTTTCCTACACACATTACTCCACTCTTTCCACCAAAACTTTGGGGAGAGTCCTCTTACTTGAGTTCAGGTATTGATGGTTAGTGTTTTACACTGGGCGTAATAAAAATTCAAATAAATAATACTAATAATAATTTGTTTTATATAGCGCTTTTTCCAGAGGATGCAAAAGCGCCATTCATGGCATACGACAAGTTACAGTTTACAGCTACATGTATACAAGCGTTTTTAACGATGTTTTTGAAGAGCTATACAAAAGAGATGTTTCGGAGAGAAATTTATTTATTCAACTCACCAGTAGAGGTACTGTGCTATTCGTATGCTGCTTAGAGCACGTTCAATGAGGAAACTAGCAAGGGCAGAGTCGTGATAACTCTCATATTTCAGTGCCTGTTTGAGAATGAAAAGAAAAATAGTCGAAAATAAATTGATCATCAGTCACTCCACCTCTTACATTTAGCAAAATATTCTTGACTTTAAAAATACACATCAAAAATCAATAACACTTAATTTTCTGGAAGTATTCATAATTGAGTGCATAGTTGAGGGTTTTGATTTATAACCAATTGATAATTTAATTTATTGCAGAAGAGGCTTACAGTTCACCATGTGATAAGTCCTGAAAAGGACAGATGGACAGTGGAATGAAGAGAAGTTGATGAAAAAAGAAAATATATCGGCACAACATCTCTAAGCATTTTACAGATATATTATCACCCCGGTCATCAGATCCTGGCATGCCTGCATACAATGTATGCACCTTCTCCACTCCCTGGAGAGCATTCCATTCTAGGAATACTAAATAGGCTTTCGCACCCTACCAGGTACCCATTTAACACCTGTGTGCTGGAGAGTAGCAAATTTTGGATTGATGCCCTGCCAAAAGACGCTATAGCTATGGTTGGATTCGAACACACGACCCTATGATTATAAGGCGAGAGTTAGAACCACAACACCACGACGCTTCCACATTGAGAGGAACAAGGCAGCCCAGCTAAAGCCGGGGTGATAATAGTAACAGGGCCCGCTGGGAGAACAGTTTTCAGAACTGAAGTGGCTACCCTGAGTAAATATGCTGTTATCATTATTATTAATAGCATTATTAACTTGAAAGGCAAGAAAGAGATGAGAGATATTGCTTGATTAGAGGAACTGCAGCCATTCAGGTTAATCGCTTTTTTTTTCTATTTTTTTTCTTCATCATTGAGACAATGTTTGATGTGATCAAACAAGCAAAGATAGATTATTACAATGGAGGAGGGGCAATTCCTTCAACCTGTAGCAGACAATACTTTACCTGTACAAGTTGTGGCAAGTAATCACATAGTTCATCGTCTTCCAGAGGTTGGATCCACTGAACAGCCTTTGACCTTACATGTTGATCAGCAAACCTAGATCAAATATACAGTTCAGATCATTAATTTTGAAAGACCGTTGACCTTACATGTTGATCAGCAAATCAAGGTCAAATAAATAATTTGAACAAGTGGAATGCCTCTGGCCGTCTCACCTGCATCACGCGATTCAACATAGCAGCAGTGCTGACTTTGAAAACCACTATTAACTCGCACAAGATGTTCAGTGATACTTGGTTACTCTTATTTCCACGTTTTATGAACTAGACCAATACACTTACAGAGATAGGATGGTAATTCAACAAATACCCCCAATGTGGCCAAAATTCATTGACCTCACATGACCTTTGACCTTGATCATGTGACCTGAAACTTGCACAGGATATTCAGTGACACTTGATTACTCTTATGTCCAAGTTTCAAAAGTCAGATCAATAAACATGCAAAGTTATGATGGTAATTCAACAGATACCCCCAAATCGGCCAAAGTTCATTGACCCTTGACCTTGGTCATGTGACCTAAAATGCGCACAGCATGTTCAGTGATACTTGATTACTCTTATGTCCAAGTTTCATGAACTAGACCAACATACTTTCAAAGTTATGATGGTAATTCAACAAATACCCCCAAATCGGCCAAAGTTCATTGACCCTAAATGACCTTTGACCTTGGTCATGTGACGTGAAACTCATGCAGGATGTTTGGTGATACTTAATCAATCTTATGTCCAAGTTTCATGAACTAGGTCCATATATTTTCTAAGTAATGATGACATTTCAAAAACTTAACCTCAGGTTAAGATTTTGATGTTGATTCCCCCAACATGGTCTAAGTTCATTGACCCTAAATGACCTTTGACCTTGGTCATGTGACATGAAACTCTAATAGGATGTTCAGTAATACTTGATTAACCTTATGACCAAGTTTCATGAACTAGGTCCATATACTTTCTAAGTTATGATGTCATTTCAAAAACTTAACCCTAGGTTAAGATTTGATGTTGACGCCGTCGCCGCCGTCGGAAAAGCGGCGCTTATAGTCTCACTCTGCAATGCAGGTGAGACAAAAAACCTCAACCTTACAGCAGACCTAGGTCAAATTTGAAAGAACTCTGACCTTACATGTTGATCAGCAAATCTAGGTCAAATATACAAAGGTCAATTAATCAATTTAAAAAAAAACTTTTGACACGTTGATCAGCATACCCACATGTACATGTAGGTCATACATACAAATTGATACAAAATACAAAATTATAGAAGTATTGCTCCTTGTCCATCCCTCTTTCTGTCTACCATCCAATCTCAATTTCAGTTTGAATCTGTTACTCTCATTTCTATTTCTCTCTCTTCCTTGTCTTTACATCTTTTCATCTTTTCATTTTTATTGTAATTTGGGAATATCCTCCATAAGCCCAATAAGGTTTTGGTATTCCCTCCACATTCAATTTGTAATTTGTCACATCAGAGCAAGAATGCCCTTCAATAGCAAAACATTTTCGCACACCCCATCGGAACAGAAATGCTCTTATGCAATGCCCTTGTGCATGCAGCTAAGGCTTTGTTGCACACATGCAATGCACGAAAGAATGGTGTTAAGGGCGTTCTTGCACCGACGCGACAAATTTGTAACGTACCTTGGGTGGAGAAGCTGAAGTGCGTCTAGGGGATCTAATGGAATCCATTCCTCCATAAGAGCATAGACATCAGCCAGACAGGCCCAATCCCAGCTGGGTGCTACCTGTAAGATCCTGGCTAAAGCCCAGCTGATACGGGTGCAGAAATGACGTTTGTTCCACAGGAACGTAGCGTCATCCTCCCTCAACCTGCAACAATAAGATCAGAGAAAATCTTAATTATAGAATATCCTAAAGTCCTTTAGAAGTCCAAACATTAATCCTAATTTGTACCTGTTAAAAGGTGGCCACTTTTACCCACACTCACAAGAATCGCTGTTACCCCCCCCCCCCATTCATTCTCCATTTTAACCCTCTTTGAACCATCTAGAAAAACAGAAAAAAAAAAAAAATCAAGCACATAACATTCTGTCTTCTTGCCAAATTTCTACATTATCCATTGATTTTCTAGGAATATCTTTAAAGTAAAAAGCAATAACATCTTTCAAAGAAGAAATTTTTTGGGACATGAAGTATCAAACTTCCAATGGCAACACTTTCAAAAGTTAAAGGTGTCAGACAAGAGCAAAGGCCCTATTCATTCTGCTTGTTAATGTTGTAAGCTACTAAAAATCTTGAAGCTACTTGAAAATCATGATGATGGTGGTGGTGGTGATCATCATCATCATCATGATAAAGAATACAATAATGGTGATGACGAAAATGCGATGGTAAAGGTGATGATGATGATGATAGTTACAATGATGATGATGAGGTAGACAATGACGATAAAGACGATGATGAAGAAGATTAATGAATGAGGAGTAACTTACGGTGATAACGAGTCTTTCTTGAGGATACCATGAAGCCGATACTGCTCATGCTCTTCTAATGCTGTGAAACTGGTGGGACGATTGACCGCTTTCTTAGGCTCGATGGGAGGAAAGATCACAACATGCTTGAACGTCGGGAAGTCAACCTACATGTAGTAAGAAAATCGAGTGATAAAATATATCATACTTGGTGGGAAGTCAACTTACAGTGGTCGTCACAAGTTAGTGAACCCACCAGAAAATGAACATATTCAAAGTGTTCAAGTTCTGGCATGTTTTAGATATTTTATTGCTAAGTCAGTTGATAAAATAGTACATTCAATCAAGTTTGCTTCACTGGGCTCGCTGATTATTATCATAATTATTTGTTTGGCGTCACCTGTGCCTGGCAGGCGAAAAGCGAACTGAACCACTGTGACCCGCAGGTCTCTCCTCCGAATATACTTGATTGGGGGAATGCAGGTCGACCACTACACCAGGGTTTCCCCCTACTCTTATATGAATAGTGCAGTGGGTTCGTAACGAATATTTTAATGTTGTTGTCTACATGTACATTCAACACTCAGCATGAAGGAATGCATTTCATGGTGAGGTTCACTTTACTACTTTTGAGCTTAACTGTACAGCAGATCATTTGCTCACAAATCATTTCATTTTATTTAATCAAGTTGGGTGGGAAGTCAAACAGATCAAGATTGTTGGCAAAAAAAACAAAAAAAATGATATACTTTGTACGAACCTGGAGAATAGCACTGTTTGGACTGAGAAGGTTGGAAGCACAAGTTCCAATAGGGTTAGCACGACTCTCAGGCCATAAGCCAAGCAACTGACTTCCTGTCAGAAGAACACTGCACAGGAAAGAACAAATTACAGAATTGATGCATAAATATGACTCTAATGGTGATTCGCCATCAATATAACCTACATTTGTGTGATGGCTTTGCATCTCAGCAGTCTTATGAATATTCTTCATCATTACCACCTTCATTCTCCGTCCACTACCATTATAATCACCACAATCATTCTCGCCATTACCATCATCCTCACCATAATCCTCACCATCATCATCACTATCTCAATGATTATCATCATCATCACCCAAATAAACCACCATCATCATCACCATCATCAACATCATCATCACCATCATCATCATCACCATCATCATCATCAACATCATCATCACCATCATCATCATCAACATCATCATCATCATCAACATCATCATCATCCTAACATCATCATCGTCATTATCCTCATCATCTTCTCTCACACCATGTTCATTATCATCATCGTAACCTCATAATTATCATGCATCACTACCACCACCAATATCATCATTACCATCATTACCATCATCATCACTATCATCATCATGATCTTCATCATTGGGATACCTTCTAAAGTTGAACAGTGGAACAGCTACCCATCCCAGCACCGTTCTCTCTCCACTGTTCATATCCACTCCACATAACGTGAGACAGATTCTGGCTTCCCTTGGCAATCTGCTGATTGGTATCGGAAGCTCCACACTGTAAAAAATAGGAGACATAAATAGGAGAGTTAAAAGGGGCCTAAGCTTTCGATCCTAGCAGAATCTTCTTCGGAGGCAAAATGACAAACATATAAGGTGGAACAACCATAATGTAGACTACAGACATTCAACAGCAACACTGGAAACAAGGAGACAAAAGGGGCATTAGTGAGAAAAGATGACCAATCAGGTTAATGAAGGGGATGAAAGAAAAGAAGTGGAGAAGACACAAAGGGAAGTTGGTGCGAGTAAGGCCAAAGAAAGACCTCAAGTGGGGAGGAATTAAAGGGGAAGTTCACCCTGAAGAAAACTTTGTTGCAAAAATAGCAGAAAAAATAGTAAAAAATATTGGTGAAGGTTTGAGGAAAATCTGTTAAAGAGTAAGAAAGTTATTAGAGTTCAAAGTTTTGGATTTGTGACGTCATAAACGAGCAGTTGCGCCATGTGTTATGTAATATAAAATGCATGAATTTCAAATTTTGCATGGTTCCTGATGACTAAATTTTGTTTTCTATTCATGGTCGGGTGTGAAATGATTTGTCTATTGATAAGGTACAGTAAAAAACCATTTTCAATTTTCTGAGAAAATTATATTTCATTGATTTTTTACCATTCGCTATGTAGGAATGCTGCTCGCATATGACGTCACAAATCAAATAATTGAAATTCTAATAACTTTTTAATTATTTGATGAATTTTGCTCAAACCTTCGGCAATATTTTTCATTATTTTTTCTGCTATTTTACAATAAACTTTTTGTCAGGGTGAACTTCCCCTTTAAGATGTGAGGCAGGCAACATCAAACAGGATCTAGAACAAAACAGTGATAGAGGGTATGAGGAAGAGAAGAATAACAAGAGAATTAGTAAGAGGTGGGTCAAACAGGTAACAAAGAAAGGCATAAATAGATTAGATTCACATTGAATATACACCACCATCAAACTTGTTTGGCAGAGCACATCAAAATGTTGCCGATTGACTGTGAAGCACAAACAGCCAAGCTCCACACACCTCACTGCTGAAAGACATCCAAGAAAGAAATTTACATACATAGTAATGCACTTGACCCAGATGAGGCGAATGGGTACCCAGTAGGATTTATTCTTTGATGCTTTAGCACTGATATGGCGGCTCAGCCACAGCCGGGGTAATAATATGATGCCACATATCTGTTGAGTATATGCACATAGTAACTTCCCCAATTGTTAAGTGGACATATTATTATAATCTTTCTTATTATGTTATTTTCAGCCTGAAGTATGAACCTAGGAAGTATAAATACTTACTCTTCATGCCATGTGACTTTATCAAAGAATCCGTTTGAGATTCTGGACGGCCATGTCTCAACCTGGGTGTGGACCGGCTGACCGCCATAAAACACCTGGCAGGTTACTGCAAACATGTCATGACTGAATGGACAAAAAGGAAAGAGAAAGTTGAAAAAAGTGAGAATTAGTTTATTAGAGAGTTAGTAGCCTGACAGGTTACTGCAAACATGTCATGACCGATTGAACAAAAAAAAGGAAAGAAGAGAAAGTTGAAAAAAAGTGAGAGTTAGTTTATTCTCGTCAGGGTTCTGTTACATAGAGACCAACCCCAGTCTAACAAAGAGTTACGATTGATCCAATCAATCTCAAGTATATGGAAGTCTATCAATGTCATAATTTTTTTCTACAAGAAATTTGCACAATGTACTTTGTGAACAAAAAGAAGCACACTGAATTTTGAAGAAAACAATTAATGTACAATCATACATCACATCTAGAAAACATTTTGAATAAACATGCATTTTAGATGTTGACACTGCTGGCTTTCCATAGTGTGGTTGATCGGATCAATCGCAACTCTTTGTAAGACGGGTTCCTGTTATAATAAGAAATGCATAATATCTATGGCAAATTTACTTAGACACCGTTCTCACTACCTTCCTCAAACTAGTTTACTGGAAACTAGTTTAGTGGAAACTATTTTAACGTGTAATGAGAACAGTCAAAGCGATCTTGGAACAATCTTCCAAACTGGTTCATAAAACAACCTGGCGATGTAGTTTTCAAGATAGCTTTGCCTCGTTTAACTGGTTTTAGCGTAAAGTGAGGACACAACCGTTCTTCAGGATGCAATCTTCGCACCGCGGCGTGTGGAGAATGCCTACGCTGCATTTTCAAATTTTGCGCGAGGCTGAGAGCGTACCCATCGCTTCCTGTGATGGGGTTTTGGATACCACTTACGGGTGATCAAATGGGAATGCTAGCAAAGCGATCTTCTAAACTGGTTTTTAGGTTTGTTATGAGAATGGTGTCGACAAGCCAAATAAACTGAATGATTTGGGTAACTTTAGATGTTACTGCAAATAAGTTATTATAAAAGGTTACATGAAACCTCCCCCAGATATTTCATTGAAGCATGGGGGCCCAAATGAATTCATACAAAAAGAGAGACAAGGTTCAAAAAGTGAGAAATGTTTGGAGAGATGCATGAAATTGAAGTGAATATAAAGGAAAATTTGTCCAGGTCAAATCAAATGCTTTTGGGAAAACAGAAATCTGTTTGCCAGAATTAAAAGAAGGAATGTCATACAAATTCACACACCAACACACATCTTTTTGTGCAGGATTTATTTGGCCTAACCAGTACCACTACTCATCAATTCGTTAAAACACTATCATGAATCTTAAAAGATTTTAGTTCTTACGCATTTTTCCACTGCAGAGGAAGCCTATGTGCCGAAGCAATCTTGACCCTTAAGCACTGTCCAAGGGTGGTGATGTCTTCCAGACCGGCCTCGATCGTCCCCCTCTTGGATGCCACACCCGGTGAAAGCTCCGGTCCAAGATCGGTATCGAAGGCCTGGCAGTAGATATCAACAAGCTGAAGGACGGCATCGGTCAGTCGCTCCAGGGCTAGGAGAGGTGAGTGACCGGTCTGAAGGATCTTGACTGCCATGGTCACACTGTTGGATTCTACGGAGGCCAGAGTGGCGCAAATGGCTTTGACCGTTTGGACGAGAGGACCCACGTAGGGTTGATGGACCTTAGCCTGAAACAAGAACATTGAATTATCACTGCTTTATTCTACCAGGGTTGCAAGTGCAGTTGGCTCAAGTGAACCCCACCACAAAATGCAATCCTTCATGCCAAGAGTTGAATGTAGACAACACTACAATGTTTGGCGAGCCCAGAGAAATGAACTTCATTGAATGCAATATTCTATCCCCCGACTTCACAGCTGAATATTAAACACATGGCAGAACTTTTCCGGAGGGGTTCACTATCTTTTGAGCAACACTGTACAATGTAAGTTAAGTTATAATCACAAGATTCAATTTGAAAATAATGTCTCAAAGTGGATAATTAAAACATCTGCTCCTGCACCAACTGCTGCTCTGATAAAACCTCGGGCAGTCATTTTCAGATTGAACAAAATCATGGTGCCCCATGTCTATGCACCCATTTACTTTGCATGCGATTCAGGAATTTTGATTTTGAGTCAGATTTTTAAGGAATATCTTTCTATGTATTGCGTGTTTATGTTCATTGTGTATCTTCTTTTACTAGAATCGCGCAGATACGCGTATGCGCGGACAAGGGGGACTGCGCAGACTTGGGGAACTTGCCCTACTTTTAGTTATTTTTAAGAGTTAAATCTGTAAACATACCTCAACTGCTTTCTTGAGTTTCTCAGACTCTGTTGTGAAGGCATCCATTAAGACATTGATTCCCATCCTGAAAAAACAAAACATTATTATAATTCCAAATGACATAGAATTAAACAAAAAATAACATCAGTATTTGAATTTGGAATCAAATGAACATACATGTACACAGTAACACTTGAATTTATCTTCATACAAGAGCCTTGAACTATACATGTATGTATCAGAGTATATGTACCTAATTTCTCAACTTTCTGGACAAGGAAAATATGTTTATAAATGTTTTTATTTCAAAACAAACGGGGCAACCTTTCTCATATTCTCATTTGATATTATTAAGAAAATAAATTATTTTTTGAGACGAGCTTATTTTATAATTTTTACTTTTGAATACCAAATTTACCATCTTGGCCATTCACAGAGACCCTTCCCTGGCGATTTATTGCTAGTTTCTGTCTGGCAGGTCGCATATACACATGTAATATGGAATATTAAAGATGTGATGATACTCACTTTGAAACTGATGTAGTGACTGGTCTATCAAAGAGATTGGAGAATGTACTCATTCCTACATCACCTTCATCATCAGCACTCTGTGGAATAAAATCATAACGTATAGGCCCAAATTCACACAGTTGGTTTTGAAAACCCATGGTTGAGTCCATGTTTTATGCAGATTTCCTGTGTAAATTATACTTATTTTGACCGCGTATATCAAATATGTCCAGTGCTGACGCCTGTTGCCGTGGTTATCCACGCTATTTTATTTATGAGTCCACTGTTTTTATTCATGAGTCCACTCTTCAAACAGTGGACTAATGAATAAAATACCGTATCTAACCGTAGTAACAGGAGTCAATTTGACGCAATGTGACGAGAGCGCGCATCAGCATTGGAATTTTTTATACACGCGCTCCATACACAGTAAATTAAGCATAATTTATACAGGAAATCTGCATAAACCATGGATTCAACCTTGGGTTTTCAAAACTACCTTTCTGAATTCAGGCCATAGATCTCATTTTGAAGCAGCGTTTTATATAAAAAGCCAAGAGACATAATATTGTTGGAGAAGCAAGAGATACAAGACTTTGCTGCCAAGGACGACGAAAGAAAGATATTGGCATAGTTGCAAATAAGTTACCATTATGCTAACTTGACGCATGCCATCGATTGGTAACTAGCATGGAATCCTTGATTCCGATTGGCTGTTGATCATCGGTACCCTGGTATTACAATTAGATGGCAAAGTTACCATATGAATAACTTCTATGCTATGGGGCCCTGGCCTATCACATTCTTTTAACTTTTTGAAGAAATATACCATTGTCCAACTTGCACAGACAATATCTTGATAATACAATATTTAAAGGTAAAGTCCACCCTGGATGTCCTTGCTATCTTTCCTCGGCTTCGCTTCAGAAACATAGCAACACCCAGCTCGCTTCAAAAGTGATAGTTTGCCCATCGGCTTCACCGACGATGATTATTTGCTAAATGCACTTACCGTTCTTGCCAAAGACAGATCCATTTTCTCCCGTCTAACGAGTGTAAGGCGGACATCTTGGTCAAACTTGTAGCATTCTTGCACATATTCATAATTTGCTAGGCTGGTCTCACTGTGAATTAAATTAATACAATGTAATTCAATTCAAACTAATTCAATCTAAATATAATTCAACAATTCAATTCATTTCCAATGCAATTGATATGAATTCAATATCATTCAATCAATTCAATGCAATCAATTTCATTCCCAATCATTTTAATTCAATTCATTTCAATTAATTTCATTTCTTTTTAATATTCAATATTCAGTTGAATTCAATGCAAAACAATAAATCATAATGCCAATATTTTCTATGGTGGACACAAAACTTACACAATTTTTTTACACCAATATTCAAAGCAACTTCTGTACTGTATCACTGTCAAACCTTTAAATACATCCATAATTGTGCTCCATTCTATCTTAATGACCAAGTTCACTCTGTACCAGAGTGAAAGGCGTGAACTACGATCGGGTAACGATACCACTCTGTTGGCAACACCAAAACTACTACCTCCTCAGGGGACCGATTGCTCGCTGCTGCTGCGCCACGCCTCTGGAACCAGCTCCCCGCTGCATCCGTGAATCGTCATCTCTGGGAGCATTTCAGCGGTCATTAAAGACATTTCTTTTCAATAGTTGATTTACTTGTTATGCCTGTATGTTTTTTTTTCTTTTTCTCTCTTTCACAATTTTGATTTTGCTCATTTTGTAAAGCGCTGTAATACAATCATTGTGAAGAGCACTATATAAAAACTTATATTGTATTGTATATTGTGTTGTAATATTTTCAATGAAATTACAGGCTTATTCATTCTCTGTATTATTGATGGTTTTCTCAAAATGTATGTTTTGAAGACTAGTTATTTATAAAACACAGTCAATGACAGACTGCACAAAGTGTTGGGTGGTTCCCTCCCCCTTTAACCCTCAAAGGCCAGGGGGGGATCTCCGCCCCCCCTCTCTACATTTTTCACAATAAATCCGCCGCGTGAAATTTTTGAACCACGCCGCTCGCTGACTTTTTACTTTCAAATCTCGTACAACTTTTAAGACCAAATTTGCGATACACGGTTACCAAATTATGCAACATTAGTTAGTGTGTGTCAGAGCCCAAAACTGCTCAAAAACGTGAATTCATGTACAAATCTAATGCAATTTTTTTTTAATTATGGATAGCCAATTGTGACATGCAAGTACATGCATATCACCAACAGAATCAACAAATCAGCTCATTTGACTCTCAAATCATTCTGAACTGTCTAGGAAGAATGAATATAAAGATAGTTGTCTTCACAACTTAAAGACTTAGGGAAGAGCAGTGAACATATGAAGAATACAGTACAAAGAAAACATGTTTGGCTTCTAATAATTTAGCACAGATTTTATAGACTATTGCCTATTAAATAAACCAGTTTTCAGAATACAGGCCCATGTCTTTCATACCTCAGTCACATTTACTCTACGGCGGCGGCTGTACATTTTTTTGTACCAGCTACATGTATACATAGGTGGTTTGAATAAAAATGAATAAAATGGCTGTTTTCAACTCGCCATACGGCCGGCGTAAAGCAAATGTGACCGAGGTACTAATAACTGATAAATGATCACTTACTTGTACATATATTCAGAATGCCCGGGTACTTTGAGAACAAAGGAATCACTTGATATATCAATATCGCCCTCTACGTAGCAAAGTGCTTGACTGATCACATGTTGAATTGATGTGTTTACTGAAAGAGAGAGTGCACAAGAAGAAAATAAAGTAGAATGAATATCACATTCCACAGTTATCTCTTTGAAAGTCGACTTTGAAAATCTAGAAATAAACCCTTTTAGCAATATCAAATTTACATTTGTATACTTATCATTCTTCGGTCACAAGATTGATTGAATTCATTTTGAACAAGATGTCCCTGTGGGCTCCTCATAGTGGTTCTGACTCTCTTTTTGTTGGTTAATAAAGTCTGCTGATGAAGTGGTACTGTAATTAATGCTAAAGCCAGGGCAATATATACATACATGTATAATCTTGTCTTTCTGTTAATGCCCACAATCATTATATTGATTATTATGGCATATGAACGTCAAGATTGACTTGACCTGAATTTTGTCGGGACCGGCAGGTGCAATACACCGGGTGAACACCCTACTCTTTGACGAATAGTGTATTGGTTTTAACGTGCATAGGTTGTGACTCTCCTATACACGGGACCAACATTTGCGTCCTTTCCGATGGACGGAGTGTTTTCCAACTGCATTCACACCTGCCCTGAATACAGTGGTGAGGCACGCTAACACACACTGCTATAGCATCAGATTTTTTGTTAGACGCGTTTCGGCATGAGCGGGACTCGAACCCCTCACGTTGAGATCTACGATCTTATCCAAAACATGCGCTCTAAGCGACTGAGCTACGTTGCCTCCCTAATATTCTTTGCATCCACTGGCAAAAATGCAATATAAATCCAACTATCATTATCACCATTATTAGAGACTCACCATCACACGTGAAAGTAATTGGTCCGCTATCATTTGGTCTGAGAAGTACAACCTTCACACTCATTTCCATGTCCTCTTGCATTCTCTTAGAGAAGATGAGAGAACTCACAAAGCCTCGATTTGTCAGGGTGTCGATACTGGGATAATTCTTACGTAACCTAATGACAAAATAAACAATAACTATTATAACTAGATATTAGTATGTGATTTGTCTCCAACAATACCACAAGCGTAAAACTGCTGTGTGAAGTTGAGCTCAGCTGCTGTGAAAAAAAATCACAAGCAGACCAGGCAGCATTCAAGCCCACGACTGTCCTCTGGATTACTACTACTAGACCAGTATCTTATTTCTTGTCTCATCACCCAATAAATTGATTATTCCATTTGAACAATAATGATATTTCACTTATCACTTCCACCTACATGTACATAGCCATTTTATGTTATCAGTTATGTTGAATACACACAAAATAAGAGTACATTGCGCATTATAATAAGATTTTAGTTCCATTTTGTCCTATATTTTCATCACATGCAGTGATAAAGTAGTGAATTCCTTTGTGACATCACAGTTACATTCTTCGAGGAAAAGCTATATGAACATATACATGTACATGTAGATGCACGTGCATGCAGTCAAAATATGCACTACCGTCATTTTTTTTTAAGGAAAATTTGATTTTAGACCAAAACTTTCTATTGTACCAAATATAAACAAACTATATTGACACTTTTTCAGGAAGAAACAATTTATCAAGAGTGATTTATTTGTCCATAATGGACACAATACACAATGTTAAAATTATATATTTTCAAGAAAGATTTCAGAAAGGTGCTGTAACCGAGTCTAACACAATTTCTAAACAAACACTAAGCAAATATGAAAGTTCATAATGGTATGACAGCTGTGCAATAACTGTATTATTTATCTTTTTATCTCTTTTTATCTCTACATGTATCTTTAACTGCACATACAAATACATGTACATGTAGATGCCTATTAATAATCTACAGTATGTATACTCGTGTATGTTTACATTGATCTCAATAATTTTCTTTTTAAATGTCATACTGGCACTGTCTAACATGTTCAATTCAGGGCCCCTTTCCATAAAGACCTGGGGGGTGTTTCACAAAGATTTAAGTATGACTTAAGTCGCACTTAAATGCCGACGCGTACATGATACATGTATGCAACGCGCGATCTTATTGATAGATACGCAGTAGTGCGCGTCCTCTTGACACGATCTGACCAATGCGGTCAATCCTTTCATACCGTACGCAACTCGGTATTTAAGTGCGACTCTAAGTCATACTTAAATCTTTGTGAAACACCGCCCTGAACACCAAATACACGATTCATATAACAAGTTTACCATCAGCCAATCAGATTGAAAGATTTCAGTAGCTTTTAACTTATAACAAGTTTTATGAATCAGGGTCCCTGGTCTGTGACTTCCAATTAGGTTCTTGCAATAAATCTTGATTGATTGAATTTGGATACCGACCTGCTGACTGTCTGAGCGAATGTTTCACCCTCTTCATCGCGTTGAGAGGCCAGATCAAATAATCCATCTCCGAAGAATACCTTCTCTGGCTGTAAATGAAATAGTTGCAATAACAATAAATACAATCAAACACGGTCCCATCTTTAATACAAAGGGTTGCGATTGATCCCATCAACCTCAACTCTATGGAAATCCATCATTGTCACAATTTTTCCTGCAGGAAATTTGCGCAATGTCCTTTGCAAAGAAAGAGGAAAACACACTGAACTGTCAAGTCAATGTATGAATATACAGCATAACTAGAAAACATGTTGAACTAACAAGCATACATGTAATAGAGGTTGGCAATGCTGGCCTTCCATATTTATAGTTGATCGAATCAATGACAACCCTTTGTAAGACAGGGTCCTGGGCCCTGTCTTGCAAAGTGTTTCAGGTACGATTGATCCAATCAATCGTAACTCTATGGAAATCGATCAGTGTCGTACATGTACTTTTTCCTGCAGGAAATTTGCACAATGTCCTTTGTAAACAAAGAGAAAGCACACTGAATTGTCAAAAGAACAATGAATGCACATGTAAGAGCATATCTAGAAAACATGTGTTGAACTAAAAAACAAGCATAATAGATGTTGGCGATGCTGGCTTTCCATATTTATACAATGTAGTTGATTGGATCAATCACAACCCTTTGTAAGACAGGGGGTCCGTTGCAGAAAGAGTTGCATTTAAACGCAAGTCAACAAATCAATCGCAAGTCCCAAATGCGCGCTGTTGATTGGTTGAGTATCAAGTTGCGCATGGTTTTTAGAGTTGCGATTGATTGCAACTCTTTCTGCAATGGGCCAAGGGTCTTACAAAGAGTTTCAGTTACAATTGATCCAACTATATTGAATATGCATTTTAGATGTTGACGATGCTGGCTTTCCATACTTGTGGTTGATCAGATACGACTACTAAAGACAGGGCATACAGTACATGTAGGTGTGCATGCAAAAATACCATTAAACCAAATTTAGACAGCTAGAACACTGTATATGAAATAATTATTGAATATAATTTTACAATACCATATTCAAGCTAAAATACATGTAGCCAGTCCTCATCTTTATATTGATATCTAACTTTAATGCATGTATACCACTGATATCATATGGAGCATTGTGGCCCAGTGAATATGTCTTCTGAATTTGAAACAGAGGGCTGTTGGTTCGGATCCCAGCTATGGCGTAATCTCCTTCAGCAAGAAATTTATCCACATTGTGCTGCACTCAACCCAGGTGAGATGAATGGCTACCCGGCAGGAATTTATTCCTTGAAATGCCACCGCACTGTAAAAAGGCTGCTGGGCTAAAGCCAGGGTAATAATATCCAAGTCCTTTGGAAGTGCATAGGGACGTTATATACATGTATAATGTGTTATGTGCAATACAAGAACTGATTATATTTCTTTCCTAGTTTTGGTAAAATGGGTGAAATGAAAGGAAACTGAATGGTCATTGAGGGAGCTGCAACCTTTTTGAAAGTGCTTTTTGAATAATCAGCTGAGGCATTACTGAAATCTTCATCTCAAACATACTTATATTAAAAAATAAGGAATTCATACCTGATGACTTCAAAATCAATTTTAGTCGAGTCGTGAGTGGTGTAAGAGTGTAATGATGATGATGGTGATGATGATGACGACGATGACGATGATGATAATAATACTGATGATGGTGTTGGTGGTGATGATGATGATAATGATGATAATGGTGATGATAATGATGATAATGGTGATGATGATGATGGTTATGATGATGATGATCATGATGATGATGATGATGATGATGCTACTGATACTAATGATGGTGATGATGATGGTGATGGTGATAAAGATGATGATGATGATGATAAAGATGATAATGGTGGTGATGATGATGATGATGATGATAATGATGATGATAATAATGATGATGATGATGATGATGATGATTATAATGATGACAACAATAATGATGACAACAATGATGAACATATTACCTGTACCTGTATAGGAACCATCATCAGACGTGTGTCAAGTCAATAGATCCTTACCTTAGATTTCTTTGCTGATGCAGTAGTGACTGCTGATTTAGGTATCCACGGCTCAGGTTCAGCCACCTCAACAGCTGCACCTTTAGCTCCATACAAGCTTCTTGGTCTCTTCCCTGCCTGCTCTGATTCCTCAACTTCGATAGACGCCGGTCTCTGTCCATCCTCAGATGGTTTAGTCCTGCGGGGTCTTACTTCCAGATCTTCAGACCTTGACTCAGAGCTGCCCAGGGCTCCCGTTGAAGTCCCTGCCTGTTGACTTTGGGGTTCACTAGGAACTGATGTCGTGGCTGCTTCTGGAGCTGGCTCAGGAGTTTGTGGCTGCAGAGGATCAAAGTAGCTAAAATCAAAGAAGTCGGCTCTGTCGGCAAGACTGGAACGGAAGAGCATCAGGTCACTGGAGTCTGTAGATTCACTGGGAGTTGTAGCAGGCGGAAATGAAAGTAGTTCTCCTTGTTGGGGTATGGTTTGTGAACTTGGCTGTGAGGCAAAGCCAAAGCTAGAGATGTTTTGTGAGAAGGATGTACTTGCTTCCATTGTCCCAAAGCTTGGATTGCTATGGATGCGACGTATGCTGGAAGAGGTCGTCGCCTCGAGGTGGGAGCCCACATGGCTTTGCGGATTCTTGCGAGCTTTTGGAGGGAGAGGAGGAGGCTGTTCTGATAATCCTGATGCAGAACTGCTCTTATGGATGGATGTAATTTGCTCAAATGAGGGAGCAAGGTTTATTAAGCTTACATCGTCTGCTGTTGATTTGTTTGAAGTTGTTGAGTCTTTCTCAATATTAATGGTTGGTTTTGAACCTCCTATCTCCACTCCAAGAGACGACAAAAGGTCAGAAAACGTCTCCTGATTGACGGTGTTGCCTTCAGCTGGAGTTGTCGACGCCGACTTTGATGTCAAGCGGTGTCTAGTTTCTGGACTTGAAGGTGAAGATCGACTCATGTGCTTCTGAGGATGTGAAATGCCAAGCACAGGGCCAAATTTATCTGCACTGCTACTCGGTGCTGCAAAGCTGCCCCTCGTTTGATGAAATCTTGACAGGGATGAAGCCTGACTGTTCAAGGGTAAATATGAAGGTGCAAAGGGATTCTTAGAAACTGTTTCCATGTTAGGTGATATCATGCTAACATTTGTGGGTTGTCTCATAGACTGGCTAGACCTAGTCAATCCCTGTCCCATACCAAAACTGTGAGGATTCTTCAAAGGCATTCCACTCTGGACAGGACTTGGCAATGGCCCTGGACCAGGTGGTCTTGTTGTAGCACTTGCAGCACCTCCTGCTGGAGGCCCACTATAGTTCTTCATTACATGATCAAATCCAAATGACATGAGGTCCAACTCTGCAGCACTGCTTGTGCTCGAAGAGCCTCCTGAGGAATCACCTCCCTTTGGTGCAGATGATGACAAAGTACATGTAGTCTGCTGTTGGACTGATGAAGTTTTCACACCCCTTGGCAATGCAGACGAGCAAGATTTGGTAACTGCTACAGGTTTCCTGTCACTCACAGACTTCTTTGGCAAAGAAGGGATGCCAAGGCGTTTCCTTCTGAGCTCATCCAAGCGTTCCGTCTCCAAACTGAGAGCCATTGCCCTCTGAATATCAGCTTCAAGCTGATCGTCTTGACTGCTGCTACCGACCCCTTGACCTCCATGGCGCATTCCATCACTAGTGGTACTCATCCTGACCAGTGCCTTATCACTTCTCCTCCACACAAGACTGTATCAAAGGCATCAGAAGAGATCCAGAGTGTACATGTAGCACTCCACTAAACAACGTTCAAGAACTCCAGACTGTTGGTTTCTAGAATTTCATATAATTTATAAAGATGTAACCAACATTAGGATACAGCATTCGTAATTCTACTTCAAGAACTCTGTCCTCTTGAGTTTCCCGATCAATTCATCTGTTCAAGTCAATTCATATTCAGTAAAATTGTAAAATCAATCACACCAGATGCGTTCCTTGAAACCAGGACTTGATTTAGCACTGCTTGATAGCTACTTCTCCATGTTGAATGAGCATGTAATCAAAGTTCTTAATTGATACTTTATGAGTCTCTCAGCTCACATACTCGTAGCTGTCAAGGGTTTGACCCACAACCAAAGAGGATCTGCAAGAACAAAGAAAGAAAATACATAAGAGAGAATAAATCACCAATTGAGGGAAATATGAAACTTGAACTGAAAGCAATTAGTACCGGAAACAATGAATAGGAAATGGTCGTGATAAATGTCTATCATGATCTACATGTACAATCTTGATTATGTAGGGTTTATCATTGGGTGTACAATGCAGCGAGCATTCCAGTGAGTGAGTGAGGAAGAAATATCTTTATCAATAACTGACCTGTTTTTAACCTTTACAATGTACATGTACCAGCCACTATCTCTCTTCATTATTACCCTTTTTTTTTACAAAAACAAGAATGTTTGCTTGATTGTGGAGAAATGTTTCATTCAACAAGCTTTGAATAATCTGGAACGAACAGTACATTAATGAGAGCAGTGATCTATGTAATCATAGTGAATTTTCATCACCAATAAAGCATGTCGTGTATTAAAAGGGTTTGTTTGGCGTGGATCGACATGTACATGTACATGTACATTTAGACAAATGAAGATATATTTTAAAAATATGAGGATCATGCAATTCCCATACTTAAAGTGATTGGTTAACATTGGTTTGACTTTTAAAAAATCTGAGCTAGAAGGTCACACTTGTCACCTGTGTCTGTGATATGTTCCAAAAATGAAGCCCAGAAAAAATTGTGTTCGAAAATGATTATTTAGTGCTTCAAAAATTGAAATATAAAGTGACCAGAAACACCATCTTAATTTCATCCCATACACTTATGTGTACTATTTAGGTGTCTATAAGACGCCTATTTACAAAATCGAGGTTTGCCTTGTAGTTTTAGCTTTTCATTCTCAATAATGGTTGTTTTCAGGGTTTATTAGTTCTAATACATGCACTTGTACACATGTTTCATCTTGGTTTGAGAATTTTTTAAATCGGCTGCTCACAAAGTTAAACAATACCTTTAAATAAAATGAACAAAGGTGTAGAAGCTGGGGTCATACTAGACCAAATAAGGCAAAGCCGACGACCGAACGACCCGTAACAACAAAACATTCCTGTACTTGTTTAGGGGTTCATTTCAGGGAATATTTGCCAAGAGTATCGTTTTGTTTCCGATACTTGTTAAGGGCAGGGTTTCACACGCCAATACTTGTTAAGGGGTGCATTTTCAGAATATGGAAATTACGTGTTTAGGGTGCTTTTCGAGACCCCATGGTCGCGCATGGTATCCACTTGTGAATGGAAGTGGCCCCCCCTCCCCCCCCGGATCATGCAATTCCCATACTTAAATGAAATGAACAAAGGTTCACAACATGTAAAGTACACAAAACACATCCTGAATTCCTTCCTGTTCAAAAGAATGTTGAGCAAACTGTGGGGTAACCTTTACAAAACCTCAAATATGTGGGATTGTTTTCAGTGTTTGCACAACAAATTGTAATGTCAAAATGGACATTAGGATTATGTGTACAAATAGTCAAATACACTACTAATACTATTAGTCATTACAAAAGCTACGTAAGGATACACGTTTGTGACTTGCATGGTTTAAAGAGAAATTCCAGTAGTTGCAGTAAACATTGATTTCATGAGAGTCTGTAAAACAAGGCTTGTCAGTATATCATCGAGGATCTAGATCTGGTACAGTTACATTAACTGAACTTTGTGAAATCTTGAAATCTACGCCGAAAAATGTTCACACCGAAGATCCCCAACACGGATAAGCGCATGTGGGACAATGTATAATTATTGCTTAGAGCGTCGGGCCCGACGCCCTACCCAATTCCTGTGCTTATTTGCTGATTTCTCAGCGATTACACAATTTCTTCCAGAATTCTTTGGCACATGCGTTTTATTTATACAAACAGACACTTCAGTGGTCATTTCATTGGATTCTGTACGAACTCATTTTGATATCGTTACCAAAACTAGCATTTACCTTTAAATATGGAACAATACACTGCGTGGTTAAAAGCATGATCGCACTTTGCCCACAAAAGAAACAATATTCTGTTTAAATCTCCTCACTGTATACCAACAAGCTCTATGTCAATTTTCATTTGGTATTTACATGTACTCTATTATTATGTACATTATTTTCAACCTTGGACTCTGACAAATATGCAAATAAATATTTATAAACAAAATTATTTTATTGTACATGTACACTGTAAATGCATGTACATTTACATGTACAAATGGGGGTAATACCAGTATAATCTCAAAATAAAATTAATGTCAGAAGAGCACAATTTGGGGGATGACTTGCAATGTAGTTGTAATGTGAAAATAGCTCATTGAGCTTGGAGGTGCATGTACATGTATAATGTAGCATTTACATTTCATGTTACAGTGGGAATTTATTGCTTTTCATGTACTGTACTATTTTAAGAAAAAAAAATATGTATTGTTTTTTATACAACAAATCTAGATCCTTGGCAGCTGATGCATACGCATCACATGACATTCAGTGGAATGAGCTATATAGCATGCCAAAACATTGACATCCATGCAATAGTCGACTATTGCATGCTCCAGCTGAAGAGAGCCAGCTGTGTAATAGTCAACTATTGCAGGCTCGAGCGAGAGAGCAGGCAGTTCAAACTCAATAAGTGCTCATACCATGGCCTGCACCTCCACATTAACTGCATGTGCGTAGCTAGGCCTACCCAAATAAATCATTGCGCTTCATACATAAATAAAAAGGGATAAATAAAGGGATCAACATTTCCCAAACCGTTTTGATTTCTCCCAAATCTCTTTTAATAACCAAAACTTTCGTCCACCTTTAAATTGTGAATTCCACCATCAACGCCCAAATCATCAGACAACCCCCGCCCTCCTTTCCATACATGTGGGTCAGGAAAGTTAATACAGAGTCTGTCTGTGCACAAACATACATGTTTCATTTGTTCAAGTCTAGTGAAGTTGTTCAGGGAAGCATTTCATGAAACAAGTGGTTGGTGATTTCCCCTGACTATTTTTGCTCTGAGCCAATCAGATGCAAGGCTTCACAGTAGCTTATAACATCTCTCAGTCACGATTTGTTTCTTGAAATGCTCCCCTGGAAGGAAGTAAGGTATTAATCTTCTAAATAAGGAAATTAGCTTGGTTGAGTTGAAAGGAACTCGTCTACAAGCCAACAACTCTCTCCCAACCTTTTAGCAATAACAGTCGCTTTTCCTACCGTCTTACTGTAAATGAACCATTATTTCCTCCTTAAAGGCATTTGTTAAACATTACTTTTAATGTAAAAGTTTGGGGTTTCAGGTCCCATTTGTGTCTGAATGTCTGTGATATAATGAAACCCCGATTATAAAACGCACCTTAAATTATAATTCAGTGCTTTAAAGAATTAAAAATGTAGGCGTACGTCAATCATCTAGCTAAAATTGTCTGCAGTAATTATAGACTGTTTTTATTTTCTGTAACTACACACTATCTAAAACAGTATTAAATGTTATCCAGCTTAAACTTAAGTTTTAATGCCTTTCACCGTTTCGCAACAATGTAGTCGCTAAAAACATGAACCATTTTTTCCTTCTTTAAACACTGCAGTTTAAATCTCTACAATGGAGAATGTTAAAGGGGTACTCCAGGCTGAAAATAATTGTATCTAAATAAATACATGTAGAGTAAAATTCCTCAAGCAAAACGATGAAAATTTCATAAAAATCTGATGGCAAATAATTGATTTTTTTTAACAGTTTATGCATGTTGTCATGAATATTCATTCGGTGAGCTGATGTCACTTCCCCCTTCCCTTTTATTCTGTACATGAATATAATTATTGTTTTATGTTTTCATACATGTATTCATGTAGGTGTAACTTGTACATGTACGTCTCCCTTACCAGTTGCGGCAATGAATATCTAATGCATTAATTATCATTTGTCAATCCATTTGTTTTTTAGATCTTTGAGGACAAAATTTTAATAAACATCATTTCATGTAACAAAATACTATTGTGGGGATATGACATCATCAGTTTGCTCATTGAATATTCATGAACACACACGTTTTCATCAAACTCTTTATAATGTCTCTCCCAGACAGTTTGAAAACCCAGACTTCAGCGACCACCTTCAAGGGCAACCTGAAAACTTACCTGTATGAAAGTGTTTTTTGATAGACATTGACTTATTGTTCAGACATGTATTACATGTATATGTAAATAGTTTTTGTTGTTCTGCTCTGAAGCGCCTTGAGCATCTAATCAAGATGGAAAGTGCGCTATATAAATCTTATGTACATGTATTATTATTATTATTATAACTCTATGTAATCCTTGTCTAATTTTGATCAAATTTTCAGTGTACATGATATTTCATTATCTGTTCAAGTCATATGTGGAGCGTTGTGGCCCAGTGGATAAGTCTTCTGACTTTGAAACAGAGGGTCGTGGGTTCGAATCCCAGCCATGGCGTAATTTCCTTCAGCAAGAAATTTATCCACTGTGCTGCACTCGACCCAGGTGAGGTGAATGGGTACCCGGCAGGATTAATTCCTTGAATGCATGAGCGCTGAGAGGCAGCTCGAGCTAAAGCCGGGGTAATAATAATAACAATGCGCCTCGGAATAGAAAATTTCTAGATAGATGGCGCTATATAAATGCCTATTATTATTATCATTATTAGCCTGGATTACCCATTCAAAAAAAATCCTTTCAAATCAACAATAGTTGACTTTTATGACACTACATATAGAAATATTCACCCTTGAGTGCCATTTCCCAGAATTGTTACTTTTTTGTGTTTTGTTTTGATTTTCAATGTACATGTACCTGTAATGAACACCAGTCAAGGTAAAATTGTACAAAGTGAAATCAAAAGTGAAATGCTGGTAGAATCCCCCTGAAATTTAATCCTCAATTAAACCATCCCTGGGGGGTGTTTCATAAAGCTGGTCGTAAGTTAAGAGCGACTTTAAGAACGACTGGTGATCCTTTCTTGTGGTAATTGGTATATTTATTGGCGATGGTTTAACGCGTAAGAAAGGTTCACCAGTCGTTCTTAAAGTCGCTCTTATCTTACGAACAGCTTTATGAAACGGCCCCCAGGTAAAAATATACACCCTGTTAAAAAATACACTAGGCTCTGTCGACAGAGCTGTTGAGTCCAAGGGAGCGTTTCATCACCATTTTTTGTCTCACAACTTTCCTCAATTCTGATTAGCTGAGAAGCACTGTACTGTTGATATGGTAACTGTCAGATAACACAGGACTTGTCAGATAAAATGTCTGACAAGTAATTTCATAAAATTCTGTCAGCTCCCTTGTATTACATGAGGATCAAACCTTATGAAAAGGGCATCGATCCAGGGCATCAAAAAGACAATTAGATTAACTACACACATGGGACTACCCCAAACATGTATAATTATCTTCTACACTACTGTATGTACGATCAGTTCTACTGCATATACATGTAGGAAGTCCCATGTAAAGTTCATATCCTTTTTGGTATACATGTAATGTGGTAACAACACAACTACGAGGTTTATGCACACCATTTACTGATACTTCTTTACTTTCCTAATGTAATTGTAAACTGTTTCTCAACTTGTACAAGTGAGGGCAGCAAGTGAAAAAAAAATTGTTTGCAAAAGGGTCACTTTGTACCGGGTAATTAAAAATGTATCACACAAACAATGCAGTTTGTATACCATATTAATACCTTGTCTCCCAAATCATCCCAAAACTCTATTTTACATGTAACTTGGGCCATGATGATCTCTAATAAACTCTGTGCTAAAATTATGGGAAGTCCAAAATGTTTAAATTCAGACATGCCAAGTTCAAAGACCAGCTATGCATGAGATTTTCTGTGAATCTGAGTGAGACCACAGACATTGTGTACAATGTATATGGGGATAGGCTGTGAAAGTTGTGTGAGACAGAGATTTGAGGGAATGAACGAGAGTCCAAAATGCTTGAGTCTCACGCATAATGCGTGAGACTTGGTAGCTCTGTAAATTTTGTTAAACAACATTGTATATTTTTTTATCACTGCGAAATTGTAGAGCAGGAGTAGGAGAGACGACTCAACATTTTGGGCAGGTTGACTGTCCATCTTCTTTCTCCTGTTCTACAACTCCACTCACCGACTCAATCCAGCCTTCCATCAACTGCTCATGCACCTGTCATCTCTCCAACTACTCCAGCTTCTCAACTCTTCTCGTTTCAAGTCCTCTTTATGGAGCGTTAGAGTCCTCCTTATGTGGAGCGTTGTGGCCCAGTGGATTACATGTAGTCTCCGGACTCTGAAACAGAAGGTCATGTGTTCGAATCCCAGCCATGGCGTAATTTCCTTCAGCAAGAAATTGATCCACAATGTGCTGCACTCAACCCAGGTGAGGTAAATGGGTACCTGGCAGGAATTTATTCCTTGAAACGCAGCGCGCGTAAAAGCTGCACTGCTAAAGCCAGGGTAATTAAGCTGCATATACCGTAGAGCGCTTAGAGACTTCTGACAAAGTAAGTATTAAGTGCTATATAAGCAAGTATAATTTATACTGTAGGCCTACACTCAATTACGAATGATACTCTTCTGTTTAACCTCCACTGGGTGATTTCAAGTTCAGTGTTGACCTTTTGGTGTTGGTGTTAGGTCAATTTTTACACAAACACCAAACATAACATGAAGATGGTCTCGAAAAGTCACTCATTACACCTAGAGTTGTTGAGATGTCAATAATGTGATCTGGATCAGTTTTTACAAACTCTGAATAGGTTTTTGAGCTAGGGGAAGCAATCTAAATTTCAACACCAACACCAAGGCCAACACCGGACTTGAAATCACCCATTGTCTTGCCTATCTATCTACATATATGTATTTCACTTCGACCTCTATCCCCTTCAATATCAGTCCTTTCTAGGACTTTTTTACACCATAAACTACTTTCGTGAAAATTGCTCCCAACATCCCATTTTGAATGTGGGGGTGCTAATTGTAATACCAAAATAAGAGGGTGGCGCCTGCCTGTGACATACATGTAGATCCCAGAGCACAGAGAGGCTTTAAAGTTTGAGAACAAAGCCGAGTCCACAAATTTTTGTGTGACGATTGGCAGGTATTTGCGCGGATATTCGGGATATAAAGGCTGCGTAATCGGCCACATACAATTCATTACTTTGCCATTCAGAAAATGAATTCATGACATTTTCACTTAAAAATTGGGCAATTTCAGGAGAATTCGTTTTTCATATTTGAGAGGATATGTGGATACAAAGTTTCGTCTCATATAGACTCTACAAAGATTTGTGTAAGAATTAAGTCTGGTTTTGTAAAATTCAATATTGAAGACCACAAAAACGTTCATCATAAGTGCTATTGAATTTAGCATACAAACACACCAGCCAATCATGTTCGTGTTTTCATTTTCAGTGAACTGAAACACGGAGGTGATTGGCTGGCCCCTTTGAGCAGGTTCTTCCCACAAAGCCAAGGGTCCACAAGGTCGTATTTTCTTTTATCAGGATGTTTGTCTTCATCGATGTTAATCAACAGTAGCGGGCAAGCCGGGCATGCTATGAAGACTTGATTTAAAATTCATTACTTTTCAATCACAAACCAAATCGATAAGGATTGTATAAAAAATCTTTTAGATCTAATATCAAATAATTTACATTCGATTCTTGAAATTATAATCTAGCCAGAATTCGGCAGTTGAAATAAAGGACATTTTTATATTATAGAAGCTCCTGATCATTCTTCGAAACTGTTGACTTTGTCTATTAAAGCTGTTGTGAAATGGAAGAAAATCTACATTCCAAGAAAAAAAATGTGTAAACTGAGAAATGATAGCAATATAAAATTTGTTTAAAACAAAAGTTGCAGCATTTTTACAAAGAACAAATGACTGAAAAGCCAAAGGGAATCAACATCCACATCATCATGTTGTCCAGATATAGCTTTGCCAAATTAATAAAGTTATCATCCGCAACTTTAAAGTTCATTGGAGAAAATGATAAGTGGAAACGTTTCCACTGTAGACAAACATCCTAAAAAAGACATATGCTTCGTTAGGTCTAAACGTCAAGCCAACCACCGTCACTACTACGAGTCCTATACGGCCATTGGCATGCCTGGCCGAGTGGGCGTCATCTTGTTGTTGTTGTTGTTAAATAGACCGTCATCGGTCTATTTGAGGGAGGGGGGATAGTGCAAACTGCAAAGGCCAAAGCATTTAAAAGACAAACCCAGAGATAGACCAAAAGCTTCGGTCTCTGTTTTGTTGGTTGTTCAGCTGAACTTCGTTGGCTTCACTCACCAAATACAGAGACCGAAGTTCTAGTGCGATCTGTACAGGGGACTCAGTGGCCATATGTTTATGTACTTAAGATCGGATAAAACGGGGAAGTGAATTTGCGCGACAGCCGAGGTTAGTCACTAGGCGGTTTCAAACCGCCTCGATCACAAGAATCCCCGTTAAATTACGGGAACTGTTTTCGGCTAAAAAATACCCGTTAATTATTCCTGCATTCACACCGCCCCGAAACACATCCTTCGGGATAAGTTCCCGAAGTTACGAGCATGCGCATTATGGTCTGATAAGCAGGCAAGGCGCGAAATTCAAAATCACTAGCCCAGCAGCCACCCACGCCGCCGCGCCCAACAACACGCTGGGCTAAAAGTTCCCGTAATTTGCTTTCACATCGCCAAAATACCTGCGACCTTGGAAAATCCCCACGAAAGTTCTCGTAATTTCGCCAAGTACCTACTATTTAGCGGGTATTTTCTTTCGGGGAAATTACGCGTAGTTTGCTTTCACATTACCAAAATACCTGGTATTTTCTGATCGGGGTAAATTTCCCGATCAGAGAATACCTGGAACTGGCGAACTTCGAGGCGGTCTGAAACCACCTACTGTTTTTGTTCCTTTTAACTTCATTTTTCTCCGTTTTTTGGCAATTGATGCCAAGAGGGAATATAAATTTGCACTCTGGTCACTATAATTTTCAAAATTTTTATTCATTAAAGACAAAAATTGAAAAGCCCCGACAGGGGGATTTTGCATTGCAAGTCCCCTAATGGTGGCTGCACGATAGCGAGCCGTCTGTGTACGAGGAGAAATTAAAAAAAAAAAATGTTAAAAACTCCTCGAAACAGACGGCTGCCAGCTGTCTAACCCAGAGAAAGCTTCTCAGGCTCAGCAGAGCCAGAGCATATACATGTATCGAAATGGACTGATTTTGGTCTAGGCCTACATCTTATTCATCTACGTTAGACCCATACTTTAGTCATATTAGTATTAGATCTAACGATGTTAGTCAGTGTCACTGACTCTATACTTTTTATACCTTTTGTCAGTTCTGAAGACAGTTAACTCAGTTTGAACAGTGAGTGCCCAGTCTGACTCTGGGTCAGTGCCACACTGCCAGTGGCAATGGTTTGGTTTGTCACTCAATCTCAGTTCATCAGGACATGAATTAGAGAGTATAACGACAAAAATTTCTCTTATTCATGTCGCTAAAGTTCTTTTTTTAGCAATCAACATATGAACCTGAACATGCATATAATGAAGTTAACACTGAACAAAATACTGAAAAGTGAAATGAATGAGTTAACATTAACGGTTCCGGGACAGCCCGACCACCGGACAGCCCGACCCTGGACAGCCCGACCCGCTGCCCTGGACAACTCGTCCCGGTCGAGTTGTCCAGGGTTGGCTCTGAATCGGACAACTCGACCACTTGAATTCTTCTTCAAAATTTCATTAAATTAAATTTCAAAATTTACTTCAAAAGTATTTTCCCGCATAATCTATGTTTCTTTTATATATTCCCGACAGAAAAATTGACATTTCAGTGCATTTTGAGCTATTTTGAAAGAAAATAAAGCGAGTTTCCTTGCAACGAGAAAAATCCGATACCGCCGGCGAGCTGTGTTCATTCAACTTACAACTTGCAAATTTGAGTTGATTTTTCCGTCACTTTACATATTTTAATGGTGAGTGTGTGCTATTTTGTATTTTCATATTCCATTTTCACATTTCCTTTACTTATTTAAAGTTATTGCATTTCACAAAACTGATACTTAATGCAAACTTTGTGAGATAGTTCACCTGGAAAGGACACCGATACGGTACGGTGCTTCGCCTCGCCGGCCGGCTGGGCGACCGGCTGTGCTGTGATTGTGACTGAGTGAGGCAGTCCCCTCTATGCTATGCGAGGTCAACTTACTTATTTCAGTTAATTTTCCGTCTCTTGACATATTGCTCATTTTCCAGTGGCGAGAGTGTGCTATTTTTGTATTTTTACGCTTCTTCCACTTATTGAAAAGGTTTTTTTTTTAAATTTTAATGTCTCTAACTAAAAAAGGGAAATAGATTTGAAAATGTCTTCGTAGCCGGCATATGTACATGTAACTACATGTAGATATGAAGTTTACAATTTTTGTAGGAAAGTGTCATTGTTTATTTTTTTTTCTTAAATAACTATAATTTTTTTATTGTTTTCGAAGTTTTGAAGGGCAGGGGTAAACAACTGACAATATATTGGGTATTTATAATTATCAAAATTGAATAATTTATTGAAAAATGAAATGTACTCTGCCGAAATTGAAAAACTTAACTTTTTATCAAAATCTAAAAACTTGCTTTTTCGTTATCGATTACTGTCGCAGCTTTTTTTAATGCAACTTCCATTGGTAACAGTGGGTCTTCTGGAGGATACAAGCACTTGGGCTGTACCAGGAATGAGGAGAAGAGGTTTCATACTCGACTTGTAAGCGATGGCCTTTCCATTTCTTTCACGAGCAGAAATATTACCGAGTTCCAGTGACTTGGGCATCAGAGCGGCAGTCCCCTGATCGATGAGGTAAATACAGCTTTATAGATACAATAAATCAATTTTTGCGCACTTCATGCAGGCATATCAAAGAGAAATTTAATTTTTTTTTGTATTTTCAAATTCTTTAAAAGAAAGAATGGACAATTGAATATAAATGAATTTACTTTTTTTCTTTATACATTGTTTGAATTGAACAAAAAAATTACTTATAGGTTTCGTAGAAGTTGTAACATTTCAAATTAATTTTTGGGTATGGTAATGCGAAATTTATGTGGATCCTTTATGTTATGTAATTATTCCAGAATATAACAGGTATAGTTCTAGTGTGTTTAGCAAATTAACTTAACTTTGATATATTAAACTTGTATTTGCTTCTAAATTGTTCAAGACAAGGTGACGATTGAAAATGGTCTAATTTCTTTTATTATCAAGAGGTGCAGACTGCAGATCTTCAAATATTTGAAATTACAATAATTTTGTCAATAATTCATTTCATACTTCATTTCATCTTTTCAGCTGTTTGACTTAGTTGAGACAACATGGATTGCAAACCGTACTTAGCTTGTTTTTATTTATAAAACAAAATTGTAAGGAAGTGCTGAAAGGACAAGTCCACTCTAACAAAAAATTGATTTGAATAAAAAGAGAGAAATCCAACAAGCATAACACTGAAAATTTCATCAAAGTCGGATGTAAAATTAGAAAGTCTTGACATTTTAAAGTTTCGCTTAATTTCACAAAACAGTTATCTGCAAATCCTGGCTGGTATGCAAATGAGGAGACTATGACGTTATCCACTCACTATTTCTTTTGTATTTTATTGTATGAAATATTCTAATTTTCTCCTCATTGTCAAGTGATACAACGATTAATTCCTCCCTGAACATGTGGAATTATCATTGTTTAATGCTAATATGGTTCAGTCAAATTAGTCCTTATTGTCAAATCAGATCTATTTAAAAAGATGAAATATTTATTATTCAAACAATAAAAAAAGGAGAAATAGTGAGTGATGGGCATCATCGACTTACTTATCGGTACCTATTTGTGCATATCACTGTTTTACGAAAAATAAGCGAAAATTTAAAATGTCATAACTTTATTTTAAATCCGATTTTGATGAGTTTTAGCACTATACTAGTTTGATTTTCTCTATGTATACAAGTTAGCATTTTTCTGGGGTGGACTTAATTAACCTTGAAAGAGCCCTCTACATAAGTTAGGGTTAAGTTAGTTGTCATGGTAATCATGCAATAAATTTTGAAATGTATATTCTTAAACCAAAAGGGGCAATTAATTTTTACATGTTAATGTGTATGGTTACTATTGTAGTTTTAAGATTGTCTATATTGTTACATTCGCACCCAAAGCAGAGGATATTGTTCTCAATCAGAGTTACAAATCAACAAATATAGTATGGGCACACATGAATATGTGAATATGCACAAATAGTATACAAATATAGCAGGCTTTAAGTTTAAGGAAGTATAGCAGGAATTATTTGTCTGAAGTTGGACTGGCAATTGCTTTTTATACTAAGAGGCAAAAGTATGACTGGGCACACATGAATTTGTGAATATATAAATAATAAACAAATATACCAGGAATGGTGCACTATTTGATTTTCTTTATGTATGTTTTTTTTTCAACAGCATAACAAGACCATGTTTTGTTATGCTATAGGGGAAGGCGGGGTAAGTTGAGCATAGGGGCAAGTTGAGCCACCAGCCCCAGGCCAATAATGAATGAGTCAGACACTGTGGTGGTGTCATGTATTGATGACCCATAGCATAACCCCTAACCCCACCACAATGTTTTCAACTTTGAAACAAAAAGTAGTTTTTTAGAGGGAAAAATATGAATTTCAGCCAAAGTAAAAAAAGAGTGTGAAATAAATAAGTGCTTTATAAACACACACGTCTTTAAATATAATAAAGACATGATAACAACATTGTTAGTCCAGGTATACCGGTAGATCTTCATTCTTGTCATAGTCTTTTATATGATGGATGCATAATAAATGTGTGGATACAAAATTATCGCACTTAGTTCGGACTGGGGTAAGTTGAGCCGAACAGCATGTGGCAAGTTGAGCCATGGTAATTCCTATGGTAATGTATCTTAAAAAACAAACAAACCATAAAAATTGATTGAAATGCCGGCTGAAAGGAGCAAATTTACATGACTGCTCTTTTCCTTTTAAAGGATGTTAGTATTTATAGAGAATTAGCAAGTGAAAAGACTAAACAAAAAATTGACATGCTGGTTCCCCCCTCATACACTTTGTACATAGTTTTTGAGGCTCAACATACCCCAGAAGATGGCTCAAACTTACCCCATATATGGGGCAAGTTGAGCCATTTGACATTGTTTTTTTTTAAAGGTCACGATGACTTTCAGTGTGGGGATAGAAAGTTATATATAGGTGGAAAATATTTCAGAAGAATTAAATTTAAAGGCAAGGTACTTATTTCGACAAGATTATTAATCATATCAATTTTAACATGCAAAAAGCAAAAACTATCACAACTTACCCCGCCTTCCCCTACTGTTTGTAAGATATAACAGAAAATTATGTGTTACTTAGTAATTTTAGTTGTGATCAAGTTTATCACATTGTTACATAGAAAATAAAGAGTCTACTAAAAAGTATTGTGAATATTGGGTTCTATTACTCCCATGTATTTTTTTCTGCTGAACATTTCACTGTTAAGTGCTGTGGTGATCAGGTGGACATTTTGGGAGAGATGAAGTTGAAATTGGAGGGATGGAGACGGTGAAGTGAAAAGGATGGTAATGAAAAGTGGGTTGGAGATGAGAAGAAGGATGGAGATGAGAGGGATAGAGATGATGAGAGGAGGCATGGAGATGAAAGGAAGGATGGAGATGAGAGGAAAAGATGATGAGAGGACGGATTGAAATTATGAGGGAAAGGATGGAGGGGATGACGATGAGAGATGAAGCTGAGAGGATGAGAGATGAAGCTGAGAGGAGCAGAGATGAGGAGGCGATGGAGATGAGGGGATGTAGAGGAGGAATGGAACATCATCACCAGTTCACCACCAACATCATCTCTATCATCGCCACCACGATCGTCACAATCATTGCCATCACCACCACCATCATCATCATCACCACCAAATCACTATGCTATTATCATCGCCATCATTATCATCACCATTATCTTAATTATCATCATCATCACCACAATCGTTATCGCTATTTTCATCGCCATCATTATCACCACTTATCATCATCACCATAATCACTATCGCTGTCATCATCATCATCTTCATATTATCATTCAACATCATCACCAACATCATCGTCTCTATCATCGCCACCATCAATATCACAATTATTGCCATCACCACCATCATCACACCAACATCATTATCATCACCACCAATATCATTCTCATCCATCATCATCATAATCATCGCCATCATTATTATCACCATAATCTTCATCACATCACCATCATCGCCACCATCACCACCATCATCACAACATCATCCATTATTGTCATCGTATCACCAGTATAATCGCCATCATAATCATCATCATCATGATCACCAATATCATCATCACCACCATTGTCACCGTCATCACCAATGTTCATCATTATCATCACCATCGCCACCAACATCCTTTTCATCATCTCAGGAATATTATTGAGAACCTCTTGGAAATGATGCAATCCATTGACTCGATCTCATCAGTGCATGAAGTAGCTGGGTTTATTCAGCTTTGGGTGCACTGGGGGCCTTGAACTTTTGTAGGGGGCACCAAGATAAATATGTTGTGGGGATAATCCTGCAGACCAAAGTTTAAGAAAATCATAATTTCATTCTAAAAAACAGGATTAGGTTATCTCAAAAGGCCTAAAGTTGGACCGTCACTCTCTTCCCCTCTTCTCTCGCTTTTTCTGTTTTTTTTTTCTTTTTCCTCTTTCCTTTATCCCCCATTCCACTGTTTCATTCGCTCTGTCTTTCCACTTTTTCTCTTCTTCTTTCCCTCCCTTTTGCTCTTCTTCAGGTGCGTTTTTTTTTTTGGGGGGGGATTAAAGCCCCCCTTCCCAAAAAAAAATCGCTCAAGCCCTACCAAGTTTTTTCGACCACAAAGAAAAATAATCGCTATATATGTGGGCCATATTATGTATTAATGTACTATTTCATTCATGTCATCAATTTGCTCTAGAATCAACTAAGTTTTTACTATTCAAATTCTTCAAAGATTTTATCCCCGGTCACCACATTCCCTCATAACAATTTTAAGGGTGTCATTGATATTAAAACCTTATCCGCTGCCATGTTCTATCCATGTAGGAGTGCAAAATTGATGTTTGAACTAAGGGGGGGGGGGTTGATACTTGAACTAGGGGGTGCCAAATGATTACCAAGAAATTGACTGATAAGGCCGATGATGATTTATTAAATAATTTATTGAAAAAAATGAATGTTTGATCAAGCATATTGCACATTGATTGAGTTGATTTATTGATAAATTTTTGACAGAAGGATTGATGGGTAAAACTTGATGCCCCAATTTTCGGAACTTATCATTAAAGGTCAAGTCCCAACTCAGAAAATTTTGATTAGAATCAATAGAGAAAAATCAGACAAGCACAATGCTGACACTTCATTAAAATCGGATGTAGAATAAGAAAGTTATGACATTTCAAAGTTTCGCTTATTTTTAACAAAATAGTTATATGAACGAGCCAGTTACATCCAAATGAGAGAGTCGATGATGTCACCCACTCACTACTTCTCTTGTTTTTTATCGTTTGAATTATACAATATTTCCGTTTTTACAAATTTAATGATTAGGACCTCCTTGCCTGAAGCACAAATGTTAAAATAATGGAATTCCACGTGTTCAGGGAGGAATGAAACTTCATTTCACATGAAATGTCGAGAAAATAAAAATATTCATATTTCATATAATAAAATACAAAAGAAATAAGTGAGTGAGTGATGTCATCAGTTCCCTCATTTGCATACCGACCGAGATGTGCATATAACTGTTTTGTGAAATGAAGCGAAACTTTAAAATGTCATAACTTTCTTATTTTACATCCGATTTTGATGAAATTTTCAGTGTTATGCTTGTTGATTTTTCTCTTTTTATTCAAGTCAAGTTTTTGTTGGGGTGGACTTGTCCTTTAAATTCCGAAAATTCTGCTCTGGACTTCATACGTACATGTAAGAGCAATCAGTCTCTCAACAGAAGGGGAGGGCGGGTGAGAGGGTTTTTTTTTTTTTTTTTTTTTTTTGGGGGGGGCTAAATGTTCTGTTGAACCTTATTCCATCAACCTACTTTTCCCACTTCCAAGTTCCATCTCACCCTCTATTCTCCCGACTCCCATGAACACATTGCTGAGATCCACATAATAAAGTTAAAATGCTGCCCCCCAAAATGCAATGTGTGTTGAACTTCACTCATGCATTAAAGTTCAATTTATTAATTTATGGAATTTGCTTTAACAACCAAAACTGGCCACGATTGATCATTAATTTATCACAACACCCTTAACTTTGCAGGTTCTAACGGATTTGCCTATCAAAAACTGACTGAAATTGGAAGGCTATTTCCTGCCCAGCCTAATTTTCATACCCTTTGTTTAAATGGGAAGTGCTCGCTCAACACATTTTGGTGTCATTTGAAAGTTGGCTTTATTATATATGTAGGTCCCCCCCCCCCCCCAAAGTGATATATTTTTTATTCGGCAGCCATGTCAAAAGTTGATAGATTTTGGGGAGCTACCATCAAGTAGATAAAACTAGTATTGTACCCAGGTCAGTCAGGGTCGTATCTAGGGGGCACATTCAGAGGGCGCAAATAAAGAAAGGAAAAAATAATGCAAAGGAATAAAAGTGCAGAAAAGGGATACCACTGAACTGAAGGAAATTAATACCCCGGCTTTTGTTATTCCCATGGTAATGCCGTTTCCAACACATTTAAAATGAATCTTGCATGTCTTTATCCAAAGATGAATATTCGTGCCACTTTTTGAATAAAGGGGTGGTCCAGGCTGAAAGTATTTATAGCTTAATAAATAGAGTAGAATTCACTGCACTGAGCAAAATGCCGTCAATTTCATCAAAATCGGACAACAGATAGCAAAGTTATTGAATTTTAAAGTTTAGTAATATTTTGTAAAAAATAGTCATCATGAATATTCATTAGGTGGGCTGATGATGTCACATCTCCACTTGTTCTTTGTATTTTATTATATGAAATTAGGTTTATTCAAATTTTTTCCTCCAAGAACTAGAAAAACTGGATTGACAACAGTTACTGATTTAGTACATTAGATATTTATTGCTGCAACTTATTTCATCATAAGGGAGACATATTATTTTCACAAGTATGAAAAAAATATGATTTTATATAATAATATAAGAAAACAGGAAGTGGAGATGTGACATCAGCTCGCCTAATGAATATTCATGACGACTGTTTTCACAGAATATTGCTAAACTTTAAACTTCAATAACTTTATGATTTGTTATCCGATTTTGATGAAATTTTCAGCGTTTTGCTCAGTGAATTCTACTCTGTGTATTAAGATATATTTTCAGCCTGGACCACCCCTTTAATGATAATCATATCAACTCTCTACAAGAATTCCAACAAACAGCTTTAGCTTGAAATATTCCATTTGTCAATCGCAAATATGACTTCTTTAGCTGCGAGTTTGAATCTTGAAATTTTACTTTTCATTAATTCTCATTAATAGTTATGAATACATTATTATTTATCTGGTTCCCTTTTCAAAGCGTTTTCAACACGCGCTGATTTGATAAGGGAGATATAAATCCTATTCATTGATTTTTACTAACAATGATTGAAATGTCATTTTTGGGTGATATGTAAAGTCCATCTTACAGTAAGAGATGAATAATGTGACATAAGTACTAGTATCTGTGTATGAAATCACAGATAAAATAATCATGATGACGATCAAGATGATGTGGTGATGAGGATAATGATGATGTGATGAAGATAATTATGGACTGGTGATTGTTATGAGATGGGAGGTGGTGATGATAGTGATGTCGATGATGGTGGTGATGTTGTGATGACGATGATGGTAATGAAGCTAGTGGTGTTGATGATGATTATGACGATAGTAGATGATGTTGGTAATGAACAGTGGAATACAGGTGGTGGGGGATCATGGTCTTGGGGGCAAGAGCACCCCCCTCAAAAAAAAAGAAGATAAAATACCCCCCAAAAAATGAATGAAAGAGAAACGAAAAGAGAAAAGTTTTAGTATGATGTTATAATAAAAAAATGAGTTTGTCTAATAAAAATGTCAAAAATTTTACTCATTCACAATTAAAAAAAAATAACTTTGGCATGATGGGCCACATCTTACCCCTCAAAATCTTTCACTCATTGCGCCAATGATAATGATGAAGTTTGTGGTGATGATGTCATAATGACGATGACGGTAATGATATTGATGATGATGAAGTTGGTGGAGGCAATAATGTTTGTGATGATGATCCCCCCTGCCCTTTATCTTTCTTCTCCCGTTATCAACACGCCTCCTGACATCTCCACCCCCATTATCTCCATTCCCGTCTTCTCCAACCATTTTCGCATCTCCATCCCCATTTCATTTCAATCTCTCTCATCTCCACCCCCTACTCCTGTCAACCCTTCCACATCATCTCCATTCACCTCATCATCTCTACTCGATCCTCTCACCATCTCCACCACTCCTCACCATCTCCATCCTCATCTCTAAACCTTATCTCAATCCCTCCCCGCATCATCTCCATCCATCCTTGCATCATCCCCATCCCTCCTCTCATCATCTCCATCCACACCCCTCTCAACTCCATCACTCCTCATCATGGCCATCCCACCTTTCACCATCTTCATCCTCCCCCCCCCCCCCATCTTCATCTCTCAAATCATCTCCATCTGATTACCATGTGACACAACATTTGCTCCTGCGACAATTAACCCAGGCTTAATTTTGTCTAAAGCCCCTTTCACAATTGGTTGCGTGACTACTTACGACCCTTCACCGTTGCAATTCTGTGCAACATATATTGTGACCAAGTGATCGCAAACAATCACACGAGCAATTGTGAAAGCCCCTTAAGATAGAGGTTCAGGGTTGCAATATGGTTTTAAGTTAGGTTTAGACCTTACTGGTTGAAGCTGTTCATAAGATTATGGTGTGGAATTTGCCAGAGCAAATGTCATGGAACCCGTCAACACAGCTCTCAATAAAAGGTAAATATTTAGCGAGAAAAGGGATACAAAATAGTGCAAGAACCAAATATTCAAAATACTTCTTTGGATTTAAGTGGGTTTTATTAAGTAACATTAAGGTAAACTTGATCAGATCTAAAATTACATAGTAACACATATTGAACTTCAGTGTATATAAAACATATATCCCACACAAAATAAATACTGGTTCATAATTTCAAATAGGATTACATTACCACAATTATGATAATACTATTATGATAATAAATATGACACAATTCCAACTGGGAACAATATTCTCTGCTTTTGGTGTTTATGTAAAGCTAAAAATAAGGACAATCTTAAAATTACATTAGTGCCAATATAAATTAACATTTATCCAACAATTGCACTTTCATGAATATACAACCTGTTATACATTACTATATTTGGTTTCCATGGCAATTACATGATCCCTAACTTAGCTGGAGGGATTTTCAACCCTTATCTTTTATTTTGTCACACAAAAACTGGCCATACAGAGCTTGCAATTCAGGTGGTCTCAAAGAGCTGGAAAGATAGAAATAAAATAAAGTAATTTCAACTATTTGAAGCTCTGCACCTCTTTTGCTACTGAAACAAATCAAATCATTTCAACCTTCAGTTTAGAAGCAAATACTTTTAAATATATTAAAGTTAAATTAATTGCAACTAATTCAATATCATAAAGGGAAAGTTCACTCTGAAAAAAAGTTGGTCGTAAAAATAGCAGAAAAGTAATACCAAAAAAAATATTGGTGAATGTATGAGGAAAAGTTTCAAAACGTTATTTGAATTTTAAGTATTAGATTTGTGGCGTCATAAATGAGCAGCTGCCCCATATGTTTTGTAATATAAAATTCATGAATTCAATTTTTTTCAATGGTTCCTGATGACTTATTTTTGTTTTCTTTTCATGTTTGGGTGTGAAATGTTTTGTCTTTGAATATATACAAAAGGAATAGTAAAACCAGTTTCAATTTTCTTAGAAAATTACAATTTCTTGACTTTTTACCATTTATTATGCAGAAATGCTGCTCGCACATGACATCACAAATCCAATAATTGAAATTCTAATAACTTCAATTCTTTGATGGATTTTCCTCAAACCTTTGTCAATATTTTTTTATTATTTTTTCTGCTGTTTTTACAATTAACTTTTTGTCAGGGTGAACTTTCCCTTCAAGCTCACTTGAACGATACTTGGTATCATCTATATGTGTATGACATAAATGTTCCTCATGAATTAAGCATAACCCCTACATACCCAAAATTAATTTAGAATGTTACAACTTCTACTTAACCTAAACATGTAGTAGTTACTCACATTTTTAAGAAGCAATTTTGAATTTTTATGAATACAATGCATATATATAAAAAAAGTTAATTTTTTTTTCAATTCAAACAATGTATAAAAGAAATAATAAGTAAATGTTCAATTCAATTGTTCTTTCTTCCATTTAAAGAATTTGAAAATACCAAGAAATAAAAATAGAAATTTGATATGCCTGCATGAAGTGCACAAATTTGATTATTATCTAAGAAGCTGTACTTACCTCATCGATCAAGGGACTGCTGCTCTGATGCCCAAGTCATTGGAACTCGGTATCATTTCTGCTCGTGAAAGAAATGGAAAGGCCATCGCTTGTCGAGTATGAAATCTCTTCTCATCCCGGGTGTAGGTGGTTGGGACCAGCCCAAGTGCTTGTATCCTCCAGAAGACCCGTTGTTTCCAGTGGAATTTGCATTTTAAAAAGCTGTGACAGATAATGACAGGTAAAAAAATAAGAGACATGTTTTTCGATAAGAAAAAGCAAGTTTTAAAATTTAGATTTTTATAAAAACAAGTTTTTCAATTTCGGTACAATACATTTTTTCAATAAACTATTCCATATCGTAAACTTCATAACTTACAAATGTATTTCCTTAATTGGTTTAGATGTTGGTTGGAAGCACCACCCCCCCCCCCCCCCGCGGCCTGAAGGGCGTCAAGGCTGGTTACTTTAATTGGGAAGCGCATTCTCAGACCACGCAGTCACTGTCCTAATGATAATCAGCTTAGTGATATTAAAACACTTTTTAATAAGTAGAAGTGTAAAAATACAAAAATAGCACACTCTCGCCATTGGAAAATGGGAAATATTAACTAAAAATAAGTAAGTTGACTTCGCTCTAGTTGAGCCGACTGCCTCACTCAGTCACAATCACAGCACAGCCGGTCGTCCAGCTGGCCGGCCGGCGAGGCGAAGCACCGCATCGGTGTCCTTTCCAGGTGAACTATCTCAAAAAGTTTGCATTAATTATCAGTTTTGTAAAATGCAATAACTTTAAATAAGTACAGGAAATGTGAAAATGGAATATGAAAATACAAAATAGCACACACTCACCATCAAAATATGTAAAGTGACGGAAAAAATCAACTCAAATTTGCAAGTTGTAAGATTAATGAACACGGCTCGCCGGCGGTATCGGATTATTCTCGTTGCAAGGGAACTCGCTATATTTTCTTTCAAAATAGCTCAAAACGCACTGAAATGTCAATTTTTCTGTCGAGAATGTATTGAAGAAACATGGATTATGCGGGAAAATACTATTGAAGTAAAGTTTGAAATTTTATTTAATGAAATTTTGAAGAAGAATTCAAGTGGTCGAGTTGTCCGATTCAGAGCCAACCCTGGACAACTCGACCGGGACGAGTTGTCCAGGGCAGCGGTCGGGCTGTCCAGGGTCGGGCTGTCTGGTGGTCGGGCTGTCCGGACCCCGTTAAACATTAACAACAGTCAACATCCCCGGCCGGATCCGAACACAATTGGAGAAAAAAAAATCCGACTTCCGAAACACTAACACAAAAAGTAAACGCTGTCGTTAGCTTGTTACATACCAATCATTGCCATCTAAGTTAGATCTTCCACACTCTTATCTGTCAATAAGTCTTGCCTCGTCTCTTCTCAAAGAAAGTGGTTTTATTCTTTCATTTACCCCAGACAATCGTCGGCTGCTCAAGCTAAAGTTCTCGAGTTCCGATCCACCGATGATCCCAATAGCCTGCAAAATCCCATCTCGCCCTTATTTTATTCAGTATTTCCACTTACATCTCTCATACAACTGTACGCTCATTAGTGCGAGTCGATTTGTTTTTGGTCGAATAAGTATGGGACATTCAACGAGGATACGAAAGGGTTATTTTTTACAAACTTAGGGGGTTCTATAAGACAGGGCGTATTGCTGCCTGGCTTGGCATATCGTTGAAACAGAATTGGGTCGCGAGGGGGGGGGGGTGTAAGAACATAATAGAGTAATTACCTCTCTTAAGCTGTTTATAGAATTGTTACTCATGAGTTACTCTCATATTTGACTTGTGCTCAAAGGTGGCGGAATATTAAGCGGGGGGGGGGGGGGGGGGTCCTGTCCCGCCCCCCCCCCCTAAATTTGAGGTGGGGGACTGAACCCTCCCGCCTAAAACAACAGTTAATAACAATTTTTTTTTAGCTTGTCGAATTTTTTACCTGTGTCCATCCCCCTAATTGTTTTGGCTTCCGCCGCCAATGATTGTCAATTCCGGGATCATGCATAATGCCCGTTCACAGACCCATTTTTTTTTTTTTTGCCAGTCCACACCACCGTGACTACCATCATCATCACTATCATCACCATACCACCACCTTCACCACCATATCATCATCGTCGTCGTCGTCATCACCACCACCACCATCACCACCATATCATCATCATCATGTGGAATAGCCTTCCTGAAGACATAAAAGAATGTACCTCTGACTCGAAACTTTCAAAAATCTTATAAAAACTTTGCTATTTAACTCAGCTCTTTATGCGCCTTGAGCACTCTACAGAGTGGATTTGGCGCTTTACAAGTCTCATTTTTAATATTATTATTATTATTATCACCACCACCACCACCACCAAATCATCATCATCATCATCGTCATCATCACCACCACCACCATATATCATCATCATCACCACCACCATATCATCATCAGTAGCAGCAGCAGCATCATTACCATCAGCATAATCCTCATGACCACCATCGGCATCATCACTAGTCAGTATCATCATTATTATCATCTTCATCAGCTGTTTATTAAGTTGTGATTTATCATTACCACCATCATTATCATCAGCACCACCACCACCATCATACTATAGCTTCACCATCATTATCAGTCATCGTTATCACCACCACTCACGGTACCATCTTCACCACTCATTATCATCATTGTTAAGTCGCTGTCTTTGTCGCACCAGTTACCACCCGTGGTCGTCAGAGCCGATCATCACCATCACCACTATCAACAAGAACATCACCATTATAATCATATCATCATTCGGCATCATGATCTCTTTTTTCTACATAAAATGCATGGCTACCGTTCCAACCTGTTGCTGAACCTGTGATTTACTTGACTGGGAATTGTTCTATTTGTATCTTAGAATCTCCAGAACAGTGGAGGGATCACCTAAGAGAGAGAGAGAGATCATGGCCATTATCATCATCATCAACAATTATATCACCATCACAAAGTCATAATTATTGCATATTTCATCACATGGAGCTCCTATAGTAGCTCTTTGGTCATCATCGCCTGACAGACCAAATGATTACATTGCACCCCACCCACTCCGTTCCTTCCGGGAAAAAAAGTAAATAAATATTCCCTTGAATGAATTGTGAAATGTCTCCCTCTTTTGACAAATATGATTAGGTTCACTTTGAATCGTTTGACGGCATATTTTTCTAAATGAATTATACAGAGTTACATGCATGTCCCATAGGACCCTAGGAACGATTTTCTTTTTTTACTGGGGGTGCTGATGTAAATTTAAAAGAATAAGGCTTTCACTACAAAATGCAGATCAAACTGGTCCCCAGAAATTTGAAAAGAAAGAAAAAAAATGAACAAAAACGAGGTCCAATAAGTTCCGAGCAACTTGAAAAGCAAAGCAAAAGAAAAAAAAAATGTTTCACTACAAAATGAAGGTCATTTTGATTACTTTTTAATTTTTACACATCTTGCACAATTCCTAGGGTTGCTCCCTAAGGAGAATAATAGATGCAGCACGCCCAAGGAAGTAGCACCCCCGCTTCCCCCCATCCGCCCAAGGATTTTTTTTTTGGGGGGGGGGTAATTCTGAGACCTCAAAGTTAATTTTTCATTCTAATTTCATATAAAGACCAATAAAATGTGGTTTATGATAGAATGCAAAATAATTTTTTTTTTCATGTAAACGTGTTTGCTTTACGTTGCATATGAAATGTTTCTGGGGATGGTCTACATGTATTTTCTGGGCCCCGTATAGACAAAGGTTAGCGATTAATCGCTAGAAGAAATAGCCTGTCAAGATCATCATTGGACGCTTTTTTTTTGCTAAGTAGACTTACTAGGAACCCATCAGAATTGTTTTATAAACCCGGGGGCCACTTACATTGACGAGTGGATACCATGCGCGACCAAAAAACACGTAAAAAGGATGTCTTTTTCACGATAAGGCACGTTACGTACGTAACGTGATAAGGGTGTCAAAAACACAGGGTCGAATTTTCGGGGATGATAAAACAAAATTAAAATGTTTTATAAAGAATGTCCTTTTTGCCCTAACACTTCGTGTTTAGAGTCCGATTTCCGCGAGCTGTAGAAGGTGGGGTCGTACTAAACCAAATAAGGTAAAGCTGACGACCGAAGGACCCCTAACAATAAAACATTCATATACTTGTTTAGGGGTTCATTTCAGGGAATATTTGCCAAGAGTATCGTTTTGTTTCCAATACTTGTTAAGGGTAGGGTTTCACATGCCAATACTTGTTAAGGGGTACATTTTCAGAATATGGAAATTACGTGTTTAGGGTGCTTTTCGAGACCCCATGGTCGCGCATGGTATCCACTCGTGAATGGAAGTGGCCCCCGGGTTTATAAATAACTACTCAATTCATTCAAAACATATAATCCCAAGAAATCTCGCCCCTTACTTGTTTCATTTCTTCCATTCTATTCTTAATGTTTTTAATCAATAATAAATTATACGATTTCTAGTTTATATTTATATATTCCTTTGCGACAACTGAGGTACTTTCCTTTCATTTTAACATTATCGTTTATTTACATGTACATGGTGAGTTTTTTTCAGCATGCATGACCTCATTTCAATGCATAATTTTGATGTTCATCAATTGTAATTGCAAATTTTCTCATCCCAACATTAATGAATGAAAAAAGAGTTAGTATATTTGGGGTATTTTACAAATAGTGGTACCCCTCCTGACACACACACCCACACACACACAGTGCTAATTTAGCACTTAAAGTGATTGTATAGTGACTGCACTACTGGTGCTAATTTTCTAGTTCAAATCTAAACTAGAAAATCAGCACTCGTAGTGAAGTCTCTTTACAAGCACTAGAAGTGCTAAATCAGCACTTCATTTTTTACAGTGCAGCAAATCACTCAAAATGGTGTTTAAATAATACTTCATTCAATGGAAACAAGCCACTTAGTATATTATGACAATAGTGTTGACCACAATTTTTTTTCTTTCGTTTTTTTTTTGTTTGGGGGGGGGGCAGTTCCATCAATTCTAACAATTTTTCATGGTTTTGAAACAGGAAATCGGTCTTTTGTGTAATTGATTAGTCGCACGAACAATACAATAAAGTGCGTTGTACGCTGGCTTCGAAGAAAACAGTCGGACTTTTTGACGAATACTTCTTTTGTGATTTTCTCCCATTTTCGCGCTTGTGATTGGGGAGAGAGAAATGAAATGAAAAGGAAAGCGTGAAATAATTATGGGAAAATGGGGTAATAACAAATGCTTCATATTTAGGAGTAAACAAGTACCCTGTTTAACCATCCAGGCGATTGCTTTTAGGGAATCATTTTTTTTTAATAAATCAGTTTTAATTAATTCTTTTATGACAAATGATTTTGTATATATTTCATGTTAAAAATGACAATCTATTGAAAATGAAACTAAATGTTTATATGATTTAATAAATAAAAAATCGATAAAATAAGACATTTTTTAAGATTAATTAGAGAGAGGTAGGTGTGAGACAGGACAGAGAAGGGTTGAAAGACAGATGGACATCGAGACAAACAGACAGAGAGATAACGAGAGAGAGAGGGGGGGAGCATTCGGGGAAGGTGAACAGAAATAGAACTTGAGAGAGAGGGGGAATGGATAGATAGAGGAAGAAACTCAAAGAGGGAAAAGGAGAAGGTCGACATGGGTAAAATGAAAGGAAAGGGGGAGAGAGAGGAGGGGAGAAATATAAGGGAAGCTGAAAGGGGAGGAAAGAAAAGAAAGAGGGAAGGATAGATAAGGCGGGAAATGAAAATGGACAAATTGAAGAGGTAAAGGGGAATGGAATGGAATATAAAAAAAGGGGGGGAAGGGAGGAAGGTGATGAATTGGAATTAAGGAAGATAAAGGAAAATGGGAAAGAGAGGATGGCTTCGTTTCAAAGCAGATAACTGAACCGGACTGCTCTCCACCTTATTTTATTTTATCATTTGGTATAAATAAACATGAATAGGTAGATAAATATATGAATAAATGAATGAATAAATAATTGAATAGATAAATACATGAATAAATAAATAAATAAATGAATAAATAAATATATGAATAAATAAATGAATGAATAATAAATAATTAATTAATCAAATAGATAAATACATGAATACATAAATAAATAAATATATATATAGAGAGAGAGGGGGGGGGAGAGGGAGAGAGAGAGAGAGAAAGTCTGCTTCGGCATATGGAATAAAATAATCATAAAAGGTATAGTAAATGCCGTAGAAATAAAATCATAGATTTTAAAAGGAGCATAGCTCTAAAAAATGAAAGGTAAAGACACACTCTTCGTCAGTGCCCATGATGTGACAAAAAAGAGAATTATATATATAAATATATATATATATATATATATATTATTTATTATTGGTTTCCATTATTGATATATTTGTTTTCTCCAATTTCTTCCATTATGACAGCCCATATAATGATTTGGTTGAAAACGTCTGATTTCTGATTTCTCCAATTTCTTCCATTATGACCGCCCATATAATGATTTGGTTGAAAACGTCTGATTTCGTTCTGCAGTTTGATATATGTGAAGGAATCTTAAATGGCAATTTTAGGGACCCCTCCCCCTCTCCCTGCACCTCTCTCATCCCCAACTCTCTCTCTCTCCCTCCATCCATCACCTCTTATTCACCTCCTTGTTTCCCCATGTGAATGCAATATTGTTATTGATTCCAAGCTCTAGAAACCCCTAATTGTCGCACTTTTCAATTTCCCCCCTTTCCCTTCTCTACTTTTTTCTTTCTCATTTATCAACCAAATCTTTATATGGGCGGTCATAATGGAAGAAATTTGAGAAAACAAATATATCAATAATGGAAACCAATAATGTGGAGCGTTGTGGCCCAGTGGATAAGTCTTCTGACTTTGAAACAGAGGGTCGTGGGTTCGAATCCCAGCTATGGCGTAATTTCCTTCAGCAAGAAATTTATCCACATTGTGCTGCACTCGACCCAGGTGAGGTGAATGGGTACCCAGTAGGATTAATTCCTTGAATGCATGAGCGCTGAAAGGCAGCTCGAGCTAAAGCCGGGGTAATGATAATAATGATAACAACGCGCCTCGAAATAGAATATTAATTCTAGATAGATGGCGCTATATAAATGCCTATTATTATAGTGATCAATGTAAACGGCTTCCGATCGGCGTTTCCATTTGTTTGTTATATATAGCTTATAATACTAATTGCTTAACTTCATTAATGAATGGTAATAATAACAGAATGAAATTAATTGTGATATTTTCTTTATATATTTTCCCTTCCACATGGATTTTATTAATTGTTCAACATAACGATAACAATGATGAAGAATCATGGGAATAATAACGCCGATTCTATAGTGACGACTGATAATTAAATAATCAAAAATCAACCGCGTTATTATTCACTTACAATATAGAAACGACAATCAATCGACAATATCAGTGGAGTGGATGGATAGTGGGCGGGGCCCAGCATCTAGAGTAAGCACCCTCTATAACGCAGTTGATTTAGTTATTCGGTCATTCTTTGGTCATAATGTTCCCTTGATTTTTGTCATAATGACCGCCCATATTATACTGCTAATTATCCCAACGTTCGCTTTTTCGACCGGGCGAGCGTGAAGCCTAAACGACGATCGCCATTTCCAGCATTATCTGGTTTCCGTTTTGCTTTAATACCAAACATATTCTTTTAGAAAACAAATCATCTATTTTCTCCCCCTTTACTTCTTATATCCAAGAAGAGCTAATAAGCACCTCGTTGTCTCTTTTGATTGAGGGAGAGTCCAAAGTACTGACAGTCTTTTAATCCGGCCAGGCTGGCCCCGGCAACCATCAAAGGACTTGATCCTATCCCCGCAATCACATTAATACCATCATCATCTTCATTAATGTCATCTGCGCTCGCTTTGGAGGTCTGTTAACATTGCGCGCAAAATAAATCATTAATAAATTGAATTGAAAACGAAATTGCTACATTCAGGGGCGGATCCAGGATTTTTCAAAGGGGGGGGGCACATTTTCCAGAGGAAAACTTGTAAAAAAAAAAGATTTTAACAAAAAAATTAAGGGAATTTCGTCCACGAAAAAATTAACAAGGAAAAAAAAGTTTTAAACAAAAATTAAGGGTATTTCGTCCACGAAAAAAAAAATTGACAAGTACAAAAAAAAGTCCTCACTTTCAAAGGGCGGGGGCACACTTCTGTTTTAACGGCATTTTTACATTACAATATTTAAAATTGTGCATCTCAAAAGGGAGGCACGGGCCGGCTGCCCCCCCCCCCCCTCCTTGATCCGCCAGTGGCGGAAAAAATACTGTTATTGATTTGGCAAAGTTTCTATTTTTTTTTAAATAGTCATTGGTTTGTCACAGTCCCCTTCTGCTCTATGATGGTATTAAATTCAGATATTTTATCTTATTTAAAAAAATTGATTAATCAATAAAATTAATTAATTAGTAAATTAATTAACGATTATGTGTGTAAAGCGTTCTTTACGTTTTTATATTTCAGTTTTCTCATGTCCCATCTCTCCCCCCCCCCCCTTCACTCTTGCTTCCCCGCTATTTCTCCCACACTCTAAAAAATGAAGTGCTAATTCAGCTCTTAAAGAGCGTGTATAGTGACTGCACTTCGGAGTGCTGATTTGTCTAGTTCAAATTTGAACGAGAAAAATCAGCACTCCGAAGTGTAGTCACTATACACGCTCTTTAAGAGCTGAATTGGCACTAGAGTGCACTCTCTCTCTATCTCTCTCTTCTTTTCTCTCTTTATTTCTATATCTGTCTCTCTTCTTAATATGTCGCCCTCCACCCCTCTTCATCTCGTTGTGTCCCATGTCTCCCAATGTTCTCTTACATGATTCTTAATTATTCAAAATATAATGGCCTATACAGGCCTTGTTAGTTGCAAATTTCCATACTTTGTATTTTGTATTTTATAAAAATTTCATCGAATGCCCCCATTGGTTGTTAAACTGTTCTCAATGACCCCTAATGAGAATTGAGAAGACTTTCATCCCCACCCCCATTTCATTCTGTTCCATAACTCCCCCATATCAATAAAGAAATAATAATCATTTATTTTAGTTTTATTTCGTTTTACAATGATACACAGCGAACGTTATCACGATTGATGTTATTGGTTTCATTATTATCGGCAATGGGAACAATCCTGTTTCCATTAGCTCCCATATGTTTTGTGTTGTTACCCATTTGTCAGCAAATAACTCATTAGTATTTCTCTCAATATTCATTCTTACAGGATCAACACTTGGCTTCATTTCTGGTATTTTTGTCATTAATTGACTGTTTTACTATAGAGAAAACACATTTCAACAATATTGGGAGAAACTAGTATAGGGATACAAAAAGAGAAAGGGAGGAATTACAGATAGACGATGAAAATGACAGGACGACAGAAAAATAAAAATGATGAAAGAAATAATAAAAGAAAAAAAAGAAAGAAAGAACACTGAAGAAAAGAAAGAAGGAGAGAAAAGAAAGAGAAAAGGGAGAAGAAGGCCAGAAAGAACTGAGAAAGAAATGAAGAAAGAGAGAAAGGAGGAAAGAAAGAAAGAAAGAAAGAAAAGAAAAATAAGAAATTGAAGAAAAAAGAATTAAAGAGAGAAGGTAGAAAGAAAGGAAGAAAGATAAAATGAAAAAAAGAAAATGAAAAAAAGACGGGCGATAGGAGAGTGAAAGAGAAAGGAAGGGACTAAAAATTAAATAGAAAAAGAAAGAAAGATAGAAAAGGGGATGAAAGAATCAAAACAAATAGAGGGGAGAGAGAGAGAGAGAGAAAGAAACTAAGAAAGAAAGAAAGAAAGAAAGAAACAAAGAAAGAAAGAAAGAAAGAAAGAAAGAAAGAAAGAAAGAAAGAAAAGACAAGAAAAAAAGAAAGTAAAATAAAGAAAAAGAAGGAAAGAGCACTGTTAGAAAATTTATCCTCAAAATAAAAGAAGTTCCTGCAGCAGAGTCTCGAGAACACCTGTAATCTTACCGATTTGCGTAATCTTACAAGAAATTGGTATTTGGAGTATGGAATCTTACAAATTTCCTTGAATAAAACATCCTTTCCCTTTTTAAACAGACCTGTTCTGTTAAATTACAGAAAAATTCCTGTTTTATGAATTTACAGAATGATTCTGTTATTGCTTTCTGCAAAATCTTCTGTTTATTTTCTGTAAAATCACGTTTTTTTTTAACAGTGAGAGAGAAAAGAAATAATGAAGAGGAGTTGATATTGAAATAAAATGAAATTTCACTGCTTTTTTCAAATTCGTTGAATATGGGAGATAGGGAAATAATTTTACCTATATACATGCATAATTTCTTGAAGGAAGAAAACGGGAGAGGCAAAAAGGACAGATAAGAGACAGAGGGGGGGGGCAGTATCATAGGCGGCGGAAGCGGGGAGACGGGGGACCTGTCCCCCCTAAATTTGAGGTGGGGGTACAGTCCCCCTAAATTTTATGTTGATGATTTTTTTTCAGGTGGACCCCCCCCCTAATTTTTTTGGCTTCCGCCGCCAATATCATGGATAGACTTTGAATCATAGCGTATGTTGTTTGTAATCCATAATTCATGGTGCTGGTTTGTATGGAGCATGTAGGGAAAATTTCAATAATATTTCAATAATAATAGTAAAACGAAAATTGTAATAGAGAGTGATATTTAAAAAAAATGTTATTGGGTTGTCTTGAAATAAATAAAACATATTATGCAATTCCTTATTTTGTTGGGAAAGTACGTAAAATGGAGGGAATTTCGAGGAAAATGAATGCGGTGGATATGAGAGGGAATGTTCTACTCTTAAAATAGTTGGGCAAAAAAATGCCCAACTCTTGACCAACCCTGAGTAACATGTTGTTCACACAATGGATAAATCAGCCCAAATTTGCTATAACTAATGATTGGGAATAATTTGCTCAATGAAATAATAATTGCCCAGAATATTTTTTTACCAACATGCATTACCCAACACATTGGACAATATGTTACCCAACATTTTAAGTGTGTATGGAAGGGATGGAAGATAAAGCAGATTGCAGAAGGAGAAAAGGGGAGAGACCTAAACAAAAAGGCGAATCAGATAACGTACATATCTCCGAGGTTAAAGCTCCCGCTAAAATTTAATTCGAATAGGGCTTCTTCACAATGAGTGCCCACCGATTGTTAATTACCAAGCATTGCTTGTTTATTCATGTCCCATATCTGAATAGCGGCCTACTTTGTGCGTTTTATCTGCCGAGTAGAAATCTGTTACAGATGATACTATTTGTTTCTTTCTATCTCAGCTCTTGAATTAGATAATAGCAATGAGCATAGTAAAACAGCACATGTCTGCTATATAAACATAACATACGGCGCTGATATACTGGGTGGATGGGTGTGATATGGTGGTAGTTTTACTATAAAATGACCTTTTTTTCTTTGTTTGAATAAAAAAAATTAATAACTCTTTAGAAATTGTTCTCGTGATGAGTTTGTATTATTTTTATTAATGTCGCTAATGATAATTATTATTTTTTATGAGTACCTGATGCTATATTTTATAATCATCACCATCATAACCACCAACACCAAAGTCTTCGTCGTCATCATCATCATCCCCTCCACTACAATTTTTGTCATCATCATCATCACCCTCATCATCATCATTACCCTCGTCATCATCATCACCCTCATCATCATCATGAACATCATCACCCTCGTCATCATCATCATCATCATGGTGGTATTGATTTTTTTTACATGATTGGAGAGAGGACATACGTCTTAAGGTCCTCTCCGAGGGACCTGGTAATGAGGATTAATGACTTAACCAATGGCCCTATAGCACACCAAGTAAGAATCGAACCCGGGTCCCCTGAATCCGAACCCCCCGCTCTGTATACCGACTGAGCAATCGCGCCTCATCATCATCACCACCACCATCATCTTAATTACCATCATCATTATCATAATCATCAACATCACCATCATCAACATCATCATCATCACTATCATCATCATCATCACTATCATCATCATCATCACCATCATCACCATCATCATCACCATCATCATCATCATCACTATCATCATCATCATCACCGTCATCATTATCATCATCATCATCACCATCATCATCACCATCATCATCACCATCATCATCATCACTATCATCATCATCACCGTCATCATTATCATCATCATCATCACCATCATCATCAACATCATCATCACTATCATCATTGTCATCATCACTATCACCTTCATCATCATCATCATCACCGTCATCATCATCACATGCATCATCATCAACATCATCATCAGTATAATCATCATCACTATCATCATCATCACTATCATCATCACTATCATCATCATCATCTTCATCATCACCGTCATCATCATCACCATCATCATCACCATCATTGACATCATCATTATCACTCTGACCCGTCATCTTTAAAATATTGTTATCATGATTATAATACCGAATTTGAAGCCAACTTGAATTTAATTGCGACTATTTTGGCTTTATTTCAGCGTATTTTTGCTTTAAACATTTTGATATATATTTATAGCGTTTTCCTTTGATTTCATTTAGACCGTACAAATACACTGCACTCTAAAAATTTGGTGTTGAAACTGACGCTAGTAGGTCCCCCTAGAGGACCAGAATAATAGGTCATATGTATATTTGAAGGTATGGCGTCTTTTCTGCGAGAGACACTGGAGGTGTTAAAATGACATCCTAGAGATTTAACACAAAACACAGAGGGTGTCATAGTAAAAATCAAAGTGTTTTAATAACACCCATATGTGTTGAAATAACACCAACAAGTTAACACCGGAGCGAATGACTCCTTTCCCAACAGAATTATGTAATATTGTCACTTTACAGAAAATGGGTACCTTATATTAATTTGTATGTTATTGCACGGGCGCCTGCGTTATTAATAACTCATTTCATAAGGTATAATATTTGTATCAATAATTTCTTGTCAAGATTGAAAATTTTACATCAATTATGGTCGTTGTTTTTTTAAAGTAATAAATGAGTCCCTCAATCTTAATCGTGGGTGCGCCGTGGTTTAGTGGTTCTGACTCTCGCCTTTCAAACAGAGGGTCGTGGGTTCGTTGCGTGTTTTCCTTCAGCAAGAAATTTATCTACACTGTGCTGCACTCTACCCAGGTGAGGTAAATGGGTACCGACAGGAAGTAATACCTTAAAAGCTGTGTCAACCAGAATCGGTAGACTAGCTTAGCCGGGTTAATATAGGAGCGCCTTGAGCACCTAGCAAGGTGGATACGTGCGATATTATTTATTATATTATTAAAAAATTGATGTTTCGCCCAATAAATGCATACCTTGTCATCTCATTAGGTCAGAATATAAAACATATTCAGTCCGCTTATGTTCGCATAGTGGCTTGGTGAGATATGTCTGCTCTTCATGAATTCCTAAAAAACAGTCCTCAAATTCCCTTTTTTCTGGTCTGAATATTAAAAAATTTCAGCTCACGCTTCGCGCTCGCAATATTCGCTCGGTGAGGTACGTATGGTATTAGTGAATTATTTTTTTAAAAGCCCCTCGCGCTGCACGCTCGCGAAATTTGATTAGAGAGATATATATCATGTTTACGATATATTTTTTTATGAAACATGGATAATCTTATCGTACAATATGCATTCCTTTCGTTTTCCTGTAAATTTCTGTTGGTCAGAGGGATTCGTTGTGAGTACCGGGGCAAATTTCTGGAGACCTTTAATCTCTCTCTTTATCATTTTTTTTTAGTTCCCTCTTAATTTTTCCGAATTCTTATCTTTTAATGCTTTGGTCGTCATTTGTGTTTTTTTTTGGGGGGGTTTATTTCCATCCTGCTGATAGATTATCGTAACTTTTTTTGTACGTAAATATATATCTGTATAATTGTACGAATAAAAATGTTTGTTGGAAATAGAAATAAATGAAATGTAATGATTACAATGACTTCAAAAAGTCCTTCATGTGTTTCGTTGAAATTCTAACAAAATCAGCACTGTGTTGAGATTATGAGGTATGTATGCTCTTCATGAAATGAATTCCTAAACCCTGTAATATACATTACATACAAAAATTTCAGCTCGCGCTTCGCGCTTGCATTGTATATTTAGTGAGACAGGTACGTATCGCGATAAAAAAAGTCTGGTTATGATATCCCATTCTTTAGGTCTGAATATAAAAAAATCAACTCGCGCTTCGCGCTTTCACTATATGATCAGTGAGATACATATCAGTTTCATGGCACAGTCCTAAAAATGACTCTATTAAGTCGGCATACCTGGTAATTGAGCGCGCTTCGCGCTCCCAAATAAGTGACTCAATATTTTTGCTGGTGCCCCCCAATCTATGACCCACGGTACGCCATTTCTTTAGGTGACAATAATAATGGGGTATATTGTACTGTATATCAAAAGTAATTGTCTATTTGATAAATGTCATTATAAAATGATATTATTCGTTATTCACAAAACACCTTTAACACGTTTCGGGAGAGGGGGGAGACGGCATACTATAAATCGTCATACCCCATCGCTTCGCAGACATAAAGATCGATTTCCGATTGGAGAATGAGAAAAGAGATTCAAGTAAACAAACAGGAAGACCTAAAGTATCGAGGATGGATCGAATATCGCCTTTTAGTAGTTCTTATAGATTTCTGTGAGAGGATCGCTTTGAAGAACGGAATTGGACAAAAGCGTCTTAAAACGTCCGGCTAATATTTAGCGCATTGGATTTATACTTCAAACGGGACAATTGGACAATTATCCACGAGTTTGAGACGCTGAAAAGCTGGGTAATGATGGGTACACGGCTGCGACGCGCTTGGCTGATCTCGAACTTATTTTAACTTCAGGAAACCTGGCTGGTCATCTTTATAACGGTTATTTGTTTTCAATTATGATCAAATAGTTGTCCACTCACTTTAATTATAGCTCTTCAGTCCGGAGGGAAAATATGGGAGGTATACAATGAATAAAAGACGGTAATCATAATATAGGAGATATGTTAGACTCAGCAATTTATCTTCAAAAGGAAGACGGAAGACGGGATGTTTAACTAAACAACAGTAAGAAGAGAAAATAATATAAATTACAAAGGTATCAATTTAGCATAAGAGTCATCAATTGCAAAAATATAAAACATAGACCAAAGGCCTAATTAGTTTCTTCATTCATTTTTTTTAACTTCTTCTTATTTTTTTCTTCTCCTACTCCTTCTTCTGCTTCTTCTTCTTTTCTTCTTCTTCTACTCATTCCCCTTCTCCTCTGCTCCTTCTCCTGCACCCCATCCCTCTTTTTCCTATTTCTCCACAAAACGTCGAACAGCTCGGAGGACAATATTTCATGCACGTTATGAGAAATTAAAAGTGCCCTCTACATTCATGTACCAAAACCATGGAAACCATTTTCATTTGTTTCCCTCCCACTTTCGTCAAAAAAATTCATTCATCTGTCTGATAGCTCCCCCCCCCCTCTCCCCACTCCCTGCCAGGAGAGGAAATGTTAAATGATGTCCACTTCAAAAGAGAAAAACAGTTATCTCACACTCATCTCTTAGCCTTGCTATCAAAACATATAAGCCATCGAGATCGGTTGAACAATACGCAAAACAAATAATACAGAAAGAAAAATCTATTTTCTTTTCTCCCGCGCGCGACTCCGTTTTAGATTAAGAGACAATAGCTCATCAGGAGTTTCTTTTACTACAAGGGTTTGAGAATGGAGTACTCCGGCGGATTTTCTTAAGCGGGTCGTCGCAGTGTCTGCCAGTATGTGATACTGTAGCTTATACTATTCATTTGCGGGCTCCCGTGAAGAAAGAAGATGCTTTTAAGGGTATCATCGAATCCTGAGCTTCTTTTCCTTTGTCCCTCATCCCGGGACAGAGGGGCGGTGATACCGGTCAGACAAAAACCCGCCGAAGGCTTGAGAGTCGACTTCTCTTTTTAGATTTTTCAATTGATGTTTTTAGATCGTCACACAAAACTAAACAAACATTAACAGTTATATAGAAGCCTTTGAAGATTACAGTTAAGGAATTAATTGACCGATTGGCTCGAATGGTAATGAAGTGTCTGTGTGCCCATATAAGAACTCGTTCTTATCTATAATTTTATTTATTTATTTTGGGGAGACTGCTTGTCTCTTTGAAAAAAATTAAATGCCTTTTAAATCAGAATACAAAATAAACATATAACAAATTCTTTGCTCCAATCGAAGCTGTTGTCTTCACTATCATACAAAAATATCTGAAAATCAAACAAGAACGCAGAAGCTTTCATTAAATGTCAAATATATAGTTTCACGACGCACGCACTGATGAGATGGGCGTTATATGAATGTATTATTTAGGATATTTTTTATTTCATTTTATTAATACACGATTTTGTTTATTTGTCATGATATGAAAATTCTCTTCGTTTCTCAAAGATCATAGTAAAAAAAATATCATAGAGCATGGTTTGGCTGTTCCATGAAAGGGGAAAACTCTTCGGTATTGCTACTGGATGTCATTCAAGAGGAAAAAAAAGTTTCAACATTGAATTTGGAAAAGTGCAATCCAATGCCACAGTGGGAGCATCCTTCAAAGATGTCATTTTGAAAATGTGGGTTTGAAGCACATTTATCTGTTGAAAGGTCCAATGTTGCACCCCTCACGCCAGAAAGGTGCAAAATTGCACCCGTAAAAGGTGGCCTTGGTGTGGCATTACTGAAAGTGATAATTTGAACTTTTGTTATGGAGAGCTTGAATTGGAAGCTCTTATCAATAAAAAAAATCCATGAAAATGGCTTAATTTGCTGGAATATGACAAGAAACTTTAAAAAAATATTTTCTTAATTGCAATTTTACAAAGTTTCACTCTGATCATGCAGTGTGCCAACCAATATACATATAGGTCTCTAGCCAAACAAGTATAACGAACAAAAGCAAATTCCAATTGATATTAGGGAGCAATGACATGGATATCAACAAAATATGTAAGAATAAGCTACATGTACGTGGAGAGATTGAGGATGCTTGAAAGAAAAAGATAATATATATGTTTAAGTATTTGTATAGGTATGGGTGTATTATGTTTAGGTATATTATGTATGTGTGTGTATATTTATGCATTGATATGTATCTCGCATCTAACACTTTATCCAAGATTGGCATTTTTTTAATCCCTCGTTGTTACTATGTTATGCGTATGGTATATTGATGTTTTTTCTCATGTTTCTTTGTTTTGATGATGATCCTTCAATGTCCGGATTTTACATCAATAAACTTTTGATTTTGAATTGAATTGTATAGCCATGTAAATACATCTGCCCAATTCCAACCGCACCCCCCCCCCCCCTCCCTTTCTCGGGCCTTCATCCGTCTCAATCCAGAGGATGCATGGAGACCTTCGGCTAATGCTGTTTAGTCCCACTCATAATAGATGCTGTCATCCCGATGCCGTGTTCACCCATCAACCCACGCACCGGAACGGTCATCCCCCTTTTATACCCACCGACCGTCCACCCCTTGACAAGCCAGACGGCCGATTTCATTGTTTAAGTTTAACTTGGATCAATCATTAGTACCCCTTCATTTCTAGGCGTATTCATACGTACTTTTTGGACACTGAGTTACGTATCGTACTCATCTTTACATGTTCCCTACAAAGATGTTTAAATAACGCTTTCGGGTCACCCTCGTATAAAACCTTTAAGATCGCGCTTCGCGCTCATATTGTATTGAAGAGGGATGTTCTCTGTTGACGATAAAAAAGGGGGAGGCTAAAATGTCGAGTTTTCCGGTCAGCATGCATGAATAACAAAATGGAAAGCATGTAGGCCTGCAGTTAATTATGGATCGGAAGGGTGTATGGGATTAAGGTGTAACACACTCTAAAAAAGGGGTTGCCAAATATTGGGTAAAATGGGAACATGCATGTTGGATCGGTAAAAAGATACCCAATATTTTGTAAATGTTGCGTTGAAATAGCCCAATATGGGGTGAAAAAAAGATACAGCAAACATGCACTTTCCCTTTCTACACAATATTGGGTAAAATTTTACTGTGTTTAAAGGAGAATGAAACCATTGGAACAAGATAGCTTGTGTGAAAACAGAAAAATCAAAGAAACAGATCAACGAAAGTTTAAGAAAAATCGGACAAATAATGAGAAAGTTATGAGCATTTGAATATTGCGATCACTAATGCTATGGAGATAGCAGATGAGCAATGCGACAAAGATGTGTGATGTCACTTGTGAACAACTCTCCCCATTACTTCAGTATATATTTCACTTGAATTGCCTCTTTTATCGCATCTATCCATAACTCATACTGTTCTTTCTACACGAGGGCATGTAATACATGTTTTTAAGAATACATAATGGATAAAGAGTTTGTATCATCATAAGAAAAAGCAAAAAGATACATTTTGAGGGTATTTTATAGTCCACCAAAGGGAAAGTTGTTCATCAGTGACATCACACATCCTTGTCGCATTGCCAGTGTGAGGATCTCCTTTGCATTAGTGATTGCAATATCCAAATGCTCATAACTTTCTCATTATTTGTCCGATTTTTCTCAAACTTTCTTTATTCTCATTCTTTGATTTTTCTGTTTCTACACAAGCCTATTTGTTCCAAAGGTTTCATTCCCCTTTAAGAGTGTAGGCTATAGCTATACACGGGCATAATAATTTGAACTTCGATCATAATTCTTAGTTTAATTTTTTCGCGTGTCCATACGCTACTTTCCATTCTGAAGTATAGTAGTAAGAAAGCCAGCGCATGGGGATGGAAGAATGATAACCAAGCAGGCTAATGGGATTGAAGTTTATGTATGGACACACTTATTAATGTATGGACGCGTTTAATTTATCAAGACGGGCACCTTGCGTATTTGCGTGTATCCAGCAGCTTTGGTATAAAGATGAAAGGTATTTGCACTTTTAATGCTGGTGTCAATAAACTAAACTCGAAGACAAGGTGAAATAGTTAATGTTCTCTGTAAAATAAAAACATGGAATTTCAAAATGTGGTAAAAAAGCAAGGACCTTTTCTGACAGGGGATAACGTACAATGAGGGATTCCGAATGTTCGTTAAATTCCCTGTTTTCCAGCTTCATTTTCTTAAATTCGTCTTTAGCTTTAAAGGCGATTTACATCCTAACATTGAATGCAGATACAAATTAAAGGTCAAGTCGAACTCAGAAAAATGTTGATTTGAATCATTAGAGAAAAATCAGACAAGCACAATGCTGAAAATTTCATCAAAATCGGATGTAAAATAAGAAAGTTATGACATTTCAAAGTTTCGCTTATTTTTAACAAAATATTTATATGAACGAGATATCCAAATGAGTGAGTTGATGATGTCACTCACTCACTGTTTCTTTTGTTTTTTATTGTTTGAATCATACAATATTTCAATTTTTACGAATTTGATGAATAGGACCTCCTTGCCTGAAGCACAAAATGTTAAAATAATGGAATTCCACGTGTTCATGGAGGAATGAAACTTTATTTCACATGACAATGACGAGAAAATAAAAATATTTCATATAATAAAATACAAAAGAAATAGTGAGTGAGTGATGTCATCAGTTCCCTCATTTGCATGCCGACCAAGATGTAACTGTTTTGTGAAATGAAGCGAAACTTTAAAATGTCATAACTCTTATTTTACGTCCGATTTTGATGAAATTTTCAGTGTTATGCTTGTTGAATTTTTCTCTTTTTATTCAAATCAAGTTTTTGTTGGGGTGGACTTGTCCTTTACATATATGTGGGTCTATCACTGCATGGAAATTCCTTCAAAATCGGATGCAAATGACAAAATCTGGGTATTTTAAAATGTGAAGTATTTATAACATTGCATGGAAATAGGTAGAGAGTCCATGCTCTCACCCACTTAACGATCTTGCATTAGGCCTATGAGGAACTCTTTTTTACATCGAGGCCCAGCTTCCCGTTTTCTGGAAAGGCAATAATGTTCTTCGGTGATCTAAATACCGAAGAACAATAATATTCAGGATTTTCAGTGTATTGATTGAGTGGTTGATTTGATTGATTGATTGAATGATTATTGGATAATTATTGAATAATTTATTGGTATGTTGTTGCAAGGAGCAAGACCGTTTCATACGTAAGTAATTGGTAGTTATAATTCACTCTTATTATAAACCATTATAATTTCAGAGAGTGCAACATATTCTGGAAAGGGGTATAGTAGTCTGCATCTAAAGAGGCAGACCAAAGAGTGTTAAAGTCGAGGTTAAAGTAACACAATCAAAGGTGTTGTAATAACACCTATGGGTGTTAAATGAACACTAACACTGTAAATTTAACCAAATGTGTTGTTATAACACCTATGGGCGTTAAATGAACACCAACACTGTAAGTTTAAATGTCAAGTCCACCTCAGAAAAATGTTGATTTGAATCAATAGAGAAAAATCAGACTAGCACAATGCTGAAAATTTCATCAAAATCGGATGTAATATAAGAAAGTTATGACATTTCAAAGTTTCGCTTATTTTTAACAAAATAGTTATATGAACGAGCCAGTTACATCCAGATGAGTGAGTTGATGATGTCACTCACTCACTATTTCTTTTGTTTTTTATTGTTTGCATTATACAATATTTCGAATTTTACGGATATGACGATTTGGATCTCCTTGCCTGAAGCACAAAATGTTAAAATATTGGAAATCGACATTCAGGGAGGAATGAAACTTCATTTCACATTACAATGACGAGAAAATAAAATATTTCATATTTCATATAATAAAATACAAAAGAAATAGTGAGTGAGTGATGTCATCATTTCCCTCATTTGCATACCGACCAAGATATAAATGTTTTGTGAAATGAAGCGAAACTTTAAAATGTCATAGCTCTCTTATTTTACATCCGATTTTGATGAAATTTTCAGTGTTATGCTTGTTGAATTTTTCTCTTTTTATTCAAATCAAGTTTTTGTTGAGGTGGACTTGTCCTTTAAATATATGTGGGTCTATCACTGGAAACTCCTTCAAAATCGGATGCAAATGACAAAATCTGGGTATTTTAAAATGTGAAGTATTTATAACATTGCATGGAAATAGGTAGAGAGTCCATGCTCTCACCCACTTAACGATCTTGCATTAGGCCTATGAGGAACTCTTTTTTACATCGAGGCCCAGCTTCCCGTTTTCTGGAAAGGCAATAATGTTCTTCGGTGATCTAAATACCGAAGAACAATAATATTCAGGATTTTCAGTGTATTGATTGAGTGGTTGATTTGATTGATTGATTATTGGATAATTATTGAATAATTTATTGGTATGTTGTTGCAAGGAGCAAGACCGTTTCATACGTAAGTAATTGGTAGTTATAATTCACTCTTATTATAAACCATTATAATTTCAGAGAGTGCAACATATTCTGGAAAGGGGTATAGTAGTCTGCATCTAAAGAGGCAGACCAAAGAGTGTTAAAGTCGAGGTTAAAGTAACACAATCAAAGGTGTTGTAATAACACCTATGGTGTTAAATGAACACTAACAACCACTGGTGTTGTAATAACATCTATGGGTGTTGAATGAACACTAACACTGTAAATTTAACCAAATGTGTTGTTATAACACCTATGGGCGTTAAATGAACACCAACACTGTAAGTCTAAAGGTCCACCTCAGAAAAATGTTGATTTGAATCAATAGAGAAAAATCAGACAAGCACAATGCTGAAAATTTCATCAAAATCGGATGTAAAATAAGAAAGTTATGACATTTCAAAGTTTCGCTTATTTTTAACAAAATAGTTATATGAACGAGCCAGTTACATCCAAATGAGTGAGTTGATGATGTCACTCACTCACTATTTCTTTTGTTTTTTATTGTTTGCATTATACAATATTTCGAATTTTACGAATTTGACGATTTGGATCTCCTTGCCTGAAGCAAAAAAATGTTAAAATAATGGAATTCCACGTGTTCAGGGAGGAATGAAACTTCATTTCACATTACAATGACGAGAAAATAAAAATATTTCATATTTCATATAATAAAATACAAAAGAAAAAGAGAGTGAGTGATGTCATCATTTCCTCATTTGCATACAGACCGAAATGTGCATATAATTGTTTTGTGAAATCAAGCGAAACTTTAAAATGCCATAATTTTCTTATTTTACATCCGATTTTGATGAAGTTTTCAGTGTTATGCTTGTTGAATTTTTCTCTTTTTATTCAAATCAAGTTTTTGTTGGAGTGGACTTGTCCATTAACAACCACAGGTGTTGTGATAACATCTATGGGTGTTAAATGAACACCAAATCTGTAAATTTAACAACCGCAGGTGTTGTAATAACATCTATTGGTGTTGAATGAACACTGTAATTTAACATTGCAGTAAATTATAGTGGCGTAGTCCTCCATGGACATCGGTTCATACCACAGTTTCTTGCTGTGTGTAACATCCATAACATTGTTTATAAAAATATGAATCTACTTTCCCTTTAACGCCGTTTGATGCAGAGCTCCAAATGGGTTGTTCTCATTTTACGGTCCCGGGGATGGAGTTGGGTTTTCTGTTTCATCGGCTCAGCATCTCGAGTTTAGCATTAAACTTGAACAAAGTTGACAGTTTGTGCAAGAAATCCGCCGAGGGGGCAGGAAGTTTTAACTTTAAGCGTCTGACTAGAGCTGAATAGGGTGGAAAATAGAGGCGTGTTGCTTCGATGAAAGACCCCTGTCAATCCCAAGTGTTGTTGTTGAAAATGTGCGAACAAGTATTATTTGATTTAGAAAATTCTCCCCCCTCCTCCCCCCCCCCCCCCATTCTCTCTCTTTCTTACCCCCTCGAACATTCTTGTAGGCGGTATCCCATTTCCCTCCCCTCCCCATCATGCCCCCTGAATCTGTATTTGTATACCTTCCTTTTCACATTCTCTCTACGCTTTCCCTCTCTGTCTGCGTCTCCCCCCCCCCCCCCACCACTCTCTCTCCCTCGATCTTATTTCCTTTCCGTTCCCTTCAAATCGTTTATCCCCCATGCATTTAGCTCTCTCTAGCTCCTTGCTTTGCTATCTTTTTCCTGACAGTAATAATACCAGAAATTGAGGGCTAGAAAGGGCGCGAGTGGTGCACAGGCCTAATGTTTTTAAGTCTAGAGCGAGCGAAACGAGCAAGCAAAAATGTTGACCTTTTTATATAAGTGAAAATCTAATTTTGTGGTATATTTTGTTATATTCAGGAAATAGCATCATTACCCATTTTTCCTCTCCCTTCCTTTTTTTTCCTTTACTGGTAGTTGAACTTTTGGGGGAGGGGTATTGCCCTCAAACCCCCTTCATAAGTGCTTACCAATACATGTATTTATCGTAGGTCGGAAACTTTCTCATAATATAATGCCTTCTCTTACAAGTGTTCTTCAGCTAATTGTATCGACGCCGTTAACATAACACAATCGATTTCACGGGTAATTAACCAGCGCTAATAGACAATGAATAGTTGATCCCTTTGTCCACTTGGGTATCAACACGTAGTAAGCTTGTCGCCAATATTACCACACAAGTGTGATTTGTGTGCTGTGTGGGACAAAAACTAGTGTATGTTATGTTTGTGTGTGTGGTACATAAGTTTATACTACTTGATTCGGTAGTTAATAAGATTAATTGTGACGACACAATAGGGGCGTTTATTGAGCATTGTTGATTGAGGATTGACGGATCGCTGTCACTTAAAAGCCGCTACGAGGGCTGCGTGAAAGTGTTGATTGTGTGCAGTCCGTATGATTACGTAATCATCTGGACTTTGTTTCAGATTCCATCAAATAATCGTCATCAATATCTTCTAAAAATAAATTACCTAAATTCTTAAAATTCCATTGTCACTATTCCCATTCAGGAACAGCTATTTCTTTCAAGCAATCTGCTTACCATGGCAACCCGTCTCCTGCAAATTGTGTTTGTTCTAATAATTTTACTGTAGATCATATTTTATTTAGAACGATATATTTTTCTCTATGATGCATGCCCCAGAATACTTTGTTTTTAATATATACGTTTGCTATGTTATGGAAAAATGCAGGCCTATCATAAAAATATGAATCCAGAAGAAAACAGTCAAATCAAACCAAAATCATATTTTATGAATGATTATGTCCTTAACAATTTTGTGAGCCCACAAGTGTTCGACAGATTTGCTCTATTAAAGAAAATTTATTTCGGTACCCAAGTAATTAATTATATTTGAATATTTTGTACGCGCCTGCATGAATTCACCGACAATAAAAATGATTTTGACAATCATTATCAACAACAAAACAAAAAAAACTACAAACAGCAAAAACGGTGGAGGTGCCGTGGATAGGTGGTATAAGGCGCCTGGCTATACATGGAAAGTCCGGGGTTCGATCACCGGCCGCGGCACCTATGCCCGTGAGCAAGGCATTTAATCTACAATGCTATTTTTCCTGCTTTCAAATGAATGGAAATGCTATATGCATTATTGGTAACTATTTGTGCATTTGTTAAAAAAAATAGAAATAAAAGAGTGATGCTAATCAATGGCAATGATATGAAATGGTTGCAATTTTGATGATAATAAATAGGCCTACATTTAGAAATACATTCAGAGTGCCTGTAAATACCCACACGTGAGATCTTTGAATGCAAAGTGTTATTTAGTTTGACATTTGTAATTAAGTCAAGAATGAAAATAAATACATGCGTGTCGGCTTGGAATAATAGAGCCTTTACTATTTATATAGGCCTACAAGAACTGCGCTCAATTTAGCAACTGAGCAGACAAATGTCAAGAGTCTTCTTATAATTGTCGAATCGTTCAAAAATATATTTTTGTTTAATTAAAAAATTAAAACAATTATAATTAATATATTAAAGGAAAGAGAGAGTGAATGGCATCGTGGACTCTCTTATTCATATAAGTTATGTGAAAATTAAGCGAAATTTGAATAATATATATGTCAACTTTTAAAAAAAATTTACGTCCAAACTTCATAACAATTTCCTCGTTATGCTTCTGGGCGTTGTGGGCGTTGTGGCGTGCGCCTGTAATCCAAGCTGTGGGGAAGTTACAAATTGATGCAGAGGTTCGAGGTTCGAGCCCTGGTCACGTCTTTCGGATGGTGACGTTAAAGGTCGGTCCCAGACGTAAATAATCATATCTGATTGATACACGTCTGACAAAACTCAAATACACACACTTCTTTGATTTCTTCTTGCTGTTGGGGTAGACTTGCACTGTACTGCAGCATACCTGTGAAATTGTGCTTTTTTGATGGACAAATGTTTTGAAGGCTATCCTTGTATCAGTGTATAGTTCGCACTTGCAATATATCGTTTTTCCCTTATGTGATTTGCTCTGAAGCGCCTTGAGCATCTAATTAAGATGGAAAGTGCGCTATTGTTTTATCATGATGATGATGATGATAGTAATAATAAAACAATAGCGTACTTTCCATCTTAATTAGATCATCATCATCACTGTCATTATTATTATTATTTTTGTTTGTTATTATTATTATTATCATCATTATTACTATTATTACCAACATCATCATCATTATTCCAAATGTTGATCGGCTTCAAAAAAATATCTCTGTAATAGCTCCATGCTCATACCATCAACTGCTCTCTTAGCAACGGACCAGATGTGTCTCTATGAATTAATATATTAATATTTTTATCGTATAGGCCTAACTTTACTTGGCACTTGTGTAGGATTTCATAAATGGGGTATGTTTTTAACTATTCATTGCCAATGAAGAGGAAGTTAAAAAGGAGAGGAAAATAGCAAGGAGAAATGGGATAAAAAGAAAAGGCCTTCATTCATACACGCTTCTCTCGAGCCCCGGGCGAAGGAGCGTAAGGTTATACGAGGTGCTTCCGTTTTCCGTCGGGGCACGGGCGGGCTAGCCATGCCCTTCTTGGCTACATTGCGCGAACTTTGAATGGCGGACAATAGGCAGTAAAAACACCCTTTGTTTTGGAGTCTTTTCTTGCTCCTACAGGCGATAAACACAACTCATTTGGTAAGAGAGAGAGAGAGAGGATAGAAAAGGAAACGAGGGAGGGGGGGGGGGGGTGCGTTGGGCGGACGAGATGTTAAAAAAGAGACGAAAACATCAATATGATACATGTGGTTGAAAATGTGAGAAAATTACAATGAATTGTATGTTTTTAGACTAATTATCTGCATTTACGAAAGAGCGTTTCTTCATTCATTTGATTCGATTTTTATATTTGCCTTTTTTCGCTCACAATACATTTTTACTATATAAGCAATATAATAGGGTTATTACCTTATTGACATGAATATAGATCAAAATGTATATTACACCATTCGCAATTCGCCTAATGGAATGTCATCATTGTAAGCTGAACTTGAAAATTTTAACCCGGGAGGAAAACTCACTGATTTACTAGATATATTAAAGCAGAATGGGGATAGTTTTTCAAGGAAAAATATCAGTTCAGAATGTGAGTAATGAAGATGGAGATGATATCGACGGTCGCAACTGTGAAGATGAAGGTGATGATGAATTAGAACACTGACACAAACATAAGATTTCAATTATTTTGGTGACAATTATAACAACATATCAGCTCATTCTATCCTCTTGTTGTATGTTAGAGGAGACAGACCCCAAATCGTTCCATCGATGTGTTCGTTAACCTATTCATGCGTTTATACAGGTCCCAATAACAACACTTCGAAATGTTAAATTTTTGCTCGTTCGCATCGCTCGTCTGCAAATTGCAGATTTTCAGAAGTTTTGCACTGCACCCAACCACAACCTCGCATTATTTTGTCGCCTCATTACGCCCCATGATATCGCCATTACACCTTCATTTGAAAAGAGAGATAGGAAAACACTTTGTATGTGTAATTCGACAACGGAATGCTTTTTTATTCATATCATGGATCTATTTATAATGGAGGTAAAAACAAAAAGGATAGTAGGTCCATGGTTTTATGCACGCGTGAAACAAAACACTGTTGTGAAACTTTGAAACTATATAAAAAAAAATAAATTAAACAAATCCTGTGGGGAGCCTATTACTGATGACACGAGACCTGGTGTTACGCAATCGGTAGACGCAATGCGTTGACCGTTATCTACACCGTCTTGTAATAACCACGGGGGTTTTGTTTCTACATATTTTAGTTAATCTTTTCTGACTGGGAAGGGGTGTGGCGCCTGTCAACACGCGATACCCCCTGGTAGAAAGGGGTAAATAAATCACCGTGACTGACAGAACTTGGGTTTGTTTGACGTTTTTATGTACATTAGCTGTACGGTTTTTTTTCTTGGTGCACTGCAAAAACGCCGGTTTTAATTTAATACCAGCCTGTATATCAGTCCACACCAGAGATGTGTTAAAACAGCACCAAATAAGAATCAAACCGATATGGGCTTAACACTAATTGGTGTCAGCCTAACGCTAAACTGTTGTTGTTTCAACACCAGTCCTCTTTGGTGTGGACCGATATAAATACCCGGCTGGTGTTATTGACACCGGCATTTTTGCAGTGTGGTGATGATGTGTTGCCCCTACAGGTTTGATTTCAATATATTTTGTGGTGGAAAAAATCTTCAAAAAGATGTGATGTAAAGAAAACACATATTGATAGTCTTTCTAGTTCCCAGTGACATTCACCTAACCACGTAACGAACATCTGTCTTTGTGAGATTTATGACGTTCTTTCAAAAACTTCTGTGCCGGTGAAGTGCTAATGTAGCACTTACAGTGCTTGTATAGTGACTGCACTTTAAGTGCTAAATTAGCACTTCATTTTTTACAGTGTGAAAAGAATAATGATAGCGATTATGATTATCGTTACCACTGCGTTAGTATTATCATTCTTGGCACTAATATCATTGTAACTGTTGCGACAATTATTGGTAGTATTATCAATAGGCCTATCTATTATCATTGCCATCACCATCACCACCACCACCATCACCGCCATATATTCCAAAGACTCTCCATACACCTTGGAATGTTTTCGCATCACAAATGACACAGAATATGCAACTCCTCGAAATAAGTATAGGTATTTAATCATCTAATGTTCGAATCAAGAGGGATTCATTCGGTCTGGTTAATCATGCACCTACCATGGGTTTATTAAAGAGATAAAGTGTTAAAGCTATGTCAACCTTTGCATTTCAAGTACCACTTCCTTTTTTCACAACTTTCCGCTAAACACGCTCTTTCACAGCTCCAACACAACCGCTTCAGACCGGCCCGTCTAGACTGCCAGTCGAAGACCAATCTAACGCCGATGCGCGCTATGGAAACACAGAGAAGAGGCGCATCGATGGGTGTATATTTCTCAAGACAATGGCCATGTGAACGCGCACATCCCACTGCTGCCATTCTTCTGCACACCGTTTTGAGGTAATCAAGAGCGCATTGTGAAAATCTGATTGTGCCACTCTTCGGCTCGACTTCAATGAGAGCCTATTCATCTGCCGACCTTTTAAAGAGATGCATTCATCTTGTATTTTCATTTCTACCATTTGTTATGCGATTAGCTTCTCTCTATCTTTGTCTCTTTATTCATACCCCCCCCATTTTATCTCTACATTCTTCTTACAAACTGAAGGGAGAGAGAGAGATATGTCTCGCGTATCTGTGTTTTGATCTGGCTCATATCTAGCCGGGAGTGAACTTTAAGTTTGTACTTTTTTCAAGTAACCAATTGTTGATTCTGAACGGATAGGCCCGCTTGAAAACTGATGTTTATACCTCCAATATGTAACACCTGTGTGCCATTATGATTTGAAGCCAGAAAAAGTCAGATTTCTAGTAAAACGAAAAAAAAACAGAACTCCCGACACAGAAAGCTAGATCAACATGACGTCACAATACTGCAACCACAACCGAGCCAGAGCAAGACCCTGATTCCACTCTTATCCACTAATCATGCATAACCATGATTTGGTACCATTGGTACCGTATTGCACCATTAGAATAACCATGGAGCTATTAATAGCTTCATGGAATAACCATAGCACACCGTATACCACCGGAGCACCATTACAACCATGAATGGTGACACATCCGTGTCATGCACCACAAAACCAACACCATGATGTCATCATGGGCATGATGAGGATGGAAACCATGGTGTGGCTCCTTGTTGGAACCATTAAATTGTTGCCAATGTCATGCACCACAAAAAAACCTTCATCAGCGTATTCATACCAATTGGTCTTGCAGTGTATTCCAGTGTATACATCCAAATATCGAAATATTGAAACCATGGAGAGGTTCATTAATGGTACCACCGATTGTTTTGCGAAGTAAGAATGCCCTTCTGTAAAATTGTACTTGATTTGTATTGTCTTATGTTACTTTGTATTATGTTTTGAATGGAAATGAAAAATAAAAGAATTGAAATTGTTGCACCATTGATCGTACCAGCAATTCCCTGGTTGAACCATAATGAATATGGTTGATGGTGGAACCATGGTGTAATGGTGTAACCACCATCGCGTCACACCTTCCATGGTGTAGACAATATGCGAAAATGGTAGTTGGTACCACCTAAGCAATTGCCAAATCAATCCTATGGTTGAATTATAGATTTGGGAATAATACCATATCACGGAAGGTGAGATTCATAAACAAGTCTATTTACTTCGAGAAGATAACAGAAGGAGACAATTTTATCTCGCGACGAACGCCTGGAGACGCTAATATATGGGATCACTGTCACCATCTCGCCTGGGTTTCGGCGGCGAAAAATCCAAACATCTACCCCTAGAGGTAAAATGGCCAGCTGTCATCTTGATATACCCTATACATTGAAAACGTGTATCTCTCCTCATCAATTGCTATTATGAATAGAAAACCAAGGTTTGAGAAAGCAGTAGTAGGTCCATGAGAAAACCAAGAAAAAGCGTTATTTCACACTTTCGTCGATGCTTTACCAAAGAATAGGGCATTTGGGCAACAAAAAAGAAACAATAATTAAAAAAACGAAATAAAAGAAAATGAAAACTTTTAGGAAATAGGTTCTAAGTACATATGCTTGTGTTTCACCTTTTTGGGACTAAAGGAATAACGAAATAATATGATATTTAAGATGTGATCAGGGACAATTCCCTGATGTGATAATGTCCTTTTTCGTTTAATATGTAGTGATGGTAATTTTGTAATGGTAGTTATGACGATGGTGCTGATGATGGTGGTGGTGGTGATGGAGATGATGAAGTTGTTGATGGTAATGATGATGATGGTGACGATGATGATAATGATAGACATGATAATCATGATGACAGACATGGCGATGGTAATGATGATGACGGAAGTGGAGGTGGTGGTGGTGTTGGTTCAGGTGATGATAGTAATTGCGATGATGACTGATGATGGTGGTGGTGTTGGTGGTAGTGGTGATGATGATGACGATGATTTAGATGATGATGATGGTGGTGGTGATGGTGGTGATGGTGATGATGATGATTATGATGATGGTGGTGGTGGTGATGGTGGTGATGGTAATTGTGGTGGTTGAGATGGTTGTACCTCCAGTGATGAAGTTGATGATGATGACGGTTGTGGTGATATTAGTTATGGACATGGTATAGTGAATTATATGATAGCCTAGCAGTGTAAATGACTACAGGAGTCATCATGGTGCCATGCCGATGGTGGTAATGTCTTGTTTAGATGTTGCAACGCCAAATGTGGTACGATTCGTAACGACATTGATTAGTGACTGTGCTGGTGGTCACGATCGTGGTGAGACAACAATGAAATCATTGGTTCCAGAATACTACATGAAAAGAAGAAAATTAATGAAAAGGTCGGAGATTGCCAGTGGTCATGAATAATGTTGACAATGATGACAACGACGACGATGATGGATTGTGTGGCGAGTGTAATGGTTATGTAGAGATCATTACTGTGGGGTTCCTATAGTGGTCTGATCATGGAGATATTAATGATCTTATATTTCCACAACAATATGACCAAATGACGAATTGATGGTGCACTTTTTGAATGTCTGCATTGATATTTCCATGACTCACTTTATATAGAGTTTTGACCAACTTCGTACTCTTCAAATCCAAACCAGACCAAAAAATCCGGCAAAAATTAACATCTATAACTTTGTTCCCGTAATTTGTTCAAATTTCACAATTCATTGATTTGCTACAAAGGGACTATGTGAATACATTAAAAGAGGACACAAAAAACGTGTTTATACCAGCAAGCTACCCCCTTTCATCCACGCACACCCCACAAAAAGGGTAATATTGTTGGACCATTCATTCATCTCTCGAAATCGTTCCATGCCTCGCGGCTCGTAACCCAACCCCGTGAATTAATTAGCGGACCTCCACGCCGAGCGCAGACGGGCCGTAGCCCGATGATGAGGTAGGCGGGTCTCGCTTGCGTGTGGGGTTACTCCGAGCGGTGAAGCGAAGTGGTTTGCGACATTTAATACTGTAATCATCGATGTCATTACCATCTTTTCCCTCGTCATCACTCCAGGAGAACTTTTGACAGTCTGCGAGATCACGGTCAAAATGCACCGCGGATGTTTTATGTGTTGGAGACTGTTATAATCCATTCCGTAGACGGATTTATTTAACTTTCTAGGCTTTATCACTGATCACCACTCTCAATGCGTTTGGTGAACGTGGTAAGTGTATTATCATGATTATTTACCGACATTAATAACGTAGATTACTTATTCTTGAGGTCTCTCGTGTTGTTAATCTCCTTTATGACATCACGAGTGCAACGGTATAACTTGAAGAAATAGTGTCTTAATTCATTATGCAGAGGGAGAATTGTGCAAACGAAAACCTGCACCATGATTTCCAAGTAATTCATCGGAATTTTCGGATAGGAGGTCTTTGAAAATGCAGGATATAATTATGAAGTATAGGTCAATCCATACAATACACTTTCCCTTTTGAATTCTGTACGCACTGCTGAACTTTTAAACTGTGTCCATTTAAACAAATAATTTGCTTAAACAGAGTAGTGCAGGTATTAAAAGAAAAACACTTGGTTACAACTTTACTTATATTTGAAATAGAGAAATATGGAAATGTTTGCCTTAGTAATTTATTTGTATTTATTCATAACCTACATTGATCAATCTTGACAATTAGTTTACAACCTTGTAGGCAGAAATACAATACCATGATTCTATCATGACTATGTATTGCACGCATGTTTTTTTTCATAACCGAGGAGGTACCTAAAATGATCGAAATGCATATAAGCGACAGAGCGAAGGGATCGAGCTCATACGAGGGCAATGTATTTTGAGGTTGGAAGTAAAGGATCCGGAATTCATTGGGTCAACCCTTGTCACGCTTAACATTAAAAGTAGACCTAGGTTTTGAAAACTGCATTGACAGCGAACAGCAATTTTGGGCTTTTGGTTATACTACAGAAAAAAGACTGTTGGAACCCATACATATTATACCAAGGTCATGGGTTCGATGCCCGGCCATTGTTTCTTCCCCACAAAAGGTCTTTAGAATAGAAGATCCATGTTCATGGTGTAGGCTTAATCATATACTGATGAAGTAAGACCTACAACTAAATGACTAAGTAGAAGTTGTGTTGAAAATTGAGGGTTAGGTTTTTGACGGCAGCGGTGGGATAACGCCACCTTGTAAGATATCAACTTTAATTCCTCTCCAGTCCAAATGTCTCGAAATTTGAAAGCGTAGACATTTTTTTTTTATCTGGGACATTTTCCCTGTAACACAAGCCCTCGAATCAATTTACTTCAAATGATGAGCAAATGATGGCGATTTGTATAATTTTATGTTCATACAGAGTTTTTAAGTTTTAAGTCATTATCATGATTCATCAATGGAAAACTACCAAGGTTTAGAAATGACATAATTCAAATATGGTCATCCTACCAATATTTTAACACGAAAAAATGGGGACAGTAAGTATAAAGGAATCAAATGTTGAAAAAAATAAAGAGCATGTCTTGCTTCTTTCCTTTTTTGGCAGCAAAGGTTGAGATATAAATCCCAGACATGGTGGTATGCGGAGAAAAAGTGCAAACAGCAGAAAGACATCGGACAAAGTTATCCTTTGCCGAGCGCTAATGAACTGTGAAAATCGAACAAGTCAACCAGGCCCAAACCAAGCAGAGCTGAGGAAGTTTCTAAACATTGATTGAGTGCGAGGCTCGGCGTATAAACAGTCACTGCCAAAAAATCCCCCACGCATCTTGCAGGCAATGCACGCAGCTGTAACGCCCATTGCACAGAGCGACGAGGTACGAAGAAAGTCGTCACCCACGAACTTTGGTCTGAGCACTCGTGTGGAAGGAGGCGTACACTGAAGTCCTTTCTCGGGGAACTTCGGGAGCGATAAGTTTGGAAGTTTCGCTGGGCTGGATGGTATTGGCAATTATCAAAAAAGAATTTACCAAATCATCCGTTTGATTGATTTATCGCACGAAAGCATTTGTTGGACCATCGGATTATTTCAGAACTCACGTCAGTCGTAGGAATTCAAGTTTGGCACAGATTTGGACACCATCTTCAATTTCTTTGGGAGATTTATTTCGTGGTCTCTTCACGCTGTTATGGTAAATGAATAATTTCATCTTGAACACTCGCATTTGAATATATATACTTTTTATAAAGTTTCACTATTTTGCGTTTGAAGTACTTCGACGTTTTGAAATCACCATCAACACGGTTTATTAAGCAAATGTTAAATCATCGATTTTGTTTTTAGTGGTAGAACCATTGTACAGTTTAAAAACTTGAACGAGGTCATTTACATCACTTTGATTTTAAGTTTGAATAAGGGCATCATCGCTATACATTTGGAATAATCAGCTTGTCTTCAGTGGATCAGGACGGTCGTCAATCATCGGTAAGTTCACAAGTTTCATCATACTTAACTTTATTCCACTTTGATCATTTCTTCTTTCTGGTTCATTATTCAATATTTACAGACAAATAATTCCGTATCCATTATCTGGAAGAATAGCTACACTTCGTTGAATTGCATATATAAAAATCTAAATAAATACACTGAAATCTGTAGCCTTTAGTTTAGGTTAATAACCTCAGCCTGGAAGTTTGTCTTGTAAGATATATGTGTGTATGTCCATATATGCCATGCATTCTTGGAACAACTCAAGCTATACTTTGAAAGAGAACACACTTTTTTTGTCACGATGCATTGATTGAGAATGTGATGACGATATGTATATCAATGCATCTGTGACGTGAGACATGCAATTTGGAGGATCACTAGGGGCCCTGGGCCTATATACCTGCATTTTGCCATATTTTTTTTTCCAGTTTCATGATATAAAATCTAATAATTCCAAATAATTCGGGCTATGCGAAGTCTCCTTTTATCACATTAACATTAATAGTGTCCATAATATAAGTCATATTGATGTAACTAATATAAATGAAGGATGTTTTTTCTCTGGAACCCTGATTCAGGTTTTAATAGTAATGTCAATTTGGTTGCCATGGTTACGCTATTATTCCAAGGATTCTAAGGAGTTTCAAGAATAACTCCAACTAGCTCCAAATAACTTCTTTCATGATTGTAAAATATTCGTCATGTCTTCAGTCTGTCTGTGCATCACGACCTCTGCTCAGGACTTTCTGGGCACATGAGACATTATCAAATTGTGCAAAAATCATTCCCTTCAGAACTAGAAGGAACGTTTAAAATCTTTAATAATATAATTATGCTACATCATTACATGAAGCAACGATCGTGGCATTAGCCATGGAGCTGCGATAGTATAGCGAGCTCCATGCATAAACAATGCAAACAAAAACCACTTCTGAGTTTCAGTGAGCAAATGTTTTAAGCCCGAGTATCGTAACAGGGAACGGGATTCTTAGCGCCCGGAGCTCGGCGGGAATGACCCGTGGTATCAATGGGGTCCACAGAAACGGGGGTACCGGACTCGTCCATACCAGTATCTACACTTCACTCTCGACTGAAAATCGATCTGATCAAGAAGATCAGCCATCAAATTGTGCATATACAATATAAAAGGCTAGATGGCTATAGTTTCATTGGCATCAAAATATCTTGTAAAGTAAGAATGTTATGACATTTTAAATTTCCACCTAATTCTATGACATTTTCAAGTTTCACCGAATTCTAAAAAACAGTTACATCCTGGTAGGTACGCTAACGAGCGACCCGATGATGACGCCACTCACTCACTTTTCTTCAGTATATCATTATCACAAATATGATTCAAATATTTTAAATTTAGAAGCAAAGTTGATTCCAACTTGAAACTTGGAATTGCCATATTCATGATTATCATGATTATTGTTACTTACTGCGATTCGATGAAAATATTCCTTATTGTCAAATCTGCAAAAACTGAAATTTTGTATAATGATTATAGAAAGAAAGGGTGAGTGAGTGACTTCATCAACTCTCTCATTTGCATATCACTGTGAATGTGTTGTGTATAGGCCTCTCACTGTTTTTGAAATATAAGCAAAATATTTAAAGGACAAGTCCACCCCAACTAAAAATTGATTTGAATAAAAAGAGAAAAATTCAACAAGCACAACAATGAAAATTTCATCAAAATCGGATGTAAAATAAGAAAGTTATGGCATTTTAAAGTGTCGCTTATTTTCAGCAAAATAGTTATATGAACGAGCCAGTTACGTCATAACTTTCTTATTTTACATCCAATTTTGATGAAATTTTCAGCATTGTGCTTGTCTGATTTTAATAATAATAATATGAACATTTGTAATGCGCCGGTATCCATCATAAAAAGATGCTCATGGCGCAATAAAGAAAAGAAAAAAAAAGAAAAGGAAAAAGAAAAAAGAAAGGAAGGAAGAAAGAAAGAATTGATTCAAATCAACATTTTTCTGAGGTGGACTTGACCTTTAAGTCTCACAATTAATTATTCATTTGGTAAAGAGATTATGCAGTGAGGCAGAGAGAAAAAAGGTCGAGAGCAACAACCCAAATCCACCATAGGTTTCATGGGAGGATGTTTCATCATTGACCAGTTGATATTTTATCAAATTCAACCAAATATACTTAGAATATTTCTATTACCTAAATCTAATTCAATTGAGTTTTCTAAGGTTAGAAAAAAAATGATAACGAGTACACAAAAATGGGTAGGAGAGACAATGTTTGGAAGAAGATCTTCCCTGCTCGCGCGAAGCGCAGAAATTCTGCGACTCATGGAATTCAAGAGAATTTTTTTAATTTTTTTATTAAGGTTTAGGCTTTCACTCTGAAGAATGAGAAGAAAAGGTAAAAAAAGAAGAAGAGGAGGAAGAAGAGGAAGAAGAAGAAAAAGAAGAAGAAAATGAAAAAGAAAAGAAGCACGAAGCTGCCTTTCTTCTTTAGTGTTCCTTCGCTTTTCTTTTCTCTCCATTTTCTTCTTTTTTTTTGGGGGGGGGTACCCATCGTACCTGGCTACGCGCCTGAATGGATGTGTTTGCATTTTAGGCTTTTGTAGACGCGCGCCAATTATCATTTACGTCAACATCTGAAAGATTCGAACCTCAGAATTTGAAGTGTATAGTCAGACGGCTAAAACGAAAAAGTAAGACCACTCGGCCATGAAAGGATTTCATTTTTTCTTCAGTCACATCCCGAGTTCATTTCATTTGAAATATTAATAATAATAATAGCTGGATTTATAAAGCGCTTTTTGCCTGAGGATACAAAGCGCTGCTATTATTACCCCGGCTTTAGCTCGAGCTACCATCACCGGCGCTCGGTGCAGTCAAGGAAATAATCCTGCCGGGTACCCATTCACCTCACCTGGGTCGAGTGCAGCACGGTGTGGAAACATTTCCTGCTGAAGGAAAGGACCCCGTGGCTAGGATTCGAACCCACGACTCTCTGTTTGAAAGGCGAGAGTCAGAATCACTAGACCACGACGAAATGATACAAGATTCTACTAAAATAAAGAAATAGGTCAAACTCTATGAAAATAAAGACATCATCCCTCCACTTCCAGACATCTGCTGTGCAATGAGGGAAGATAAAATTCAATGGCCTTGACATCAGGCTAAGGTTGAATCAAAAGTGCAACAAGTGTCCTCACCTTGACAGTTCGCCGGTCCCAGGCCAAGTGCCTTATCGCACGTTATCTTGCGAAGTACGTGGAGGCAGCGAAGCGCGCTTCGGAACCAAGAAATTATTCCCGCCAATGAATCCGACAACAAACCTATCTTCCGTTCCTATGTCGTCTGCTTGATGTAAAGGAAATTTGTACGTCAAGTGGTATAAACTCATCATACCTTGCTTTTAAAATCAACAACGAATGAGAAGGATATTACATGGTAACAGCAGTATACGTTATTACGACTTATCCGACCTATTTATCTTCTATCCTTACTTTGAAAGTTTGTGGCTTTTCGGAGGTAAATATTTAAAAGGCCTTCTATATTAGGTAATACTTTATCAAGAAACTCTCTTTAGTGAAAATAACGTGTTTTGAAGAGTTCCATTTCCTTATCTGGATTATAAATGATAACGTTGAGAGACACTTTCGGCAACTATACGCGTGCATCTTAACGTTTTAAAACACACTTGTCAACATGTCAATATCGCCAGTAATGTTACATAGTTTGAAATCACTCTATTACGGAGAATGTTGTTTGCGTAAACCTTTCTGTAAAAGAAAAAATATAAAGAGATTAGGTGGATTATTACAAATTAATGCAATTACCATCCTAGAAAACTATTCCGTTATGAATGAAAATGCAAACCAAGGCAGGCTTACTTTCGTCATTTCCACGTATTGGAGTCAAATGTATCTTTATTTAATCCCAGTTCGTATTTTTCTCTTTTTTTTAGGTGGGATCAGATAAATGCATAATAAGGCGATTAGCTCCAGAAATTCGGATAAGCGTAGCCCTGTCCCCACGGAGTCAAGCAATCAATAAAGCTTCACAATTACATTCGCGCACAATAAAAAAAAACTCAAGAAAATTACGCTTTTACGTGTAAACGACATCAATCTAAATTGGAGGTTTCCCGATTCCTGTGTAATGTTTGAAATAGAACTGGAAACGTTTCCGGCCAGAAGTAATTCATTGATTTCAAATACCTTTTTGGTCTTCCGCTTTCTAGCTCCCATTCGAATTAACGAATGTTTTTCAATTCATTTCAACAATTTGCCGAAGCGGAGAAAAAAGGGTATTAAGATGAATAAAAGAATGTTCTACAATGAGTTTGTAAGTGAGAAGCAATTTGGATATATAATCCCAGAGGACTTACGATCAATATAGGATTGGAAAATAGGCCTTCCTATATCACATTCTTACTATTGTCAGTTTTATTGATGTTGCGAATGTACTTTACATATTGGTTCATCTTCATTTGGTCCAATGATTCCAATGCCAATTCGTCCAATTGCCAAATCGTCTACTAGCATTTGGTCTACCATTAGTTTGTCCATTATCCACATGGTCTAGTTGCCATTTTGTTCACTCACCATTTCGTCTAATAACCAGTTGGTCCAATAGCCATTTAGTCCATATACCATTTAGTCTAATTAGACTAAGTGTTAATTGGGCAGAATGAATGGAAATATAGACCAACTGGTTATGAGACGAAATGGTCATTGTCAAAGTTCGCCCCTGCGCGCGTTTAATCGCATTCCAGTACTAGTGTCCTACACTATTATTAGAATTCGATGCGTCCAAGCGTACAATTATTCGGTGTCGCTACGTCAGGGTGAGCATTTATCGCGCCACGTATGCAGAATGCTAAAAAGCCGTGTACAGGAAAGGCCGTACGTGTGTGTGCAGGGCAAGTGAGACCTGGGCGTGGTGTAGTGGGAAGTGAGGTAAAGAGGCTATGGAGATTTTTGGTCAGAATCTAATGTTTTCCCATTTATTTAGCCGTCAGAACCAAGTCACTTCAAGGACCACGCCAACGCTGTTCTGCAGGGTTTTTATACTTTAATTTCGCCGAGATAAACGTAAGTTGAACTGGCCTATCATTTAATCTATATCATGTACATGAATTTGCTGTTAAAAGGTTGGATGCATTTATCCTGAATGGTAACCTAAATGCTCATTTGTTATTTATACACACCAGGATTTTCGAAAACTTATCAGTCCTGTAATTTTTGTCCAAATGTGCCGAATGAGGTGTATTACTGACTGTTAGAGTGTGACGTACGTAATAATATTACTACTAATAATCATGATAATAGGCATTTAATTAGCGCCATTTATCTAGAAATATTCTATTCCGTGGCACGTTGTGGAACGTAGGACAAATATTGATTACTTCTGTCATAAAAACCCATAATATGGGATATTTAGTTTCCTATGTATCAGTGGATTGAGTATGAAGTATGTATACCACATTGATTGTGATTCTTTGTTGTAAAATTTTTTTTATTTTTTTTTTTTAGAGAAATCAATTCAAGAAGTATATTTTTTTTTTCTTAACTGACAGATAAAAGGATTATAGAATATTTATGTAAAAAAAAGAATTAAAGAGTCACATTCGCGATAAATACATACAGGTTAGCAGTCTGTAGATGATTCAATATACTGTAATTATCTTTGAGCTGTAAGCATGACGTCGATCTTGTCAAGCAAATTGTGGACTAAGACGTCTTCACGCATGTCAAGGGGTGGTCGAATTATCTCACTCGCAGATCCGAGAAAGATTTCCTCCAGTCATTCACCATGCAGACGGAACTGGTTCCACAAATGGCGGCCTAGTATCACAGGCTTACCAAGGAATGAGACTGTGGAAATGGGAATTACTGTTTCTGTTAATTCTTCTTTTACATAAATATTCTATAATCCTTTTATCTGTCAGTTAAGAAAAAAAATATATACTTCTTGAATTGATTTCTCTAAAAAAAAAAAATAAAAAAAAAATTTACAACAAAGAATCACAATCAATGTGGTATACATACTTCATACTCAATCCACTGATACATAGGAAACTAAATATCCCATATTATGGGTTTTTATGACAGAAGTAATCAATATTTGTCCTACGTTCCACAACGTGCCACGGAATAGAATATTTCTAGATAAATGGCGCTAATTAAATGCCTATTATCATGATTATTAGTAGTAATATTATTACGTACGTCACACTCTAACAGTCAGTAATACACCTCATTCGGCACATTTGGACAAAAATTACAGGACTGATAAGTTTTCGAAAATCCTGGCGTGTTTAAATAACAAATGAGCATTTAAGTTACCATTCAGGATAAATGCATCCAACCTTTTAACAGCAAATTCATGTACATGATATAGATTAAATGATAGGCCAGTTCAACTTACCAAGGAATGAGAGTTTATCTCGGCGAAATTAAAGTATAAAAACCCTGCAGAACAGCGTTGGCGTGGTCCTTGAAGTGACTTGGTTCTGACGGCTAAATAAATGGGAAAACATTAGATTCTGACCAAAAATCTCCATAGCCTCTTTACCTCACTTCCCACTACACCACGCCCAGGTCTCACTTGCCCTGCACACACACGTACGGCCTTTCCTGTACACGGCTTTTTAGCATTCTGCATACGTGGCGCGATAAATGCTCACCCTGACGTAGCGACACCGAATAATTGTACGCTTGGACGCATCGAATTCTAATAATAGTGTAGGACACTAGTACTGGAATGCGATTAAACGCGCGCAGGGGCGAACTTTGACAATTTACCCCTCCCTTAAGATAATTTTTCAAAGGTAAAATTTCCTGAAGTATATAGTTTTTAAGCAGGGGACATGGAACTATAGCAAAACATAAACCTTAACTCCTGAAGTTTCTACTATTGAGACACTGCATCCTACACCCTACTCAGATAGTCTGCGCCAACATTTTCTTGCCCCTTGATGGCTTCGACTCTGAACTTGTACTGTTGGAGAGCCAATGCCCAACGAAGGATTCGCCCATTAGCTACTTTAGATTTCTGAACTGCCAACAAGGGCTGGTGGTCGACTTCGAGTATGAACTCTCGACCAAAGAGAAAGGTCTCGAATTTGTGCACAGCCCAAACAACCGCAAGACATTCTTTCTCGATGGTTGAATAGGCTTGTTCCCGAACTAGTAACTTCTTACTAGCATATGCTATCGGGAACTTCTCTCCATCAAATTCTTGTAGGAGAACTGCTCCGACCCCTTTGTTTGATGCATCCGTCCTCAAGATGAACTGTCTGTTCACATCAGGCAAGTGAAGAATGGGTTCTTTGGTCAACATCACTTTCAGACTGGTAAATGCGTTCTCATGTACCTCGTCCCAGTCAAGCATGTTTGGTTTCCCCTTCTTCAGTAGGTCAGTTAGAGGGACAGCAGTTGTAGCGAAGTGGGGAACAAACTTCCTGTAGTAGCCGGCCAATCCCAAAAACGAACGTAGCTCTTTCTTGGTGGTTGGTCTTGGAGCCGTCTGAATGTCTTCTACTTTGCTGTGGAGTGGTCGAAGATACCCTCTGCTCAGCTGGTGACCTAAAAAGTCGACTTTTGCAAATCCAACAAAACACTTCTTGGGTTTTGCCTTGAGGTTCGACTCCCTCAGTCTTACCATCAGAGATCGTAGAGCTTCTATGTGTTGATCCCAGGTAGGTGTGTGCACGAGGATGTCGTCAATGAAATTGTCGACAAATTCAAGACCCCTGAGGACTGTTCTCATCAAGCGACTGAAGCTGGCGGGTGCATTCATCAACCCGAATGGCATGGACGTAAACTGATAAAGTCCATCGGGGGTTACAAAGGCAGTTATTGGCTTTGCCTGCTCCGTTAGCGGCACTTGCCAATACCCCTTTGTGAGATCGACCTTTGTAAAGAAGTTGTCGTTTGCAAGTTTGGCGAATATTTCCTCCTGGTCCGGAATGGGCTCTGCATCTGGAACAGTGATGGCGTTTATCTTCCTAAAATCGCAACAAAACCTAATACTACCATCCTTTTTGCTTATCAAGACAATTGGAGAAGCGTAAGGAGAGCAGGATGGTTCAATCACTCCGAGAGCCATCATCTCCCTTATCTCATCTTTGACGGTTTGCCTTTTAGCATGAGGCAGTGGATAGGGTCGGCTTTTCACTGGCACGTCATGAATGAGCTGGATGTCATGATGTCCAGCTGTACTGAGACTTGGGACATCAGTGAGTATGTCATCAAATTCTCGCAGAAGGGAGGACACTTGTCTGTGCTGCTCATCAGAAAGTTCCTTGGATACCTGAACATCTGAGTATGTTTGCGTTCTGTGCAAACTAGGAAGGTGTAGAAGAGGGCTAGGCGAGGATATAATCTTGCTAGTACCTTTGCCGTTGTCGTTCCCAGCAACCTCTGAGTCATCCTCGTCCTCAATAACTGAGGTCGCAACCAAGTCCACCACAGCCGCATTCGTCTGCTCTGGTTCCTCAGCTTCACGTCTTAGATACTGCTTGAGGAGGTTGGCATGGAGGGTTGCCACTCTCTTGCCTAGATCAACTCTGTAATCAAAGGGTCCTTGGGTCTGGACAATGCGGAAGGGACCCTTCCAGTGCATGAGAAGTTTGTTATGGTCAGTCGGAAGAAGAACCAGTACCTCATCACCAACTTTAAATGAGCGTTTCTTTGCTTTTCTGTTGTAGCTCTTCCGGTACTTCTCGTGTGATTTGTGTAATTCTCGTTGAGCAATCTCGCAGGTCTTTTCCATCTTCTCCTTTAGATCCAAAACGAATTGGTAGGTACTCTTGGTTTCCGGATGTTCAAAGTCCTTTGTCCATAACTCGCGTAGTATCATCAGTGGTCCCCTGACCACCCGTCCGTATAAGAGCTCAAAAGGTGCGAAGCCGGTGCTAGATTGGGGTGTCTCCCGGTATGCAAACAGCAAAGAATCGATGTACCGGTCCCAGTCTTTGGGGCATTCTTCGCACATCTTCACTAGCATCCTCTTCAGTGTACCATTGAACTTTTCTACGAGACCATTACATTGAGGATGGTAGGGGGTAGTCATGATATGCCTTAGAGACAGTAGACGAGAAACCTCCTTCATGACACCAGAGGTGAACTGTGAGCCCCTGTCAGTGAGCATTTCTTTAGGAAACCCCACTCGTGAAAAAATACTCAACAATGCCTCCGCTACTGTGGACGTATCAATATTCCTAAGGGGCACTGCCTCTGGATACCGCGTCGCATAATCTACGAGTGTGAGGATATATCGATTTCCCTTTGACGAGATTGGAGCAATCGGGCCCACTATGTCTACTGCGACGCGGTGAAACGGCTCATCGATTAGCGGTGTTGAGCCGAGGGGCACCTTTGTCACCTTCCCCTTTGGGAAAAGAACGCTGGCAAGAATCGCATGACCTGCAGAACAATTTTACATCGTGGTGCATCCCCGGCCAGAAGAAATTTGCCAAGATCCGGTCACCCGTCTTGCTCGCTCCTAAGTGTCCACCCATGACTGACTCATGGGCCAGTTTGAGAACCTGTTTCCGTAAAGGCTGCGGAACTATTAGCTGAGTATTGACATCTGCTGCTGCCCTTGAGTCTTGAAATTCACGGTAGAGCACACCATTCAGCATCTTGAACGAAGACTTATTCCCATTACGGCTTACCTTGACCTCATTAGCCGCAACCCGTTGTCTAATCTTGTCCAATGTCTGGTCAGCTTCCTGTGCTTTCCTAAATCCATCTGGAGTTACCTCGATCAACTGACCAGGTACTTTCAGTCCTTTTATAGGTTTCCATCTCTCTCTGGCTTGTTGCCTGGTCTCTGCTGCCAATGCATAAGGTATGGTCCCTTGCTCTGGGGGTTTCCAATCTAAGTCGGGATCGCTAGCATTTCTAACTCCATCTAAGTTGCCTAAAATAAAAGGGTAAATTGGATTACTAACACACAGAACTTCCAATTCCCCAGTAAAGTAGGGGGTATCTACATAGATACGTGCAAGTGGAAATCTCCTAACCGTCCTATCAATCAATAGGCACAGTCGCTTTTTCCCGGTCATTTGATCAGGTTTTACTAACTTCTCTTTTACCAGGGCAGCTGTGCATCCACTATCTCGGAGAGTTTCCACTAAAACCCCATTAACCAGACCTCGGACAACTGGCATTGAACGCACAGAACTTGCCTCACATGCCACACTCACCACCGGTAAATCTTGCTCCTGAGACCGGTTTGCCCTGCCTGCTTCAATGCACGAGATACATGAATCAATTAACAGACATGCTGCCTCACCTATATCCAGAGTGAATTTACTCTCCTCAGTGTGGTGATCCCCTCTCTCTTCCTCTGCCCTAGTCTGCATTTCGGCCGTCCCATACGATGACATCAGGGGCTGTGGTCCCAGACCAGCGTAGCTGCGTCCCGATGACCCTTGAGGTTCTGTCATCTCTACCATGCCTGCAGCAAGCCTTCCCTGTCTCCTCTCATTGCAGTTCCGAGCGAAATGTCCTTTGCTACCACAGACGTAACACCCTTCTCGCCTCGGTCGGTTAGACTGTTTGTCCTGGGACGGCGGCAGCTTCCTCGCCTCTGGTGTACCTGTTGTCTTAGAATGAAAGTCAGGACGTGAGTTCTCAATTCGAGGTTTGTGACTTACATTGGTTAAACGCCACCCACCCCGAGCTTCTATAAAGCGATCCGCTATCTCTGAAAGCTCATCCAAGCTACGAGGCTTGCGCTCTTTTATGAACATCGCCATTTCTCTTGAACAACTGTCATAAAACTGTTCTATGAGAACTAATTCCTTCAGACTATCTGAATTTTCCTGATATCCGGCTAATATTAACCATTTCTTGAGATAAACCCTCATTCGATAAACAAATTGGCTCGCACTTTCTCCGGAGTCCGGCCTTGCTGATCGCAATTTTTTCCTATACTCTTCACTAGTAATATCATATCTCTTCAAGAGCGCCCTCTTTAGGGTATCGTAATCTAACGCTTCAGTATCGCTTAGTCTACTATAAGTGTCTAATGCCTTGCCTGTCAAAAGCGCGCTCAGATTAGTCGCCCATGACGTCTGTGGCCAGGATTGCGCCGATGCGTATCGCTCAAATCTGCTAAGATACGTATCGAGATTATCCCTATCCTCGCTGAATGTAGGCAATTTTGGTGCTCGTACATGCGCTCTACTTTCATTCAGTGTTTCCTCACTTCTATCACCTCTCGAACGCTCTAGCTCCATTTGCAACCTAACCAACTCTTGTTCCTCCTTCACTCTCTCACGATCGAGCATGCGCTCTTCTCGTGCCCGTTTTTGCTCTCCTTCTATAAAAGATCGCAACTCCGTACCCCTCAGGCCAAGAGATTCACCGATGCTAGCGAGTTTTTCGATTTCCATTTTGAAATCTAAACTACCCTAATAATTAGGATTCACACTTACCGCCGTTCCTGAACCAAGCCGCCACTCGAACCAAGTTTTCGCCAGCTCCGCACTATCTACTAATCCACTATGTCCTACACCAAGAAAATTTCAAAACATTGTCTTATTATACCACATACAAAACGTTCATGTATAACAAAGCAAACGTCGTAAATATACTGAAGAATATCTAACAAGTTGTATGACCAAAAAAAAACATTCACTACCAGTGGTTGACATGTAATTTGAAAAATAGAGGTCCCTTCGTGGTCGCCAAATTGTCACCACTAGTCTCGGAAAATGCAAACACATATTAAATAAGTCTGTAGATTTGTTAAATGATTATGAACCAGGTAAAATCATTTACCATCTTTATTACTCTTTGGATTAATAATAGAATATACCTGGTGAATTTGATCAAAACAAACAAACTAACAAATCTCGATAATTCAGAATGGTTCCATACAAAATTTAAGGTTCACCTTTAAACAAGGTTTTCCATTCACAGCGATTACAAATGATTCAAACATATGACCTGTGGAGTTTGTTGCAATTTTTTTGTATAGCAAGGAAAATATAAAATACAATTTTTTTAAGTATGATCCAATCCTCGATGATAAAAAAAAAGAATTAAAGAGTCACATTCGCGATAAATACATACAGGTTAGCAGTCTGTAGATGATTCAATATACTGTAATTATCTTTGAGCTGTAAGCATGACGTCGATCTTGTCAAGCAAATTGTGGACTAAGACGTCTTCACGCATGTCAAGGGGTGGTCGAATTATCTCACTCGCAGATCCGAGGAAGATTTCCTCCAGTCATTCATCATGCAGACGGAACTGGTTCCACAAATGGCGGCCTAGTATCACAGGCTTACCAAGGAATGAGACTGTGGAAATGGGAATTACTGTTTTGTTAATTCTTCTTTTACATAAATATTCTATAATCCTTTTATCTGTCAGTTAAGAAAAAAAATATATACTTCTTGAATTGATTTCTCTAAAAAAAAAAAATAAAAAAAAAATTTACAACAAAGAATCACAATCAATGTGGTATACATACTTCATACTCAATCCACTGATACATAGGAAACTAAATATCCCATATTATGGGTTTTTATGACAGAAGTAATCAATATTTGTCCTACGTTCCACAACGTGCCACGGAATAGAATATTTCTAGATAAATGGCGCTAATTAAATGCCTATTATCATGATTATTAGTAGTAATATTATTACGTACGTCACACTCTAACAGTCAGTAATACACCTCATTCGGCACATTTGGACAAAAATTACAGGACTGATAAGTTTTCGAAAATCCTGGCGTGTTTAAATAACAAATGAGCATTTAAGTTACCATTCAGGATAAATGCATCCAACCTTTTAACAGCAAATTCATGTACATGATATAGATTAAATGATAGGCCAGTTCAACTTACGTTTATCTCGGCGAAATTAAAGTATAAAAACCCTGCAGAACAGCGTTGGCGTGGTCCTTGAAGTGACTTGGTTCTGACGGCTAAATAAATGGGAAAACATTAGATTCTGACCAAAAATCTCCATAGCCTCTTTACCTCACTTCCCACTACACCACGCCCAGGTCTCACTTGCCCTGCACACACACGTACGGCCTTTCCTGTACACGGCTTTTTAGCATTCTGCATACGTGGCGCGATAAATGCTCACCCTGACGTAGCGACACCGAATAATTGTACGCTTGGACGCATCGAATTCTAATAATAGTGTAGGACACTAGTACTGGAATGCGATTAAACGCGCGCAGGGGCGAACTTTGACAGTCATAGACGATACGGTGATTAGACAATGGTTGTAAAACGAAATGTTGATGAACGGAATGGCATTAGACTAAATGAAGCTAGACCATGTTGTGAGTGGACGAGTTGGCAGTAGACGAATTGGCAATTTACCCTTTGAAGGAGACGCGTTAGCAGTGTGCGTGTATCGCGCGCTTGTGGGTGTGTTGGTTTGTGTGTGTGTATTTGAGTTTTGTCAGACGTGTATCAATCAGATATGATTATTTACGCCTGGACCGACCTTTAACGTCACCATCCGAAAGAAGTAAACAGGGCTCGAACCTCTGCATCAATCTGTAACTTTCCCACATAGCTTAGATTACAGGCGCACGCCACAACGCCCAGTTCTTTGGTGACGCGCTCTTGTATTTATATGCCAATTACACTGTAGAAGCCAGCACTCAAAACACTCCTTTCCATTAAAAAATCCATTATTCTGCAATATCATCATGATCATTGCCTCCGTAATGATAAGTTTACCCTGACAAAAAGTTTATATGAAAAATAGCAGAAAAATTATAAGAATTATTGCCGAGGGTTTGAGAAAAATCCATCAAAGAATAAAAAGATTATTATAATTTTAATTCTTCGATTTGTGACGTCATAATTATGCATGCAACTTTCCTACATATTGATCGAGTGGTAAAAATGAATCGATTAAATGTAATTTTCCCGGGAAAAATGGTTTTTATTGTATACCTTCAGTGTAACAATAGACATATCACCCGTTTCTATTAATACATATAGGTCATCACGAACCAATAAAAAAGTAAAATTTATGCATTTTATATTACATAACATATGGGGCAGCTGCTCGTTTATGACGTCACAAATCCAAAACCTAAAATTCTAATAACTTTCTTAATCTTCAATGAATTTTCCTCAAACCTTCACCGTTATTTTTGATTATTTTTTCTGCTATTTTTACAGAAAATTTTCTTCAGGGTGAACTTCCCCTTTAACCAATTATGGAATTGAGTTTTTCTTGCAACATTCCAGCGTTTTAATCTCTGATTATTAGATTATAATGATTGCTTTATTGAATCTTGGGGTAAAAGTCTATAGAGGTTGTAGAATTCTACTGTTCTAGATGACTTTATGTGATTTAATTAGGTCATATTCTTTGAGGGAAAGATCATATACCTCCAAGGAATATCTGCAGATATTTCCAATATTCCTTAGCCAAAATAGGTTTGATTAGATTCGTATACAATTTAATTATATTTTAGTAGAAACGATATCTTCGGGTTACTGGCATTGTCGATCCGCTCTTATGTTTGTCCAGATCTATCTTGGGCTCGTTATGGTCTAGTGGTTCTCTTCTCTCACCTTAAAAAAAACGGTCGTGGGTTCGAATCCTAGTCATAGCGTGTTTTCCTTCGGCAAGAAATTTTTCCACATTGTGCTGCACTCGACCCTGTTGAGGTGAATGGCTACCTGGTGACCATGTGAACACGTTGTGAGCAGTCAAACTGCCGAGGTGTCCACAGTGTGAACATATCTTCACACTGTTGAATTTGAACATTTTAACTGTGTGTGAATAATTTTTTCCCATATTCCTTTGTGTGAACACACTGTGATAACAATGCGTGATATTGTGTGCTTTCCATCATGGCTGCGTGGTATGCAACAATGTATACAGTATACTAATACAGGAAAGTTAATTTTTTAAAAAAAGATGTTTTATTGTTTTTCTCTCAAATGAAATTCATACAAAGTAACAATTGTAAAAATAATTCGAACAAATTACTTAAACCATGGACCTACTAAAACAGGTCCATGCTTAAACTCTTATACAGTATGCACATCATATGATATTATTCAAAGACACTGTATCGTACCAGATGGGGCGTGACTCACAAATATCTGAGAAAAAAACTTATAAAAATATATTATAAAAAACGACACAAGAAATCATTGTTTTATGCCAGTATTATGTTTATCTAACAAGACGAAATGGATGGTGATTCTCTCTCTCTCTCTCTCTAACAATTGGAAATATGAAAGAGCGACTCTGATTTGTTCCTTTGCGGTGCTACGAACAGAATGCCCATGCAAAGATGTCCTTGATTGGTCATTTTTATCGAAAACCATCGTATTATTTTACTGCACAGTTGCAATCATCTCATCATGCTTGTGTCACATCAACGAAACCGACTCCATGGCCCCGTCTTAAGAAGAGTTACGATTGATCCGATCATGGACCTGTCACAAAATAGGTCCATGATCCGATCAACCACAAGTATGGAAAGCCAGCAATATCAACATCTAAAATACATGTTCAAAATATTTTCTAGATATGATGTATATTCATACACTCACCGTTTTCTTGTCAATTCAATCTGCTTCTCTTTGCTTTCAAAACACATTGTGCAAATCCCTATTGAAAAAAAACATGACAAACATGGATTTCCATATACTTGAGGTTGATCATATCAGTCGTAACTCTTGTATGAATCGATGCAATCTTTTTATCATGTCCTTGTCACATCAACGAGAACGACTGCAGTCCAGGCCCCGTCTTAAGAAGAGTTACGATTGATCCGATCATCCACATCTATGGAAAGCCAGCAACGTCAACATCTAACATACATTTTTGTTCAAAATATTTTCTAGATATGCTGTTTATTCATACATTCATTGCTTTCTTGAAAAGTGAGGGCGCTTCTCTTTGTTTGCCAAGGACAGTCCGCACATTCCTGTAGAAAAAAAATATGACGCTGTTGGATTTCCATATTACTTGAGATTGATCGATGCAATCTTCTCATCGTCCTTAGTCACACCAACGAGACCGACTCCAGACAGATCAAATCCATTACGTCATCCCCAATGACATAATCGGTCGGTGTGGAGTCGGTTTCGGTTAAAGTCACACCAACGAAACCGACTCCAGACCGATCAAATCCATTACGTCATCCCCAATGACATATATTCGGTCGGTTTCATAGGTGTGACGGGCATTTTCGTGAAACATGAAATAAATTAGAAAGAATGGAAAGCATGGCTTGTTAACAAATGGAACAGATGTGTAGCAAGATTGGCTGACAGCATGAACAAGGTCGGTTTTAATAGCATCAAGTGATGTCGCTCTCTTTGTCAAGATTGGATGAGTGAATCCTCCTGGCAATATCCTTGAAACGTGTTCAGTGACCAACCCCTTAAGACGGGGAGGGGGAGGCTGACGACTGATTCAGCCCACACCCCCTGACATTTTGCGCGATTCGTCTTGAGTACGCGAAAATCTTACGACGCGTCGTTCCATAGCCTTTTTCTTTCAAGTCGTGCGCAACTTTACGACGCCTGGATACGCGGTTCCGAAATTACGCAACATTTCGTGAATACATGTGAAATCCCAAAATGCTCTAAATTGCTTGACGGCCAAGATCACAAGCGTCAAATTGCCCAGTCTTAGAGATTGAGTTTGTAAACATGTGATTTTTTTTGCCATATAGAAAGGTTGATTTATTTAATATTGGTTAATATTATCAATTAATTTGAGATTGCTTTCAAATTACAAAGCGCTCGATGATGACCTATAAAACTTTAGCTGAACGGGATAGGACCTACTTATTTGTTTATTCTAATCGAATACTAAACACTCTTTATCTTTGCGAGTGAAAAAAAGTACAAAGGACTGTTATTTTTCCAAAAAGGTCTGAAAAAGTTCTAGTGAAGGAATGAAAGTACACCTACAAAATGAACGCCTTTCCTTCTGTGGTCAAACAAAATATTTAGGTCATGGAAGTGTTTTTTCGTATTTTTACCTGAGCATCTTGAAATAATTAAAAGTGCAGTATCATTTTTACAGACCGGATCACCTTTGTAATATCCCGTTCATACACCTTTTGTCTCGTCTGTAGTCTTTGATGTTCAGACCCGTTTGCACCATTTCCTCCCGTTATCACTCGAGAACTTTGACCATGCAGGGACATAAAGGCGACCTTCTTCTATTTTTTTTTCTTTTGATCGTTGCCCCTAAACAAGTTCATAAGGATTTATATATAGGATCTTAATATTTGATTTAAAACGAAAATGGTTCGAGCACAATGAAAAAATATCATGATTAACCGAAAAGAATCGGACATGATCCGGTCTGTAAAAATGATACTTCGTTTACTCATTCAGTTCAATTGCGTCGCTATAAATTCTTTTGTTATAACTATTTTGTTCTTGATGACTCGAATGTCATATTCTGTATTTTTTTGTGTGTACAATTCTTTTTTGTATTATGAATAATTATTTATTTGACTTTGTGAACAATGTTTTGTTAATATACTATTGTATGTATGATTTTGAACTGAATGTTTTAATAAATACTACTTCAAAACAAAAAAAAGAATAGAAGTAGCCTTTTCTACTATAGTAAAATATGTCTCAAATATTTGTTATATCTTTTGCAAATTAGACGTTGTACGTTATGATTTATTTTTAACGTAGATTGCTGATAGCTGTAAGTGTAACACTACTCCAAATAAAATGTCTAGTCCGCCCAGAAAAAAAGGTCAGTCAGACCATGGGCATGGTAAGAGATAACGAAATTATGATGATATATTCATAGAAACGATGCTTGACAGAATAGTCAGATCTTTTTTTTATTTTAAATTATTGAAAGTTTACTTCTGGCTCCATGCGAGCTTATATGTTAGTGTTCATACATTCTTAATTGACGTTCGATTTGTTGAATTTTCCTATTAGTGCAAAGAGGCCCCATCATTTCATCAAAGTGTTAATTAATTAATTAATCAATTAATTAATTAAAGTGACTTCCTGCTATTCTTGTACCGCTGATCGGTCGTTGTCCATCCAACGTATTTAACAAAAATAGTACTTTTATCATTATTATGTCAGCTGTATTGTTGTTTTTATTGCTGTTGAATAAAGTTCTGGAACGTAGACTTCGTCGCGTGTATAACTTAAAACACACGTGGATACTGGACTTGGTTGACTTGTTTGACACCGGAAGTAATTGGTATAAAGAAGGAAATCTGCAGAAATGTTATAACTGCCCTCAACTTCCCCTTTCTCCTTAGCTTTCTTGAGTCACCAATTAAGAAAAAAGAAATAAAGAATTGATTTTTTTTTCTAATTTAATAGCTACATGGGCAAGGCACTTCCGTTGCGAGTTAGAAGAGTCGAAAAGATACTCCAAAAGCATGAGATCGCTTGCAATTTTTCAAAGATTTTTGTAATGATCCCATTTTATCATGTTTATTCTACTGATCTTAATGAAAAATACCTTCACATGTAGACTATGAAAATCAGTTTCAATGAAAGAACTTAAATGATACTGCTTTAAAGACACACATCAAGTACATTGAACTTTTGTAGGGGCCAAGGAGCGGCTTTAAAACTGTCTACGGGAGGGGAGCTAGGGGGCGGTACCGCGCAATAAATTACGAAAAGATGGTACTTTTTTTCGTTCTTGCCCTTAATGAAAGTGGGTGGGGGATGTGAAACCCCTGTTTTTTTATCATGTTGATGACAAATTGTTAAGCAACCGGTGCCTCGAAAAGTATATGCATCGAGCCTAGTAGAGGATGACTCATTTTATTGAATCTATTGTCAATTCAAATAAATTATCTAGGGTTCGTATCGGCACCCAATTTTTCTTCGTTTTAATTTGTCGTAAACAGATGTAGCAATGCTCAACAACAATACACCATTCATATTATAGCTTCTTAAGAGATGTGTCTACTTTCTTGAAAAGTCTAAACACATCCACTTACGAAGGCGCAATTACGCAGCCTTACAAGTGAGGAAGTCCTCAACTGTTCACACAGAGAGATCTAACATGTAAAATCGAAAACAAATTAAATGAAGACAGGCCCATTGCATCCCCAAACAGACTTCCGTACTTTGAGGACAATGGCCTGTGTTTTTAGACCGGCAGAAGTCGGAGATAATTCGGGGAATATGAAAGGAAACGATGGCATTATAGTTGCCCTAATCGAAAAGACAGTTCGAGTGATTTGTATGGTAGCCTGGAATCGTCACCACCATATTGAATTTTTATTTTCGTTCTAAATGAATAATTACTACTATGAAGCGCACGCGTAGAGATGAGGTGGGGAGCTCAAGGGAATGGACCCCCCCCCCAAAAAAAAAAAGGTAAAATATATAATTTTATGTATATTATGTAAAAAAATATAGGGTTATCAGAAGTTTATAATTTTGTATCAAGAAGATCAGAATTTCTGCTCACTCGCTTCGCTCGCTGGCAGCAATTCAAAAATTTTACCCCACTGGCAATGCCTGGCCCATTAAAAAAATGCCTCAAAACGTCGTGAGTTTAGCATCGACCGTTACTGCTATACTCACGTCCCTGGTAGTAGTTAGGGTTTATTTCTGATTGGTATAATGCTAATTCGTCCAATTGCCGACTCATCTACTACAAATTGGTCTACTATCAGTCCACTATTCACGTGGTCTAATTGCCATTTCGTCCACTCACCATTTCGTCTAATACCCAGTTTGTCCAATAGCCATGTAGTCCATATACCATTTGGTATAATTGAACTTAGTGTTAATTGGGCAAAATGAATAAAACGAACATGGGTATTAGACCAACTGGTAATGAGACGAAATGGTCATATACGAACTGGTAATTAGACAAAAAGATGATTGGACCAAATGGTTGTATTGATGGTATTGATGGACGGTATGGTATTAGACTAAATGAAGGTAGACCATGTGATGAGTGGACGAGTTTGCAATATAGACGAATATACCGTAGAGAGTTGATAAACGGGATCAGATATAATTGAATGAGTGAATGTGGACTTATTTTTTTAACAAATGCTCACTTCCTCTCCCCCTTCCAATCAGAAGACGACACTAGACACAAACAAACAGACAAAACTAAAACAAATAGAGATAAAGAGAGGAAAAGCAAAACACACACATATTCACACCCTAAAACTCAGATTTGGCTGCAATATCGTATACCTTTTTTTACCAATTCAGCACAGATGCATCGTTATGCGATCATCATGATTGATGAAGCATATGATTAATCTTATCCTCGGCAATATTCCACTTGTTAGATGTAATCTCCTATTTTAAGCAATAATTACGAGGTTCAATGCAGCGTTAATTATGCTTGAAGTAGATATCCAAGTAAGCGTGTTATAGTTAATACACATTAACACAAAAAAACTTCACAGAGAACTACGGCAAATTGATGTTTCAGGTTTTATTTTCGTTATTGGATTAGATTACTTTATAATTTTCATTCAGATTGTAGTACAATAATAGACTATATCCTGAAATATAATTTAACATAATGATGAATAAAGACAATCCGATTTAATTTCCGCTTTTTCTCAAATGGTATTGATACAAAAATCAACCAAGTCGATATTAATGCAATTAAACAATGAGTATTCCACAGCTATATTTATTTTTCCTTTTGGGCGCGGGGGTCGAATGGAGAGCGGGATCGCCCCCCCCCCCCCCATTTGTAGCCGGGGGATCGATCAAACAAACTTCCAGCCAAAGTAGGACTATATGCACCACATCCTTCAGAATCCAATGTAAGAATGCAAGGGCGGCTCTAACTCGGTCGCTTCGCTCACTTGCTTGTATTACATTTTTCGAAAAAAATGTTCGTATTTCCGTCCCCTGAGTACTACTTTTCTAAGTCCCTTGTTCCAGAGTTACCCCCATCCTAACACCCTCCTCCGTCACGGCCTCGCAGTTTCTACATCACCCTGATGCGGTTATCAACAATTTTTTTTCATAATTCGTTTAGTTTGTTTTACTTTCAGAATGATTTTGCCCCTCTTTGGTTATTTCATTTATTTAATAAAGTATAATTTGTGAGTAAATAAAATGTGAATTCCCGGTAATCTTGAATTCAAATCATGATAATAATTAACGTGTTATTTTCTCTCGTTTCCGTAAATAGTCCTAAGGTGATATGATATCTATTCAGTACAATACTTATTATTCAAACACGATATAATAAAGAATAATACGCCTACATAACTCGTTTCCCTTCTACTATATTTTTTTCTTTTTCCTAAAAAAGCAAAACTGGAAATTACCATTGAAGTTTCTCACTAAATAATGATCACTACATGGTGCATGGTAGATAATGAAAATTCGCATATGACTGTTTTTTTCATTGCTGTCCTGACTTATATATATATTTCCAGAGAAACAAAACCACGACTTCAGATAGAGTATTTCTGTTTGAAATTTGATGCAGAGTCGGAGTCTTTGGATTTTTTTCCCTCTCGAATCTTTGGTAAAAAATCTATGAAAATCGCGTAATGCTAATAACGAAGAGTTTAGCCTCGGGTGATTTTTATTCTATGCAGGGGCAAAAATGCGACCTTCTATTTTCTCTCTTGGTCGTTGCCTCTAAACAAATTCATAAGCTGCTAAGATAAGGGAAAACTTTTAAAAGAAACATCTGTCAGCGCTCTTTATTGGGGTAAAGTGGGGTGACTTTGGATGAAATTGTCACGAGGCATTTTAGAGATCATCATATTCAAAGTGAGTATATTGCCTATTTCATTAGCGTACCTACAGGGGGGCAGACTGCCCCCCCCCCTGACGAGTCACAACCCATGCAAGGGACGTATCCCTGCCCCCCTGAGCCACAAGTGGCCCGCTCCTTTGAACTTGAAGACCTTTTTTTCGCTTGTCATTTTTTTTTCTGGTACGAAATTCTTTATTTGTGGTTGAAGACCTTTTTTTTTGCTTCTTTGTTTGGAGGACGAATTTGCCCCCCCCCCCTTGGAAAATCCTAGGTACGCCACTGGCCTATTTCCATTTTAGGTCTTCTTAAAGGGGTACTTCGGGTTGAAAGTAAAAATCTTATAATAAATAGAGTTGAATCAACCGAGCAGAAAACGGTGAAAATTTCCTCAAAATCTGATAATAAAGATAAAATATTAAATGTCATATAATGAGTCTCCGCAGTGGCTTTAAAACAAATCGGAAAAAATGCAAGTAACATATTACCTTTGAATATTAAATTGATATTTACAATTAATTTGCTTTTACATTTGGCCGTGAATTGTGCTGTCTCATTACATTTACCTGAAATCTCAAAAAGTTTTCTTTAGTTTGTATCGGCTTAATTGCTAGCCTTTTTTAGGTTATGTAATGCCAGGCCATGTACTTCGCTTTGAAAATGATATATTTGTAATGATCAATTTTACTTGTGTTTGTGCGTTTCAACAAGCACAATTTCCATTCTTATATTTTCATCCATAATTCCTCATTGTTGATTTTAATAACAATGAACATTTTCTATATTAACATGTATTTGCTGATGCACCACTGACGTTTATTTCTATCTGGGTATAGTTTTGTTCTTGTGTTCTCATTATGAATGTTTGAAAATTTAATCGAATATTAAAGTTTTGATTGAATGTGGTCTTGATTGATTGTGTTCAATATTAATTCATTATAATGTATTTTGAATACATTATGCTCGTGCCACTTTAAACAGCTTTACTATACAGCTGAGTTTGTGGCTGTTTTGAGCGGTAACTGGGGTCAAAGGTTATCTGATGATTGACCACATGTTGACCTCGTCCTTATTCATCTGATTGTATCTGATGACGTCTAGACTAAGTCTTGGGGCCCGTTGCAGAAAGAATTGCAATCAATCGCAACTCTACAAATCCCGCGCAACTTGATTTTCAACCAATCAACAGCGCGCATTTGGGATTTGTGGAGCGTTGTGGCCCAGTGGATTAGTCTCCGGACTTTGAAACAGAGGGTCGTGGGTTCGAATCCCAGCCAAGGCGTAATTTCCTTCAGCAAGAAATTTATCCACATTGTGCTGCACTCGACCCAGGTGAGGTGAATGGGTACCCGGTATGATTTTTCCTTGAATGCTTTAGCGCCTATTAATATGGCGGCTCAGCTACAGCCGGGGTAATAATATGATACCAAGTATCAAAGCGCAGTTGAGTATATGCACATAGTAACTGCGCTATATAAATGGACATATTATTATTATTTGCGATTGTTTTTTTGACTTGCGTTTAAACGCAACTCTTTCTGCAACGGACCCCTGATGACCATCTTCCTCACCTTGTCGTAGCAAGTCTTCCTGTACTGTGAGTCTTGGGCCCATTTTCATAAAACCTGTTGTGATAACAAATTTGCAATAACTGTTAAAAGCTACTAAAAACCTTCAATCTGATTGGCTGATTGTCAATTTGTTTTCATAAAAGTCTTTATGAAACAAAACCCCGTATGAGATGAACACAGGTCATCAGGAGAAGAGCGAAAGATAAGAAACACAAAACATCTAGTCTCACTCAGACAAACTATATCATGTTTTCCTATGAAATCTTGTAAATAAAATAATTTTGGCTTCATGGTTCATCGTTTATTTGCATAGGATAATTTAGATATGTGTAATTGTAACATGTAGGCAAGTACGGGGGCATTAGGGGTGTGAAGTATGACCAGTATAACGTCGGCCACTGATTAACCTGGACGTAAAATGTTTCCGAGTTAATTTATTATATACCAGCTTGGCGTTTACCAGCAAAACGCTTTCCTGCCGTGTTCCTACATGAGTTACCATTAACAAAAACAGAAACAGAAACCATTTGTATTTTCAGCGATATTTATGCTCTAATTCTCTAGTCATTTCTTTTTTTTTTTTTGGGGGGGGGGGGTAGTTTAACTACAGTTCCCTGAACATGCTGAATGAACTATGAGCATGATGAGTCCGCTAATCATTTTATTTGTTCATCTGTATATACAGACTGTACTGTACGAAAACTACGAGCAATTTTATCAGTAATACCAATTGTCAGAACAACAGACAATAAAGTTTTTTTTCATATCTAACATTTTCATCGAGATAATGAGGGTATAAGTATACAAAGAAATAATCTTTTTGGAAGTAATGTCAACATTAGCTGATGAACTGAGTTTTGTACAAGGTGAGAGGTCCGTACACATTATTGTTTTTCCGAGGGGTGGGCGGGAGTGTAGTATAAATGTTCGAAACTATTGGAAGCGAGGGTGTGTGTTTGAGTTTTGTCAGACGTGTATCAATCAGATATGATTATTTACGTCTGGGACCTACCTTTAACGTCACCATCCGAAAGACGTGACCAGGGCTCGAACCTCGAACCTCTGCATCAATTTGTAACTTCCCCATAGCTTGGATTACAGGCGCACGCCACAACGCCCAGTTTTCATAAAAGTCTTTATGCGTAGCGACCGCATTTATCACCATGTTGTTGTATATATTTTTTTAGTTAATTCTAAATTTCGAGGTTTTAAATTGAAAAGGGTGCTTATTCTCTACATAATGTAGGGAATAAGAACCCCACGATATAGGCTACATTGTACCCGTTAATCAACATGTACCATCATCTTTTTATCCATGTATTTACGTACGATTATATTGGATTTTCTGTTTTGTTATTCCCTTATGTAATTTGTTTGTTTGTTATATTTTAAATATTTGTTTACAGGGCCCCCTGGAAAACAGTACAAGACTACTGATGGGGTTACCCTGTATAAATAAAACGAAGTAATTAAATAATTAAATGAATAAATAAAAAAAAATAAACGAATGAATGAATGAATGAGTGAGTGAATGAATGAATAAATAAATAAATAAATAAATAAATAAAATAAAGCAGTTAATTAATTTTGCACCCTTTGCTTTCGCAATGATAAAGTAAATTGTCAGATCCTGTTGGCAGTTACCACTACCACCTTCTTTGCTGCATAAAGCCATGTTTGTTTTAACACGGCAGTGTATTATGGGGAATGAACTTGCACTTCCAGCGGATTTTTTTATGAAGGAAATACAAAAAAAATTGTCACATTAATTCTCCGTCACCTCCTTTAAAATTTTATTATTTTTCAATTCTTTTTAGATTTTACACACTAAAATATGTTTATTATACATGTAGATGATAGGATATATGCCCTTATGACAGCACAGCTTACGTTCTTCTCTGCAAACTTTAGGTTACCTATTTTTCTCATTTTTTCCTACCCAGATCGGTCATTCCCTGGATGCAGTTACGTCGTTTGAGGACAAACCTCATCAGGTCACGTGACTGATTGACAGAGTTCCCCGCGTGGTGTTGCTAAGGAACAGACAGTCACATGATCACCCTAATGGAATCCCCACTCAATCTCAAGATGTCCCATAAAGGTAGGTTTTTATGTTTATCTTCATTTACATTGTCTTACTCGATCTGTGCCCCGTTTCACAAACTCTCGTTATAATTAAAAATGCACTTTTCATATTTTCTACACACTACGAAATAGGGGATCAAATTTGAACCCTCCGGGTTGGTACGATAGATGCATCCAAAGGGGTGCTAATGAGTGTAATTATGCTCATTTGAGGGTGCATTTAGCTATGTTAAAGGTATTGTTTAACTTTGTGAGCAGTCGATTTAAAAAATTCGCAAACCAAGATGAAACATGTGTCCAAGTGCATGCATTAGAACTAATAAAACCTGAAACAACCATTATTGAAAATGAAAAGCTAAAACTACAAGGCAAACACTGATTTTTTAAATAGGTGTCTTATAGACGCCTAAATACTACACATAAGTGTATGGGATGAAATTAAGATGTTGTTTCCGGTCACTTTATATTTCAATTTTTAAAGCACTAAATAATCATTTTTGAATGCAATTTTTTCTGGGCTTCATTTTTGTAGATATCACAGACACAGGTGACAAGCATGACAAGTGTGACCTTCTAGCTCAGATTTTTTAAAAGTCAAACCAATGTTAACCAATCACTTTAAGTACCCTATAGGGTGCGAAATTGAATAATGTGATAAAGGTTCAAATTTGAACCTTTTTTAATGTCAAGTACTATGCACTTTAACAGGTTCATATTTGCACCTATTAGGGTGCGAGCGAGCATTTCTTGGTGCATTAAATGATAGAAAGGTGCATTTTTTTCTCACCTTTTGCCACTTAGGGTGCAAGATTACACCCCTAAAGGTTGGTACAAGTGCTTCCTTAGGGTTCAAACATTTCTTAGTGTGTAAAATGCTCACTATCGGCGCCAATCAAATTGAATGATTTCAGTAGCTAAAAAGTGCATTGCAAATTTGTTATCACATCAAGTTTTATGAATTGGTCCGCTTTTTTAGAAACTTTTAATTCGATATGCAAAGCATCACAACCAATAACTTCAGAGTCAGGTTGAAGTTTTGCTAAAATCCTAAAATAAATTCACATTTAAATTTTAAATTCATACACTATAAATAAAAACAGGTTTTGTAAACTGACACCAGTTGATGTCCTTAAAGGACCATAACCTTTGGTGTTAAAATTACTCCATGCTAATTATTGGACATTGCACCAACCAGTGTTAAAGTAACAACCAAATCTAAGTTAAAGTAACAATCGAAGCTATTGTAATAACACCCGTACACTCTAATAGGGTTTACCCAATACTTAATAAAATGGAAACATGCATGTTGCTTGGTTAAAAAGATACGCCCTACCAAATATTTTGTACATTTTACGCAATGTTTCGTTAAAATTTACCCGAAAATATACCCTTAAAACAGGCATTTAGCCCAATATGGGGTAAACAAAAAATACCGAGCAAAGATGCATGTTCCCTTCTACCCAATAATATATCAACACGACAGTTTTTGCTGTTCACTCTTATATTTTTTAATCATAAATGCGATCTAAAAGTGATGTTTATTGTTTTAACAATACCCATCAGTTAAAAAAAGTCTAGATATGCTTTCTCCGACTTGTGGCAAAGATAGGGATGGTAAGTTCGAATTGACTGTCTCCGTTTGTCCGTTGAGGGGGTATATTGCTTGCATTAGAGTAAACATCTATAGAGGGGTAACGCAGTAAATGCTATCGAAAACTCGTATCGAAGATCACATAAGTGGATGGATATCACATTGTAGAAATATTACTTTACGGCTATGTAAATTTCAGACCTGACGAGTGGGTGATTGGATGTGAATACGATGGGGTCGGGGTGCGAAGAATCATAGAGGGAGGAAGAGAGAGAGAGAGAGAGAGAGTAAAAGTGGGTGAAGAGTGTAAGAGGAACTCTCTTTATAAAATGATAAAGAGACAACTTAAAATACGGAAACTATTATTCTCATAATTAGTTATTTTACATATTGTTCACTTTAAGATACATATAGGAATAAAAAATCACTTCTCAGGTATCGAGAGACTGCCTCTTCTGAATATAATAGCACTCTTATGATCAGGTGATTTAATTAGCCATATTCTCAAATGCCTTGCGGGGAAAAAGTGAAATCATTTTGATAAGGAATTGTCGAATGTTAAGCTCGGTCACGGCGTAGTTTGCTTCTAAGACCTCAATATGCGTTGAGGAGTTGCAATGAGCTATTCAGTGCGCTGGAAGACGGCGCGGTCTAGCGCCCTCCTTAAGCTTTCTTGCTGTGTTGCTATTTGTCTGCAAAACAACCACACATTGATAGAGTTAGGCGTATGCGTGTGTGTGTGTGTTTAATTGAGTTTTATCAGCGTGTATCAATCACATGATTATTTACATATGAGACCAACCTTTAACATCACTATCCGAAAGACGTGACTGGGGCTCGAACCTCTGCATAAATTTCTAACTTTCATACGTAGCTTGGGTTACAGGTGCATGTCACAACGCATAGATAGGCCATTGCTAGGATTTGGCCAAGGATTTAGCAAATGTATTTGAATATTTTGCATACCAAGTGTGAAGGGAGACTAACTGTCGCTACATTCAAAAGGCCAATAGAGCTCGCGTGATTAAGCAATCTATTCTATGTAAACATGGCCGCACTCTGGCGAGAGGGTATTCCAGTTTACACAAAACATGAATGAGAGAGATGTCCCCCAGCATCGGCGGAGGAGTAGGAGGATGAAAGGGTAGTATGGGGTGAGGGCTGAGATTGAGATGGTCGAGGGAGGGGTCAGCGCAGATGGGAACGAGGGGTGGTGGTCTACGAATCAGACTCAAATACTTAACAAAGCAATCATGACAATGTCAAGCAAGTTTTAGGCTTGTGCATGACTGGGGCAGACATAAGTCATAATTCACATTTATTGAAGATTATTATTATTGAGTCAGAATTCTGGCCGTTATATAGACGCATAAAACTTAAATATAAATGTAAAATTCCATCTTGCATTTTTTATATGAATGTGTGAGACTAATCGGTATATCAAATTGAAAATCATGTTTTTAGACATAGGCCTACAGGTTAAAATTCAATCAACAAATATTACAAATATCGTAATACGTTTAGACATCATAGATAAAGTAGCACTATCTGAACATGGGACTGCCATCACTGGTAGATCTGTGATCTGGGTAAGTAATCCACGTATCGTTTTGATTTTTTTAAATACAGTTTCTACTAAATATAAACAGTAGAGGGTCTTAGAAGAAACATACTTAATTTTGAAATGATTCGAATTGGATTTAAATCGCAGAGCACTATGCGCAGATGCCATTATTTGATCACAGAGTAACTGATATATACAACATTTTACAAGATACAAATGCTTTTGTGCAACTCTTTTGTTGAGCATGTTGAGTGCAAGATACAATTCTTTTAACAAAGTTTATTATATAAGATAACCATGGATTTGATCTTGTAATGTACAACATGTTACAGGTCCTTAGAGCGAGATTTTGATTGAACGTTAATTTGTCTTGAATAAACACTAATTTTACATCCTCCATGTAAGTCACTCCATTGGACAGGGAGTGTATTCAAAAGCAATGCTAAAGATGGTGATAATGTCGGATACTGTATATTCTTCTAATATCATTGAATGAAATCAAATGCAACAGTTCTCCGTGTTATTATATTAGTTTCAGGCAATGGTGTAGATAAACAGAACTTTTTAGAAGGCTAAGATTGAAAATGGTTCACTATATTCCTCGATGTTGCGAGTGAGCGGAGCGGACGAACGAGCAAATTTCCCAATCCCAAGGGGGATCGCACATAAACACGGTATCAATTATGGTTAATAAAAGGGTTTTGCGTAAAACACACGTGAAAAACAGCAAAATAAACACATTCGTTTTTTTATTATTTGTGTATACATATAGATTTCATATAGATCAAAATCATTTGCTATTAAAAATATATCTTGCCCCTATACTTTAGGTTCGTTTTGCTTTTCTTCATGAAATATTTTGCATGGTGCATGGCGATTCCGAATACGATTTTATTCATAATTTCCGAAATTGCAAAATGTATGATTTTATCAATAAAGAATCAAAGTGTATCAATGTTCTGCTGAAAATTAATATTGCAGTCTTGATTCCCGCTCACCACCACCCCCAACAATTCACTATTATCTTTGCACGCCCCTCTATCCTTATTCATACACACCTATATTAGAAGGGGAATGTTCGAGCCACGTCGATTTTCCAGCCAATTTTCCCCCAATAACGTGTTTGCCTTCCAGCTTAAAGAAACAATTTTTGCACCGTCAAACCTTCCGTTAGTCCCAAATTTCCTTATGGTATTTTCTATTCAACTATCAGTATCAGCCTCTCAACAGTGATTTTTTTTTCAATTTCATATTTGAATTCGTATTTTGTATGATTTCTTTGTCTTTGGTCTGCAAAACACTAATTAATTTTATGAATCCACTTCTTACATATTGCGTAAGTTGTGTACGATATGTACAATACTTGTCAGAAAAGGCATCAACATTATGCATTTTTGTCAATATCTCCCTTTAAGAATGGCAGTCTTCCTTTTGTATATATCTATAATAGGGTCTTCCCGGTTTATTATTGTTCAGAAGAGTGTAAGAAGTTTCAGCATCATTGTGTTATCATTTTGTTTTACTAATCATTCCGAATGCTTTGTTGCTTGGTCGCTTCGTTAATAAAAATGACTGTGCTGACGAATGAAGTGATAAACAGTTGTAATGAAAAATTGAACAAATTAAACATTTTTTTTTTGTCGGCGCAAATGACTTTCATTTGCTCCATTGTAATCGAATGGACGCATTGAGAAAAAATATTGTTTGCTGCCATCTACGGTGTTCTACAAAAGTTATCATGGCATGGATACAGTAAGTATGCATGCTGTTGTATTGCAGTATGAATGGAAATATTTGCTGTACAGTTCAAAAGTAACATAATTATTTTTTAAAATTGAGATATAACTTTATCTTAATATGTCAACTGCTCCCTGCCGCACCTGCACCGCACCCACTTGATCAATGAAGAACTATTATGTGCCTTTTACGAGGCCTCCATCATCATCAAGCCTAATCGCTCAGGATAGCGGTCTCCTGCATTCATTTATAATCTTGTTTTGAAAAAATATATAACATATCTTGGTGATATTTATTTACAAGATTTATACTATGCGACTATTGTCATTTTGTTATAATTATGTATTACCTTTGTATATATTGTATATATGCATTTTGTAATTCTGATACTGATGTGAATGCAGAAATAAATAGAATCAAATATTGCAGCTCCATCATTTAATTCTATTTATTTTATCCATTGCCCTTTTGCTGCTTGATTAACCAGATATCTCTTGTGACATATTGCAGATTTTTTTCAGAGTACAGCGAGGCGATTGTGTGTTTAAATAGGTTTGGGGTCTTTTCCCGTGATGTAATCATATGTTTTCAACAAGTGCACACCTAGTTACAAATGATGCGCATTTCCATTTATATTTAATGCAGGATAAAAGAAAATTGTTCACGGGCATGGGTGCCGCGGTCGGGGATCGAACCCCGGACTTTCCGTGTATAGCCAGGCGCCTTAAACCACCCGGCTACGGCACCTCCACAGTGGTTGCTTTGAAACGATAATGACGCAGTCAGTCACATGTCATAAGAGCGGTTTTCTCTTAGCTACCTGTCCTGTAGAACACTTGCTAGGAATTATGATTGAATAATGGAATAATCCAAATGTACTATAAGGTCTACTGATTTATAAACATAAAATCACAAGACATAATAACCGATGTAAAATAGTCTCCTGATGAAATTGTGGGGGAAGAGCCGTGGTGTAGTGGTTCTGACTCTCGCCTTGAAAACAGAGGGTCGTGTGTTCGAATCCCACCGCGGTCTGGCGTCCTCTGGCAAGGCGTTAATCCACACTTTGCCACTCTCGACCCAGGTGCTAAATGGGTACCCGGTTGGATGTGAAAGCCTATGTAGTATGCCTAGCAATCGAGTCATGGAACTCTTGTTGGAATGCTCCCCAGGGAGTGGAGAAGGTGCATACATTGTATAGTCGGCCCATCAAAATAAATAGAACCTGAGACGTTGGTTGTATATTTTGTATTAGAATGAATATACCTCGTCCTATGTTAATAAAATCAACCAAAATAACGGATTGATCAAGCAGTTACCAATGACCTGATCTTGACCTTGCCGAGAGAATTTTTTTAAAGTAGTAGGCCTAATGCAGAATGTATTTTCCCCATCTTGTCAAGCGCATATAATTATTTCCGAGTTCACAACACACCAGATGCAATGTCGCCATCTCGTGTCGTAATTTTGTAAAGGGATTTGCAAAGTCGTGAATGTATTATTTTTCATTCGCCGACTGGAGCGGCTCACCAGCAAGCAACATGCAAATTCCCTTTTCGACGTAAAAATTGATTCGATATATTTACGAAGAATATTCATACTGTTTGCGAGTTACAGACGGCAGAAGTTACACAATTATGTTGCATCGATACTGCTATTTCTGCGTAATTGAGATACATACGAATGGCGCTGGATTAGAATGTGTTATTTGGGAATGTGTTTAAACAGCATCCGTTTTACCAGATAATAGCATTCTGTGAAGCGCTTCAGACAAAGCACTTGGCACAATTCCCTTGATAATTCATTTCAATGGTGACCCTGAACAAAAGACATTTTACAATAAGAGGCGATTAGTGGTAAAAGAGGGTTGAAGGGGATCCCAGGTTTAAAAATATTATGATAGAAGAACAGATGAAGTAAAGTCAGGGTAACAAAACAATGAAAATTCCACCGAAATCGGACAATGTACACAAAAATTATGACATTTTAAAATTTGGTATTATTTCGGTGTAACAGTTCTATGTCTGACTTCATGAATATGCTTTGAGCAATGAGATGAGGATCCCACTTATTATTTTGTATTATATAAAATCATCCATATTCAAGAAAGAACTAATTTAGATTGACATCTGATTAAATGTGTAAGCCATTCATTGGTGCAAGGTATTTCTTAAAAAGGGGGACAATCACATACCTACATCGCGTTCTCATGTAATAACATGTAAGAAAAAAAAGCGTGGACACTCACTTTAAGTTCCCGTTAATTTCCATAATTCACTCATACAAACATTTTACATTTAATGGCATGGGTATACCATATCATGAAATTAAAATAAATGGCTCTTGAGACCAAAATGAGTTTATACACAATAAAGAATTCAAACAGTGAAGAATGGAGTTGAAAGCATAGCATGTTAGTTGTAGGCATCACATCATCAACCTAACTATTGTGTATTCATGACAGCGTGCATCTAAGTGATTTCACAAAGGAAGGGAAAATGTAAGAGAACGAGTGAAGAGAGCGAGAAAGATGATCGATATATAGAAAGAGAGGGGGAGGGGTGGGCAAAGAAAAAAAGAAAGAAGGAATGAAAGAAAGAAAGACAAAAAAAGAAGGAAGGAAGAAAGAAAGAAAGAAAGAAAGAAAAGAGGAAGGGAGAAATAAAGAATGAAAGATAGAAAGAAAGATAGATAGATAGATAGATAGAAAGAAAGAAAGAAAGAAAGAAAGGGAAGTTCTAAAGGGGCATCATACGAAGTGAAAACTGGGTGAGTGAAAAAAATATGAAAAAAAGGAGACACAAAGGTGTGCACAAAAGCGCCAACCGGAGATGTAGATTGTTTTAATAGGATAAGACTAAAAAATGGAAATTCTACGACGGGTAGGGGAGCAAGCGAGAATTGTTACCGGTATCCTGCTGTGGAATGGCCGGGTGGAAAATCTACTCATTAAAACGAGTGGCTTTATTCTCACAAATAATCATTAGAGAAGGGACGAAGTGTTGCATGAAGGGAAGAATTAAATAGGCAATGGAAGTGGACAGAGAGGAACTTAAAACTGTATGTGTTTTTGTACGTTGCAAAGTAGCCGTGGATTGTATCAGAGCACCGACGATATAAATGTAGTTGAAAAAAGGGCTATTAAAAAACATGTTTCTTTTTTATTATTCGATGGTCATTGAACAATGATCCTAAATGTGTTCAGTGATGTCTTATTTGCTACGATTAGCTTTGCATTTTCAAGTGAAAAAGACGATGATAATGACAATGTAATAGAATGTTAATTACCTTGTGCTACTATTATGAATGAAAAAATTATTATAAACATATACACATTTTAGCATGTGTTTTTGCGATAATTTCAATGCATGAATCACAGTAATCATAATGTATGTACAAAAAAGAAATAAATGATAGAATTACAAATTATGACAATTACGTAATAATAGAATTTACATATATTCCTATAAATTCCTGCCAGGTACCCATTTTCTTCGCCTGGGTCGAGAGCAGCACAATGTGGATAAATTTCTTGCCGAAGGAAATTACGCCATGGCCGGGATATACATGTAAGCAATAACAAATAATCAAAATGCAGTCGCCAGCTATCGTAAGCAAAATGCTTGAGAGAATAGCAGCCATTATCTACGTTACGCTATCACGCAGATAACATTTATATCAGGGAACAATATGAAAAGGAAGTGATTGATGGCATTTACGTGAAAACAGACTAAACTAAATTTTGTCAGCTTTTCCAAAGATACACGCTGTTAATGCGACTGAACTGAGAGAGTGAAAATATTTATATAAACAACTTCTTGTGAAATGAATAAAACAAAGAAATAGTCTTTCCTTATTGTCCTAAAATTAACATTTGTAAATCTGATGCGTATAGAATAGCCGAAAGATGAAGTTCGCGTTTTTATTTAGACGATTACTGAGAATTTGTATAAATTGGAGCTGGAATTAGCTAGCCTAAAGTAAAGATAATTTAAAAGATTTTTTTTGACAAGTAATGCAAAACTGCAGCAAAAGGCGAATCGTTTGCTCGTAAACTCGTCAGTGTTTTCCCGACATTGCAACATGAATTTGTATGCGCTTATCTTTCGTTCATTCCCAAGTCCTGATCGGTTATGTGTATTTCATGATTGAACTGGAGTGTTAAACCCCCAACAAAAAGTCATAACGAAAAAAATTTCATCAAAATCACATATTTGATAAGAAAGTCATGACATTTTAAAATTTGCATTAAAAAAATCTTTCTTGTTTGTACTTAAATAGTGACTAAGCGAAACTTTCAAATATCATAACTTTCTTGATTAACATACAATTTTGATGACAAGTTGAGGCTCAACAATTAAAAAAAGGCAAACGCGTTTGCCTCTTTTTTATTATTGTACTCTAAGATTTTAGTGGCGTTTGTGATGTTTCCAAATCTATTTATTCCTCATATTGTGATACAAAGTAGGCTGTTAAATTTGCAAATGCAAAATACTATCCATGCCTCACTCCCTCAATAATTAAATTGAAAATTTTCCAAAACTTTACGTACGAGCTCACTTATGAACCTCGGAACTTGTGGTTCAGAGTTCGGAGACTTATCCACTGAGCCAAAACACCTCTTTATGTGCATTGTATAATTTTGTATTATTATTATTATTTTGCTGTGTACATTAACCTTAAAGTAGTTGTGTAATTTAAAGAAGTGTTTAAAATCTTAAACAACAATTCTCAATAAATTAAGCTTGGTTGTTTAAACTGTTATCAAATACTGTGAGGTTCATGTAGTAATCTGCGTTGTATAAAATTTTAAACAGCGTTTTTACTTTTCGCTGGGGTGTTTGCAGCATAAAAGCAACTTCAGATAGGGATATAAAAGATTTTTTCTTGCTAGGCAGGTGCTGATTTTCCCAAATATAGGTCTACATCTTCGATGATGATTATTTACTTATCAGTTCGATAATTATTGTTCATCTTTACCCAGTTTTCCCATGATATTCAGGTTTAAAATTTGATGTGTTTTGAGAGGGAAGTCAGGAGCAACGCCATGAAAGGAAAAGAGTGTTAAAAGAGACTGGAAAACAATATACCTGCAAGGAAAATGAGAGCAAGATGTCGACTTGACCCGATTAATGGTTGATTCCCGACAGGTGACAGAGAATTAGATATAAATCAATAGAAAATATCTCCATCGTGTTCAGGATAGAAATAAGAGTGACGACGAATCGAAGGATTGACATGTCGCGCGCCGGGCAGTAAGACGATTTGCATAGCAGGGATGGCGGGAAAATGGATCGAAAGCGCGCGAGAGAGATGAAGAAAATACCTGCAATGACCCGTAAAGTATAGACAAAGGTTTCCCCAGTGGAATTACTGACTTTGACTTTGATAAATTAACTTTCCTATCTCCATCCCTTTCCCCTTTTTATTTTTATCATTCGCTATCCCCCTCTTTTGCCAAGCGTTCAATTTTCTCTCATCTCGTTCCTCGCCGCAGCAGACGGGATGACAGCGGAGTACGAACGGGGAGATACGGGGCAAGTGGTCCGAGAGTAATGCGTCCGCTGCACGCAATTTTAGCCAAATTGTGGTGAATTATTTATTCTCGCTTACCTTGGGCAGTGCAACTCATGAACTTGTGGAAGGTGACAGTCATCCCCATTAGTCTAGTAATTCCCAGACCCAATTATTTTATTAGATTTTTTATTTGCTACAATGTCCAAGCGACGGCCATTGGCCATTTAACGATAAACGGGCCAATGTTCCAATACATATTTACAACCGATAATCTATTAGGAAACCTTTTATATTCGCAGAAGAACACTGTATAGGGAATGATAAATCTAAATTTCGAACGAAATCATGAAATTTGAACGGAATTTATATCATATTGAAAATTTCGATGAAATATTCGAAGCAATGTAATACAAACATATTCAACATGTTTATGGTAAATTGACTTCTATTTTCAAGTATTTGAAACGATATATAAAATATTCTTGTATATTAAAACCTATAGAAACGAACTAACATTGACATCAATTAACTTATTTAAAAGCGTTGTTACCCGGAATGCTCCATGTTCAAGTGCAAAATTCGAAATGTCAATAATAATAAAAGTAAAGAAATATTTAGTGATTTTTTTAAAAGATGAATTGTAATTAATTTCGAAATCAAGTCCTTACGGAGTAGTTTTATGACGACTTAGAAACCAAATATACTTCTTATAAAATATCTGCAAATAAATCATTCTTTTAAGTTTAATGGAATTAAAATCGTGTAGGCCTATATTAAGTACATTTTTAGATGACAAGCATGCAAAAATACTTATTTCACATAGCTCACACATTCCACAAGGCGGTCTATCATGTATGAACATTAACTATTAAAAATGGATTGATGATTTGTCACTACATACCTGAGCATACTTTATTGACTGTTCTCAAATTCAATAATTTGAAGAATGTCTGGAAATTGAACGGTCGTGTTCTTGAACATTTTCAACGATATACCTTTCTCTAAACATTATGAATGAATCGACCCCGTATTATAAACTCTTCCTGAATAGAATTGCATAATTGCATAAAGTCATGAACGAATTGGATAACATTACACCAATTTGATCAAAAAGAGAAACAAAACAGAACAAAACTATTTGTATATGGTACAATAATTCGTTAAATCATTTTATTGATCGAAGATCCAGTATTCTATCAGTTGTGAAATCAATCAGATTTTTACACCCTCAACCTAACAGTTGTAAGTGAAAACAAAATAACTTGCAACATGAAATGATTTTTTTAAAGCAACAGTTGGGAGGGTCATATTGGACCAACTTTGGGGTTGGTTACAAGGTTCTTAGAGACGGTAAATCCTGAGATACCATCACATTTGACTAAAATGTAATAGTTGAAAACGATATGGACATTTACAAATTTGTAATTGTTATCAGGTAAACTTTCACCATATACTAGGAATCATTGCTTGCGAAACTCACCTAACTGACTGATCGTTTGTTAACTAAACAATTACTGGTTTAAATGTTAAATTATTATCAATAAAACATAAAAATAAAAAAAGAATATCCATAATTTACAGTGTTTACAGTGTTTTTATACTGATTTTGTGTTTTTCCTGAATAAATATATTTCAATAAAATAAATTAATAAATAATTTATTGTTCGAAATAGAAATATCGAAACAGAAATACTCCGAAAATTCGTTCTGCCCAATCGTGAGCCCGGCAGCCACTGTGCAGCGCCAGATCGACCTAGCTCTATCCCTTGAATCGTTGATCGCCTAACAGGGTAGCAACAACTCCTACCTTAAGCGTCTTTTGGTCTGACGCGGCCGGGGATTGAACCCCCGACCTTCCATTTGTGAGGCTCTACCAACTGAACAAACACATCCAACCTTAAAATGATATAATTTCTGTCATATATCGGCACATCGGCTTGATTTTTCTATTTCCTTCACTGTTATCAATCGCAAATGTTAAACATGTTAAAAATGTGAAATGTGTAAAATAAAGGGCAAATCTGAAAATTTATGTTCAAAGGAAATTGAGAGTTGTCCACAAAATCAGCCAATGTGAAGCATGTTTGCCAATTTGAGGATCAACATAGAAAGTACAACAAGACTTTTCAAACTTCCATAACTCGCTTATTCTATAACCGATTTAAATGAAACAAGATTTGGATTGCTTCTTTTCATTTTATTCTTTCTGATAAGATGGAATCTCTCCTTGTATTTTTGATTTCCTGTAAAAAATGTTCACAGTCTTTAACCCACAGTCACACCCGCTCCAGAGTGACCAAAATCTTTACGTTATTTCCAATGACAGACCCTCAATGGTCCGGAGTCAATTACGGTGGTGTGACCGTAACCATAAGAACGACTGGTGATCCTTTCTCGTGGTGAATGATATTCACCAATAAATGTTCATTGGTGGTTATTTAGCCCGTAAGAAAGGTTCACGAGTCGGTCTCAAAGTCGCTCGGAACTGACGAACAGCTTTCTGAAACATCCACCAGATAGCGTTTCATCGAGACATAACTCTTTACCCAAATTTGAAGCAATAAAGTAACGTGTTCTAGGTACGTGTGAACGCGATGCTTTTTCCCTATTCCATCATTATCTCTGAAAGTGCACGTTTGTTTAGCTTTCTTTTGTTTTTACCTTCTGGCTGACTGCTACGATGGGCCTTCATCCCACTATATAGGGAATTCATGAGATTAATTTTTCACAGTGAATGCCAATTGATCTTCCGGTCCGAGGGAGAAAATCATTTAGATATCGGCTGGTTTCTTCGAGGTGCGATCACCAATCCGTCCAAAACAACAACAAAAGGCGACATCGGCACTTACATCTTCACATCTTCATCGAGCCTAGTCTCAGATTTCCAGGCCCTTGTTGGGAATATTTCAAGTTCAAAGCCGGTTTGGATATGGTGGCATTAGCTCATTTGAAGGGCGTTGAAACAATTGGTTTGATAAATGATTTACAATATATTTGGCCTTTTCCACGCCAATTATTCTCTTTCACTCTTTGTTTGCGACATTTATGCATGGAGGAAGCGCATGATGTAAAAGACTACGTAGGAGTTTGTAAGGTCAAAGCTACGGTCAAGTATCACATTCATTCGTTGATATGAACTATGGAAGGCTATTGCATTCGCGGAAATTGAGCGCCTCATAATTACTTGGTAGTCGAGTCGAAGTCAGTTTTTTTTAATGTATGCTATGTTTTTTGTGTAAGACATCTTACGAATTAGGTTGATATATCGTCGGCCTTATGGCAAAAGGGCCTTAACTGCTTTTGGCCATTCCGAGATAATGGCGTTTAAAGGTTTTGGCCTCTCTAATAATCAAAAGTTTGTGGTCGTTTTTTTGCTTTTAAAGCCAATTTCGATAAACGTGTTAAGTTATTAAGTTTTACATGAAATGTGTTAAATTTATTATAAAATATTCAGAACCCCTAAAATCGGGTTAAGGCCCTTTTGGCATAAGGCCGACGATATTTCCTTTGCTGATATTAAATCTCTGAAGCGATTGAAGATTATTTGTTATGACAATCTAATTGAAACAATAGATCAAAGGGGATTCTTGAAAATATTTCTACCTCAGGTATGGATTCGAGGATTTCATTTACAAGAACGTCCATGCATTGCCGATTTTAAAACTATAACCACTCACTAAACAGGTTAATTGCAGCGCAATAAATAAGATATTAATGGTATGCTGTACATTAAAATGAAAAAGAAATACTGACTCAAGAAATGTCCGAAATATTTCAGAAAAACACCTATGTTTTGTTTAAACTTGATGCAACTGAACATAGCCTTTTTCTTTATTTCGCTTGTTCGCTGAATGAAGGTCGTATTTAAATATTTCAGCGAAACACCTCTGGCTTGTTTAAACTTGATGCAACTGAACGTAACTTTTTTTTTCGGTTGTTCGCTGAATGAAGGTCATATTTATCAATAATTGCGGAATTGTTATGAGAATCGGTAAACATGGAAATGGTAGTTTCGTCATTAGCCTTGAAATAAAACTTCGGTTGATTGCCTCTTGACTTCCCGTACATTTTTCAATAAAATCATGATGATAATTGCAGCACTTTTTGCTCATGATCCGTTGGGAAGTATTGATACACGACACTTAATTAGTTTTTCAAATCAATTATTATATTTAAACATCACTTCCAGCTACTAATGAATGAATTGACATTGAATTTCTTTGAGCATTACTCCATTTTGTAATGGCCTTTGTAGATATTGCATGTAAATTTCAGTAGAATCGATTGTTATTTTGTTACCGTCTTTTGTTAATAATTTAATTTCGTCGTCAATTTCTATGCCGGAGACCACAGTAATTATAAAAAAGTTTTGATCTTTAAAGACAATTCATACACTGAATTTTGAACGATAATTTTTGCATATTATGTGGTGTGTGTGTTGGGTGGGTCGATGAGAGAGGTTGATTGTGTGTGTATGGGGGGGTGAGCATGGAACTAAAAACTAGGTCCATGGGATGAGGATACCTTTGTGTACAGTGTGGGTGGATGTGTTTGTCCCGGATGGGTGCGTAAGTGTGTGTGTTTGTAGAGGCTTGTCGTGGGTGTGTGTGTGTGGGTGGAGGTGCCGTGGCCGAGTGGTCTAAGGCGCCTGGCTATACATGGAAAGTCCGGAGTTCGATCCCCGGCCGCGGCACCTATGCCCGTGAGCAAGGCGTTTAATCTACAATGCTCTTTTATCCTGCTTTCAAATAAATGGAAATGCTATATGCATTATTGGTAACTAGGTGTGCACTTGTTTAAAAAAAAGTGTGTATGCGCTTATTGGGGATGGTATATGTAGATATATATGTGCGTTGTGTGTACATATGCGTGCACGAAATATGAGGGTGTATGTTCAGTCTGTGTGTGTGGGTGAGGGTGCATGTGGCTGCATAAGTGTGTATGCCCGTGAGCATGGCATTTAATCTACAATGCTCTTTTATCCTGCTTTCAAATAAATGGAAATGCTATATGCATTACTGGTAACTAGATGTGCACTTGATTTAAAAAAAAAATAAAAAAATAAGTGTGTAAGGGGTGTAGGCCTTTACGGGGTGTGACTATATACGAGTGTAACAGTGCTTGGACGTGAGTTTTTAGGTGAATTTGTGTGGCGATTTGAGATGGTGTTAGAGCGTGCGTCCGTGGGTGTGTGCGTGTTTGTGTGAGGGTGTATATGGATATGTGCTCACCTGTGAGGGTGTGTGTGTGTGTGTAGTCAGGATTGATATGTGGGTGTGTTGTGTGTCTATGAATGGGTGTGTGGGGATGTGTTTGAGGATAGACAGATATGTGTGAACATAAGTGTGTGGGGGTGCAAGTGTGAATGTGCCTTGGATCAGCATGTACATGGATATATAAACACTGATGACTTCAGTGATTCTGCAAGCAGCATATAACGTCATTCGGATGATCAGCAATCCGCGTATCTGCATGAATCCAAAATCAAGTGCTCGAAACGAATTCCACCTACTTTTGAAACTGTGAGGCAAGTAGGAAGAGGAACAAAATACGTCATTGAAGCTCGTACAAAGTTCAATAAAGTAGATTAATGGCTCATGGGTACGCCCCCCCCCCCCCCCCACACCTCTTTGTTACGTCTGTCTTTCACGCCCTTTACTGTGTCCTGTCCTGTTCATCAACTTTGTCTATCTTCTCTCTCACTCTACCTCCCCCCATCCCTTCTCCCCTCTCTGTCTTTACATCCATCGATCTCTCTTTCCCTCTGCTATATTAAAAACCTATCACCACTTATTTGACAGATTGATGCAAATCAGAACAGAACGAAGAATAGGAAATTGGACAAAAAGGGAAAGAAAATTAAAATTCATAAGAAACGGTAGAATAGAATTCAGTTAAAAATTTCAGACACGGAGAAAGAAGAACTTGTTAGAATTTAAAGATTGCCTAAAGGGTGTCTTTCGCTGTGGTGCCCACCGAACTACCGGAAAGTGATTGGGGTGAGTCGAGACGGATTTGAAAGCCTAATCAAAGCGTTATAATTCAATAAATGCATTTGTTATCTGTTGACTGGAAGAGAATAATACTGAATTGCACAGAAAATTAGGTATTCAGAATTTTAAACGTGTTATTAACTACAGGTGAGAGGTCTGATATCGGGGATGTGTGTACTTTCACACAAAGCCACCACGCACGCTAGTTCAATTCAATGTTTTTGTACTACGTAACTTACATTTTTACTGTATCTTCGTATTAATTGCTCTTAGAAGAGAATGGAATCGTTTATCTTTACACAAACACACTGTGACAATTCACTTCAATCCAAGCAGGTTATTCTTCATGTCATTGTCAATGATATTTGTACTAAATTATAATTATACTTTTTCTTATTTATCGTTACTCTTAAAGAAGTATGAAATACAATTTATACATATATACTTATAAGAAATAAAACAGGAAAAGATTGTCGAGAATTTAATTTGGAATTTATGTATGAAAAAGAAATATATAAACATGTAATGTGATTTTTGAATGTTCAGTTGTGAATATAAAATGCCCCTGGTGGGTTTAATAAAAAAATGTTATATAATAATTAAATATTCTTGTGATCTTTATGACAACATTGATTCTTTCAATGTGAAATCTGGGATATGTGTACTTTCACAATAAACCACAATTTACCCAATTTCAATACAAATGGCTATTCATACCGAATGCTGATTGTTCTACGTGAGTTATTTTTTTACTCTGAGTATTCAATAATTACTCTTAACACCCTTAAGGGAGAGCTTGATTGTATTTTTTAAAATTATCTTATCAGAGCAACGAAACTATCTTTAAAAAGCATGTAGTGACAATTTTAGGAACACAAAAATAAGCTCAAAGTCGTTCTGTAAATGTTATACCTAAAACCATAAAAACCGCGAACAACATTACCGTAATACATTTTATGTTTATAAATTGTTGTGGCAGTTTATCTTTACTTATATATTATTAAGAGGAAATATTGAAAACTTACCTTGAAACAAAGGAGAATCGATTAAAAAGGCCTATTTGGCAATGGATGAATGGATATACACAATTGCTAAATAAATCATATACCAGTAAAGCTTGCAATTTTAATATAATTTTTATATATAGTTTCAGGTTTTATGCCAAAAGTACGATCGGGAAATAGAGCCTATTCACATTTCGTCATTCCCTTGGCTTGGTGAGGGCAGTATATTCAGACACAAGTGACACAAATTGGAAAAAAAAACTCTTTGAGGCTGTTGTTTATTTATGGATATCCCCAATGGTGACACAAGTTTCTAACAGTGCAAGTTAGATTTAACAGCCCATTCGGCACACAAATTATGCATGACTATCAGGAAATGATAAAAACCGAAATGTTTGCTACCATTAACGCATGCTGAAAGAACATATGTAATAAACAAAAATAGACAAACGTTTCTTATTTTCGGCTTCCCAAAATTTTAGCAGTGTTTTGGACCATGGTTTTATAGTAAGCCATTTTTTAGGATACGGCCATTTTTTTATAGGATCATTTCTTCGGCCTTGGATCATATATCATGGCTATTTAATTTATAATTCTTTGATAATTTTTTTTCAAACATAGTTTTCCGTATGTTTATTGGATTCTTCACCTTACTTTTCCAGCTTTTCTCTCCCTTTTTCGATGCCTGTCGTTTCTTAAATTGCATCAATCGAATGAAGAGGGACAGCTTTGGCAAGAGAAAATCCCAAATTGCCGCAGAAAAGTAAGATGACCTTCTGTCGCTCGCCTACATCTGTGATCAACATGATCAAGAAATTTATAAATCACTTTTAATATTTAACCAAGCAGAAGTTGAAGTGATATAGAAAAAGCCCAACATGAACGCATAAAAACTAAATACGAACCCTGCTACAAAACCACATCTCAATATCATAACTCCCTTTTGCATGACAGAAGCGACATTTTGGGAAAATAAAATTTGTATGGATTTTTATCTGTTAACCCCCTGCGTCGAAAGTGCAATATCCATAATTTTTTAGCAAGCTGCAAGCCTCTGTAGATGTTTGAAGCGCTGCCCAGTGTAATGCGCACCCAGGCTTACTTTTCTAGGGCAGGCGATATATTTACTTTTCCTCATTCCCTTTTGTCGTTATATCAAAACCCCTTGTATATTGCCTGCGTCATGGAAACCAAAATCTCACTCCCGAGTTTTGGAGAGTTGTAATTATTATTTTAATTGCTATTTCTGGAAAGAGGACTGCTGCGATCTTATTTGATGCAGGAGTTGGATAAGGAGTTGGAAATTACCACGAAATCTCATCCAAAATCGTTTTATCCTACTCCCCTCTTCTCCCGTTTTCTCTGTATTTCATTTGGGGGTAGGTAGGGGTGGATTGTTCTCCCTTTATGAGGTGGTTCAATCGTTAGCATTTCATTGTTTATACTTGTCTTTAAAGGACAAGTCTACCCCAACAAAAACTTGATTTGAATAAAAAGAGAAAGATTCAATCATCAAAATCAGATGTAAAGTAAGAAAGTTGTGGCATTTTAACGTTTCGCTTCATTTCACAAAACAGATATAATTATGCACATCTCAGTCGGTATGCAAATGACATCACTCACTCACTATTTTGTATTTTATTATATGAAATATGAAATATTTTTATTTTCTCGTCATTGTCATGTGAAATGAAGTTTCATTCCTCCCTGAACACGTGGAATTCCATTTTCTTAACATTTTGTGCTTCAGGCAAGGAGGTCCTAATCGTCAAATTCGTAAAAATTGAACTATTGTATAATTCAAACAATAAAAAAAAACAAAAGAAATTGTGAGTGAGTGACATCATCGACCCTCTCATTTGGATGTAAATGACTCGTTCTTATAACTATTTGGTTAAAAATAAGCAAAACTTTGAAACGTTATAACTTTCTTATTTTACATCGATTTTGATGGAATTTTCAGCATTGTGCTTGTCTGATTTTTCTCTAGTGATTCAAATCAACATTTTCCTGGGGTGGACTTGACCTTTAAGAGTCTCAATACTCACCCCCGTTGCAATCCTCGTATGCTTCTGAAAGTCAAACGGTGTTCCAAAAGGTGACAAATCTGGTTGTAACATTTGGGAGTAATTTATTAACTAGGTTGGCACATGTATCTCTTCAAGCTCTCATTTTTAAACATTAGATTAAAGATCATAATGTAATCAATATTTTGAAATCAGAACTTTCATAACGTTTCCCCGAAAGCAGATTTATCGCATTTATCATTAAAAAAGATCTCCGCTCCTCATTGAAAGACTTGAAGTCGCTCGTACCGTTTAGATTTTACATTATGCGTTCAGTAATACATGAATAAATGTTCTTATGTAAATTATTTTCCTTGGCGCTTTAATAATAATCTTTTCAAAATGATAATGAAAATAGGAAGTTATAACGTCCCGATCGGAGCTAGCATATAAACGAATTATTAATAGTAAGAGAATAACCAGTATCCATGGTTACTATAAATTCGCTAGGGAGTCCAAGTGTGGACCCTAATAAAGATACTTGCAATATATTGCAATATATTCAACCCAAACAGTAATTTGGATTGATAACAAATTGTTAAATAAAGAGACCTAGGATTTGTGATTGATCTCAATTTGATCTATCGCAACTCTTCGTGCATCCGGGGCATGAATCGCTCTGTTGATCATAACACCCTCTAAAGTAAACATGACACATTTTGAGAAGCCCAATGGGGGATTTTCAACCCAACATTGCTGTTAATGTGGAGTGTAGCCTTTTAGCTATGTTTATATGACAAGAGAATAATAACCACATTCTCAAATCGTCTTAGCGCCAGCGATGGTGATCGCGTTTTGTAGCCGTCGTCAATCTATTTCTCGGAGTTGTGGTGGCCGGGAAAGTGCACGCTACCCCAACAAAAAAAGGAAAAATTATCGCCAGATTATAAGATTTGCGGTGTTGGTGTAATGATTTGTTTGTTTTTGGATTGATCAAGCTAAAATAAGACTAGTGTCTTATTGATTTAGTTTCCGTGGTTTTGTCCTCGCCACACGCTTTCTTTGCTTATGTCGAATTCGCTATGGATATCAAACTTATTGTGATAGAAATGTAGAAACTAGTTATAGTTTTAAATTCATGAGAAACGGTAGAATGTTTGGAGACGGGAGAAACTTCAAGTAAATTTCTTGCACTCGGAAATGGTCACTGATAGAGGAGTTTTAGTTTTCCGTGCGAATTATCAATAATTTATTCGTATAAATCTTACCTAGCATAGGGTATGTTGCAAGAGAGAAAAAATTGCAATCAATTGCAAATATTGTAATTTCACAATTAATAGGTGAATTGTTAATAGCTGGAGCAAATCAGGGCCCTGTCTTACAAAGAGTTGCGATTGATCCGATCAATCACATCTATGGAAAGCCAGCAAAGTCAACATGTAAAATACACGTTGTTCAAAGTGTTTTCTAGAAATGATGTTTATTCATGCAATTTATTTTTTTTCCTGAAAAATTCACTGTGCTTCTCTTCGTTTACAAAAGACATTGTGCAAATGTCAAAAAAAAATATGACACCGATGGATTTCCATATATTTACAATTGATTGGATCAATTGTAACTTTTTGTTTAAGGGGGTCCAGATTGCCCACCTTGTTACAAGGAGGAGATCAGAAATTGGTCACAGACAGACATATAATTGATGTAGGGACTGAAATAGACTTACAATTGATTTCAAGTCTATTGATATGCCAACAATGTTTCGGTTTAAATAAATATGACTAGACACTTCAAAACCACCCATCGATACCATCAGGGGTCCGTCTTACAAAGAGTTGCGATTGATCTGATCTATCCGCAACTATGGAAAGTCAGCAATGTCAACATCCAAAATACATATTTGTTCAAAATTATTACTAGAAACGAAGCATATGTATACATTATCTGTTTTCTTGACAATTCAGTTTTTTTCTTTTTGTCTTCAAAGGACATCAAACAAATCACCGAAAGAAAAAAATAGGGCATTGTTGGACTTTCATAGAGTTAGGTTGATCGGATCAATCGTAACTCTTTGTGAGTCGGGGCCACTGATGTCCATTTTCATAGAGTTAAGATTGATCGGATCAATCGTAACTCTTTGTAAGACGGGACCCCTGATGTGCATTTTCATTTAACGCAAGTTTCTTAAAAGCAGGGTTTTAACCCCACAGTGAAAACGCTGTTTAAAATTTCATTCGACGATGTTTACTATACTTTACATTACAGTAGTTGTTAATCACTTTATACAACTACGCTTAATTTGTTGAAAATTGAACATTAAAAATTAAACTTGGTTATTCTTTTTAGTTTTTAAACAATTGTTTAAACCGTTTGAACAAATGTTCATAGAATTAATAGCGTTGTATAAGTATTTTAAACAACGTTTTTACTCTGTGTATGTATCTCTGTTACAATGCGTGGCCATATTTCCGAATGCAGAATCACTTAATATCTAACGTAGATATTCCTTGGAATAGTTCACATATTAAATGCTATTATCATGATCAATCTTATGTCAGTGTGTAATACATTTGTGTCGAAAAATAATATTTCATGTTTCGTAATGTTTGTTTATTCTCAGTTATGTTATTGCAGTGAATGTATGCTATGTAATTGTTATTCAGCCTTACAACAAGTTAAATTGAACAAATAAAAAACCATATCCATGAACCACAGTTCATCAGTATCGGATGCAAAGTAAGAAAGTTGTAGTATTTCTATATAAACTTATTATCACAAAACAGTTATTTCTACAACCAGGGTCAAACTAAATTTTTGTCTCGTAGTTTTTTCTAACTATCGATATAGAAATACTAAGCAATGTCAAAGGCTACGGTTCATTTATTGTTTATCGATCTTAATTGTAAGCGATAAAAAATAAGTATAGATGCAGTAGGAACATATAGTTAAAATGGTCTTAATTTCCACTATCTCTCTGCCCTTGTTTTGTTTTAATTCTTTCTTCTTTTTTTCTTGTTCAACACCTTTTTCAATCGAATGTGCTTCATGAAGTTATATCATCTGCTTTACTGGATACAAGACTATATTATTACCAATTAATGCACCACATCGTGCACTTGAGTTTAATTCTTCCTATTCTTATAGCTTTTAATTAATATCCATTATGCGATGCCCTAGATAACGTATCGAAAGCAACGAATATATCGCCTTAATGAGGGATTTTAATAGCGTGTTAAAGAAAATAATCACAATGTCATATGATATATCGCCCTTCGTTAACAGCATCAGTACGACAAACATATACATATTTAATGCTGTCCTTCTAGAGTATATGGAGTAATTGAAAAACGTAATAAGCCTGTTTCTTCGAGATCGATATTTGATAGCAGGCTCTGAAGGAGTGTTTATGGTTTGGATTCATCATAGCCCTCTCAAAATGAAAGAATTTACGCTTTCATTGGCAGAAAATTATATATATAAATATAATACCTTTCAAAAGTAGGTCTTGGTATTATCCGGCTGTTTTAGGTCCGTTGTAGTTTGCACCCCTCTCCACATAATATATATATATATATATATATATATCACATATATCGATGAGTGTTTTCTAAAGCGCTTCGCATGTGTATTAAGCTTATGAATACTTCAGTCTAGTGAAACCTTCGAGAACAAAACAGGATTGTCCCATGAGCCTTTATCTTATCTATTATTTGTTTGTTTGTTCCATTTACACTTACACTTATTTATTATTATTTTTTTTTATAAAAGCATTATATCTAATGTTTTTAGTAGTGTGTAACTTTAAGATTGCTTAATCATACGACATTTATTTTTTGTAATTTCCTTTGGACTAACGGGGGAAAAATGCAGTATGAATAATGATAATAATTATAAATTTCTATTTTTACTTATTTTCATTAAACGATTACTCTCGGCTGAGAATAATTTGACTAGAGCAGACGGAGTAAAATCACACTAAAAAACCGACTCTTTCATCAAAATTGGGCAAGACATAACGAAGTGATGACATTTAAAACTTTTCCATTATTTTGTTGATACGTAATGCATGTCGTGAATTAGTCTGCTGGGCAAACCCTTCACTCGAAATAAGGGTCTGAATGTGCAGCCTATTCATGCCTTGTGTATATACTGAAGGCTCTCTCGCTCTGTATTGGAACAGCAAGGTTTGTATGTGCTAGTCTTTGCGTGGAGGCACACTTGTTGATCAAAGTTCCAATGAGGGCCTGTGCCTGCAGACTAGTCATGAATATGCAATGAGAAGGTTCATGATGTCATATCCCTACTTATTCTTGAAATTATATTTATGTTCACTGGTGGCTAGGGAGGCATATTTTTACAGACATGTATGAAAATATCAAATGATTATACTTTTGTTTAAGCATTAAAAGTTCGGCCATCAAAAGTCTCATTTCACTAACCCTTTTATAGCGCTTTTTAATACTTTTTTGCGATTAGCAATAGTCTGCTTTAATATGACACCTTCGAGTCATCCTACCTTAACCAAGTGTAATCGAGCCTTTCCAGATTATTATTATTATTATCATTATTATTATTATTATTATTTATTCGACCAATATGATTATGTATGATTATATTTTTCTTTTAGCATTAAAGTTCGGCCATTAAAAGTCTCATTTCACTAACCCTTTTATATTGCTTTTTAATATTTATTTTTGCGATTGGCAATAGTCTGCTTTAATATGACATCTTGCAGTCATCCTGCCTTAACCAAATAAATGTAATCGAGCCTCTCCAGATTATTATTATTATTATTATTAATTCGACGAAAATAAAAAGTACATACACATTACATCAGAAAAAACAATTACAGTATAAGAACATGTAAAGAAATGCGGGAACGGCGTGTGGGTCAGGGGGCACAAAAGCGAAATACATCACTGTTTCCCAAAGGCATGAACCCCCACACATGCCGCTCCCAATACTTAAATCAAATGTATAAATTCTCTCACAGAAAATATTTCACGTTGAAAAGGGGGAAACTAAAAAGAGTACCAAAAAATGATTAGATAGGCTTTGAGATGCATTAGAAAGAAATACCACCGCAAAAATGTAAAAATATAACATAGTAAAAATTTAATAGCTCGGTGCTGAACAGTTATATGAAAGGAGCATTCTAAATAAACTTGCAATAGAAATTGGAAATTCAAATATATTTGATTAAACAGATCTGGTGTAACTGGAGTTCGGGGGAAAAATAAAGAAAGAAGGGGGGGGTAGTTGGAAGTCCAAATTAGAATGGAATTAATATCGAAAACATTAAAAACATTTTCAAATCTTTCTATCATAAGCCCTATGTATCAAGTATTCAAGTTTTAGAGAAATCTGTATTTATATTGCATTTTATGATTTGTAGGTATTAAGTTACATTCCTCAACATTCTTCATATCAAAACATACATATTTCTAACGTTTAATGATTTCCAGTGAGTAGGATATAAGTTCTTGCAGTTGCTATGAAGTTGGTAAATTGTGTAAGAACAAGGTCGACAGGTTATTATTATTTTTCTTCTTTTCTTTACTTCTGCCCCTATTCGAATGTCAAAGACAGATTGAAGAATAGATCATTCTGCTATTCAGGCTAAGTATTTGTAAATTGTACACCGCCAAATTCAGTTCGGCAAAAGTACAGGTAACCCCGTCTTTTCTCGTATACTTTGTATACAGGCATTGAAAGGACTTCCTTTTGTTTTGTATTGCAGTCCCCAAATCCAAGGGGCGATAAAAAGTACAGATTTCCGGATCAACAATTCGCAAAAGAAATTTGAAAGGGAAAAGGGTGACACACAGTCGGCCAACACGCAGAGAGTGTGTAGAGAAGAAAAAAATTCTCATTTGGGTTTTGCACTCTGAATCAATGCTTCATCAGATAGACAAAATTAAAATCGAATCCCTGCTCAGCGGGGGTGCGCGCAAATTGGCAACTGCGAGCGAAAGGCGTGCGACCAATTTTTCGGACCCCAATACACGGACCCTATACACTCGATCCCCGTCTGCCTCCCTCGAGTTACAGCTCCACATAACACAGAGTTGTTTTAATCTTTATATTTGACGGGGTTTATTATTTTGTCAGCCCACAACGAAAGTTTCTTGAAAGAGACTTGCCCCCGTTAGAATGGCATCCTAATTTGCTTACAGGGTAGACCTTTAAGGCCAAAACCAGACTCATGATATTGATTGCAGCTAAAATTGAAGCCTGCAGAAAGCAACATGCGGAGATTCACAAGTCATGTTCGTGGTAGTTTGGATACTATCGTATTTTCATTGCACTTCACGATACATTCTTTTTTTTCTGCTACTTATTCTTTTTTAGAAATTCTTCTCTTTTCACTTAATAATTAAACCTACGAGAATATTGATTGGTTGATTGATTGGTTGATTGATTGATTGATTGGTTGGTTGGTTGGTTGGTTGATTGAGTGAGTGATTGATTGATTTATTGACTGATTGATTGATTGATTGATTGATTGATTGATTCAGTCATTCATTCATTCCTCAAGAATATCGCATGACATAAAAATACAATAAATGGGAAGAATGTCATCATTCCTGTTGTTATCCCAATTTCATACCCGTCATGTCAGACTCTTAGACACTTCAGAATGTATATTGTAATACATTTTGTTGTCTCAAAACCTCCAAAATATCCTTTCCAAATAAAAATAATTTCTTATAATTCAGGTGTAGAGAAGTACAAAAGGCATAGGCAGTCACAAACACGCGCTTATTATCTTAACCCTCACCCAATCAGCAGTCGGTTGTAGCAGAACTTGACTGAAACGTTTGTTCTTCACACAAACCTATCACATATTAAACATATAGTTTCAATTTCAAAACGAGAGGAACCTTCTGTAAGTAAGTTACTGTCAGGTACTTAAGGCTAGAAACATTTGTATTAAAATGAACCAGCATATCAATCAAAAGAGGAACCAACATACAACCCTTAGAGGAACCAGCATACCGACTCGTAGAGGAAGCACTATACCGACCCATAGAGGTACAAGCATACCAACCCGTAGAGGAACCAGTATACCAACCCTTAGATGAGCCAACATACCAACCCATAGGGGAACCACATACCAACCCAGAGAGGAACCACTATACCAACCCATAGAGGTACAATCATACCAACCCATTGGGGGAAACCATCATATCAACCCATAGAGGAACCAGCATAGTTACCCAAAGAGGATTCAACATACCAACCATAGGGGAACCATCATACCAACCCTTAGAAGACCCATCATACCAACCCATAGAGGAACCAGCACACCAACCCATAGAGGAACCATCATACCAACACAGAGAGGAACCAGCATACCAACCCATAGAGGAACCATCATACCAACCCATAGAGGAACCAGCATACCAACGCAGAGAGGAACCAGCATACCAACCCATAGAGGAACCATCATACCAACCCATAGAGGAACCATCATACCAACGCAGAGAGGAACCAGCATACCAACCCATATAGGAACCCGGGGTGGTATTCTGTAACTCTGTCATAACTTTTTTCATAAATTTTGTCATTTCTCTCCGAGATATGACACCGCTATGATTGTCACAAATCGGTATTCTGAACATTGTCTTTTCCCTGTCATATCTCTCAAAGTTCCCGCCCATCTTTTCGGAAGCAATCCAATCAAAATCATCGTTAGTTCCCAGTAGGAGCCCTTCTAGCCAATGGGAATGCCCCGTGACAGGTAGGGGATATCCCCAATTCTGTTGCTGGCATCGCGCAACTACGCGAATATTGATGCGCTTAATTACAAAGAGAGACAGGGAGCTGTGAAGGATTTTAGAGGAGAAGTAGAAAAATAAGGAAAACAGAGAAAAAAAGAAGAAATTAATATGTAGGGCCTAACTAATTGTAGCATGACAAAATAATTCTAAAAATTGTCGTGGATGATGAGTGAAACTTATGCCACAATCTAATATAAATGATATCGTTATATGCTTGACATTCAGTCGGCAGGGTATCGGGATATTTGGTACTAAAAGATATGACAAAATTTATGACTGCTACCCCCTGTCATAACTTTTGTCATATCTTTTGCTTGTATAAAAGGATTACGCGCATTAAAGCCGCGTATTTTTGGTGCGCACCAAAGAGATAAGACAAAATTTATGACAATTTTTGTGACAAAAGTTATGACATCCACCAGAATACCGATTTTGTCATATCTCTGAGATAAGATAAAATATGGAGATAAGACAATGTTCAGAATACCGCCCCAGCATACTAACCCATAGAGGAACCAGCATACCAACCCATAGAGAAACCAGCATACCTACTCATCGAGGAACCATAATACCAACTCGTAGAGGAACCAGCATACCAACCCATAGAGGGAATGTCTTCACCTCTCCCTTTCATCCCAGCCTCCCAATCTCAATGCAAGCGACTATTTAACGTAATCGAGATCGTGAAAAATCGGACTCCTTATTTGCTTATACCATTGTATAACATATAATATGGTGATATGCATTGCATTCATATCTTTTTCTGAAAATTATGAATAAGTAAATACATTGAATGATCTTATCTTACACTCAATGTAGTATAAATGATAATAATAATATTCCGCATTTATATAGCGCTTAACACATCGGAACGACGTCTATAAGCGCTTTATGGATATATTATTACCCCGGTCATCGGATCATTGCATGCCTGCATACAATGTATGCACCTTCTCCACTCCCTGGGGAGCATTCCATCAAGAGTTCCAAGACTCAATTGCTAGGGCATACTACATATGCTTTCGCGTCCTACCGGGTACCCACTTAACACCTGGGTGGAGAGTTGCAAATTGTGGATTGACGTCTTGCCAAATCACGCTAGGCCATGGTGGGATTCGAACACACGACCCTCTGATTACAAGGCGAGAGTCAGAACCGCTACACCACGGCGCTTAGTAGTATTTACTGTTAAACTTGTGAAATTTATCAAATTTGAGTCTTTTTTCCATTAATGCGACATCAAATGGGGTTATAAACAGACATGCGGTTTAAATGTCCATGTGATTTGATATCTGTCGTTAATAAGATGATAAAAGTCAACAGACATTATTGTCAATGTCTGGTATACATCGTCACTATCTAACATTCAAAAGTGTATACGACATTTTATTTTACTCTTCATTTTTTCGCATTTATTGATGTTGCTCCTGACTTCACCGTAACATGTTTATACCTTCCTACCGTACTCCGGTAGAACGAGACAAGACAAGCTTTTAGGCGGAGCATCAATTATATTACAGATATTTTCATACAAAAAACTATGTTCTTCATAAACAGCCTGGGGGAGGGAAACCTTCTTCAGAGCAAGACTTCCGATTCAGGCCCACATTTTCATTGACTTCCAAATTATATCATCATCGACTTTTGAATCTGTCCGACCTATATAATGTTGGGAGATTGAGAAAAAAAATCATATTCACTGGAGGAAGCTTTTCCGCTCATGTAAGAGTCTTGACGGTATGTTTGAGTTAAGTTATTCATTTTTGCTAACGAAGGCTCTAGGGTGTGGTTTACCGTAGGCAATGTCATATTTGACATATCGAACGACTTGTCGTGAGTCTAATGAAACGCTTGTGCGCATGCCCAAGGCGATGTACCTGTCGCACGCGCTGCGCGCAGATGATATGTCAATCATTGTATCCTCGTGACGACCCGGCTATGGCAATTTTCGCCTCAGGTTAAAAACAATATTAGTTATAAGGAACGTACAACAAGTCCTGGCGAAAATACTTGTCTATATATTTATGATAACAGAAGTTCACGTCATAAACGATAATGCATGGTATTTTAGACAAACAATGATTAAACCGCGTGCAATCAACATATGAACATTGTTGCAAAGACTGATAGAAGAGGGAAAGGAATAAAGGAAATTATGGCGACCTGTCTTCGAGCCAAATTAGAACTCTGCCCCTTCGCTCGCGCTTTTGGTGGAAAACCCAAGCGCTCTTTTTGCAAGACGTTGTTATTTTTACCCTGCCCCCACGCAGGGCGCGAAAGTTTTGACGTTTCGCGATTATATCTTAAGGCGAAAAGTGACTAGAGGTTATTGTTTGGCCTTTATTTTTCCGCCATTACCTCAATTAACATTACACTAATTCACGAAAACAAACGAGTTTTCACCCTCTACTATTTTCTACTCACACCCCACCTATATTTTACTTTTGAGATGATTTGCCGAAAAGTAAATCAATTACCTAATGAATTGTAATTTGAAATAATTGTGGCGGGATTTGTGTAAGACTAAGCAAGACGGCCACCTTCGGGGGGAGTCTTTTCAATTTCAATTTCATCAACGAAATTAGCTCGGCTGAACAAAGCGATAAAAAGCTCCTAAAATTATTTCACAGTGTTTCCACAGCCTGCTATAGAACAGATATAACGTGTGAAACACTTTACCTGGACTTGATGCAGTGTGATGAACTTAATTTTAGCATGATCTGTTTTTTTTTCTTCAACATTTTCTATGATAAAAAGAAGAAAAAACATTCCATTGATGCATCTACAAGTAGAATGCTGTTTGAAACATTTAACATAACCTGATTCCATGTGATAACTTTAATTTTGAATTAATTGTTTGCTTCTTTTACAATTTCTATGACAAAACGATATTTCTCAGATAGTATACGTATAGGCTTTAATGAACACAAGTAGTTTCTCTTTTTCATTTGTTTTAATCCCCGTTTTCACCGAGTATGGGGCAAGAAAAATTATAAACCGCAATAATCCCTTCAAACTTTTATCAAATTAGAATTTGAAAAAACAGGTAAATTTTGGCGGCATTGCTGTAGGTCTTTGCCTAAATCAATCAAAACACAAATATCATAACTTTAAATACTTGACTATTTTGCTCTAATCGTAGTGCAGTTCTATACTCTCAGAAATTCTATAATCCACCTAGAATTTGTTTTTACTTGTTACGTAGTTTTGTAATAAATATTGATATTTTTATAATGAATATATCTAATATATAGTAGAAAAATAGAAAAGTTCGCTTATGGTCGTTGAAATTGATTTCATGTGATGATGGTTAGAAAGATTTTTAAAAATATAAGCTGTGAATTAAACAGTAAATTTTATTTCATAATTCGTAGCTTATTTTCGTCACATTGTAACTTCTCTGTATACTGACATACATTCTGAATAAAAAAAATACGTTGTTGAATAAGGTCATAATGTTATTAGCTATACCTACATACAAGTTCAATTGTAAATTTGTAATATCTCTTTCTTTCTTTTCCGCAATTCCGCCTTCATTCATTGAACCTCCTCCGTTATAAAGGAATACACTATTAATGATTAATGAATGTATAAATTCACAAATAAAGTGATAAATAATTCAATAAATAATCAAATAAATAAACGGTTTCAAATAAATGTTTGCTGAATTCGATATTAATTCCAATACATATATGTTGATAAAATTTACGATAAAATTAACATTAGTTGTTTTACAAAGTGCTTGCGCAACACGCATTCACCAAATATAGATTGTGACATTCCTTCAGCTAAAATTTTAAAGACGTTCTTTGAAAATGAAAAAAAAATGAAAATGAAAATTGTTCGAAATGGATATGAAATCGAAAATTTGCTTTGCCCAATTGATCGTGGGCACGACAGCCACCGTGCAGCGCCAGATCGACGAGGCTCTATCCCTTTAATTGTTGAACTCCAAACAGGGTAGCAGCAACTCCCATCTTTTAACGTCTTTTGGTCTGACGCGGCCGGGTTTGAACCCCCGACCTCCCGGTTGTGAGACGGACGCTCTACCAACTGAGCCAACACACCGGTTAATGAATGCGAAAAGAAAAAAATATGAAAAATCATTTAAAAAGTGTAAACGCAATTTGTATTTGTCCAGGATTTCAAAATATGAAAACTAGATAACATTCCATAATACTAAAATGTTAAGTCTGCATTCAGACTCGGTCTGATTTGAGAAAAAGTGTTATATATGTATTTATGGTCGAACCTAGATTCAGGGTTGATGGACACCCGTTACGTTACGCATCATTTGTCGAAAAAATGTATCGACGTTATGTTTCCGACAATACAAGAGTTTATGATGTCAGACGAAGCGATATATGCCTCGAGTAACAATGCAAGTATTTTGATCGTGGTTGCCCACGAGGTGAGGGAATGCGCACATGCTTTTGAATTAGTTCGTTATCAAAATCGATTTCTATTTTCTCCCCCCTTCCCCTCTATAATCTAGCGGGGGAGAAGAAGCTGTCAGGACTTCAGTTTTGTATCTATGTAACTCTGCCCTTTTCTCGTTTCACCCCGCTCACTTTATTTATCATATTTGTCTTCTAACTGTTGTTTGGCAACCTCTGTCCGATCTATCCGTCCCTCTCATTGCCTCTTCAACTCCTGACTTAATCTCTCCTTTTCCATATCTCTTTCCTATTTTCGGTCTTCCTTTCCTTCTCCTTTTCAACCCATCTTGTACACGGGGTCCGCGTTAGTTGCGAGTTATTGCACACGTCCCCGGTGGCAACAAATTGTGCAAGCGTCACTTCACTTGGGCTAGAGCGCATGCGTAACTGCGTGCGCATCATTAGGTGTTCAAGGTCACACAGTTGCACTTCTTTGCACTTTATGTTATGGTCAAGGTCTCTGGGCACTATGTTGTCTTACTCAGGTGAATATTGCTGTTGTATTTGTTACGAACAAGTTGAAATGCAAAAGAATACCCCCACACACACACGCGCGCACACACACACCCAGGTTTTTCCAGCCCTAGTCCTAAACTATTTCGTTGTGTTTTCCGTCATATATTCCCAACCCCCTTCCGTGGAATATTTTTTGGCGAAAGCACAGGGCCCTTCATCATATTTTTGTCTGATATCATTATAAATATACTATTTATACGATTATTCTGCCTGAGGAAGATAACGCGTTAGCGGTTTTTGTTCCCGATCCACGAGAAAAAAAGAACCCATTCGCTGAAAGTATTGTTTGTTGGTTGCCGAGATATGGTAGCTTTATTATAAATAAATGTACACGCGCGAACTGTTTGACACGACATTAGCGGTTCGAGTCATCTTCCATTTACCATACCATGTTCATATACGGGGGAAGTAAGCCGACAGTGGAATTAAAATCAAAGGAAAGTAATCTACCAAAAAGAAGATTTTATCTTAATAGGGGGTAAAATAAAAGAACTGCGAAACTATATTTAGTTGACTATATTCAATCATCTTCTATTTACGATTTTACCATACCATGTTTATCACGTCCTGGTATACGGGGTAATCCATAGTAAGCCGACAATGGAATAGAAATGAAAGGAAACTATCCAAAAATAAAATTTTATATTAATGGGGGGCGGGGGTTGCCTCCCCTCCCCTTAGGATGCTGTAAGAGGGACACACACGCACCACCCGCACACTGCACCTAGCACACTGTATATAGTGCACCAATAATACCACCACAGGATCACCACATCACCTGAAGCACTGGCAGCACCTGACATAGCACAACCCTCTCCAGGACAGCGTGTACGCTTTTGGGGAGATTACTTCTTCAAGGTTCAAGGGGGGGGGGTGTTGAAATAAAATACACTTGATGTTCTTTTACACTGCGAAACTATATTTAGTTGACAAATTTTGTTAAAGTAAACTAACGAAACCAATCTGCTTAACCGAAGTCGAGGGATGGGGGTGTAAAGGATTACACCATGGAGCAATTAATAGCTCTATGATTACACATTGTAAAAAAAAAACATATGCCTTTGGCATGTTTGAAGTGCTCTTTGCAGATTAATGAGTTGATTGCATCACCTTATTTCTTTACTTGGAGGTACGTTATATGTAGATATAGATGTATAAAATTCCTTTGTTTTATTGTTTGTAAGAAATCTGATAGTAGAAATATTCCGATTTTTTTTTTTGGGGGGGGGATTAATCGTGAGCCCGGCAGCCACTTTGCAGATCGACGAGGCTCTATCCGTTTAAATATTGAACGCCAAACAAGGTAGCAGCAACTCCCATATCTTTTAACGCTTTTTGGTCTGACGCGGCCAGGGTTTGGACTCCCGACATCCCGGTTGTAAGACGGACGCTCTACCGACTGAGCTAACACACCGATTAACATCGATTTTCATGAAATATATGCAAAACGTCACTTGAAATATATGGGAGAATTAAAAAACACTATTTTCTCAGAGTGGACCTAACTTCTTTTGCAACCAAACTTTTCTAAAGAGCTCATTTGTCAAAAGAGGTTAGGTCCATTTTGTATGAATTTTATTGTGGTGATACGAAGAAAAATTTGAAATTCACATTAAAATGTGAACAAAAGTTGCAATGGAAAATCACTTTTTATTAAAAAAAAAGATCGGATTCATTTCAATTTGCTTGCAAAATGGATAAGGTCCACAATGATAAGTTTTTTAAACATAAAAAAAAAACTTGAAGACAGGTTCATTTCTTTTATACCCAATTTCATGTTCATATGACAGAGACGTATATCATACAAATTCAGTTTCTCTTAAGAACATTGGAAAAGGATAAAAACTTGATTTTTCTCGGAATGGTCTAAAGATGGACGTAACCCCTTTTGCAACCAAACTCTTCATATAAAGGTATGGATAATTTAATGTTGTTTCTTTTTCAATTATTTCTTTTTCTACTATTGACGCTTTTTCTTTTTCATCCAAATTAAGAGACTTCCGAGTTTGTTAATTCATTTTTAATTCCTTCCAATTTTTTGCAAATTTCGTTAAGTTTGTTGGTCATTGCCAGATGCATTAGCTGAGCAGGGAGTGTTATCTTCGATCAGATAGTTCTTCCACTATCCAGTATGTCATGCGGCAAACTATTAGGATAGGATGTCTGGTAAGTGTGTGTGTGTATTTGAGTTTTGTCAGACGTGTATCAATCAGATATGATTATTTACGTCTGGGACCGACCTTTAACGTTACCATCCGAAAGACATGACCAGGGCTCGAACCTCGGCACCAATTTGTAACTTCCCCCACATAGCTAGGATTACAGGCGCACGCCACAACACCCAGTTGGTTATAATAGGCATTTTAGTTCAAATTTACTTCCCATACAATACAGTATAGGAAATTTCTATGAACAAATGAAATATTCTTCTGATTTTCCTAATACATTTCTAATCAACCTTGTTTATACGCTGTTAGAAAATGTATCCTTGAAATCCTTAAAATAAAAGAAGTTCCTGCAGCAGAGCCTCGAGAACACCTGTAATCTTACCAGATTGCGTAATCTTACAGAAAAATGGTATTTGGTATATGGAATCTTACAAATTTCCTCAAGTAAAACACCCTTTTGTTAAATTGCAGAAAAATTCCTGTTTTATGAATTTACAGGATGATCTTCTTTTTTCTGTAAAATCACGTTTTTTAACATTGTGTTAGATATGAATATATCAAGACCATTATTTTGGTCCAATCATCACTATGTCTAATCACCATTTCGTCTAATAACCATTTGGTCTAATACCATTTTCTTTTCATTAATTTTGCACAATTAACACTTCAATTAGTTCAATTAGACTAAATGGTATATGGACCAAATGGCTATTGGACCAAATGGTTATTAGACGGAATGGCATTAGACTGATTGAAAGTAGACCATGTGGTGAGTAGACGAACTGATGATCGACGAAATGGTAGTAGTAGACGAGTTGGCGATCGGACGAATGGGAGATAAACCACTACTAATACGACGTCAACTACGTTTATCTCTGTTTTTCGTTCTTCTAAATAGCGTTTTTCTTTATTTTCTCTTATTATTTTCTTATTAATTACTCTGAAGAGGAAAGTGAAAGGTACGTCATGAAATATAATTTCTAGATCTTGATCTTGTTTCCCCCACAATGCCATAGCTATTCCTGCCCTCTGACACCAAACGAACAATCGTAGGTTCATTCCAGACTCCGACTATCGTTGTTTTGAATTAATAAAAATCTAAAGCACATAATCAGGGTGTTGGTCATGTGGAAAAATGAAAATACTAATTACAGTAGGCTAAGTTCATCTTAACTCGTTAATTATATCATTAAGAACATCATATTTCATAAATATAATATTTTTGTGTAAATAATAACTTATGACACCTTGTATGAGGGCACTATAAACGGAATAAAGCAGAACAAAAGCTGAACGAGGCGGAAAGCAAAATAAAGGGCTTTACGGTTGTTTGACCTTGAACAGACAGGTCGAAATGAAAGGCGATTTCCTCCCTTCCTCGCCAGCACCCTAACGAATAATTTCCACCAGAGTTTAAAAGAAAACGATGACGAGGAGAAGAAGAGGATTTCGAAGATGAGAGACGGTAGATAAAGATTTGGTGCAACGTGGCGTCACGTAGCGCATACTAAACATCTTTATCATACATTGTTTGAGCACGGAATGTGAAATGCAAATCAGGACCCGTAAAGTCAAAGTCAAGATCTTCGGCTCATATTTTTTCCGCGCGACACCACCGAATTTGCATTACAAATGTATAAAAGGGAAGCTGAAGAGTACAGACGAATGCAGATGTTCTTATCCCGGTGTCAAAATGATCATTCTGTTTCATTTCGTGAAGACTGCCCTTTCACCTTGAATTATGAACAGAGGTTAAAGACATAGTTTAGCATTACAAAGGTCTAGATTAAATACATGTATATATATACTTGATACGACAATTCCTCTTGCAGCTCCAAAAAGCTAAACTGGAAATTTTTTTTAGTAAATAGGAAGTTTACAGTACATAAACTTGTCGTTTTTAACCCACTTGCTCCTAATTTTGTACGGGAAATTATGTATTACTCAAATTAAATTTAAGAATGTTCCCACACTCTAAAAAAGGTTTACCCAATATTTGGTAAAATGGGAACATGTTGGGTAAACACATACCAAATATTGTGTAAATTTTACGCAATGTTGCGTTGGAATTTACCCTTCTAACATGCATTTTGCCCAATATTGAGGGGAAAATACCCAGCAAACATGCATTTTTCCTTTCTACACAATATTGGGAAAATTTTTACTCTCTGTTCTTAGAAGGTATGTCTGAAATGTCTTCATAATTTGTTTCCATTTCTGCGCTGTGAGGTTTGGCAGATAATTATGCGAAACACGTAAGATTTATTCTTATCATTTCAATTGGATAATAATGTTCATTGGTGGTTGATTCCTTTACGTGAGAATTACACTATATTTGAGACGAAAGTCAATATGTTTCATCATCTCATACTGGCCTCGCATTTAGAACCATATTCCGTTTTCTCACGCTTACACTCTGTGAAGATTTTAAACTAAACGGAACGGTATATCTCAAAGCACTTTTAACTTAAACCATGTCATTAATCACCCGTCGTGCTTTGTCAATATTAATATAACTGATCAAACACTAGTATCATAATGTACAATTTATATAACATGCTGGACGAATCTCTCACACATTGAAATACTTAGTCATCATCTTGAATGTACCCGAGACCGACATGTAGACTGTGGGAAAGATAAAATCGTTCACACACATTATATTTGCAAGTGTAAGCGATCAAGGTGTGAATGTATTTTGTTCGGTTATTCGTGTCTTTATTAATATCCTAACCTATTGTTGATGATAAACAAAATTATGAATTGCATGATTAATATATAACGTTAGCATTCACATGCCTTGTAGATAGCCCGATCCCACTCCTATCTGGTCCAGTTTGATGATATAGCTCACGTTTTATGATTTCGGCTATACGAATACTGAAATCCATTTGTGAAGAGAATGGTGTTTTACTTAATAGCAGAAACGCTGTTATTACTATTATTAATGATAATAATGATCATGATGATGGTGATGATGATAATTATCATAGCAATAATAATGATATAATTATTGATATTATACTGCGCTTTTCCAATTAGGCCAAAAGCTTTTAGTTACATAATTCTATGAAACTATATCATCTTAGAACCACATTACGAAACCATTTACCCTTTTTAATGCCTTTCTGAATTGCTGCAGCGTTGAAGACTATCTAATGAAAAATGGCAAACAATTCCTGTATTTTCTTTTTCTGTTTATGGTAAGATCCCGTAGGAACTTGGCGGGACAGCACTTTGCTGGTAAACGCCAAGCTGGTTACTGTATATAACCCATTACCTAGGAAACAATAATAATGATAACAATAATAATGCTCAATTCTTGTATAGCGCATCACACATAGCATAGCATGTCCCTATGCGCTTAAAGAAGAAATAGTGAAAGGTAAGAATAAAGTAATCAAGATATTTAGATTGGATCATTAGTTCAAAGTTGGTATTTTATGCATTGAAAAAGATATGTTTTGAGGGATCTCCTGAATGTACATAAATCACTTTGATAGCTCATTGAATTAGGTAAAGCATTCCAGAGGTCAGCAGAGGCATGAGTAAAAGCACGCTCACCATATGACTTTGTAAAGACAGAGGGAACAACAAATAATGCTTTTGAGCTTGATCTAAGATTTCAGGATGGCTGGTAATATGATACTAAATCGAGTAAATAGGACGGGGCAATTTTATAAAAACAGTTGTGTGCAAAAACCAGAAGCTTGAATACAATCCGGAACAGACAGGGAGCCAATGCAATTCTCTGAAAACAATTTACGTCTACTTCAATTTTGAAGCCAACACAGTGAAAGTTATCATGGCAATCACTGTAACGTAATGTATACTTAAGTTCAGGGTAGAATTGCTGTTTGCATGTCAGGATCTGTGTCATAACTTTCAGCTTTTAATTGTTGTTACGTAACGTAAAATGACAGTTATTTGACTCTCTCAGTATACATGGCGTCATCGTTAAAGTAAAGCTATGCAGAACAAAATATATTTAGTACCAGCTGATTGTATTAGGGATTTGCTATGATGGTTATGGTATATCAAGAGTTATTCATTACTGCATTGATGGTGTCAGAGTTGATGAAGGACATGTATGATTCGTTGTCATGCTGAAAGCATACTGAAAATGAATTATGGACCACTGGCAGGTAAGCGATATCATTTTTTGTTCTATATTCAGCATTTCGCTAAAGAAATGTCAATTTAACCTTGTTCAATCCGATTTTTTTCTTCCTCTGTTCTTTTTTAAAAAGTCATATTTTACTCGCTCGCGACTATTTACAAAATGTCCCGCATACGCCATGCTCTGCCCCTTCAAACTCTTGAATCATTGTGCCACTGCTGCGAACTCTTTGACCCCCCACCGTGAGAGAGAGAATCTTGAATTTGAGGTGCGACTTGAGATATTACCGTCAACATTTTGCAAATAAACCTGGGAAAATTACCGTAATGGGATCCAATTTCAAACAGTAAAGTTCTCTTTCTTAAATTCACAATCCGTATTCAACTATCCGATTCAAATCACATTTTTCTTCTTCTGCAGAAGACGAAATTAACCGAGTCGTCTTCCCGTTTTACACTCTAAATTCCAAGGATTTGAAATAAATCCAGATCGGCTGTGAATAGTGACCAGTCAAATATTATATTTAGATTAAAACCTTGTACATTCAAATAAAAATATGAAAGATTTGTATTTCACTCTTTTGAGATTTGAAAGTTAATCTTAAAATATTTAAAATAAACCCAACATTCGGCTGGTCACTATCCACTTTCGATTTGGATTTATTTCAAATCCTTGGAATTTAGAGTGTAGTAAACCTGACGATTGTTGTTTTTGTTGTTGGTGGTGGTGGTCCTAAGTCAACGTAAAGGTTAGACTATCACAATTGTAATTAAATATGAAGATTTTCTTTTGTTCTGTTGAAAATGAAATGAAACAATTGGGCTTTTAATTTTAACAGTCTACGGGGGTAGACAAGATGTAAAGAATTCAGTTGTTTTCGTAATTTATTAATTGATATTCCACGAAAGGACACCATAAGAAATACTCAGTCATAAATATTTGGTGTATTTGTTGAGAACATTGATCGATGGATACAATTACAAGATTTATTACATTTCAAATATCAAACAAGTAAATAACAGAATAAGGCGAAATATAAGACAATACAATCGAATAGGAATATCCTGGAAAGCAGAATTTTTGATAAAGATTCAATTGAAGCATTGGCCTATTTGTAATAGGTGTAAGGTGCATGATTGAACATATGAATAAGTTGCATTTTTTTAATAGATATCCTTTTCCATCATAATTCGAATTGCAAAAATCGCAGATATTCACTGAAATTAATAATGAATTTCTGGAGACAAACATATAGACCTACCTAAAGAAATATAAATATTCATTTAAAGAGAGTACAATACGCAAATAAATATGGTTTATTTCAAGAACAAAGACCTGAGTAAAATCGATAAATATTTACCGTCGATGCATTCATAAGCTTAAATCCTATTCGACTATTTTTTTCAAATACATGTAGTAAATAAGTGACGTCTATTTGGGTGTTTTGTTACTTGAAATTCTTGTGCCTTCATTTCTTGAAAGAATATTGTTACAAAGAGGTATTAATGCACTAATGAGTCCTTTCTTCTGATCGATGATTTTGATCATCTGAATGGATAATGAGAATCCAATATTTTAGCACCTACACAGCAAAAACTTTGTGTTAATCTGAGTATATAGAGGACCACACCAGTCATTATACACCGGTGTTACATTGACAGTGTTAGTTAACACCGGTGTTATTACAACACCTTTGGTTGTTGCATTTACACTCTTTGGTGTGTTATGTTCAATCTCTAGGGTGTAATTTTGACACCAACTGGTGTCAGTTTTAACACCACAGATTTTTACTGTGTAATGCCATTGAAATTGATTTAAATGCAAGGAATAAATTGATATAAATGCAAACCCCATTGTGATGCACGAGGCTTGTAATGTTGTTGCAAATTGCTGACATGCACGTGGTTCGGATTGTTGTCATTTACGATGACGTACCGATGACGTGCTAACAGCTTACACATCTTTTTTTTGTGGCAAACAGACATTTTTGTATAAGACTACAATTTGCATTCTCTTTTCATCTTTATCAATTGTATTGAATTCATTCATATCTAATACACTTCATAATTCGACCAACGGTATTTTGTGAATAATTATCCCTTATTCCAACGTCATAATTCATCCTGTTCATGAGGTAATGTTATTTAACCCGTCTGGAGACCACTTAAGTGTATTTTTCCACTCTTTTACTCCCTAAATCTCACTCTTCATCTTACAAATACACACTGACCTATTGAGATGTATTTTTGTGACTTTAATTATACTGCTTCTAAAAATAATAGAAAAGGGATAAAACTGTCATGACTGTTTACGCTCTAAGGAGTGGTTTTAGGTGAAAATTAAATTTGAAAATTGAACTTAAATAGAAAATTGGTATTTTCACTCATCATTAGAGTGAGTGGACATGTTGGACTTAGATTAGAGCGTAAAATTGAAAACAATTTAAAGCAATCAATTGACCATTTTCACTTAATATCTACTCTAGATTCTCTCTTCCTAAATGCAAAAAGTCACTCTTTTTCCAATGAGAGTGAGAGAGAGAGATACAGGGATTCCATTACAAAAAAGAGAGAAAAAATGATTTTAAAAACAGATAAAATTTGATTTTATTTATCTATCTATTTATTTATTTATTCATTACCGATTTAATATTAACATAAAATAAACAAGATGCAATAAAGATCAAATATATAAAATCATAACAGCTACAAAGAATACGAATAAGTATAAACCTTCCGCGCAAATTATATACAAAGCATTTGGTATCTTTAACAATGAAATTGGTCAATGGGTTTTATATATTCATATCATGAAATGGAGGAAATCGCCAAACTAAAAGTAATAACACCGTTTCGATAAATTCACATAGATGCCGATAAACGCCAAAACATAGACGTTACAATACATGCATGCTTACAGAAAGTTGGGCAATTTCCCAATTCTAAATGTAAATAAATGTTTCATTAGTTTCGTTAAACGCATTTCTTTGAATTTGAATAGTTTTATTCATACGTTTAAGGTATAATATCCTTTATTTGTAATTGTATAAGTCATGCTTTTGATATATTGACGCTCTTTTTTCGCTCAATGTTTATTAATCAAACTTACTAATAATTTGTACTAAACCGTGATAAATTTAAAAGTCGTGAAGGGAAGTTAGAATAAAAGGTTGTCTAGCTTGGCTCCTAGCTGACCATTCCCCTTTGGGGATGACAATCCTAGCTTGCATCCGTTCGGGCTGTGAAGCTAGGGGGACACCCTGTTTCAGTGGCTTCGGCCCCTGGCCATATTTGGTTTAGGTTGACTGCCCATTCCATCTAATTACAATTGTCACATTATTTAATTATTGTTTATTATGTGGCGGTCATGGACCACTTTTCGGCATTTTAGGATGGCAACATCAGGCCCAAAGATCAGTCAAAATAAAAAAAACTGTTTTTACTACTTTACTTTTTACAAATCAACAGCAGTTCTCAATCTTTTTTGTTTGTTTGTTTTTCGAAATGCAAAGAAAACTTTTGTGAAGAATGTGATATTCAATGTCCTTCATATTTTGAAATAAGGAGAATAAATCATTTACTCCTTTTCATCATAATAAATATTTTATTATGATAAATAGTGTGGAGCGCTTAGAACCATATTATAAAGCGCTGTATAAATGTTGTATACTATTGGTTTTTTTATTGGAATTTTCTAACATAAGGGTAATATTTTATATAAGGAAAGTGTCACCTAAACGACATCGTGCGACAATAGAGATAAAAAAGACGAATGTCGGGGGGTGATAATTCTCATTCCCGTATTACTATTTTGTATGATATAGAGGCGCCACAACGCATGCGCAGAAGATAGCATCCTGCTCTTTTTTTTCCTTCCCAAACTCTGTAATGGTATAATCTACACATATAATGACGAAAGATGCATATAGATTGTGTGGAGAGTGCACTTTTTTTCTGTGTATGTGAACTTGACGGGCTTGTGTGTATGTGTATGTATGTATGCAAATGGTGTTTTGAGAAGGTGTGGGGGTTTGAGCGAGGTTGGTCGGGCCATGCTCCGTGTGGTTGGTCGCTCTTTTTCAATGGGCACTGGCATAAAAGTGTAAGATCGCTCAGCGAACCGCACCAAAGCACACGGCCGTGTAGTAATCGCTCATCGTTCATCCGTCTACACTCATTTTGTGACAACATTTTTTTTTTCATCCAGCGCTGTCCTCCCCGTTCCAACGCCAGCAAAGCCCGGGGCTAAACTCTGTACTATCAGGCCTCGTACACATGTTTTCCCTCTCTTTCCTACAACACGGACTAACACTTCTTTTCGCGGTAATAAATCAAGAATTTCAATACACTACATTTTGGACTCATTAGATTCGCAAAAATAAAAATAATAAATTTCATCGTTGTTTATACTATTCCATTGATGAAGCTCTGATTTTTTTTAATTCATCCGCAATTAGACTGAAATATTGCTTCTTCAGAAATATTTCTATTTTGTTGGACTTTGATCGGGAAAGGTGGAAACATTCATTCCCTTACAAGAAATGTCACAACACGGTTTAGGGGACCCGCAACCGGTGGCGGTACAGCCGGGCAACAACCAACAACAAATGGACCAGAACGGTGCGAGTAAACCCAAGAAAAGCAGCCGTTCACGAGGTAAGGATTACCCCCGAAACCCCCAAAATTGATTATCAATTTGTGCTCTATTAACAATTATTCATGCATATTTGTATATTGTTTCCACGGCAAGCGCTTGAACACCTGACCAGTTCCTGCTGTATGGCGCAAATTGTACGCTGCTTTAACATTCATCGCTCACGCTTATTGACCATGTTGAAAAAATTATGGGACGCCAAATTAGCGAAAGAAAGATTTCAAAAGCGATCAAGAGGAAATATTTTAGAGAGACTGATTTAATTCTTACTTTATTCGAAAAACTATATATCAAATCTGCTCTGTATGTGGACAGATTTCCACATTTAAAATGGTATGCATTGAAACGGCAAATCGTTCTAAAATTTCAAATTTATTCATCGTCATCGAAATAATTGTTTGTTTTCATTGCTTCGCAATATCGCGGTCGTAATTATTTTTACCATTGTTTCTTTACTATTTTGGTTGGATAGTTCTTATCGATATCTTTTTTATAGTCTGTCCATCTAATCGATAAAAAAATGCACAAAGATCAAATCACGCGTTGCATTCAAACCATTGGTATGTTCGAAAATGATAAATTATGGTAATATAAGTAGTTTTGGACAAATGAAATCATTTCATGCTTTCAAACTTCTGATATTGATGTGACTTTTATTTCTTATTTTCTATATATTCGATCTATGCGACTGGCTTCCAAATTATCGTTTGATTGGTTAAGCATTCGCAAATTCTTACTCAAATTATATATATTTTTCCCCTCACCAAAATTGAATATTCCTCGTCATCTTTCATAATATTCATTGTCAAGATCTCCTAAAACATACACACTTCTTTCATAATAGCAAATTCCGCAAAATCAATAATTTTGAATAAATTTGCAATATGTTTATGGTCACTCTGTAAGTTATGTATTGTTTCGTTAGTAAGTTTCAATTAATTTGAATATGTCTATTGATAAATCATACGAAGTTATGATTATATTGGCAAATAAGATATACACTCTTCGCAAAGCAATATTCACTATATTGATTACGATCGCAATACATCTGTTGGTAGTGCGTTTTCCACTAGCATTCCCATCCTAGCGGCAATACCTTCACTTGGGCGCCTGTAGTTTCGGGGCAAGGACTCCTCGTTTCATCGGTACGTCCGCGAGGAGGAAGACGCGCTTTGAAAGAAGTTAAAATTGACGAATATAGTGGAGAATAGCTGTTCCTCTACAATCGACAGATGCTATTCCACGTGGTTCAAGAAAACAGAGATTATTTTTTAAGCATTCTCTGCCCCCTTGCACTTTAATACAAAGAACAGTTTTGTCATGCCTTCAGGCGCGGTATTAGAGGAAAAGCAGATTTCTTCCCATTGACATTGTGTAGTTGCCCCTAACTAAATATGATTTCATATCTCAATATGAGAGGTGAGAGAGAAATAGAAATAGAAAGAAGGAGAACAAGGGGGAATGGTGAGAAACGAGTCATTGAAAATCTTGTTTATTCCGTTCGGGGGATTAAATTAGTTAATGCTTTGAAGAGGGATTAAACGGATTTATGGTTTAGTTTAAACTAGACAAAAAGGCAATATTCAAAATAAATATATCATATTTAATGAGGCGTCATTTTTAATGTAATGCACGACTTTTGCCCGTAAATATATCTCAAATAGCCAATCCATGTTTTAATCTGAAAGAGAAGTATTTCAAAATATTTCATTTTTAATGATGCATAAATTTCATTCTATGAAAAGCCCAACTTTTATTCTTAATTCTATCTAATCAAGCAATTCATGTTTTAATGACATCGAACAGTTATACGAAGTCGGATATTATCTAATTATTGTATGCACTCTTTAACACAGTTAAATCTGTTCCACCGTAGCATTTATTCCTATCATTCATTATACCTGACATTTGATGCTTTTATTTCATATTTAAAAAAAATCGTAATTACTATCAATTTATTGCTTTTAATACACATTATATATTATTGATATCATACGCTTGTGGATGTAGATTTTTTTCGACATTTTTTTTTGTTTTCTTTGTTTTGTTAACAAACGCTTAAAATGAAACATACACACGTTCCACTTGCGTTTGCCTGTAAGCCAATGCTGCAAAGTGGCAAAGTGACGACTTTTGGATGGTGACGTTAAAGGTCGGTCTCAGACGAAAATAATCATATCTGATTGATACACACCTGTAAAATCTGAATTACACACACGCACACTTACACTTAATTTCGTTTGCAATTATACAAAAACGAGGGAAAAGTCGGGGAGTTAGCCATGTTCAGTTAAACATATTAGACGCATTTGCATTTTAGATGACGTAATTCAGTTTATAATCTTACTATTTCCCCCAAGGCTCACATGGACCGGGGTGATAGTCACGGGTAATAACACGTTGTGACACACCATGAGTAATAAGATCAGTTTTATTTGTTAAAAACTACCAATTTGTGATAATAAGACATATTCAATCTAAACCTTGGAAATGTACGTATAATTAATTATCTTTTATACAACTAGGAAATCGTGTGTTTATTATATACTTTATTGGATTCATATACAGATCATCCCATTATAGGTCTATCATTTCATTGATATTTATAATGTTGTGCCTCCACCATGTATATTGTGATTTTAAAACAGCTTGACAAATTAAAAGATGCACTAATCATGCCAATATAAATCTAGAATTGAAGAATGTAAATAACTTTTAATCATTGTGTGATATCTTTCTAGTAAATATAGATATACACAACTTCACTGACTACATGGACTACTATTTCTCTGTTTCTTCGCTTTCAGAAACTAGAATTAGATATGAAATAATATCTGGAAATGAATTTGTATTCAATTCTTGGCAAATATCTTCCAGGAATAAGAGCATATATATGACTTTGATGTATTTCAAATTTAATAGAGATATTGCATTATTTTTCTTGGCCAACCTCTTTACTAGCAAATCCCTTCTTCACAACTATTTTACAATAATGATTTTCCCGTCAAAATATATTTTTATTTTATTGCAATCCTACCATGTTAGAATTTTTATTTTATATTATTTTGTGCAATATTCTCATTCGTGTTCATTTTATTCGAAACGAATATTACAACATTATCGGTTTCAGGTTTTTAGCTTCGTGCAATTTTACGAAAGTTGTGTAAGACATGTAAGAGTAGTTACCTTAATCAAGTTAATTGCAAATATATATTGAGTAACTACTAAGAGAACTGACATGTTTTCATTACATTCTAGGGTGACGAGCAATTACAAATTTCATTTTTATTTCTTTACACTGATATCACGAATATGTCAAAGTTTCAGTTCTATTTTCGCACACTGATATCATTCATAAAGAATGTAAAAAATGTTTCATTTGGCTAAAATATTCGCAAAGTTGATATACTAGATATGTATTTTTTCTATATGCAAGATCAATTGTTTTACATTATTGTATTTCGTTTCAGAACGATCCACAATTTTCATTTTGAATCGATAAATCTAACAAATACTGTCGGAAAGGGGAATCTTATATAACTTGTGGACAATGAGATATACTGTTTATTATCATTATCATCATCATCATCATAACTACTACTTCTTTTAAAGTTAGCCTAATGAAGCATTTTGTTCGTTGGTTTACTTTCTATTAAATTCTTTTATGCGTTGCGTACTAATTCTTTCGAGAATATAGATTCCCACCCCCAAATTAACGACACAACCAGTTCCCTTATTGTAAAATAATTTCATCCTTTTTATTGTACCATGTCTGTTTCACAACCCTTTTCTTTAGAAAAGATGATTATCATGTAAGCATTTTTTGTTAGGAAAGCAAGTAACCCAAATCGTGAAAAATAATGAATTGATATCGAGGGAGAAGTATAATGATTGAAATCGCAAAAGCCAGTTTGGTTTGGGAAGGAGACACGAGACCAATGACGCATTATGTAGTATGACCTAATCGCGTGTGGCGCCCCTGACCTTGTGCTTGTCCCGATAAAATCTTATTAAGCATCAAGATCCTGCGCTAGCCGTTCTCAGCGATGGGCTGTAAAGACGGGAGAAATATGGGGAATAAAGCGACAGAAAAATCGAAATAGAGAGAGAGAGTGAGTGAGACGGAGAAAAGTACATTGGCTATCTATTTGATCATCTTTCTTTCATTCGGTATGTTTTGGTTAGATAGTTCTATCCTTCGTCTAACTGTATAAGGAATCTATATCCCTCATGAATATGTGTGTGGTGCGTTGTTAAAGCGATAATCGACTGCAATCTGTAAACTAACGCGTGCGTGTGTGGGTGTGGGTGAATCAACGTGTGCGTGTGTGTGTTGTGTGTGTGTGGTGAATCAACTTGTTCCAGCAGTGAATGTGTTAAGTAATTTAAGAGGCAGGAAGCAAAGAATTATTCCGTTTTTATCTCATCAAGATAATTTTTTAAAAATGGGTTAAGTGGTATGATTAATGTGGTACCTTCTAAAAACGATCTCCTTAATATTTTGTAACGAGTGAACATGGACGTTATTTGAATAAATTGGCACCAGATAAATTACGGTGTAAAGTTGCCACAATGATGTTGGAATGATTACCCATGCAGCATGCTCTCCGTCGCATATTTTATACCGCTAATACACAAACACTTGCTCCTTTTTTAAATTGAATAATGGCAATATTCAACCATCTTCATCGAGTGTACTTTGTTTAGGATACGGCATTCAATAGAAATAAAACATTATTAATATTGGCCGGGTTGGAGACAATGAATAAAGTATTTTAAATCAAAGCTAGTAAAAAAAACGAAAAGAAATAAGAATATTGGCCCATATTTCTCATAACCATGGTAATGGCATTCTTTTTCTGGTTCTGAATTGTCTTGTGCATAAATTTGGCCAAATAACATTTATTTTTCGATTCACCCAGCAAACGCCTGTAAATGTGTTACACCTTTGACAAGCATCATCCGTATAGGGCAGCGAATCCTTATTTTTAAGTATGATGATGATTATTATTTTTTGGTACTTTAAACCCTACCATACAATGCAAAACCACAATTGTACTTCTCATAGATACATATCGCTATTCCACATCCTGTGCTTGTCTCTTCTGTGCATTGTTGGTTCGATGAAATAGGTTGGTTTTCTCCTTACAATATCAAGAAACAAACAACTTCAAGACACACAAATAAATATATTTCCTGTATATTTTGAGGTTAGAACTTCTCAGGGTGAATTTCGATATATGAAAGAACTCGATATAATGAGGGGTTTTCATTACAAAATAGCACAATTAGTGGTGATGATTGGTTCTTTACATTGGCATAATAATGATGGATTATACATATAAGAGAAGGTTCACAATTTTAGAAATTTCAAAAATGGTGACGTAGAAGTAGATGTTTAATGCCAAGGTGATGTTTGAGGTACAGACAGAAGTTATGGGTTACAAGTTCGATGTTATATCGTTTGCTGTTTCTTATGCTTCTACGGTGACTCACAACAATAACAACAAAACCATTACCAAAACGACAAATGGTATACAATAGGCAATAACGTGATAGCATAATTGATTAAAATCTTTGAGTTTTACATTCAAATCCACAAGGTCTACATCTAAATCTCATATTTTACTGGCCAATATTCACGGCCGATCTGGATTTATTTCAGAAAATTTCTTTATATTTCTCAAAATGATCAAAATGTCGCATTCTGGGTAGTGTTTCTGAGACAATTTGGTCATTCCCTCGCTGCAGTTGATGCTATCCCAAGTGGCTCAGGTATATTTCATTTAAGTACTGTACTATTGCTTCAGTCTCACCGGAGCAACCGACTCCAGTCCGATCAAACATATTACATTATCCCCAATGACATACTGTCGGTCGGTTTCGCTGTTGTGACTGTTCCGCTAGTGTTAATAACTGTCGTAGAAGGTCGGGTAGTAAAATGCACGAGGAGTATGAATTTGGCATTAAGCATTCAAAATATAGATAATTGTCCACTCTTTGCTTTCACATCCTCGGTTGTTTTTATTTCAACTAGTCTCGTTTCCTTCGTGGCTTTCAAAAAGTGATGAGATCGTATTTGATATATTTGATTTCTTTTTTGTTATTCATGAAAAGAGATCTCTATGGGAAAGAGTTGTCCTTAATTCCCCTCCGAGCTGTGTCGAAACCATCAGGGCCTGTCTTACAAAGAGTTATGATTGATCCAATCAATCACAACTCTGGGAAGCCAGCAACTTCAAAATCTAAAATACATCTTTCTTCAAAATATTTTCTTGATATGATGTATATTCATACATTCACGATTTTCTTGATAATTCAGTTTGCTTCTCTTTGTTTTCAAATGACATGGAGCAGATTTCCTAACGGAAAAATTATGTTATTGATGGATTTCAGTGTACATGAGGTTGATCAGGTCAGTCATAACTCTTCGTATGACGGGGCCCAGGTTTGTAAGGATACCAGTCTTTTCATAATGCCGTAGCTTCCACTCTTTTTTTCATGTCTGAGAAAAAAATGCCACAGAGCAGACTCGGCATTTGTTTAAGATGACCTTCTCCGAAGAAAAGAAAAAATAATGCTATTCAGACAAGTCCTATAACAGCGGGGTTTTCAACTACAACTTAGCCTTCCTTAAGGCGCTTTTGATATTTTCTAAAAATATAATTCTCGCCCCCGATTATTCTTGATGACCATTTAGCGATGATTTTCAAATTTGATTTAAGATGGACTACATGAGTCGGTTTACTTAAGTAAAATTGTATTTTTTTTTCAAATAGTCGTCAACAAAGATTCATGTGGTCGGGTCATTTTGGTAATTTCTGATAAAAAGTCATTACTGCATAATGCATTGATAAGATTTGATTATCATAATATCCTGTTTAAGATAAAGCAATACCTTTAATTAACACCTGTAGCTAAATCATTTTTTAATTTATATAAAGGATTGTTTGTAATACATTTGCTTACGAAATCCAACGTGAATTTCAGATGAGTGTTTATATTTTTAATACCTAGTATTCTGTCCTTGACCTTGTCATACCCGCAAATTTCTTAACGTCTATTACATAATATTAATATCAGCCATCTTAATTAATCAATAGTTAGTAGAAGCAAATACATCACAATTTATTGACACATTTTTTTGTTTGTTATGGATTATTTTCGTAGATCTCGAGTGGGGTAGCATCGAAGGGGGAAAAGGTGAGAGCATTCTTTTCAAATTTGTCTGAAATCCGAGTTATATAGGTCAATTTTATGCTAGTTTTTGAGGAATGTCAAATCAGGTTAAGGTAAATGCCTTCCCCATAGTACAATGAAAAGAATTTCGTTGTTATTTTTTAATGAAACTGTTCATTTAAAGAAGGCAACTTAGTATTATTTTCTGTTTTTATATTCAGAATGCAAAGTATACTATTATTATTATTATATGATGAGGTACTACCCTTTGCGATTCTTTTTTTTTATATTCCCATGAACAGGGAATTTATTTCCCTTTATATGTGTTTCGAACTCTATCCAAAATATTTTCTGCATTCTTAGGTCATATAATTATGATATAAGGTTCTAAAGATGAATCTACTTTCCACTCATTAAACATCACCAAAGGGATAACTTTCCATTGCAAAATTAGGAGCGAGGTCGAAATATTCAAGGAGTTCTTTTTCATCGTAATTAATCCGTTATGGATACTATATCAGATATAAAATTGAGGGGAAGATAATATTTTATTTGATATATTAATTAACTCCTTTGGAAATCTTAATGATATGAAAACCTCGTTATTCTGGATTCGTCTGTCATATCTGGAGTAGGGTTATTCTGCATGTCATAACAGAAGGCCAGATATAACAGTTTTACCTCTGTTGAGAGTTGATGTTTCACAATTAGATGCATATGATATCAAAAACAGATCTAATTCGTCAACTTATGTTAATCAAATGAATGCATATACTTATCAATCTTCTACACAAACGTTACATATTTATATTTTTATCAAATAGAATTGAGAAAGAATGTAATACATAAGCAAGGAATAGAATGAGGTTTCATTTGTCATTTGGTGATACATCATTGTCTATGACAGAAAAGATGTCATGTTTTTGCCTCTTGAATCTCTTTTTACGAGAAATCAATGTTTACGAGCGGAAATGATTTCGGTACTTATTTTAACATGCATGCAATTCGAAACAATCTGAAGCTTTGTAAACCAGGAAAAAAAACCCGTTGCTGTGCGGTAAAGGCAACGATGAACAAGCAAAATGCTTATCATTATCGGGGAGGATAAGAGTTGTCGGGAGAGTTGCGGCGGGGGAGAGCTTGTAACACTCGCTCGTGTGGGGAATGTCAAGTTTCCGGCAGCTTGCGCTTCGGTAGTGCCAATTTTGACGCTGTGAGCGACTGGAATCAATTTAATGATTTACCAGCGACTAAGACGAAAATATTGTTTAATTGGGAGTTCATAAGACGAAATAACGTGAAATATTGTTACCCTAAATCCGTGAAATAATTCAACACATTTTATAAAGTCTAAACTAAAGTAAATTTCTTTTACACGTCTTATCTCTGTTTTTACTTTAATACTTGTCTCGTTTAAATATTTCTGTGCTATTTTGCTATTCAGTACTATTTTCTCTTTGTGTAGGGATAAAACATTGTACAATTCATAGTTTACTCTTTATGAAGTTCAGTTTAAAGTCGTTTCCATTTATTTTCAAATTAGGGAAACTGGATTAGACTCAATATTTCATTACAATCTAATGCAATGACAGATAATATTAAAACGGGATTTCCTGCATTGCGTGGGGCTATTTGAGGATTTTATTTTTGTTTAAATGGCAACTGATTGATTGATTAATGTTAATTTATCAATACATCTGTTGTATTCATTGATGGGATTAAAGTAGATGTTCCCTCACCTATAATACCGACATAACCTTTTTTATATTGGTAAAATTCCGATTCATAGCTTACAAAGCGAATACTATAAACCCTGATATTATTTATACAATTCTTGTAACTCAATAAAACAATGATGTAAAAATAATTTCCAAGCAGACAACGAACAAAACACATATTGAACAATCAGTTCATATTGATTTTTATATATTGAACAATCAATTCATATTAATTTTTAAATAGATAATGTTTAACTTGCCTACCTCAAAACATTTATACATAACGGAAAAACAAACATGATATACACTATAAAAAAAATTACACAATATTGGGTGGAAAGGGAACATGCACGTTTGCTGGGTAATATTTTCCCCCGAATATTGGACAAATTGCTTGTTTGAAGGGTAAGTTTCAACAGAACATTGTCATGATTGTGTGAAATTTACAAAATATTTTTATCTTTTTACCCAACAAACATGCATGTTCTCATTTTACCCAATATTGGGTAAACTTTTTTTAGAGTGTAAGTCCATAATTCAGTCTTCGAAATATTGGCATGGTGAATAACATATTGAACATTATCTCATAATATTTCTTTACCTCACTTACTATTTTGATGATATTTTTGATGTCGGAAGATAAAATATATATATTTTTTCAGATATGGTGTAATGTTCATGAAAAGAAAATGAAATATAAATTACAAAAACGTCATGATGAGCTAATGCGTCGCTTCTAATTTATCTTCATATTTCACCTATAGCCACAGAATTGATATACATGTACTTAAATACATTGGATAAAAGCGTTCTGTTATGAAAATTTTTTATTCATACACAGCAGGGGCAGCCGAACGTTTTAAAACTGGGGGCTGACCATGCAGAAAATCACAATCATATGGTCATTTTTACGTTTTTGTACACGGTTTTGGAAAAATGTGGGGGGCTGAACCCCAAGCCCCCCCCCCCGGCTTGGACCGTGACCCCTGCACACACATATATGCTGTATATACATTATGAATGTGTTTTCATGTTGAGCAGTATCTGATAACATGAATAATATATCGTTCTACCTCTATATGTATACATTATGGTTTATGTTTTTAACGAAATCGTGCATAATAGCGAAAAGCAGCAGAAAATGAGTCAAGTAGAAATATTGACAAAATATGTAGGATTCCATTTCTGAATTAACACCGCAAGATCTTAATTTCACTAAGCAATCGAGAATATTTATGTTGTTTATAAAAGCGATAATGTAAATGGCAATTTACTGAGCATGAATGGATTCATAGTGGTGATTCGATGCAAAGATCAAAAGCCACTATCGTAATTTGGATTATTTAATAAATTGATTGTCAATTTCAAAATGAGAAATTTTTAACCTTGGACTTCATTTTTCAAATAACCCAAGTAATGAAGAATGTTAAACAAGGTACATCATAAAACATGCATGGAGTTCAGTTGTAACCCCCCCCCCCCCCCCCCCCCCCGATGAATGCAACAAATTTATATATAATCCTACAGTTCAGGTAGATATTATCCACGCTTGTAGACACCGCAATTACAATCATCCCCAGGCTTCCATGTTTTGCTTATATCGGCAGCAGACATGTTTTATCAGTTCAAGTTCATATCAGCAATTCATAATACCAGCGATTATCATTCATCATCATTACGCCTTTATGCGTGACGTATTATTAACCCCTCATAATTCTTCGATAGACAAATTAGGCGTTTTCAAAAGCATTCAGTTTGAACGGACCAATTGACTGGGGCTATTGCGCGCCAACGCAAATCTATCATCTATTGTTGCCGTGTCAAAGTGCATCATGGGATGGCTGTGTGTGTACGTATATACGTGTGTGTAGGGCCCATTAGGGTGTGTTTGTGAGTGTGCGCGCGCGCGCGATTGCGAGTGTGGGGTGTGTGGGTGTTGCGGGGCGTTCAAGTGTATCTGGTCTTAATGCATGCCTTCGGGCGCTGCTTATGATATTATATTAGAGCGATGTATTGTAACGCCGACTTTACGTTCTGCTCTACGCTATAAATATCGGCCTGCCAAAATAGGACAAAACTTGGCCTTGAGTTCTCAAACCCGTGTGTAATCTATTGAAAGCGAGTTGAGAATATTTTGAGTAGCGAATGAAATCGATGCAATTGGACATTACTGATGGGATTTAATTTGATTTTCACTCATATGCGATCAAAAGGTATTACGCCTTGCGATTACTAACTACAATCTGATTGAAAATATTTATGTCTCAACACTCTGATAGCACATGTTCTTTTTTCTGAGTGATAACACGGCATGTCTTGCGATATAACCATCCTGTTAAAATCAAACTCCAGATCATTTATATTTTAATTAAAGGCTAAAGAAACAAATCAATTTTAAAACAAGAAATTTAATTATTACTGGCCAGTTGCCAAAGATGGATAGAAAAACTCATTATTTCAGGTTTACAGGCACACAAACGTACTTTTCTAAAAATTAAAATAAATTATATAAGTATGATTTAAATAATTTAAATATTATATACATACATGTATATTCTTTTGAAATTTGGGAAAATATAAGGAAAGATTTATTGGAAATATGGAATCATTGGTTTACACGCAAAGCATTATTCCCCTTCATGTTAAAAAAAATTCAGGCTTAAAAACACACATAAATTGAAATGAAAAAATCGTATAATCACGATAACAGTAAGAAGGATTAGTAAATAATGGACGTGTAAATTAAGTTAATGAAGGAAATGTTTATTGGAAGCCTACACTCTTAAAATCTTGGGCAACATACTGTCCACTGTGTTGGGCATTGTATGTTGGTAAAAATATATATTCTGGGCAATTTTTATCCAATTGAGCAAATTTATTATCCAATTATTAGTTTTTATTACCCAATTTGGACAGATTTTAACCAATAGTTGTGTGGAAAGTATGTTGCCCAGTGATGGTTAATAATTGGGCGTTTTTCGCCCAACCTTTTTAAGAGTGCAGATTCGCTGCAAAAGACGAACTCTCTAAAAAAAAAGAAGATTGGGTAAAAAGTGCTCCAAGAGGGTAATTATGCGTCCAACCAACCTTGGGCATTTCTTTTGTGCATTTTTTCATTTTATATTAATTATAAATTGTGAACATAATTCTTTGTCCGGGAATATATTTCTTATCTGATATATTCCCAAATGAAAAGTTTTCAGTGATTCACATAGAAATCGTTGAAAGTATAAATAACTCTTCATTTAACTTGATTATTTGGGTCAAAATATGACTTCAAAATAAAGTTGATACTCATATTAAACAAAGTTGACTCACTTCTGACCAAAGGGAATCTATTTTTAAATTCATTCTTCGAAATCCCATGAATTTTTAAATGATTTTCCAAGATTAAACAGAGAAAGTTTGTCAACCTCATGCACTGTTCAATGATATGTTTCTTATCTGACATAGTCCTTTAAGAGGAGATCAGTGATTAACATAGTAACTTATAAACATGGTCCAAAAAATATTTGTTGCTGTTTCTTCGCCAAATTCACTCCGTACAGTTTCAAAACGTAAAGAGGAAAGTGTTTTCGTATATACATATATATCAAAGAAATTGACAGTGATTATATGGTGCAAATACGATAACATTTGAACACAAATATCGTAGAATATTCTGTGGAACAGCCATGTGAACATAAGACTTCCCTTTTTTACATTTGGTATAAAATTCTTTCTTTCTTCCGCCGAAAATAGCTTTTCAGCGCTGCTCAATTATGAAATCTCTCGGCTTTCACATTCGGAAAACGGAAGTTTTTCCTGTGTAGAAATCATGCATCTATACCTGCCAAGGCCTTGAAATCGTAATCGGCAGAAAATTGCCATAGAAAACCATTCTAGTGGAGGTTTATTCCGTCATTCATCCGCAAAAGGTGTTAAGTGATCAACTAAATATTTCCTAAAGAATGCACAACGTATGCACTGATAAAGAGAAATATATATATATATATATATGCCACGATGGCTTGCTTAACATAGCAGATTCGTTGCTTGGTCTGAGGGAGTCTTTGATAAGAACAGCTCTCTAAGGTTCACTTTAAATAGTCTTTCACATATTGCCAAAAGGGAACATAATGTATGGAAAATGATAATAATAATAATAATAATAGCGGCATATTTACCCAGGGTAGCCACTTCAGTTCCGAAAACTGTTCTCCCAGCGGGCCCTGCTATTATTACCCCGGCTTTAGCACGGCTACCTTGATCGGGCGCTCGAGCATTCGAGGAATTTCTTCCTACCGGGTACCCATTCACCTCACCTGGGTCGAGTGCAGCACAATGTGGATAAATTTCTTGCTGAAGGAAATTACGCCATGGCTGGGATTCGAACCCACGACCCTCTGTCTCAAAGTCCGAAGACTAATCCACTGGGCCACAACGCTACCAAATAATATGTAGAGCTCTATACACTACCCAATGTTGCATTGAAATATATCACTAAATATGCATTTTTCCTAATATGGGATAAAAGCCTACCTGCAAAATGCATGTTCCCTTTTTACACAATATTGGGTGAATTCTTACTCAAAGTTGTTTAGAGTGTACCATCAATGATTCAGATTTTGCTCATATGTTTGTTGCTTCCTTTTGCAAATGTAGGGCGGTATTATAACGGCTACCTTGAGACACACGTGACATTACACATCAAGAATGTTTACGTTCTTTGATGTTATTTTATCAGAAAGTATTAATCCTCAGCAGAAAAATGTCATATTGCTTTGCACTTTATCAAAGTCGATATGTAAAAGGGCTAATAGTGAATAGTTAAAGGTAGAGGTTGTTGTTGGATTTATAATCAGTATAAATAGTTACTTTTAATTTCAAAGATTTGTAGTAGTAGTATTTTTAGTATAGTATAGTGCAGTAGTATAGCAGATGTAATAGTAGTAGAAGAAGTAGTAGTAGTAGTAGTTGCATTAGTAGTAATAGTAGTAGTAGAATAAGTCGTAGTAGTAGTAGCAGTTATAGTAGATGAAGTAAATGCGTAGTAAAAGTTAGATTTATATAAATAAATATATATATGTGTGTGTGTGTGTGTTTTATTGATATTTTTCTATATCACTAGCTGGACTTTATTAATATCTTTGGATGCTTCATCAGTAAACAGTGGAGCTTTCTCGAAAGCATCTTTTCAATGGTACTATCACGACAATGGAGAATTTTTTTCAAATATCGCAAGAGCAATTACAAATATATAGACTGATTTATTTATATATAAAATGTGAACTATACCACCATGGTTTTATGTGAACACTAACTATACATATAAATGTATTTCAAATGCCTCTAAAGCATGTTATCACCATCCCCATCTGGTAATGAGTGACCGTAAAGATTATTCTTGCTTTTAATTTTTTTAAGGAATCTCTTCTTTACGATTTTTTTACTCTTTTATTACCATTGCTTTGTCTTTTAATATTCATTATGGTTCTTAATTGGAAAAAGAAAACACAATTCCTTTATTTCTAGGAGGTTCCCAATTCATTTCATTTTTTATGTAATATTTCGCATAATTTTGATTTTGTTTTTGTTGACAATTTGAAATGAAATAAATTTTGCTTTAATTAATCAATAAATTTAAGTGAACAAATCACAGACAATTGTCATGAACCATGCATGTTTACGTATATAAATATGGTCACTTTTGTAAACATGACGCCATAATGGAGTTTTAAAAATTCCACGTTTTAAATGTATTTTGTTCCAAAATATTCCCGTTTTTCTTTGTATTTTTTTTGGGGGGGATAAGCAGAGTCTATTGATTTTCATTGAACTTTTTTTCTGTTCATTGCCTATATTTTTACGTTTTTTCCATATTTTCTTCATATTTCTTCCCTTTTAATAGACTTGGCGCCGCAGCCATTTTTCTGAGCCACGTTGTGCGAGGCGCCTGATGATAAATAGGCCGGTACGAGAGGCGCAGGTGGGCTCGGCCTTCCGTTCTTATTTCCAGCAAGGCGCGCGTTATTACACTGTGCTCACACAATAATCCATTCAAAAAGGGCCACCAAATTTCCGTTTTTTATCGACAAAAAAGCAGCAGCCTAGAATATTTTTATTGTTCGGCGAACTAGCGCCCATGATGTCATTTCTTTTTTACCTTTCATCAGTCCATTTCTCTTTCATTTTCTTCTCCGTTTGAATATTAAAGGGATTTTCTTACAGAAAGCATCTAGAACTAAATTGAATGATGACGCCGCGTCTTTACCTGTCTAACTCACTGTCAAACTAACTCATTAAAGCTGTATTTAAAAAAATACATCGAATAAATTGTCGGGTATTTTTAACCATCCACAAGTATTATGGACTGCATTTGTGCCACCATTATCATAGAAAATTGACTGTAATATTGAGTCGTATATCATGTAGACAAATATGAACCGACTTTAAGTACAAAATGTGCATCGACGAAAATTGTTCAGAGTTGATATATCTGCGTTAAAAAGACCTAATATAGCAAGTATGTAGTTTCATATGCATTTTCATATTATTTTTAATATCTTAATGGGCATGTAAGTTACAGTATTTTGTGTTGTTTGTCGCGAAGATGACTTGTTGTCAATAAAATCCTAGGCAAACTGAAATGAAAAGACAAAATAGATTGAATTGATTGAACTGAATTGAAATAAAATGTATTCCATATTACAATTTGAACTGAATATACTGTCAACTTGAAATTGATAAAAATTTGCAAACAGACAATATACATAGAATAAAATTTGGTCACACAAGCTTAAACAGATACAACCACAGGTAGTAAAAAACATAGTATGTAAGTGGTGTGTTGTAATAACTCCAATTGCTAATACTCAGTATAATGAAAAATGAAAATAGTATCATCCAAAATAAAGAGGTCCGGATGCTGGTTAATATACCTACATAATATCAAGTCGGGGAAAACGGATAAAGTAACGATGATAATGATGAAAATGAAAATATTAATGATTATAATTATAAGAATAGTATTAATAATATGATATAATAAGTATAATGATAATGATGATGATGATGATAATAATAACAATAATAATAAATGAATGAATAAATAAATAAATAGATAAATATTAACAGTAAAAATCATAATAATAATCTATACTTGTGACGTTCATATCGCAGTATTAGTTAATATGCTATATACATGTTCCACGAAAATTAGGATGTTTTTTATCTAGCCTTTTAGTTGAAAGATTTATTCATAAAGACAACAAGTCATTAATCATGAACCCTATCCATATATCAGGATCGAATACATGTTATCCACTATACCAAGGTGGGTAGACCTTTTTACGCCCTCGGATCCTCGCACCAACCACGTGATAAGACGTCTTAACCAATAACATTACAGCGAATAGTTTACTATCACACTTCATACAATGTGATGCGTCCAGATCAATAGCAAATAGATAAACCCTTTTATGCGAAGCTGTTGGGACAAGGAATTTATATCGTGGAATAATTTCACGATTGGCTAGATGTTCTCACCGCGAGTTAAAAATCAATGGAAATAAATAAAAAGGAAACACATTTAATAACAGAGAGAATAGGGGTGTAGAAAGGGCGAGATAGAGAGAGAGTGAGAGAGGGAAAGCAACGACAAAATGATTTAACGGTTAAATGACTTTCGCTTGTTTCGGAGAGTCCCGTATAGACTTTGGGGTTTATGTTAAAGAATACAATGAGGTGAGATAGTACGTATTCGGACCAATACACAACTACCAACTCGCGCGGAAGACTACTTAAGGATGGACAAGTCAATTGAAGAAATGTATTGTAATGAATGCGTAACTTAAAAGCTCTTTCGTCATTCTTCCTTTTGCTAAATCAAATAAGAAAATGGCATGTGACAGATACAAGCATATATAGGGAAATAGTTAATAAATGCTTTATCTCTAATATGTTGTTGATGTTTTTTTTTCAATTTCTTTTGTGCTAAATTAAATTCTTGTGTATATTTCATTTGTTTAAATACTAGCGATAGCGAGACATAACGAAATTAATTTAAATGTTCAGTTTCTTGGCAGGTCCATAACGCACATTTTTGCATGTCATTTTGTTCTGGATTTCTTTTAAGGCGACAGCCTTTGGGGTTTTTTATCACAAGAATTTGTATGTAGTTAGGGAGTCAAAAAGGAATCCAATGAACATGCTCGCATCAATGAAAAATATATATATCGACGCGAATATTCCAGCGCCAAATATTGGATTCTAAGTCATGAATATCGATGGAAAGAATGTTCGACTGAAATTTGCCATGGTGATTCTGGAGTTTCCTATATTCTCAGGTGTTCATTTCGTTCCACATTCCTTTAAAAAAACACGTTTCTGATGGATGTTACGAATGTTGTAAATTGTCAACCCAACAACTGATCGTAATAGTTGCTCTCAGACTAAGATGTAAATGACGGTGCCCAATTGTCGAAGTTACTTTCAGAAAATATCAGAGCTTTATAGCATTGACTTCCTATAAATACGAAACAATCCCGAACAGCTTGCAGTTGATTTCAACATGAAATTCCACTTCATGATTTTTAAGATGATTGTAAAATGGAAATAAATATATTACACTCCCTTCTTCTTTTATACAACAGTTTAAAACTCATGTTAATATTTTGCCACTGAGTTAATCCAATAAGAATTTACATATATATATATATATATATATATATATATATATATATATATATATATATATATATATATACAAGACACGATCTCTGTAAAGCGCTTTGAGACCTATGATAAAGTGTCAGGTGCTAAATAGGATAAAACAATTGTTATGGAAATTCTGCCTTTTTTCATTTTCATAATGATACTATTACGAGAATTTTTATAATTATTCGACTTTATTTATAATTTTTCGTAATGATTTACTTTATTTTATCCTACTTTCTTCATTCAAGGACACAGCGGAGTAAACCAACTTGGAGGTGTCTTCGTGAACGGGCGTCCACTCCCGGACTCAACCCGACAGAAGATAGTGGAGCTCGCTCACAGTGGCGCCCGCCCCTGCGATATATCCCGCATACTCCAGGTTTCCAATGGTTGTGTGTCGAAGATTCTCGGGCGCTACTACGAGACGGGGAGCATACGTCCCCGGGCCATCGGCGGCAGCAAGCCTCGAGTAGCCACCCCTCACGTCGTCACGCGGATCGCTCACTACAAAAGAGAATGTCCGTCGATTTTCGCATGGGAAATCCGGGACCGACTTCTCGCCGAAAAGATATGCAATCAAGAAAACATTCCAAGCGTAAGTGATACACAATGAGGTTGATGACATAACTTCATTTTATTACAAATATTTGTGCTTTTTTTTCACATGATGAAATAGAACACTCCAAAAGAGGTATCCATGGTAGCAGAAGCATAAACCAAAGCTATCGACAACAAAATGTTAAAATCCACATTTGCATCATCAAATATTTAAGTCAAGTGCATGCCATTTTCTTGTCACTAAACAATTATTCATAACATCTTTTCTCCGAAATTGTTTTAAAATGCAACTTAATGAGTATGTACCCTCCCACTGCGTCATCTGAAATTCTGAATCAATAAACATGATACTAGGCAAACCTTATAATCCTTCATTGTTATCGATTGAATATATAAGTTGGTCGTTATCCTTCCAGTAATCACAAGTAAATTTGTAATATAATTTTTATTACTATTATAATAATTATTTGCGTCGTTAGCAGTATTATTTCGTTTTGATACTTTTTTATCATGAGTAGTAGTAGTTATTGTGGTCTCGTTAGCATTATTATCATTTTTAACATCATTGTTACTATTGATAATGTTATTTTCAGAATCATTACTGTATTCATCATCAACATTATCATCATCAGTAATATTATTATTATCAAATCAATTCCCTCATAAATAATTTCCATACATTTATAAACCGACATATTTGATTAAAAAAAATATATACATATATATATACTCTGTTTTAAGTGTGCTTAATTAGCATCACCACGACTCTATCGTCGATTACAAAACTTTCCAGAATTGAGGAATTAACATTTCATTAAATTCATTTGATTTCATTTAATACTGATAATAATAATTGGCTTTTATATAGCGCTTTATTAATGAACACTGCTCAAAGCGCTTCACATTTATTTTCTCTTCTTTATTTTAATCCAATTCATTAACTTATAAGTACATATACACTGATTGACAAAATATAATGTTATAATAAATGTAATCTTGAGTTTGCCTATTTGGACACACCTTTCGTATTTGTATCTATATAAGAATCAGGACTAATGAAATAAAAATAAGACAAAAGTAGATAGGATAAGTTGACATAAGAAAAAGTAACATCAAATCAGATAAGTAAGTTAAGATAAGATTACTTTTATTTAAAAAATATGGAATAGAATTTTAAATTTAGAAATCCTCGCTTTCAAAGTGGGGTGGGGAGTGGGGGCACACCTGTGTTATGACGACAAATTTATATTACGAATTTTGATTGAGTCTCTTGAAATGGGGGAGGGGGGTCTAGGGACGGCTGTGCCCCCCCCCCCACCCCCGGATCCGACATTGGAAAGTGATATTAGTCCTTCATAGACAAACCTGTTTACTAACGCCAGCAACGTGTGTCTTACAGGAAGAGGGGTGTGTCATGGGCGTGTCATTATTATGCAATAATAATGTAAAATGATAATAATTTCATTATGCAATAATAAAATCTAATCTTTTAGGGTTTTCGAATAGGGTGATTGTAGTATCATTATTAATAAAATTGATATGTGAAATTTTCCCCACAAAAAGTATGTGTGACTTTTAAAAAGGCATGACTAATATTTTCCAAATTTACATGATTCATTCGTTTAGAACCATTTCAAAATCATCAATATCTTTTCTTTACTTCTCTTTATTATATCTTTGCTGTCATTTCGTATTTCCTGATATTTTTTCCCATTCTTCTTCATCGCTTAATTCCCCCCCCCCACATATCTCCATTTTTGTAACTACATGTATTTAGGTTATTTCTTACTCTTTTCCACTTTTATCTTCTCCCTTCTTCTTTTCAACCATTTTTTCGAAGTCTAAGGCAGCTTTCTTTATGTTCTTATCAATCATGTCAATATTTTTAAGCAGGTCATGCCAGCATCGGTTTTTTCCCTTCCCTGTCCGTTTCCTCACTATTCAATTGGTTCGCACAATTCGGAACATGCAATGCTATCGCTAAAACCTTAACAAAAGCTGCGTAATATATGAATTAAATGCAATGTTGTGTAAATTTTTAACAAGATGGAGATGAAACATGGTTCTTATCTAACATTTTACCCAATGAGTATGCATCTTTCGTTAATCATCCAATATCGGGAAACATTAACCCCTCCTTATTAGGGTGTGGTGTTTTTTTTCTTCCCTTCCTTCCGCCGGCATTTTACCTTCCTTTCAAATGATACTCAGATCTCGTTTACTATAGTTTGATTATCTCCTCTCCAATTAACTAGTAAAATGTGTAAGAAATAGAGAGAAAATGGAAAGTCAATAATTACGATTAGGGGGGCTCCCTCTTTGTGTCGGCTTCCGTGGTATAAGATGCACGTGTATACACACGCATACACGTGTAGGCCCTACTTATAAGTTTATTATGAATACACTCAATATTACGTGTTCTTCCTCAACGAGATAGTGGATGCAGGGAAGTGAGAGATTCAAACGCATTTTACTCTTGACGAATGCGGTTTACTTAATGTAATTCATAGTTTGTCTACAACATTCATTTCCTCGTAGAGGACAACCTTTAATATGATGCAATTCAGTAATAAACTGTAATTTCTTCCTGACCGACTATTATTTAGGCCCTAATAGCATTTCAGGAGGCTTGTCGAACACTATAGTACTGTCCCCCTGGGGGTGCTGTGCCCCCAAAATTTGGCCAATATTGTCATTTTGTGTTAAAAAAGTATTGATTATATTTTGCAACATCATAATTTTCATCGAATCTAATTTGATATATAGTTTGGGGGATCGCTCGCTTCACTCTCTTGTAATCTTCTGAAACAGCGTACCACTTATTAGGCCACTTTCAGGAAGAGCTGCCATGAGTTTTAAATTGCACTGCTGGCTTTTTTGCATTTTATTTTGATATCGATGTTTTACTTATCTCACTAAGTGTTTGATTACTTCGAGCGTTATATAAAGACACACGTAAACATTATAAAGGTCTTATTAAAGAAAGTCCTAAAGTCCGATGTGTGTCGCATATGATATTGGTCCATATGGATTAAAAACACAATGAGGAAGGAAACAATCAAAGTCGTGCAGACACTTTCAACATTAGCTGTGGCTGAAACACAGTCATTTGATTTATCTTCTTGGGAATCTAATTGCAACTCATATAATATATTGAATGATATTGGAAGGGCGTTTTTCTCACTTTTTTGGTAGTACGTTAAATAAGAATTTTTGGATGCAATTTTTCAGGGCTCCGTTTCATAGCATATCACAGATACCGGTGACAAAGGGGACATTGCAGCTTAGATGATTTTAAACAGTTTCAACGTCAAATCAATGTCAACAAATGCTGAATTTACAGCGGTGCTTTATAGGTAAACCATGGTCTATAACAGTGGCCCAAGTATGGACAGCCAAATGCGACACTAGCCCTGACGATTGGATTAAAATTTTGTCATTCGAAATAACCTTGATGACAAAATCGAAATCTTACACCCTTGTTATAAACGCTGATGCGAGTAGAATGATGACCTTTTTAGAAATCACCATAAAAGGCCTACGGCGTCCAAATACTTGCAATGCAATGTAACGTGCATATTTCGCTATCTTCCTCTTCTCTTCTCGTTCCTTTTGCTCGTTTACAAGAAGAAATACCACGCAGGGGTTAACAAAAAGTGCATAGATTGGTGCGTGCAAGTCGAGCGGATGGCTGGGGACGTAGCCTTTGGTTTAAATCAATACTTTGTCCGTAAACCAACAACTGGGTTGCATAAAACAGGCGACTAGCATCGCCTAAAACTCTATCGGCAATGCTGCCTGCCAAGATGGTTTCCTCTGCGATACATTTTGTCAAGAAAAGGGGGATAGAAGGGGGATGAAGGTTGCTTGACTTCTATTTGACTCAAACTTTACAGCTAGGATACAATGGTCACTCCTGCGGAGTGGTAGGGGCTGGGGTGCTGCCCCTCTTCAAATGAAATTGATTATATATATTTTCCATTGTTTATAAATTGAAATCCATCTTTCTACACCATAATTTTATTCAGACTTCTTCAAAATCTGGTTCCGTTAACTTTTTTCCTACCCGCATGATAACATCTTTTGTTAGATGATAGTAATAATAATATTAATGATAATGATAATAATAATAATACCAATAAATGTGATTTCTGAGGAGCCAGTCCATTTTCATCTGAATATGAATTCAAGTTTTTAATTAATCGCAGGAAATTCTTTCGCTTCGCTATCTCACAATTTTTCATGAAATGTGCAAAGGAACCTGCGCGAGGTGCTGCAACGTTTGTCACTAGAAAGTCAGTTCACCCAGTTTACATCATAAGCAAAATACCAAGAACTACTCGATACATAATGCGTATCAAAATCTTTTTCCTTCATTTTTAAATTATGCATAGTTCTGAATCAGGTTACTTTCATTTGATAATATCAGATATGAATACAGAAATAGAATAGTGGATGGATATATCATCAACGTGGATTCCATTTATAAAACATTACTCTTGATTTATAAAGATGTAGATAGTTTGATCTTATTTTGTTCAGATTTTTCTTCTTTATCAGTGAAATCTTTTCATCTTTTTTTAAGTTTAACAAGTCTAGAGAGACGCGATATAGAAATAGAGGCAATACCAAGAAAAGATACCAAATCAATTGTTACAGTAATAGAACACTGTAATGTTTGGCAAATAAGAGCGATATTGAAAATAATGAATTCATTTCATACTTGAGAAGAATGTTAGTAATTTGGATTTGGATCGTCCTTCTATATTTGCCCGCTTCAGTATTGAGTATCGTGTAAGCAATTTGTATAATGTTGACTTTTTCTTTTTTTGTTTGGCTATTTGTTGTCTATAGACTACGGTAGCTATGAATACGGTAGCATCAACACGAGCCGTAGAAACAGAAGACGGATTCCTACACGAATCCCTCCTAATCTAAATGAATATCCTTCGCGATGGACATTTATTTCTTTCAAAATGGGAAGGACGCGAATTTTTGAGATAATGATGACAAAAAGCATTGTAAATATGCATTATTAATACCACCGTATCTTACTGAATAGATCCCTTTCTTATTATACTGTTCGTATTGTGATGATGGGGGATCTCTCCTACCAAATTTTGTATGGTGTTTACCTAAGGTTTGAAATGAAACCCGAGTGACAAAAACTCAAATTTCCGCCCGAAAACCAACAAGGATAACAAAAGCGACGGGCGATCTCGTGTTCTTTAGAATAATAAAGCTTCAAGTCGAATGCAAACATTGCAGATTTTCAACTTTGATTCGGTCAAGGTTTAGCATATAAAAGTTATGGAGGAAAGTCGGGGAGAATTTCTGTTCTTCAAGTTCGTTCCTTTCACGAACATATATTTTCTTAACTCTATATTAATTTTCATTTGCTTCACATTAAAATATTTTTTTTTAGTTTACTAATGTTTCCTAGGTTTTGTGATTCGGCTTCATTTAGCTCTTTTGACTTTATTAATAACTAAATATGTACACCTCCCATTTTCATATCCATCAAAATATCTTGTTTTCCTATTATTCTTATCCTTTTCACAAATTCAGTCCTTTCAGGTCCTACAAGTCCATATTGTTTAATAATAATTTTTTCGGTTACTTTCTTTAATGCTACTAGTATTATTTCTCAGTCTGTCAAAATTGCATCTGTACTGGGTCTTGGATTTTCCTTCGATTTGTTCTCTTAAATGTGCTTTGGGAGAGACAAAATCTCTTGCCGAATGCAAACTCCATTTACAACCGTCGAGACCCTTCTCATACTATAAAGCGCAATGCTTTTGGATATGTTGCAGTTATTGACAATGGTCAAACTTTCATTGTCAAAAGTACATATTTTTCGTCTTGATTATTTAAATAACTTCATATCAGCTGAAGATATTTTTTTTGGGGGGAGGGGGGTATCTCTTTCATGAAATTTTCACGAGATATTTATATTTCTTTCAGAGAGTTATTGTTGCATGGTGTTTCATCTAGAAGTTATTCAGAAGTATATTTTGCTATTTCGACAATTCAATTCATTTATTAGTCAGCGTGAGCTCGTAAACAAATCTTTTTCAAAGTCTTGGTGTGTGGATTTTTCAATAGAGATACTACCAGCTCATAATTATGATCTGTTTGTTTGTTAGCGTGTTTATCTAATTATCAAATTTTAGCCCTGCAACGATAATCTGTATCGAAGAGACATCAAAATGCTGAAGGCTTTTAGATGAGCACGAACTTTCATTTTTTGCGCAGGCGACGCAGGGGTTATACCTTTATGTCATTCAACATTTGTATTCGAAATGTGGCGACACGCGTGCTTTCGGTGCGCGGCGCCGAATTTAGTGAGAGCAGCGAAGGGCTAAAGCCCCAGTTTCGCTGATTCCCCTAATTCAGCACTGCACCGGTCTTTTATTCAGCTTTTCCTGGGGAAAACTCATCACTAATTTCTCAATACGTCTGATTAATAGGGCACCGGAAAATATTTCTGACCATCCTGCTTTTTTATCCGTTCATGGCGCAGAAAATAGAGGTAAAATGATCTTAAGAGGTATATCAGCAGGGAATCCAAGTGGCGTATGCGAATCTGTGACCAATTAAAGATAGAAAACATTTTATAAAAACAGGGAAAAAATATTGCGAACGATTGAGGTTTAGAATGCTTCTTCCCTTTTCTTCGTTATCTAAAAGCGAAATTGCATTTCATTGGTTCAAGTATCACACATAAAAAGTTACCCCATTTGCTGTTTAAAGGCAAAAGTTATATTTGAATACTATGATTGAAATATATTTATTATTCAAAATCTGATTTTATTGAATTTGTTGATATTCTTATAACTCTTCTGGAAGTAACTTTGTTTTATTTAATCATGATAACTTTTAATCATTGGGCAAAATAAAGAAGTTTTTGTCAGGGTCTTGGGAAAAAAAGTTGGTAAATGTTTAGTACAATTATGAGTTAGTGGTTATAAGGAGAGACCTGGGAGAAAGGAGGGTTCGACTTGACAGAAAAGTACAGGTTAACCCGAGCAAGGACTTCGTGTTTTCTTTTTCCACACTATTCAAGGTCATGGTGCGCTTGTCAAATCCAACACGCCGATCACTAGCGGCCCGTCGGGTCTATTCTCGCGGGCCAGTCACCCGCGTAATTGCTCTCTTGTTGTGCCGCTCTCCGCCCCGCGGGGCGCTGCATCTCCCGGTCCCCACCGGTGTTCCTTGTACTATGGTGGGCTACGAAATTGCGACCTCTTTTGTGAGTCCCAAATCGAAAATGGCGGCCGAACCCTCACCAATGAATAACGGACAGACCCACCGCGTTCTTTCCCTCTTCACCTCGATTCCATGCTCCTCTCAAAATGTATTTTCGGGTCTATCTGCCTTTATTCATTGTTTCTCCACCCCTCTTGTTTATTTGGAGCTTATAAAAGCGAGTTCCTAACTACTTCAAATTAAGAATAACCAGAAGAAAGAAACTTTACTGAAAGAAAAAAAATCTGGTGATGTATTGAAATTTTGTGATAAAAGCACGGACCGGACGTGTTTTGTAAAGATGTTTTTATCTCGCGAAGTTCATAGGAAATCCATTGGCAGGCTTCGCTGTTTCTTTTCAAAATACATTTGTAAGAGGTTCGTGTTAGCTACACCATCGTGTGGTATGGATATGATCTACCACGTATTCTTATTTTTAGTTTCAAATAGAGCAGTCTCGTTCTTTAATTGCCGTCCGTCACCTTAACACAGATTGGTGTTAAGTTCTAGATGAAGCTTGATGAAATAGGCCTACATTGCTAAAATAATGAGGCCTACATTAGGCCTGATGATAAAAAGAAGCAGAATAGTAAGCCCCCGAGTAAGCCTATATTTATTTGGGAGCTTGTTTAGAACCCGACATATCAGCCACGGTCCTGCTTGAAAGAACAATGGTCCCACAGTGTGTTAGACAGTGTGGAACGAAATGAGAAACCACATTTACAGCAAAAACTGTTGTGTTAACCGGTGCACATAGAGGACCACACCAGTTGTTTTACACCGGTGTTAAATTGGTGGTGTTAGTTTTACACCCATAGGTGTATTTACAACACATTTGGTTGTTACATTTACACTCTTTGGTGTTATGTTCAATCTCTGGGGTGTAATTTTAACACCTCGGGGTTTGGTCCTCTATTAACACCAACTGGTGTCAGATTTAACACAACTTTTACAGTGTTCATACCGTTGACTTTGAGCGTTTTAACAACTTGCGAACCATATTTTTCATAGTTTTCAATTATACTTTAAACAATGACACTCAAGAAGTATAGCCTGATAATTAGGTCTACACTAGGCCTAGTAGTGAAAGAAGCGGAATAGTAAATTTATTCGGAAGCTTTTCAAGTTAGATCTCGGCTTATTAGCCACAGTCCTGGTGGAAAGAACTATCTCTCACAGTGTGGTAGGCGTACACAGTGTGGAAAGAGAAATGATATTCACTCTGATGAATTTGAGCATTTTAACAACTTGCGATCTACATCCTCACATAATCATTCCAATTCGTGAACATACTGCGAACAATGCACTGTAGAACTATCCACAGTGTGAAATTATACTGTTACTCTGTTAAATATGTTTATTTAACGATAGGAAGTCACATTATTTTGATTTTGTATCACTTTGTTTAGATATTCATAACGGATCAGATGACATATAAAATAAAATATTTACAAAGTAATTTACAAACATAGGAAACAGAGGAAGTAAAAGTAGTCTTGGGCCGATTGCACGAAAGGGTGTTTGCAAGGACAGTCTTTCGTGTCGCCCATCTTTTATGATGCGCCATGTGAAACGTATTTTAAATAAATCATCTGCAAATACATTTCATTCGTCCGTTAAAATAAGCAAAATATTTCTTTATAAAATGATGTGATATATCATGAAATTGTATAAAATTTGATTTAAAAGCAAGCTAACGAATCTTATTCTTTATCATAAATTTCAGAAACACCTCGCTTATAGCGTATCATAAAAGATTGGCGACACGAAAGACGGTCCTTGGAAAGACCCTTTCGTGCAATCGGCCCCTGGGTCCTGGCGCATTAATGCCGAGTCAGGACATACAGTAGAGAACATAATACAAGATAGAATACAGAACAGAATGAAATATCATATAGCAAATTTCTTGATTGCGATTAATCTCAAATCACATTTTTCACGTTATGAACACACTGGAAAGTTTGTACACACATTGCGGTAATAATGCTAATATAGTAGTAGTAGTAGTAGTAGAAGAAGAAAAAGAACGATTATAGATCAACTGCTATGAATAATAATAATTGTAATGATAATAATAAAAGTACATGTAATTCAAATTATACTAATAACAATCATCATCATTATTATCATCAATATTATAATTTTTATTATTATTGTTATTATCATTTATTACTATTTTCTATCATAAATGGATACCCGGTAGAATGTGAAAGCCTATGTAGTATGCTTAGCAATCGAGTCTTGGAACTCTGGTTGAAATGCTCTCCATGCAGGGAGCGGAGAAAGTGCATACATTGTAAGCGAGCATGTCAAGATCCGATGACCGGGGGTTAACAATATATAGGGGAAGGCGGGGTAAGTTGAGCATAGGGGCAAGTTGAGCCACCAGCCCCAGGCCAATAATGAATGAGTCAGACATTGTGGTGGTGTCATGTATTGATGACCCATAGCATAACCCCTAACCCCACCACATTGTTTTCAACTTTGAAACAAAAAGTAGTTTTTTAGAGGGAAAAATATGAATTTCAGCCAAAAAAGTAAAAAAGAGTGTGAAATAGATAAAAGCTTTATAAACACACACGTCTTTAAATAAAATAAAGACATGATAGCAACATTATTAGTCCAGGTATGGATCTTCATTCTTGTCATAGTCTTTTATATGATGGATGCATAATAAATGTGTGGATACAAAATTATCGCACTAAGTTCGGACTGGGGTAAGTTGAGCCAAACAGCATGGGGCAAGTTGAGCCATGGTAATTCCTATGGTAAAAGACAAACAAACCATAAAAATCGATTGAAATGCTGGCTGAAAGGAGCAAATTAACATGACTGCTCTTTTCCTTTTAAAGGATGTTAGTATTTATAGAGAATTAGTAAGTGAAAAGACTTTACACAAAAAATTGACATGCTGGTTCTCCCCCATACATTTTGTACATAGTTTTTGTGGCTCAACTTACCCCAGAAGGTGGCTCAAACTTACCCCATATATGGGGCAAGTTGAGCCATTTGACATCGTTTTTTTCAAAGATCACGATGACTTTCAGTGTGGGGATAGAAAGTTATATATAGGTGGAAAATATTTCAGAAGAATTAAATTTCAAGGCAAGATACTTATTTCGACAAGATTATTAATCATATCAATTCTAACATGCAAAAAGCAAAAACTGTCACAACTTACCCCGCCTTCCCCTACATGTATTTGTAAAACGCTTAGAGACATAGGCCCTTATTCTGAGTCGGGTTTAACTTAAACTCAGATTTAAAGTTGTGGTTTAAGTATGGAAAGCCCAAAGTATCAAAATTTTTATTAAGTTGTATGTTTCTTAATGTTTACTTTGCTCTTTCCTGATTCATCGATATTGAAGACAATCACTTATACATACTTCCTACACAATTATACATGATTTGAGAGCCGATTGAGTTGAAGTATGATGTTAGTGATTTATGTAGCAATTGGCTGTCCATACTTAAACCACAACTTTAAACCTGAGTTTAAGTTAAACCCGACTTCAGAATACGGGCCATAATCGTTAAAAGTAAAGCTTATATGAATCTTTTGAATATATCGGATAAAAAAATCTATGACATATTACAAACCGAGTATTCTTCATATTCCTCTTCTACATCGAATATGTGGTTTCTATGGAAAGCTAAATGATGTTACAGAGTTCGGGGTAGTATTGTGGATTTGTAAGAGAGAAGTGCGGGTGTTTTATTTAACGCCTTTCAGGGTTAACTCTACAGACGGCGGTAATTGGACGCTTATAGAAATAAAAATCCTGGCACAGAGAGGAGAAATGTGCATTTCCAGTCAGGCCTATACATGTTTACTGCAAATATGCACCCTAGCGATAGGTCCTACTTGTGTGGAGCTATGCCATCGGTCCAATGAAATAACTATGACCATAATACTATACATAGAAAGAAGATGTTTACCCCGCCCCCTTCCCGAATAGTCTAGAATTGACTGTCACTGCCTTGTAGTGCGTATATCTGTTTCCTATTCATCCTATTTATGCTATGTGCAGGGATGGCATCTCATGCAGGGATGGCATCTCATAAAGCTCTTTGCATCTCATGAAAGAAGCGATATTTACACTGTAAAAAATGAAGTGCTAATTCAGCACTCACAGTGTTTGTATAGTGACTGCACTGCGAGTGCTGATTTTCTAGTTCAAATTTAAACTAGAAAATCGGCACTCGTAGTCCCGACACTATATACAAGCACTGTAAGTGCTAAATTGACACTTAATGTTTACAGTGTATATAAGTGCCAATTATCAACTATAATTAATAGTGACCTTAGAAAAGATGAAAGTGTGGTTATCGGAAAGATGAAAGAGAATTGTTTCCATTTTCATTTTTATTCTTGTAAAAAGGTCTACCTCTAAATTTTGATCTTACGATGAGTGGTATCATAACAACATTGTAATACTATACACATATTTCTGAGGACTGTGACGAAATTGTTTTACTTTTGTCGTTTAGATCAAATCTTAACCTTGTTTACAGCATATCAAAAAGACTTAGGGTGCATTTTTGCCCATTTTGGTAATCCTTTTTCTGTCCCAATATGATATCACATGGCAAGAACTAATAGTTGTAGATTTGATGCATTTTGGAAGAAATAGATTATTAGCGGGTAATATTTAGTGCGGATATTGATATATGTATGTATATGTTTGCAGATATATTGGAGAACAGCTGTAGTGGATTTTTACCCTTTCCTTGACCATACAGGTTTTGCCGGCACCTGAGTAATTCAACTTTGGAAGACAAGTTGCATCTTTATTAGGTTTATGTTTATGATATGTTTCAAAGAAGACTGTAGCTTGTTAGGATTTATTCCCTTTTTCTTTGTTTGTTGTGTGTGTGTGTTTTTGTTGTTATTATTGTATCGTTCAATGTTCTGTTACTTCTGTGCCCGTCTTCGTAGACAACGCACTACAAGCATGTACTTTTCAGTGGATCCAAAGTTTTCTCAGATCTTTACAATGTAAATGATCATTCGCTTTTATATAATATTTTGTTTTACTTTTGAAAAATATCATACATTCTATTTACCTCATTTTATATTGTTTGTATAAGTTTCACTTGCAAATGTCATTGTAATTATTTACGACCATTTTATCTAGTCCTGTGAAAAAAAATAAAGCGAATCGAGAGCGCCGCAAGCTATCTGTATGTATGTAGCGCAAATGTATGTAAGAAAATCGTGATGCCATTATTCCGTTTATAATGCGGTAATCTGTTTTGTCGCCATATTTTGATTTTGATTTAATTCACTTCGTTAAGAACGATTACAATTCATCGAAACTTCCCATTTCCATTTTTGTTGGTTAAATCTATGTAAATGTTGGTTTTACGTCCTGATTTTTAATTGAAATTGATTTGCCCATTATTTTCTGTACGTCTCTACTTTTCGTATAGGAAATAACTGTTCACATTGGAATCAAAAAGAGCGCAATCGAATTCTCAAAAAGCGCCACAGTGTATAGCCAACAAGGTTATGACGAGTTGAAGAAAATGCTCAACTCTTAAAAGGTCCAAATGGAACACATTGAGTGGAAGATAAATACAAATATAAGATACTATCTGCTGTCGTGCAATAGCGAGACATGAGCATGCACCAGGGAATATGCTACGCCAGGCCTTTGGGCGAGACACACCGCTGCCGTCCCGTCTCCCGTCTAGACCACGCAGTTATAGTCAAAACACGAAGCTGCATTCTTGTCTAGCGCGCCAACCAAAACAACTCATTGTGCTGCCGCTTTTAGACGAACGAGAGAGGCGAAGAGGGATGGAGAAAGAGAAATGGAGAGATTGAGAGGGGAAAAAGAAGCATATATTGACTCGTAAGACGAATCCACTGACCATCTGCTTTCTTTCGAAATCCAGTCTCCCACTCTGAAAACATCAAGCAAAGTGACGCATTGAAATAACATGAAAATCAATAAACAGGCTGGAGTAATGAGTCTAGATAAGTCTTCCCGAGTCGGAGGAAAATAAGTATGGAACGCTATTCCTTGACGTCGATGCCTATTATACGTTAAATAAACAACGCGTTAATGATATCTCGGGAATCTCCATAGAAATCGAAGAAACCGTTTTTTTTTCCTCCAATGTAATTATACCGCTTCTCATAATACAATGTAATGCAAGGTCCCCAAGTGCAGGGAATTTACTTCCATTGTGAGAAAAATTGAAAATTTTCTACTTATAAACGGCATAATTACCCGGGAAATGTTTTCATTATTTTACTAACGGACACACCTTTTAACTATAATTTCGCTTCTTTCTCTATTTCTTTTTTACTCTAATCGCTTGAAGAATTCTTAATATTAAGAATTTGTCACGCTATTAGATTAAAAAAAATATCAGAAGCAGTAGTTTTTAAAGATGAAATATTCTTTTGAATAGCTATTAAAGTGTTAAAAAGCAAATTACATCATTTGGGGTAGGTTTTGTGCCAATAGAAATTTTGTTATTTCAACACTTGTATTTCATGGATGGGCCCTAAGTTATGGGTGGAATGCCTTGGATATTGTCGGAATGAGCAGTTAGATTTAAAACGAAAATGTCTAGAAATGAAACTGTAATACACTGTTAAAAGATTTAACCTTAACATAAAAGAAGTTCCTGCAGCAGAGTCTCGAGAACACCTGTAATCTTACAGGAAATCGGTATTTGGTGTATGGAACCTTACAAATTTCCTTTAATAAAACACCCTTTCTCCTCTAAAATAGACCTGTTTTTGTTAAATTGCAGAAAATTCCTGTTTATGAATTTACAGAATGATTCTGTTATTGCTTTCTGCAAAATCTTCTCTTATTTCCCTGTAAAATCAGGGGGTTTATAACAGTGTATGACTGCTTCTTTTAAAATTCAGCAATGGTAATTCTGAGAACAATAATTAATAGTAGAAACATTTTGAGAAGTAGTAGCGTTATCATCATTATTATCAGAAGTAGTAATAATGAAAGTATTACTGTAATTATTATTAACCACTGTGATGATTGTTTTTGTTGATATTGTTATTGATGAAGGTAACAATTCATTATCTTTATATTCTGCAAACAAATATTACTTTTTAGTTTATGAAGTATTGTAGCAAGCCTCAAATAACCCTCATATTACCGCATGAGAGTATTTACCTCCGTCACTGAAATGGCATTCCTTTGCGCTACAACTCTAAACCTTTCTAACACAAGCTCTATAATTAGAGGCCAATAAAACAAAATCTAAATTAATAAGCGTAAAATATGGGTTACTTCAACCGTAACGAATCCCTATTTTGGCTCGTTATAGGTCGATTGTCTCTCTGCTATCGATTTCAACTCGCGATACTAACATTCAACGCTGTCCTCGCTTTTGGATATTACCGCACGGGTATCGATCGTTTTAGTCGTTTTAATACATGATATCGATTTTTTTCAAGCTCGCTTAGCAAAGAAAAGCAGAGCTCATATACGGTTTTCATTTTTACGTTATGAAACGTTTAGGCCAGCTCTTTACGAGATTAGAAGCCTTACTTTTATACGCAAAGTAAAATGAAGCCGGAATACAAAATGCTCAAGAGAACACGTGAAATATTGTGGGAACGTGCTGGTCTCATGTACTGAAGGTTCAGTCTGATTCCATACTCATGCAAAATTATTATTACCATTACCAATAATTTTACTATGAAAATTTATATTATTATCACTATTATTTTTTTATTAATATTGTCATTATAATTATTGTTATTATCATCATCATCATCATCATAACCGTGATCAGAATATCCTCGTTAGTATCTGTATCACTGTCATCATCATCATATTATTATTGTATCCCGTGTTGTTGGTTTTTTGATGAAGCAAAGTGTCCACGAATTCTTTTTATATATATTTATACACAACAAACTCCAAAGGCCTCATTAAAGGATGAATAATGTTACCCTTTTATCAAATGTATATATCTTAATCCAGGTGTCATCCATAAATCGAGTGTTACGCAATCTTGCTGCAGAGAAAACTATGGGTCACGGGGACATGTTCGACAAACTGCGCATGCTCAATGGTCAGTGGGCGCGGTCGGGGCCATGGTACGCTCCTAATGTAAATGCTGCTATGCCAGGTCAACCTCTGGGTCATCATACTATGGAGCCTTTCAAGAAAGAAGGTAAGTTCTTACTAAAATTACATCTTTTTAATGTCTTGTCACTCCTGGGGCCCGTTGCATAAACTCTGTGTCATAATTTTCTGTATTTTCCAATGGCATGATTTTGTTTGCCAGAGTTTTTTATGGCAAAACATTTATGCAACGGGCCCCTGGAGGCTTCAGCGTAAATATAAAACTGACGTGTGTGTGTGAAGCCCGCTTGCCATTTAATCCTATTTTATATACCAATGATTTTATTCTTCATATGTTATATTGATAATCTTTAATAACTCAAAAGAAATATTTTCAAAATTACAAATTTGATTTTTTTTTAATCACAAGATTGGATTCCGTGATATAAGAATTGAATTATTTATATTATAAAAAATAGAAAGCAGAGAGAACAGCTTGCCATACGTTCGTCAATATACGCTGGCTAAAATGTCAAAATCTGACAGACCCTCATACACTTCCCATACAAAAAATAATAGGCTGGTATTCAAGTCTCAATTTTCTTCATTTCTCTTGGCGAAACTTTTCTTGTCCCTTAATGTTTGAAAAATTTGAAATGTTCTTCAACGAATACATTCATAAAATTCAAGTGTATCGCGAACTCATAGTCACCATACTCTGGAATTCATATTTCGAGAGTTTATGGATTGTTTGGTACAAATGCAGGATATCTCCACACTGTAAAAAATGAAGTGCTAATTTAGCACTTGCTTGTATAGTGACTGCACTCCGAGTGCTGATTTTCTAGTTTGAATTTGAACTAAAAAATTAGCAATCATAGTGCAGTCACTATACAAGCACTGTAAGTGCTAAATTGGCTTTTCATTTTTACAGTGCATAATGAGATTTAATTCAAATATTCGAAAACGTGTACAAGAAGTACAATATAAGAAATCATCATTGTTGTGCTACGTGGAATATCTGATGAAAATCAAATAATCAAGAGAAGTAGCCATAAACGTCACATATCGCAGTGATACATTGCTACCTTCATGTGCACTTTTGTGAAATTCGTGGGTCGCTTGAACTTTTCTGCGTAACATCACGTTGCCATGGTTTCCAATAATTCGAGGAAAACTTGTTAAACACGCATGCCTTGGCATTGTCTGTCGTTATTTCATTTTTCCTTTTCATTTTGCTCCTATAAACTCTGGCTCATTGCGATATATTTGTGCACGGATGCATGTGGTAATTTCTTATTAGTAACGAATATTTCTGTAAATGCGACGTCATATTATAAGGAGAAGCTTAAATATTTCTCCCTGCCTCTAGACCTCTATCTTTGACATTCAAAAGTAACAGCACTTCGACAGGGCAAAACATGAAATTATTGTCACTGTTTTTTATATCATAATCATATAATGTCAAAAAACTTTTCCATTCTTTCATGATTTATTCTAGAGTAAATTTCTTTTAATTTCATTTTATTTTGTCATTTTGTTCTTTAAATCTGTAAATGTCATCCATGTTCCCTCTACCGAAAGATTCAATGTATTTCTATTCATTATGCTTTCTATAACTCTTTTCATAAAACCTCTTTCAACTTCCCCCACACACCAAGCATAATATGCTTCATAACCTAGAGTTAAACTATCAAATTCATGAATTTAATTAACTTCAATAAACTATACTGAACATGAGAAAACTTAATTGATAAATGAATTAAAATAACCAAATGGTTACTTCTCTATGGATATGTTTCATAATTGGCTGGGGTTGAAAGGTAGCCCCCCCACAAAAAAAAAAAAATGCGCATCAGATTACACCCGTGTATAGTTGGGTAATTTTTAAAAATTGGCTGGGGTTGAAAGGTAGCCCCCCCCCAAAAAAAAAAAAATGCGCATCAGATTACACCCGTGTATAGTTGGGTAATTTTTAAAAATAATATTATATTCTTTAGAACGTAACATTTTCAACTTTCTTTGCGTATACAAATAAGAAATTCTCATTATTGAGCAATAACACTGTCATTGTTATCATGATTATAATTATAACAGAATTATCAGAATTATTATTGATATTATCCTTATAATTACTATTTTCATAATTATCACTATTTCATTATTGTAATTCTTATTTGGGAAGAAAAGAAATGTTGGTATTTTCAACTGGATTTGTTGAAGCCTAATAACTTGATTTCAAAGTAGATAAACCTCTTTCAAGAGGTGAGTATGAAATCGGGTGTGTAATATCAAGGATGCTATGTGTGTCTTGCCCGGTTTCGCTGGGTATTGGGGCATCACTAAAGCTATATCTGGGACTAGGAAGGAAGGTAATTTAGGAGAAGCAACGAACGGAATGAGTTCAGGGAAATGATATGCTACGGTGACTCGTGCAGTTGGTCATTGGGGCAGCTATAGGTCCATGATGAAATTGGACAATTGTGATTCTGTACTGAGTGTTGCGGAATTAACAAAAATTCATCTCCATCCTTTCAGAAAATATCTATGGCTTATACGGTGGAGCAACTTCAATGGGTATAAGCCAGTGTGATACTGGGGAATGTGAAGGCCAGATATTGTCATAGAAGTCATAAAATATTTTAATTTATTCATCGATTAATTTTGAAACATTTCATTCCATCAACATATAAGATTGATAACTCGTTTCAGTTGGTAATCACAGCAACGCCAATGTGATTTTTATAAATGGATCCAGATAGGTCCACTATGTGTACGTACGCATATATTCATATTTTTTAGAGTCAAGTTTTCTTGCATAACAATATTTCCTCTTTTGGCCTTCTTCATTCATCCATTGGTATGTTGATAGAGGAAATAGTGGGTTATTCAAATTAAGCGATCATTTATTTATCCTTCCATCTTCATTTCATTCAGGTTATTGAACTATGAAAACGGTTGTTATGAGACCGTATGCCTGGTCTGTAATATAATCAATGAGCTTTAAAGGTCCTTGATATAACTAAAATACTGATTCTATGAAATAGACTTGCATGTATTTTCCAGTCGGCTGTACGAATTTATTCCACGTAATCTGGGGAATTCCCGCCAAGCGTCTTAGCATCTCGTTACAAAAGGATGTATATTCTTCCAGTTTGTCTGTTTAATCGGAGAAAATTGAATTAATGATTCCACTTCCTAGGTACACAATTATGTGTTTGCATGGAAGGAGTGTATGCTATTTATACTTTTAAGACGAAAAGTGCAGGTTGTAATAGATGATTATTTTGTATTTATCAAAGTAGCGATTTCATACTCGAAATAGTATCCATAATATTTAGGTAGCAGATCATTTCATTGTGCGTCGGCGATGTAGTTCTTTTCTTGGACTCTTTCAGTTTAGATTTCTCTTTAGTTTCATAATTGCAATTAAGTGAGTTTATGTAATTCGTCTATTGCACTCATTCAGCTCGTTTTACTTTTGAAAACGGCTTGTATTTCTATCGCAGTTGTGACGCATATTACCATAATCTCGGAAATATTGATGAAAAAATAATGCCGAAGCTTCACATCAGTCAGTGTGAATAGATTTTTAAGTTCGTCCGCAATATATCGCATAAAATGTTTCAAACTTTTTGCTTTTATTTTTTGTTCTGTGACATTTTTTTATAAAACGTTAAAAGATATAACGTAGCTGTAGCATTAAAGAGGTGAATGGATATAATTTAAGTATCATTGAAATTGTTCGATATGGTATGTAGCACGATTGGCTAAAATGGGTTTATTTCTTCCTCTTTTTTGCCTATATCATCTCGTGTTGACAACCTCGTGGTTCGCGAGACAGGTAATCAAACGAGATAATTGAATGAAAGAATCTTGGTAGTCATTCTTGCGTAATAGATCAGAACATCTCGCGGTCTCATCCAATCGCCGAGCACCTGATAGACGGGCGTATCACGCCTCCAGGTGTAAATGCGTGGCGGGACATTAGGGGTGTCGGGCAAGGGTAAGGCAGAGGGATTGTGAAATTGGGTAGAAGAGTTGATGATAGTAGAGAGGGATAGGAGCTTTCCTCGGAGAGGGGTGGGTAAAGTTAGGGTAACTGATAGAGCAGTATTTTAAAGTGAGGACATGATAAAAGGAGAAGTGTCGAGAAGAACATAGATGAGACTATACAAGGGGGGTTATCGTGAAAGTACATCCGAAATAGGTGAATATTTGGAATATGATTGGTGAGATTTGAGGTTTGAGTGAAAACAAAGAAAGACTTTAGTCGTAAGAGGGTGGTAGAGAATGGTAGAGTACAGTGAATATGTACTGTAAAAGAAAAATGTGGTAGGAGTTTGGATATTGCGTTGGAGACATTGTGGTGGGAATGGTTGTAGGTCGGAAAAGGGAGTTGGAACTCCCTGGTCGGAAGAAGGAGGAAAGAATGAAATTTGGATGAAAGGGAAGGCGAACGTGGAAGAGAGTGTGTCTGACCACGGGAAAAAAAATTTGGAAAGGGTTAGATATTCAAGTGTGAGGATGGTTATAAGTGAGAGGGTGGTATAGAGGGTTAGAGAAAGCATGTGTGTGTGTTAGAGAGAGAGAGGGTGAGATGATTGTGTGAGTGTGACTGATAATGTGAGATTGTGGGAGGGTGAGTGATAGTGTGTGAGGGTTTGTAATAGCTCTATGGTGATAGTGTGGTAGGATGAGTCATAGTGTGAGAGGGTGAGTAATAGTGTGTGAGGGTGAGTAATAGTGTGGGAGGGTGAGTTGTAGTGTGGGAGGGTGAGTGATAGTGTGGGATGGTGGGTGATAATGTGGGATGGTGGGTGATAATATGGGAGGGTGTGTAATAGTGTGCGAGCGTGAGTGATAGTGTGTGAGGGTGAGTAATAGTGTGTGAGGTATATGATAGTGTGGGTGGGCGAGTGATAGTGTGGGATAGTGGGTGATAGTGGTTGAGAGTGTGTGAGGGTGAGAGATTGTGTGGGAGGGTGAGAGATAGTGTGGGAGAGTGAATGATAGTGTGGGAGGGTGAGTGACAATGTGGGATAGTGTGGGAGGGTGGGTGATTGTGCGGGATGGTGTGTAATAGTGTGCGAGCGTGAGTGATAGTGTGTGAGGGTGAGTAATAGTGTGTGAGGTATATGATAGTGTGGGTGGGTGAGTGATAGTGTGGGATGGTGGGTGATAGTGTGTGAGGGTGAGTGATAGTGTGGGAGGGTGAGTGATAGTGTGGGAGGGTAAATGGTCGTGTGGGAGGGTGAGTGATAGTGTGGGAGGGTGAGTGATAGTGTGGGAGGGTGAATGGTAGTGTGGGAGGGTGAGTGATAGTGTGCGAAGGTGAGTGATAGTGTGTGAGGATAAGTAATAGCGTGAGAGGGTGAGTGATAGTGTGGGAGGGTAATAGTGTGCGAGGGTGGGTGATAGTGTGGGAGGGTGAGTAATAGTGCGGGAGGGTAAGAGTGTGGAAGGATGAGTGATAGTGTGTGAGGGTGAGTAACAGTGTGTGAGGGTGAGTGATAGTGTGGGAGGGTGAGTGATAGTGTGGGAGGGTGAGTGATAGTGTGGGAGGGTAAGAGTGTGGGAGGATGAGTGATAGTGTGTGAGGGTGAGTAACAGTGTGGGAGGGTGGGTGATAGTGTGGGAGGGTGTGTAATAGTGTGCGAGGGTGGGTGATAGTGTGGGAGGGTGAGTAATAGTGCGGGAGGGTAAGAGTGTGGAAGGATGAGTGATAGTGTGTGAGGGTGAGTAACAGTGTGTGAGGGTGAGTGATAGTGTGGTAGGGTGAGTGATAGTGTGAGAGGGTAAGGGTGTGGGAGGTGGCAGATAGTGTGAGAGGGTGAGTGAAAGTATGTGGGGTTTATAAAAGTGTGTGAGGGTTAATGATAGTATAAGAGGGTAAGATTGAATGAGAGTGTGAGAGGGAGGGTTAACTTGGAAGGAGGGCAAATTTAAATGGGAAAAGGTGTGTGAAAATTTGAGATGCTAGGTGGTAATTTCGAGGGGAATTTATTGGGTTGGGAGAGGGATATGTAGGCAAAGTATACAAACATGAACAATAAGAAATAAACTGTTTAATTCTGTATAGTGCGTTCAATTTTCGGAGTTCGATCAGACACAAGTCTTATTTGCAACGGGTCAAAGGAATCTTGGGATAACTTACACGATCAAGGGACAAAGAAACGGTGTAAACACCCTGTCCAGCTCGTACGATGAAGAGAGAATCATTGACAGTGAAGACGGGGAAGAGATGTTTCGTGCCTGCAGTTAATTTGGCGTGAAAGTTCTCTCATTAATTAGTTTTATGTCATCTCCCTTCAGGCTCAATCTATGTAGATTAAAGCAAGTGCCCTTCTCGTTCTTGTCTTTATCTGCGCTTTCTCCTTTTCTCTACTTTCACTTTCAATCACTTTATCTCCTTGTCAGTCCTTTTGTCATTATTGCGCTACGTTCTCGTCCGCCACGAATTTTCATGGCAGTGAACATGGTGCGATTTTGCAGATTTTTTTTGTAGCCCCCCCCAAAAAAAAAAAAATAATAATAATAATAATAATAAATGAATAAGATACACGCAACACGTATACCTTCATCCTATACCCATTTTATGTTACATTTATCTACTTATTAACCTTTCACTATGTTCTGTGATTTTAACATTTTAAGATGCGAAATCACGTTTTCATTTTGTTGCTGTAGATTTGGAGAAAAAATAGCCCCAGTACCCTTCCAAAACATTTCCAAGAAAAGAGAAGATTGATATCATCAGCTGTTATAAACCATTTCATTTACAGGAAAATCCGGGGTTTAACAAGCTTATTTTCTTCAAAGAAGGTTTATTGGTTATCGATAAAAGAAGACGATTGTGAAATTAAAATATGAGAAATATTATGGGGGCTTGGTTACCTTACCGATACCATAACCGCAAATTAGTAGGGTAGCTCGTAATACGTGTGAACCTCGATCCAGCCTAGCACCACCCTGGCCCCTGATGACATCAGGCTTGACACATTAGGAATACACTCACACACTACCTTTCCAAGGCGCCATAAGTGCACACTTAGAACTGCATTATTTTTCTATGACTTACACATAATTATTGATATGATGTGAAAACTTCAGTGTCGGTGTGGGAGGTGGGTTGCGTTGTGAGTGATATTAATGTCAGCGAATTTTGAGCGTTGGTTGGATCCCGGCGGGCTTCGGGAATTGAGGGGAGGGGTGGAAAATAATTCGTCTTCTCCAGATAGTCAGTTTAGTGATTATTACATCTTCATCATTGTCAAGGTGTCCAATATACTCATTAAGTTCTTAAAAACATGCATATTAATAGTATTTATTACACTAGTTTGTTGGCTTGTCAATGTCTTAATATTGTGCACTGCAATGCAACGTTGCCTTTAAATTTGCACATAGGACTTTCTTCTGTCTAATAAAGAGTTAAGTCGTAAACAACAAGCCTGCATGTTATTGCTAATTTCACTCAAACCATTTCCAGTTCGAATTTTACAGACTGACAGTAAGTCGGGTTGAAATGGTTCTCTGAAATTCTTTTAACACTACTACCCTCCTTAGTATTAACATTATTAGACTCAGTTAAAAATAAACGATGATTGGAAACTTTTTATTTCATTTTATTCCATCTTTTGATGATTTATTTCTTGGACATGAAGCGGGAAATTCCCTGGATTGTTTCTTTAGCATATTTCCATATTTGTTTTCCCATTCACACCCTCCATACTATGTCTGCAACACCTACTAGTAGACGAAATAATGAAAATCTTTTTGGATGAGTGATCAAAATGGTTCGTTTGATGAGGAAGGAGGTGCCTAGAAACGTCCCTCGACATGTCTGCAAGCATAAATACACATTTCACACATCTTGAGTCGAAATAAATCCAAAATCTGGTGTGTATATGTGCCATGCCCAAGTGTCGCTAATCAACTCTGCCAACTACAATTAGTAACGCCTGTCTGTTAATCGGTACCAGAGGGCGGAATTTCATTCACAATGCTTTGCTTCTTGTTTGTTTTAATGGATAAATTTCTCCAGAAATACCCTAATTTGGGCCTCTAAGACTCGACATTGTATCGCCACCATGGGAGTTTAATATTTAAATATTAAAACGCTTTAAAAAAAAAAGTGCATAAAAGCTAAAATAACCCCCACGTGTATATTCGGGAGTTTCTCCTTACGTATTTGAACGGTGTAGCAATGCCGGTAGTCTCCGAAGCGAGGGCACGGGCGGAGGGAGCTAGCTTGACAGCGGTGGCGTACTTACACCGGGCTGGGGCTGCGGTGTACGCTATCCCCCGAAGCACCGTAAAGGTGTCAATTGCGACTCGGAAACTGTCGTCTAATTCCCGGCCAAGTACCCAAAGATCCCGTTCTATCGTTAGGATAATTTTGACGATATCGGATTTCGTGGCGTCGAAACGTTATCTTTGCATAGACACCCGATATGCAATTTGATCCGTCGCTCTGCGCGCGCGTGCTTTCGTGTTTTCTTCTCATATCTGAGGCTATGCAGTCAAACATCAGTGTGTATGCTTTGTTTATTTCATGGATTACAGAGAAAAGTAAACGCTAAATTAAAGATGGCTGAGGATTTCGCTTCATTTCTTAATATACTTGTCAATGTCTGACGGGTTTGTGTTATTTGATGTCTTCATTGTTTGCTTTTCTTTGAGTTTTGTTTCCTCAAGTAGCTGATAAAGAATATTGCAGACTTCTCTTTTTCATCGAAAAGTAAAAATTCCCAATAATGCCCATGGGCTCCTGCCCACTTTTTTTTTATATGTGTGCATTTATTTATGATACACTGTGAAAAAAAGAGTAAATTTACGTTGGTCATTTTTTTGTTGGGTAATATATACGTTGGTTATTGTTTTGTTGGGCATTATGTGCCCAATACTTAGGCAAATTTTTACTCTGCCGCTGCCAAAATACAGATGTCCAATTGTTGGGCTAGTAATTGCCCTGCTGAGTGGTAAATGTTGCGAAACTTTACGATCACGAGTTGCGCTTGCAGCATGCTACACACGGTCGATAAGATATGGAGGAGCTTCTAGATGACTGGGGGCTGGGGAGCCTCGCTGAATCTTTCATAGATGAGTTGCTTAAACGTTTTTTTAATTTTTTTATTTTGGACTTTACGTTAAGCATAATTTGTAAGGAATTTGTCAGAATAGGCCTACATACATGACATATATCTGACGCTGTTTTGTTTTTGCTTCACTCACTTGAGATATGCACTTGCACTTGTATGCAGCGTTATTGTGCATGCAAAGCACTTTCGGATAAGGTCTCCGGATCGACACGGACCAGGTACACGAAGTGAGTGTAGGCCTTGCCCAGATGTTGGGTTAATAACTTTATTAAAAAGTTGGGCAAATTAATGTCCCCCAAAATGTAGTTCAAAATATTACCCAACAGTTGGGCACATTAATGCCCCAACAACGTTGGGTAAAATATTGCCCAGTAGTTGGTAGGGTTGACTATCGGCCCAACGTTGGGCAAAATATTGGGTAAAATATTGCCCAATTTTTTCACAGTGTAGTGTATACAGACCTGACTTTACAGAGTTGAAAGACTGAATAAAGTCTCAATAATGAATACCAAACCTTTAAATTCATTCATAAGAAGATTTTTGTTCTGATTCAATTAAACTTTGACACATGCTTCATTCGGGATCCTCTCAAATGTATATCCTGTAAGGGATAGCAAAGATCTATACGTAAATATCACAAGCACTTAGCGTCTTGTCAACAAAAATGATATTATTTTGACCTGAAAATCCAAATTTCTTATGAATCAGCGGGCAAGAAAATCCCTCGCAAACCAGATGTCGATTTTTTTTCTCCCTAGAACGCGCCCTCTTCAACGTATTCCCCCGTCTATGCTATTCAGGCAGTAGTATGAAATATAAATGCTATACAACAAACCCATTATCCTAAAAACATACACAGTAATAAACCGTTTAATGTGAACGATTTCTGTATCGCCGTCGACTTTCCCCAATAATAGCACCGCTCGGGTGATGATCATCGTCAAACCAGGATGGATCTATTGTCTATTGTTTACATCGCCACTTTCTAAAAAGGTATCTGCCTTTTCCGGTACCTCGTTGAAATTACAAATTCAAACACCCTGGATAATTATCATCGTCATCAGAATGCAAGATTAAAGAGGGGTATTTTTTTATTATTAGTTCATATTCTTTCGTTCCCCCACTCGTCGGCACTTTAAAAAGTAAACAGGAGGAAAATATATGAGGAAGGAAAGCTGGCGTGGCTGTGGTTATTAAGGACGGTGTTTGAACGTGAAGAGTGGGATGTGGAAAGCGAGGAACATGTTATTAGTCTCACAGCAGGAGGTCCCTTTCCCCGACCAGAATCCTGATGATTCAGTTCGGGTTTTATTTATTTTTATTTTATTTTTTGGCTACGATAACGGTAATGTTCTTTGCATTACTTGAGCCCCACCCCCTTCTAGCCCTCCATCCTCTCTCTCTCTCTCTCTCTGACTCTCTCTTTACATTCACGTACACCCACTCCCACACAATAATACACACACACCTATACCTGTATACATACATACATACATATATACATACATACATACATATATATATATATATATATATATATATATATATATATACTAGTATAACATACACACCCACACCAGCACACTCACATTTATGTATAATTCATTTGTTCATGATGTATTTATATGCACATCAAAGTAAATGTGTAGGACCTATATAAAAATTGCGCGCCCACACACAGACACACATATACCTCATCATCATAAATATATAAACATTCAATGTATGTAACATTATTGAGACTGTTTCTTCTGTTGTGATCACTCGAGAGTTTCAATATTTGAAATATTTCTTGTAACTCCTTGACACGGAAATTCCACAAAAAGACCAAAATTTGATTATCTAATTAAGTGCCATTTTACTTTGCTCAAACGACGCCGCGCTCCACTTTTCTCATCCCTACCCCTGACTTTCTCGTTCTCTTCCCCACCCCATTATTTTTTCTTTCTCTCTCGTTATCCGTTTCATAATTTATTTTATATCATCTTATGTAATGAATTCACCTCAATAGGCAAATCCCTCCATCTCTCTCTTCCCTCCCCTCTCTTCTTTCCTCTCTCTCCCTCTCTCTCTCTCTTACTCTACTCCGATTCTCTGTCTCTTACATTTTGATACGTACTTCTACTTTTACAAGATTTTAAATATAAATTCTGAAATACTTCACTAGTTCCGCTTGTATAGTTAGTATGTGTTCATTAGGTTTGTCAGTTGCAATCTATTTCGTGCGCATTAAAATACGTCCAGGTATCTAGCCTACATATGTTAATATGCATTAAAATTAATGTGTGTGTCACATTTTCTCTCACCCGAATTCATATCATAAAGCAAACTCATAATAAACCAGTATGTGTATGATATTTGGACTATAAGTTTCTAACGATTTGCTGTATTCCATATCAAGTCTATTTTTTTTAAAGCAAGGCGCTTTGGCAATCTCAAGTTGAGTTTTATGTAATGCCTCTTTCTTCCGCCTGGATCGAGCCGCCTCACCGCAGCTGACGTCCCCCTGCACGGGCAATCCCGGGGAGAATTAAGGAGAGGAATCGACCGACGCAGTCTGCGCCAAACCGCTCCAGAGTCAATGTCGCCAGAGTTTTCCCATAGCGCGGCGTCGGGGAGTGGTCGGGCTGAGGATGCATCTTTAGTTGGTGCATGTGTAGTAGAGTTGGGAATCGCAATTGGCGAAGCACTGGGGTTGCCGAGTCTACGGTTAAGCGTACTTTTAAGTGCGCCCATGCAGAAGAAGGAATAAGAGAAGAAAGTAGTGGAGGGTGCTCCGCAAAATCCCGGAAATTACTCTTTTCTTGTGATTGCGTGTAGGAACGGAGGCTCTCTCTCTCTCTCTCTACGCAGGCCTTCTCTCTTCTCTTTTTGCCATCGATGATTTAAGAAAGGAAGAAAGGAATATAAAGTGGGAGTAAAAGAATGAGTGTTTATGGTCGGTGTATAGGGTCAGGGTATGACGGGATATGATGACGTTAAAGGTATTTTGTGGAAGTTAGCCTAAGGTGGATTCGAGGGTAATTTCGTAGGGCACCTGTCCATCTACCAAGGACAGTATATGGAAAATAGCCAATATTCCAAAAAAGAGCTTGGGAATATTGATCCTAAACCCGCCACTGTTTGGGATATAGTACGTAATTGTAGAATAAAACTATTCATGAGATAATGCACAAAGCTTGATCGAGTGTTTTCACTTAAAAATAATGTTGGTGCGGTTCTATCCTGTAATTCAAATGATCAACATTTTTAGTCTAGAATTTTAAAAAAAATGACAATGCTGCCAGTATCAAACGAGAACGTTGATATATTAGACACAAGTTACAAATATTTGTTTCTGCTATTATGTAGCCCCCCCCCCCCATCCCCCTCACGACGCTTATGGAACTATATCATTGATTTTTTAAGTGACTGATTTAGCCTGCTTTCGTTGAAATTATTTCATAGGGTAAAAAACAACGTTTTGATATGTGCATTAAGTTTTACCCCCCTACAAGTCGTGTAAAGAAATCAGTGTACTTTATATATGCATGTAAAAGTAATTTTGTGAATCACGTGACATCGTTACATCATGTACATACATGATATAGATAGTGCGCGAATATCAAGATAAATACAAGCTGTGGTAATGATCTCCAAATGAGATCGAACAAAATCTGATAAAATTACAATCCAAGTGTTTTATGAATAAAACGTGTTAAATGGCTCTGGAAGAAAATGCGTAATTGTTGAGAAATATTTATTGTCGGATATGTTTTCCAAGCAAATATTAATACACTGTCCCATATAAGCTTTTCCTTGTTAATGACCATCAAAATTATCGGTTTTGCGCTAAAATTCCATGATTTTACAGAGATAAGTTTACATTAATGTACAAGATCTATATATAAGGAAGTATGGTGAAAATTAACCTTGATTTTAAAGACTTTCTCATGAAATAATTGTGTGCTGCAACTACAGTTGCTTTTACCTTTAAAGAGATCAAATATTAGCATTATTCGTTTCCCCCTACTCGTTGTCATACAATAGTGAGTTGCTTCAAAGCTGACGAAGATGAAATGAGGTGTATTCAGTTAGAAACACTAGCCTTGAGCGTTTAAAAAGCAGAGACGTTGCTTACCCTTTTTTCTGCTTTCCATTTTGCCATTTTGAATGTGAGACGACATTGGATTTATTAAATCACGGCTGACTACATTTATGGGTTATTTTTAGCTCGGCATAATTATTATTCTCTCCTGTGAAATTACACTGAATTATGCTGAGGTTTCCCCCTTCGACATCAATACTGACACCTATCATACAAATGATTTCAAATCACCGTGACAGAAGATGTAGATGTAAAAGGAAATTTGCATTTGCTCTTCTGTTGCTCCTCGTATTCTTGTGTATTTTTATACAAATGATTTCTGTACTACCGTGACAGATGTATATGTAAATGTTATTTTTTCTTCCTTTATTGTTTATTGTTTGTTGATTTATTTTTATTCTTTATTTGAAATAGAATTGATATTTCCAACTATTACATTAAAAGTGCTAAGTGGACTTTGCCAATATGCATTATTTATATAGCGTTGAATTCAATATGATTAGAAATACTTAAACATACCAAAAAGTACCCTCTTGTTTCATGAATTGAATAAAATAACACTCAGCTGTGATTTAGATTTAAGTCCTAAAGATTTATTTGCAAATCGAAAATGCCGATCTGAATTTGTCTTCATCAATAAGATTAGAGCGCAGTTTTAACATATGTGTCTAATATTTCTTATCTGTTCAGGTTTTGATTTGATACAAGATATTCATATTACTTGAAGGAAAGAACATTTCCTTTTATTATTTATGTTGTTATTTGATACATAATCAAATAAATAGACAAATCAATTGATATCTTCAAATTAATTATTACATTGGTTATAAAGCAAGGTGAAAATGGAAATAGATGAATTTATCAAACTTACTGCGCAATTATGCCCTATATAATTGTATTTTGTGATTTTGGGGTATGTATTATTTCAAACATTATTTAGACTTAATTTTAATAAAATCATATTTACTGCTGTCTAAGTGTAATGAACAACCTTTTTGATATTACTTTACTGAATATCATGAATTTTGGGCAAAGCTGAATTTGTTTTGTATTTTTTCAATATTTTTTTACTACTTTTTAATTTACGCTTCCATTTTGTTTGGTGTTCAGAAGACGGGAATTCTTAGAAATTCAAAAATTCAGAACAAAAATTATTGACATAAAAATCAAGGAGCAATATTTTCTGGTTTGCCATATTTTGGGTTTATATGGAGTTAGCGTAAAAGCAGTTGATATACTCCTGCAATTGTCTGATATGCATGCATGTCTAATGTCAAGATGGCATAATTGCGTTTTATAACTTGTTTGTTCTTGGTCAAATTAAGTGCAACATGAAAATGTGGTTCATTATCAGTTCATCTCATCATTTACTAACTGGTGCTAGACCACCTAGGCTATCGACCAAAGGTAGGTAGATAAATTTAGAATTTGATGAAATTATGCATTGCTTAAAGGCAAACGAACTAACTACCAACTTTAATTCTCCCATCTCGTGTTCTGAAATACTCATTTGTGACCAGATTTATTACCAACAATGCAACATTCTGCTCATTCCAGTCTTAGAATATAGATTATAAAAACCCATGTGAATGATAACACACCAAATCCCTACTCAATGCATTCATAACGCAATAATTACGTCATCGAGTAACCAAACAGTTACTTTTCCTCTCAAAATCATTTCAGATTCTCTTCAAAAATATAAATATATGATGATTCATCCTTTGTTTAATTGTTAATTCTTATCTTAAAATGTGTATCTTATGACTAGCCATTTTCAAAAAGTCTATCCCAACAAAAAGAATTGATTTGAATAAAAAGATAAAAATCAAACAAGCACAACACTGAAAATTTCATCAAAATCGGATGTAAAATGAGAAGGTTATGACATTTTAAAGTTTCATTTACTTTCGCAAAACAATTATATGCATATCTTGGTCGGTATGCAAATGAGGAGACTGATGACATCATCCATTCACTATTTCTTTTGTATTTTATCATATGAAATGTGAAATATTCAAATTTTCTCCTCATTTTCAAATGAAACAACGATTTGGAAATAGCATTGTTTAATACCATATACGGTTCAATCAAGTTGGTCCTTATTGTCAAATCTTTAAACATGAAATATTGTATAATTGAAACAATAAAAAACAAAAGAAATAGTGAGTGAGGGACATCGTCGAATGTCTATTTGCATGCCAATGTGTTGTGCATATCACTGTCTTGTGAACAATTAGCGAAACTTTAAAATGTCATAACTTTCTTATTTTACAGCCGATTTTTATGAAAATTTTAGCGTTATGCTCGTTTGTGTTTTGTTATTGATTCAAATCAACATTTTCTTATGAGGTGGACTTGACCTTTAAGTAGATGAACTAGCTATAGACGAAATTAGACCATGTGCCATGTGGGATGAGACCAAATCGGCTGTGGACCAAGTGGAAAATTAACTTTGGCGTAATTATAGCCCGAATCCTGAACACATCAAAATTATTTTCAGTTTTGTAAAGTACAAGGTAGTCTCGAATGTGTAATGTCACACTTTACAAGGGCGTGTTATAATTCCTTATAATGCCCGCTAGCCTCTCCGGTTTGAGGTTAGGCGAATTCTCTTGTCATTTCAATACCATTACCAGCCTTTTCATCCTTCCTTGCGGTCAATGATAGTTTCTTTAATTTCATTTCCTCACACGGAAATATAGTCCAGGTCAAAACATCCGTATCATTTATATCTCACCCTCCTGTATTGTTATAATCATGGAATCTCTACACCATTCTTAACACCGCGTTTTATTTACGCGGTGGGTGAAGGGGCCCACGCATTTTTCTCTCCTCCAGTTTAACAAATGCACGAATAGAACAGGATGGAGCAACATAGCATACAATGTGCGCATGCGCAAAATCTTCTGCCTGACTTAATCCTTTTATTACAGTCAGTCTGTCAGGAAAGAGGAAGAAAAAAGTTCATGTTGGGGTCACGGTCGGTAAAAATTGTCTAAGTGTATTAAAGTGATTGCCTGGGGTTGTACTAACTTTGGTCCCTGGTTACCAAAGGCAAATATCGGATACTGTATGAAAAGCAACTCTTGGGAACTATTCCAGCTTTGCTATTCAACAAAATTAGTAAAGTATTTTAAAGAGAGAAAAAAGAAACACGTTCTGTCTCTCCCTCACACTCTATTTGTTTTATTCTCATTTAATTCCTAGTTCTCTTAATGTCTTGCACGCACCTTAATGACGTAATGTGTCTTTTTCTGCTGCCTGTGTGTGTTTCTTTACATTCTGTATCATTTGCCAATGTTCTCGATCGTGTAAGTAGTACGTATTTTTCCATCCTACCTATTAGTTTTATTATATAATGTCTTACGCGTGCACACACACACACACGTTATGTACAGAAACAACCACTCCCACTTTTACAAACAAACATGCGCATGCGTGCGAGCATACATGCTTTACTTTATGTTATTTTACTTTGTTTTGATGCCATATCTTTTTCCTCTAACTTAAAACTTTTTATCTCCGCATCTCGACTCTGCATGACTATTTCAATCCCCTCGAAGTTTATTTTTTTCTTATTTAATTTGTGCTATCACGTGACATTTATAATCCTCTGCTTCAACAATAGAAAATTACCATCTATCGTCATAATCCAGATTAGTATGTTGTAAAAATAGGCATCGCATAATGCGAGGAGTGGTTGGAATCAGAAATATTCTGATTATGTATTATACTTCTTCTCTGTATGGGGCAATCGATGTTGTATGAAAACTGACAACATTAATCTTATCAACGAGATCATAGAAATGCAATAATGGACCGATTCTATGTATAAACCTTGCATCAAAATCGTAGTAAGGAATAGTGTTTTAAGGGCATTTGTTATAGTTCGCCAAAAAAAAATCACCTCTTCACGCGCGAAACACCTTTTTGTAAATCAAAGATTAAAAAATACCATTGACTAGTATCATTATTGATGTGATTCCAAGCAAATTGAGTAACGAATCAATAACTAAAAATAGCGAAGCAAGCGAGCCCAAAATAATTTTGTATTTAAAAATATAATTTGGTGATAGACATATTGTTCAGAAAAAATATCTTCTTTCAATTTTATTTTCTCTTGGCAGTGATTTTTTGGGGGGTGTCCGTGCACCCCATCTGTATACCACTGTTCTTAACTGTGTGTTTCATTGTTAACTTGGCTTTTGACATTTATAGTTTGGTAGACATCTTTAGTCAATTTTTAAAGTCCAATGCGGATCTAAGAAAGATATGAATATAGGAGAGCAGACCCCGTGACAGCATGATCTATCCTTATCAATTGACAAAAATCAAGAACCTGGGGGCGCTTCATCAATATTTTCGTCCGACAAGTTGTCAGATCTGACAACTTTCCTGGATTCTGATTGGTTGCGAAGCACTGTTACTATAGTAACTGTCGGATAAAACAGTACTTGTCGGATAAAACGTCTGACAAATCATTTCATGAAACGCTCCCCTGGTCTGTGGAGATGTCCATTAAAAAAACCTTACAATGGAACTTGTAAGACAACATAGGAGTGGTGTGTTAAAACACGGAATGCCACTATGCATGGTTTTACAGCACCGAGCGTAGGCCTTCGTGGCGCCCTGAAAGTGGCGCCGCGCATTACTGTGTATTATCGTCGCATCATTCGCATCATCATCACGTTTTTTCCGAAAGTGATTTATTCAAAACCTTATTAGGAGGAGGTGATATGTCATTACATCGTATCATTTTGGCATGGTTAATAAAGCAGATGAAGAATAACCAGGATGATATAATTTTATCATTTTATGTGTGTTTAATTCATTATTCGTTACATGAAAAAAGCATTATTATTTAGTATCTGGACACACCCTTCAAACGGAGGAAGTTCCTGCGACAAAAATTGTTTAAACATGTAACAGTTCCTATTACGAAAATCGGATTATATTCTATTGATCTAGTTGCTACTTGGCATATTCTGATTAAGTATCGATGATACGTTGTACAGTGTTTCCTGATGACGCACCTATATTCCTTTTTAATGTAGGATATCTTTGCATAGTGATTATAATGAATATTCCTGATGGCGAAAAGGTGTTCCTTAAGATAATTTCGGTTACTTTCGTGATCTTTTTTCGTGGAAAACAATTCTAAACTTAGAAATGTTGCTCCCGCCGGCAGCCAGCATCTCATCAACTTGTGATGCATGTGTAGCACAAGCGAGAGCTGCAATGAGAGCACCCATACAACAAGCGCTAGGGCTAGAGCTGAAGAAAGATCCTTCTTGAATGTTGACATACACGCTGTTTCGCCTATATCACCCTTAGGGCACGTCCATGTGAATACACCGCTCATGTGGAAGAATGAATTTACATAGAGGGCGTAAAGAGGGGAGGAGATAGGGGGGTGGATGGTTCGAGTAGGTGAAAGGGGGTGTTCGGTGTTGAAGGTAGCGGGGAAGGAACGAAGGACTGAAATAAAGAAATGAATGAATGAAGGAAGAAAGAAAGAAAGAAAGAAAAGAAAAAAAGAAAGAAAGAAAGAAAAAGGAGGGAGGAAAGAAGGGCAGAATGATTGAAGGAACGATGGGTGGGATAGAATTAGGAATTATAATATCATTGTCTGATGACTTCTTAATGTTCATATTCATGATATTGGCAACATTCACATTTCTCGTCATATGACATGTTCATTTGATTTCTATAACACTTCCCTGATTGTATAATGATGAAAAAATGATTAATAGTATGTCCAGGGAAGTGTTATAGTATGTCAATTAATCAATACGGGTTTTAAAACAATAGATTACCGTGTGGAAACAGCGATTTTGAGAATTAAATTGCGTTGGCAAGTTTTTGGTGATTTAGTTGAGGCATTTCACAGGAGTGAGTCGAGAACCCCTTTAAATGATATGCTCTGGCTCGAGAAAGCTGCAGTTGAAATGGATACGTTTATAACTATCTCATACGTATTTCATTATTTCATATGCCGGAATTGTGACCCCCAGGTTTGTCGAAAATGAGAGTAAACATATCATTATGGAGTTTAAAAAAGTGCGCATCTAATCCTTAATTTCCCCCGTCGCAATGGGACGGATACCCAAGAAAGAGGTGGTGGTCAGCCGTTGACTAATTGCACGAAATTGCGTAGTGCTGGTCATAATGATGAGGCATCAAGTAAGGTGGCCCTACCGTGCAAAAAAAGATAGGTGGCAATATAAGGAGACAGCGATCGAGCTCGAACGGGAGCGGTAAGGGGAGGTAAGAGCTATCAGGAAGGGAAAATAAAAGGGGAAAACGAGCAGAGGAAATTTTTGCGTCCGGTGGTGTAGAAGTAATGTGTTTTTATCAGCCAATTATTGCACCATGTGTCAGCAAATTTTCCTTCCAGTTTCTTCTTTAAGAAATACCATACAAAGTTTGTCTCCGCAGAAAATATCGACTTTGTCAGAAATCGCGCGCAGTGTTATATTTTATGAAATATACTTTTGGACAAGCATGTATTTTGTGGGGTTTCTCTGTCTGTTTATTGGGTGGAATTCGATGTTATCATCTTCGTGGTTCGAAATGGGGGGAAATTTATTTACATGCATATTAAACATTGAGGTTTATGTAGTGTATTATCACTTTTTACTTGAGCTTTTCCTATCAAATATCCTTAAAAAGAGCCTTTGAAATTTGAGTGGAAATGGAAGTTATTTGAGCTCCTCTTTTTAAAGTAAAGGTATGATGATGAGAAAGTGGATGGGATGCAAAATGATATAGATCCTGGAAAAAGGTATCTTACTTTCTAGTTTCATGTCATTTAAGACTAACAATCCCTTATAAGGGTACATAAATAACATGAAGAACAGTGAACATAATCAATATGTTTGACTATCATAATGAATGTTCATTTATTTTTCCCATTTCGTATATTGGCAATCCTATAGCGTTTTTCCTCCTGTCTTCATACGAATAATGATAATAATTCATGTGTTTGTTTGTATCAATATACTTCATTTAAATCTCTGAGTTTATTGTTATTACTCGTTGAATTCGTATTTCTGATTTGTATGTTAAAATTTGAAAGGATATGATTGAAACTAGTATCACAATGTCAGATAAAAATATATTTCACTATTGTTTTTTATTGCCCATGCATTATGTAGAGGGATTGCATTTTTTTTTTCGAATATCAGTGGTTGGTGGGAGTTTTTATCACCGCAATATTGACGCGACCGACATTACTTAAATGTTAAAAGGGAAAAAAATAAACATTTGAAAAGGATAAAAAGCAGAAAATTCTCGACAACCAAATTGCTACAATCTTTGTCTTAGACATGTTATATCTAAAGGGATTTGGTCTCTGCTTTTGTTTTTAAAAATTATCACACTGAGATTTAATGCTTTTTCAGCTTGTTTCCAAAAGAAACGATATACTGTGTTTCGCTTATTTACCGCATAACCACAATATAGTTTGATGTAAATGAAATTTATGTTTAAGAGACGATTAATATTTCCTATTGCAAATGGATTAAAACTATATTAACAAGGGAATTTTTACTGGTAAGAGGAGTGCAAATATGTTTTTGTCTGAATGCGGGAAGGTAGATTTTTACTGATTATAAACCACAATAACATGAATAAAGTGCTCAGTTTTCATAGAGCAGGAACAAGATGTATAATATTTTGTAACGCCCCTATTTTCACAACATTGTAGACAAAACTACACCAAAGTATACGTATTACTTTAAATATTCGATTGGAATTGATTCACAATTGTTCCTGCATTTTTTTCTTCTTATAACAGTTAAAATAAATAATGTAAAGTTGAGCAAGAGTTCATATATTCGCTTCGAAAAAAAATCCTTATCTTGGGATCTAAAGTTCATATTCCCCACGTGACTGATCACGTGGTTTATCTACCCATCGACTCGTCACATGATCTGTCTTCCCTTCGGCCTATCGAAGATTTGCATTTCACCTCTGTGTTTTTTTTTCTGTGAGGATATAAATTGTAATGTCGCTTTAAGATAGCATCTATCGAATAAATTTACATGGGCTTATTATCACAGTTCTTAGGAAGATTAGAATAACTGTGGTAAAGGTTCTGATTGGGATTTTGATTTCATAATCTGACAAGTTTGAATCCCTTGAAATGGGAGATTAAAACTCTGGAAATCTCGCAAGAATTCATTCATGTCTAAGCCTCTAAGGGGACATGTATGCCGACATTATCGTATACATAATTTGTATTTTCTAGGATTATCTTCTGTTTGTCGTTATGTGTGATAAACTGATAATTCCCATCTTTTCACGATACACTTTAGATGTGATAACCAGATGCCAGGAGGGTATCTTCGATAAAATGATAAAAAAAAAAATTTTCTTTAGTTTAGCAAAATCTTATATAGGCGTGATGAGTGTCACAAAAATTCAATTTTTTTTTATTCATGAAATAATTCCATAGACTTACCTTGAATATAAAGCAAGAGTAACCTAATGTGTATCTGAATTTCATAGCTTCCGAACAGGCGTACTTGTATGCGTATTCGGTCAAAGTGTTGAAACTAATATTCATAGAGTTTTTCTTTCATGATTTACAACTTGATTATTGTTTTTTAACTATTCGAATTCAATTGTATTCAAATATTTGTTAGTCATTATTCGAAAAAAAAATCTATAATTACAAATATCTTTGGCGATAACTATGATGACAAATAATTTACCATGGTATATGCTGGCAATAATTATGTTATAATGAAATGTATTCTTCATTTTATGACGTCATACAACGATTACTACTCCGGAGCGGGAAACCGCCAAGTTGCAAAAATGGAATGACACACGTAACATACTAGCATGACTAGAGTATTGGAAAGTCATGAAAGTTATGAAGATAGTTCTCGCAACCGTTATCTCTAAATTATATTTCCGTTGTAGTCCATGACTATAATATTATGCAGGCCACATTAGCACTTCCTAATCTTCTTATTTTTTTTCTAAAGACCTTCACATTGTCCCAGCTTCAAACATGGGTATTTTTTATGAGGTATTGTTATCTAAAAGAAAAAAAATCCCATAATTTCCGAAGCTTCTGTTCGTTCTCTTTTCTTTCACGAGTTCGCGTGTCAGTCCAAGTCGATGTATATTCTTTCGGAAGGGTTGTTGCACTTTTTCGTTTCCTTTTAATATTGTTTTGATGTTCAAGCTAGCCGATGAATTTAAACGTTCTCTTTTTTTTCCTGCATCGCCCCGCACCGCCGTCTTTTCTCTCGGAGAAAATTGCCCGTAGCAAGTCAGCAATCATTGTATAATTCTCAACAACATCACGGCTGCTCTCTCTCTCTCTCTTCCTCTCTTTCTGTCCCTTTCTATCTTTCTATCCATCTTCTAGCTCTCTCTCACATGCACACACACCCCGGCACATACACATTCCCGCCCTTTGTTGCTTATCTTCTCACCTTCCTTAAAATGGTAGGACGAGAAGATTTGACGAGGATTTCATTTAGTGGGGTGTTGTAAATCTGACAGTTTAGTCCATTGGCTGGTCCCCCCCCCCCCCCCCCACACAAACACTTTTTTCGAAAAATCGTGCACAAAAGTATAAAAATGACCATCTGATTGTGATTTTTTGCATGATTAGACACACACATACACATACACTTTCAAAACCGATCCACGGCCCCTGTAACTTTGACCCGCATTGACGTAGGTTATAAATCATAATGGAGTTTCTAACCCCCCCCCCCACACACACACACACACACACACATACATACACTCAAGTATAGGCCTACAGGTTTATAATCGAATGGTGATTTGAGGATGAAATTTGAACAAACTATGATCATTGTTAGTGCAATATTTTAACTTAATACCTTGTCGTATATTACTAAGATTTTGGGGATTAATTTTCCTGAAAGTCATATTTCCTTTTTGTGTAAGTGCTTTGTAACACAGAAGTTTGATATGGGTTTGGCAATATGAAAGAACACTCTTGATAGGTTGTAAGTTGTGTTTTTTAACGAAAGGCGCGTGCAACGGCGATCATGATTGGTCATTTCCGTTTGGCGATTGATTTTTTTTTGGTTTAGGGTTTTTTAATGATGAAGCAATAAGTGAAATGAAACCAAGTCTCTAAATGTACCCTCGCAATAACCTAAACGTGACAGTCACACCAACACAAACCTTGCTACGCCGATCAAAGCTATTATATTATCTGAAATAAAAAACGCATTGATGATCGGTTTGAAGTATATATCATCATGGCTGTGACCAACCATCATGTCATCACCGATTAGCGCGGACTGCAGTTCAGATCTGCGGAAAATTGAGCATTGACATAGCTGGCGCTCTTTGACAAATATGAAATGATAATTCTTATTTGGAAATTGACAAATATGAAATGATAATTCTTATTTGGAAATTTGCAGACTTCTGTAGATGTCTAGAAATATAGACCCTCTTGAATGATAACATGCCTAATTTCCTATTCAATACATTTATACCGCAATAATTATGTTACCAAGTAACAAAACAATTATTTTCCCTCTCAAAACATTTTTGTTCCTCTATACACTGTTAAAAAAAACCTGATTTTACAGAAAAATAAAAGAAGATTTTGCAGAAAGCAATACCAGAATCATTCTTTAAATTCATGAAACAGGAATTTTTCTGCAATTTAACAGAACAGGTCTGTTAGAAAAAGGGGGAAAGAGTGTTTTATTTAAGGAAATTTGTAAGATTACACACACCAAATACCAATTTCCTGTAAGATTACGCAATCTGGTAAGATTACAGGTGTTCTCGAGACTCTGCTGCAGGAACTTCTTTTAGTTTAAGGATAAATTTTCTAACAGTGTACAAATACAGTTAAACGTCAATTTATTCTCTGTAGTATTAGTAGATATCTGAAAGTTGCAAATATTTTAAGACTATGTATTTGTAACACACAGGCAATGAGAGACCATACACAGTTCACTCCCCATTTAAAGGCTAGAGAGTACTCCAATACTGGTGGGATTATTATGTAAACTGTTTTGAATTCATGAATTCTATTGTTATTAATTTTTTATTGTCTTAGTCAAATAATGAAAATATATATCATAGCCTATCTGTTTGTCACCCATCATAAACTGATTGAAGAAAAATGGCTAAATGGATCAAACAAAAATTACGGCACACGGGATATTGCGTTACCATGTCGGGAAATTAAAGGTCAAGTTCACCACAGAAAGTGGTTGAGTTAAATCGATATTCAAAAATGAAACAAGCATAACGCTGAAAATTTCATCAAAATCGGATGAAATTTTTAATTCTCGCTTATTTTTCACAGTAGAGTTATATTCACAACTTATTGATATGCAAATGCGAGAGTTGATGCATTTTATTTGAATCCTACAATATTTAAATTATTACAGATTTTGCAATAGAGACCAACTTGACTTTATCATAATTCCACATGTTCAGGGAGGAATTAGTTGTTAATTCATTTGACAATTAGGAGAAAGTGAGAATATTTCATATAATAAAATACAAAAGAGATAGTGAGCCTGTGACGTCATCAGTCTGCTCATTTGCATACAGACCAGGATGTACATATAACTCTTATGTGAAATGAAGCGAAACCTTAAAATGTCATAACTTTCTTATTTTACATCATATTTTGATGAATTTTTTGAGTGTTATGTTCGTTGGATGTTTTTTCTTTTATTCAAATCAACTTTTTGTTGGGGGTGGACTTGTCCTTTAAGGAGCTCATTTCTTCTTAAGTGTTCATGCAAAATCATACTCCACTTTGTTTTTCACCGTTCTCTTTTGAAAGAATTCAGATGTTACGACACAAACATCCCTAGGTCGTTTCCATAAATCAGAGGAGGTTTGCCCTCTCGATAAGTTGGTTTTATTTTTTTAAATAAGAGAAAAAAATTGTGAAGGTTTGATAAAAACATCAAAGAATATGTGAGTTATGAAAATTTTCAACCTTTTGATTTGTGACGTCATATGCGAGCAGCTCCACTATATCTCATGTGAAATAAATTTAATAAATTCCTTTTTTAATGGAACATGACGAATTATGATTTTTTTTCAGGGGTGTGAATTGATGTGTTTGATGTTATGCACAACCACATTATGAAGAGCTCAGTTACATAATTGGTTAGATCAACTAATTATCAAATTTGATTTTGTTGTTCCAATGTATAGATTTTAAACAGCTCTATAAGATGATATTAAAGAAAAGTTGAAATCCCCATTAAAAAGGGAACAAAAAGGACAAAGAAAAAAATCACTTTTTTCTGAAAGTTTCAGCATTAAGCTTGTCTGTTTTTTTCTCTATTTATTTAAATCAACATTTTTCTGAAGTGGACTCGACCTATATAAGCATCCAAAATCCGTTATTCTTCGACGTATTTTCATCAACCCTTCACCAATAGTTTTTTTTCTGCGTTTATTAAAACCAGCTTATTGTCAGGGTGAACTTACCCTGTAAAGCAGATCCCCCCCCCCCCTTATGAGATTCTCGGGGTGGCACAGCCGGCTCGTGCCCTCCCCCCCCCCCCCCTTTGAGAGGCACAGTTAAAATTTGTAATGTAAAATGCCGTTGAAACTCAAGTGTGCCCCCCCCCCTAGAAAGTAAGGATTTTTTTGTTTTTTGCTTGTCATTTTTTTCTTGGGAAAATGTGCCCCCACCCCTTTTGGAAATTCCTGGATCCGCCCCTGCTTAGGACTATCATGACTTTGCAGGATATGTTTCATGCATATGAGAATGACCTTTATTTGATTATGGAATGGAGAAAATTCATAAAACCTGGAAATGGGGAAAACAAAATAACAGGCTTCTTCAGAACTATCGCCTGAAGTTCATTTCCAATTTGGCATGATTTTTATTTTTAAAAAAGGTGTCAAATAAGAAAAAAAAATTTGTGTTATGAATGTAAAATAATAAAAAGAAAGGATGAAAAGTACTTTAAGAAAAGTTGGATGAAGCGAAAATAAGGAAATAATAGGGAGTATAGAAATATGAAAATTAGAATACTTTTGTTCGATAGATTTCTTTCAATTTTTCACAATTGTCAAGAGAAAACAGCATAGTATCGCTATGCTGCAGATATGTATGGAGTGGAGTTCCAAATTCAAGTTTGTGTTTACCGCCGCGGAAAGCTGGATGATTCTTATTGTCTAATTATGTCTTGGTATTAAATTCATTTAACCAATGGAGAAAATCACACTTAGAACTAAAAATTGCGTCAAAATCGAACTTTGAATAAGATAGATATGACGTTTTTTATGCGTACTGAATACAATCTGAAGATTAGAGAAGCGATGATGTCTTCGCGATTGTATTATCAATCCTTATCTTTAAACATATTATGGATAGACTATTGTTTTAATATTCATTTTGGCACTATCATTCATGCTTGATTAATGTCCCCCTTTAACATAATATAGACTTTCAGCGGCATATAATGCCAACCAAAAATAAAATTATGTGTGTTTTGAGGTACAACTTTATACATCAGGACAATATATTGGTGGTGAAATATTAATAAATATTTGCGATTAAGTTTCTGTATTTTTTTTGCAGACATGTATGCAGGGGAATAAGTTTATCGCCGAATTTATTTACAAATATAAAAGGGGATGGGTGTTAAAAAATTAATTTCAAAGTTACGTCAATCCCACACCTTTTATGAAATCATAGTATTGTATTTTTATATCAAATAAAGTAAATATGCAATTTTTAAATTATATTATTCAACATTCAACTGTACATTACAATAGGGTGACTAATCATTAGTATGTGAATGGAAACCAAATTACAAGTCGAGTGGTCCAATAGGTAATTGTGCACTTTTGTTACGGAATTTATTGTCACGTGTAGAGTAAAAAAGACTCTCGTTGGAGCTGTGTTTTGTGTCTTTTCATACAAATAAAGAACTGCAATTGAATGCACTGTTGAGGGAATAAAGAACTCAACTATTCTCTCCTTGTTTATTGCAAAATTGCACTTTAGAGTCTAGTGTCATTGAACGCACTTGAAATAAGTGTTTCTTTTATGATTAAAAAACCCGAAGCATGCGATGGGTGATTTTTCATCATGCCCAAGTTTGACAGTTTGTTGCATGACAGAGCTGGTTATAGGGAAACAAGTTTTCTACCAAGTCACAAGTTGTTTCGACCCCGTCGAATAGTGATCTGTTTTGTAGAATGGTTAGTTATATCAACCTTAAAACCCCCCAAGAGTTGGTCTCAGGCGAGATGAGAATATTTTGTTTCGAGAAAGTCTGAGGAAATCCAAATCGGACGTCACCATCTACCGATATCCACTTTTCTTGATGATGCCATCCAGCTTCTGAAACTGTTAAAGAGTTACCTTTGGTCTTTTGTGTTAGCACATCACCTACTTTCCGACACCTCTTTCCTTCGAAACGTTTTCAAGGTGGATTTGAAAGTACAGATGAACTCATCGATCTTGCTATTTGACCATCGGAAGAGTTTCCATTTAATAGACTACATCCATGCATAACATAACTCGAGGAAAGACGTCTACCTTTGTCCACTGCATTGAAAGTTGAATCTTAATTCAAGACAATTTATAATAATTTGGATTGGTAAAAGACTGAATACCGATATAGCGATGATGCGCACTTCTAGATAAACTCCACAATTGCTCATTCTTAGGACTTTGTATGACTTTTTAGCGATTCCATGCGTCCTGCCTCACTTTAACAAAACTTCATGCATAGTAACTTGAATAATTAGGGTAAATTGTAATAGCAACAAGTTGATCCAAGTACATCATCTGAGTCTTGTTAAGTCTTTGATTAGAAGGGGTAGTAAAGATTTTTTTCACTCTTTCACGAGTACTGCTCCAGAGATTTTTCCATGCCGCAATTTGGCGAGTATTCTGGGACAAGCTGGATGCCGTGGTATGAGAGCGCCAACAGTTTTTGTACGTGCCTACACCATTTTCCATTTACATAACTACAACTAATAAAACGCCCCTAGAGTATGTTTATAATGTTTGTAATATTGAAAGTATTTTGTCATTAATTGCTTTTATTTCAATCTATTGGTAAGGGGAGAATATTACAATCATTGAATCATTATTGTACCATTGTTGAGGAATACACTTTAAACATCTGTATTTCAATAATGTTATACATCTGATTGCACTTGCTTGTAAGAGGGGCATTGGGCTTTGCTTTACAGTAACATCTTTTCTCTTTCGATTCTTGTTATTTATTATTGTGGGAATTAACGGCGCTTCTGTGTTTCAAAGAAACATGCTTTACTCAAATGGGAAAAGCATCTTCATGAAAAGGACATTAAATTCTTGTGTCTATTTCATTAAACGCATTGGCTAACCTTGATGTCTTGATATTTTTGGGCTCTATAACCAGTCCGTTTTTAAATTCAATTTCTTATGAAATAATTTCTTGTTAAGTGTATTGTAAGTATGTTCAGGAGCATCCATGAATAAATTTCAATTATCTGCACACCAGTTAATTATTTATATATTTATTCATTTATTGTGGGGTCGGACACCCAATCGGGTAATTATGATTTCGTATTCATGCAATTTAGAAAGTTGATGTCACACACTAGATATTGATAATTATGTCTTTTATCAATCTATTGATTTAATGATTTATTTACTTATTCATTTATTTGTAAAAATGTCTTCATCTTTTTGTTTTTCAGGTGAGCATGAAGCAAAAGCAGAAGATGACGAAGATGCCCAAGCTAGATTACGGTTGAAAAGAAAACTACAAAGAAACCGCACTTCATTTACTGCTCAACAGATTGAAGAACTCGAGAAAGGTGAGAAATTGAAGATTTTTTTAAAGGTGATTATTTATGGCGGATGTATCATGAAGTCTCAAGTCTGACCAATATTCACTCTTAATTTCATGTTCAGCCCCTGCGTTTATTTCTGGAATTGACAGTTTCATCGGCGTTTACCACTTACCAACTAACCCTAATGATTAAAAATTAATCGTAAATGAAACATATCCCTGTTCGTGAGTTTGTGTTGAGTTTGTGAAAGAAGCTGTATGAAAGTGATAATGGACGGTCGTTTTGTAATATACCTAGTAATGTCTGTTAAACATATATATGATAAACACGAAAAAAGGGGAGAAGTGGAATAATGTATTAAAAGCGAGTGAAAGTAATTTTTGCAAAAAGATGATTTTGTGGTATGATATCCGATGGAGAATTAGAAATAGATAATAAATAATAGCTACATTTATATAGCGCATTCCATTAATATTTCTATGCGCTTAGGTATATTTGAGGGACATTTGCAAACGGGTTGTAGGGGGTAGTATCCATTATAGATAACGTAAAAGCCGTGAGAGAGATGAAATTGAAGTTTATTGTTTATTTTCCACAGCTTCAAATAGTGAGTTAATTCATTTCCTCGCGCTATAGACAAAGTTAAAAGGGACCGCGGCAGAAGCAATCCGCACCTTGACTTTACTCATCTCCCATATCGCATTCAACCAAACTATTGATGTTTATTTAGATGACAATAGTTTCCACCACAAACATTGTCACGTCCTTTCAAACTTACAAACCAACACGATTGTAGCCAATCCGAGATAAATTGGATGCTTTAAATAGAATGAAAGGTGATTTATCACCGGTTTTCTTACAGAAATTAAACAATTTCACGCGCCGTGATTTTTGTCTTATCCGGATTAGGCCTCGCTAAAGTTGGTGCATTTTCACGCTTTGCTTTCTCATGTACCATCGTAATAATTGAAACGAAAACCAAATACGCTGCCTTTATAACAACTAAATTCTCCCATTATAAAACCGCATTGACGATTGTGTCTACTTCTGGAAATTAAAGGCATATTTCTTCTTTTTTTGTAAATATAAATTTCGAAATCTTCTTTCATTTGTAATGGAATTTTCTCATGGGATAAATCTGTCATTCAAACTTTCATTTATCTAGTTCATTGGAATGTAAATTTTATCAACGTAATATTTTCTTACTAGAACGTTCGAAAAAAAGACTGGCAATCTGTCTCATTGTCACCCCCCCCCCCTCTCTCTCTCTCTCTTTCTTGCTTCATATATCTCTCCATCTCTCTGGCTCTTTCTATTCCCCCCCCCATCTATCTTTTCTTCTTTCACGCTATATCATTTGTTTGCCACATCCCTTTAAAAAGATGCGATTGGCTGTTCTATTTCTGCATAAATTAATTACAATCCGATCATTTTTAGTTTGATTTTGAGTGGGTTTTATGTTCTACGGTTTATCCCGACCTTGAAAGCATTAATCATCATTAAATATATTTCTTTTGAATCACTTGTACTCTACTTGTCATGATGATGTCATTGGACTAGATATAGACCTTTAACTAAATATTCGTCGAAATTAAGAGAAGCCTTTTCTAGCATTTACTCTTTCGAGTGACTAGACTTCGAAACACCTGATAAAAGACGGCGGTTTCTTGATTTTTTAAATCAGAATTTAAGAAAGAGAGAGTCTACAAATGTGAAACATTTGGGTTACCGCTTTACTGCCTTGATCCCCTTGCGATCATTTAATACAAGCTATCAATAACGCTCTGAAGCACTGGGACATTTGATACGATTAATTTTATATAAATATTGTAATTCAAACTCGTATTCAATTTAAAATATTATTCCACATCTATTTAATAGTACAATCCAAAAAGCAAACATAGTAAAATCAAGGAATATACTAGATGAAGGTGTAAAGGAGTAGGTAGGAAAATACTATTGGGCTATCTAAGCTATATATATATATATATATATATATATGTGTGTGTGTGTGTGTGGGTGTGGGTGTGTGTGTTTGTAAGGGTGTATGTGCACAACTCTCACAGTCATCCGGACTGCAAAAAAGAACATCAACAGCATAATGTTTATAGACGTTAAGGCAAAAGTTTATTATCAATAAAGTAATATTTGATTTGAATTATTGATTGCAAGGGATTTCACTGAGAAACTCTTATAGACATGATGGATTTACAAAACTCCTTAACAAATTTCGAAATCTATGTAATGAAGAAATTGCTTCAGGAGGGGATTAATACGTTTCAGCATCTGCCATTTATCCAACTTGTTAACGGGGCATCGCAGCAATAGACATTTTGAAGTATTAATTCCAATTACCCCAGAAATGATAGTCGTTCCGTATGCTTGACGGGCGATGCAAAAAAGTCATGTTTGTAGAAGTGTTGGGCCTGTACACTTATGGGTTGAATTCTGACACCGTTCTATCCCAAGTTTATATACAAAATAATGTATTTGAGATTCGTATTTAAAATTGAGTATCGTCCCATGTATACAATTTGTTGTATGGTTCGAATTCTCATATAAGGAGATATTTTTACAACTTTATTTATTTTTTGATTTGAGGGGGTATAATGAGACCTTTTTCATTTATAATTTCCCCCTAAACATACAAAATTACCTAAATTCTGGAAGAAAATGAAGTAGTATATTTTCTTTATATGAAAATTCATATCAGAGTATTTTCATGCAATGTGGTTTTTCAAATTGATGCAATTACACTAAAGAGTTGATTCCTAAAATTTGTATCATCGTGAACGGTCTGCCTGAAAGAGGTACCGCAAATCGACGATCCCAGCACAAGTGGTAATTATAAGCCCATTAAACCCATACATCGTACCGATTCACGGCCTGCAGCTATTTGGAAGCCTGTGTTAATATTTAATCATCATACACCTGGGAAGACGTCTAATCGAGAAAGAATGGCTCTCCGTCACCGAGGCATCATTGCGTTTCAATACATAGCTTGCCCAGAAATTGCGCCGACGCGCACGGGCCGTGTGGCCTTTATCCCCAGTCGCGAAAAGCGCTAAATAATTAACTATCACCCACATCGGTCCTGGGAGTGGGAGATGTGTTTGATCCGAAGTGGGAATTGGGAGTAAAGATAAAGAAGAAAGTTCGGAGGGTATTTCGTCGCGTTTTGGACGCCATTCTTGGGGGATGTTTTTGTTTAATTCTTCGTAAATTGATTCATCATCGTCGAGGGGGGCCATGGAGAACTAATTTGTCAATTTTATCAACCAAGCGTTTTTCGTCCGTCTGTCATATCGTGTATATTCCTTAAACCAGTTACCTTTCACCATATGCATGTGTTCGTGTGGATTAACACTTGGGAACTAGAACGAATCGTTGATCCACCCCTAGGATGTAATATACTACATGGGTTATTACATTCGTAATTTTCATGTATCGTGTTATCAATGGCCACAGCTTTGTTTCCCGCCTTTAAACAATAAAGCGCGCGCCATTGAGCTCATAATCATGTTAATTTATTCATCCATTGTCTAACTGTTACGAAAATTATAGTAATCTTATCTGGTCATATGGGCATTATTTTCTTGAAATCGTAATCATTATGATTAACATTGACTACTGACAAAAATTGGTTGGGCACAGTTTTTGTCATGCTAGTCACCAAAGTAAGCGAGAAGAAATGCGGTCTCAATGTATATTGATAATTAATTGGCTCTTTATTGACAACCAATAGAAAAATACTAAAAACAGAATATCAACTATAATATTACCCATTTTATGGAGAATTCGATGTCAATTGACAAAAAAAACATGTAGTGATTTAACAAAAATACCCTTTTCGCCAAAACGTTTTGGGTCAGTCGTCCTGAAATACTCCAATAACTAGCCAGTGATGGTGATTGTTAATCATTTTCGAGTACTTTTCAACGTATTATAATATAAGTGTTTCTAAGCGCTCAGTGTTTTTACAGTTAACTATAAATGTAATCTAATTATTAAATGAGAAAAAATAGTTTAAAAGAAAAAAAGGAACAAATACAGTTTTTTTTGCACTTTGGGTTTAGTCAATTTTTTAGGTTCTTTGAGAATTTCTTCAATGACTATTCCTCACATTATATTATCTAAATTTTATTTTGAAGTGGTGCAGCTGGGAGATTTTTAATCGATATTTTTCTCATAATATGAAACCCTTTATACACTAGATTTAGTAATTAATTATTGTAATAGGGTCGCGCAAACACACACCTTGAAAGAATTTCGTTGAAAAGCCCAGAGGGCATGTGGTTTGGGAGGGTGCTTGTGGTCACCTTATTTCCTTTTTGGTTTGTCTATTCATATTATAACCTGATTGCTTGATTCTTTAGGTTGCTTCCTAAATACGAGGAAAATTGTATGAGTATTGTCCCAAATGAATCCTCACGTTACTATATACCGAGCTCAGTCGTGAATGCTATTTTCTATATATCTTTGAATATCATTCATGATAGTGCAAATCTACCAAAATGGAACTATATTCAATTTTTTTTACTTTCCTGCCATTGAGTACACAGCCCTTGTGGTAGAGCTAGGGGGTTCACTTACACGTACATGCAAAAAAACATGTGTAATGTAAAGATACCGGCATAAAATATAAATGAATCTAAATAGAACACAAATTTTCTGACAACATCAGGTGAGGTAAAACAAAAATTGTGAAATGGAAATTGGCTCGCCTTCATATCTTTCCATATCAAAGTATTTCATTTTTTCAAGAGGGTTTTTTAATCTGTTCATATCCCTAGCTCACAAGTCTAATATTTTACTAAAATGAAATATCCATCCTGTAAAAAGTACATTTGATAAAAAAATCCTTTTTAGTATTTTATGTCTTTATTCATAGGCCCTTTGTTTTCATTAAATTTATTTAGTTAAAGTATATTAAATTTTCACTGTCACACTGTGGTCTTTTATATATTTGTACTCGTGTATATGATAAATTATTTAGTATGGATTATATTGAAAATGATGTTTTGTGAAAGTGTAAGAAATTAAATGTTTATTTGAATCAATTGAATTGAAACCTATCATTTAAAAAAAAATCTCTATTTGAAACTGTTCTGCCAAGTATAAGGAAATTCGTACAAATCCATCATCATCACCAATTGTACAGCATCATCATCATCCATTTATTCATCAGAATTTGTTTGTTTTTTGTATAGTGGAAATGAAGTATTATCGAACGCGGTAATTATTCTTGACCATGTCAGAGGTAATTTTGTTTTCATTAAATAATTGAAGGACACCAAAGCATAGGCCGAAGTGGGTCTGCTTGATACGTATACATTTATGTAAGGATAGAAATTTGCCTCCGTGATTACACAGACCATGGGCATGATGTGTCAATATTTGCCTACTTCTTCATTTATTCAATATTAATCAATGCAAACTGTGATTTTTTAATACCATCTTTCCATAGATGATAGTAAATCCTTTATCTTTTAGACATAATCATCCATTTATGAGCATAGTATTTTATGACAGACGAGATTTTTTTCAATAGAGTATATTGAACAGATTACAGAGAAATATAAATATGTTCCCATATAAATGGGTAAATTATACTGAAAGTACCTGGCATAGCACTAAATCTGAAATTGATGAATGAGCAATTTCTAATTCACATTTTTGTGTATACCGTATAGGCTATGTACTATAATTTCTATATTTAAAAAAAAAATGACAATCATGTAGGTTCCCTGATTCAAATTATTTTATTTTTGTTAATATATGCTATCAAAATTGATTGTATTCATCCTCTACTTAAAATATATAATTTGACACGCAATCAAAACAAATTAATGAAACAAAGAGATCAACTTACAACGTAGTAAAGATGAACTTTCTTTAAAATCAGTTTCACTTCATTTCCATCTCCAGGTGATTTAATATAACAACTAACACTTACTTGTATATAAAGCAAAATAAATATTTCCATTATAAGTAATATCGTTGGAAAATTATCGGTACATGAATAAATTGTTTCTGCACTATATGTGGAATGAAAATCAGGGAGGAAACAAAGCAGTGCATGTATATGGCAAATCCATGTACACATAAATTTCAATATCAATTCCTTTTAACCATAAAGGTAATAAAAGATGGTTTGACTTTTTTCAGGATCAATTTCGCTTGACTAAAGCAAATATATTTCTTCTTAAAAAGGGGAAAATAATGTTTTGCTTCCTGCGCCTTCAGCAGTCTATGGTTAATTCTTCTGTCTCAGTTTTGCAAGGTTCTATCGGGTGATATCGATGAAATCATGAACCATAACCCTGAAGAGATACTCCACGTCACCCTTAATCATGTTAAAAATATCCCCTTCTTCGTGGAAAATATAAAATGCTTTTTCTGTATGCGGTTAGCCCGCGCCGTGGTGTAAAGGTGGCAAAGCTGTGCACTTAGCCGCGTAACACGATTAGCGCCAAACCTAGGCCGACGGTCCGGCTGACCAGGACTGGAGTCGCCCGTTGCTTACAAGGCGACAGCTATATTGTGGCGCCCATGTCGAACTCTCACGGAAAATACTGTCCCAATAAAATTATTTGGTACCGATTTCGCCCATTCCTTTCCTATTTGATTTTTATTTCTTCGCTTCCATATTATTTTTTCCTCCCCCTTTTCCTTTTTTTAAATTATATTTCTTCCTTTTTTAGAATTATATTTCGACTCCTATAGCCTAAGTAGGCATTTATATGTATGGTTTTAATATACATATTTCTCTTAATCTATCAAAACATCTTTTATTCTACGTTTGTATTGATTTTATTTCAATATGCATGATAAGCTCATAATTAAACTTCCTCACATGCATAAAAATCGGTATATTTATGTTGGTATTTATAAACAGCCAAGGATTCTGAAATGGGATTTCAAATATTGTTAAACAATTTTTAAACATCAAATGAGTTGGATTATTTTCATGATAAAAAGATGATAATTCTCTTAATAGCAGTGTTCTCTATTTATTTTGAGTATCTTTTTGTATAATCATTTACATTACCACTGTTTGTTATTTCAATCTTCATCGAAGTTATCGTTTTAGTTTGCATCATCCCCATAATAGTTATTACTATTATTATCTTATTATTTGATCATTATTATCATTGTTATTATCATCATCATTTTTGTCATCGTTATAATTGAAGTCATGATGTTTAGTGACTTATTTTAAATGCAGTCTACCGCACGAATTTTGGCTAGTTTATGTTTTATTCTAAAAAAAAGGGGAGAAGGAAAATGGTTTTAAAATTGTATATTGGGATTTATATATTTTAAAAATAGACCTACATCGGAATAGTCGTCATTTCATTTTTTTTTTAAAGATGTTCAATTATTTCCTTAGGACATGTTTTCGCATGACAGAGGTAGCATCGAGCGGGATACGACACCGCGCTAAGATTCGCATACAGCGCTACGCATTCGAGCGCGCGTTAATGTGCACACGTACGCGCGTGATAATACGCACGGTCACGCCAAGGTCAGGCATTAATACGTGTCATAGCCTTCTCAAGACATTGCCTCCATTTATTGCATTGACTTGGCCGTGACTCTCCTCCCGTCAAACTTCCGAATATTCCGTAAAGTAAATACTAATGCATAAAAAAATGAGTAGAGAATATAGAGCTTATCGCCGACTAAAGCAATGCAATTATTAAATGATGTAAGGTTAGGAAATGAGGGTTAAAATGACATTATTTTTAATTTTGTCGATATTGATTGATGATTATACTCCAATAATTCTGATGATTGAAAGATGTAAATTAAGTGCACATTTTGAGAGAGGGAGAAAGAAGCTTAACCCTTGAATATAAATCTACAGTCTTAAAAATGTTGGGCAACATGCTGTCCACGCAACAATTGCTTAAACAAATATCCAACTCTGGGTAGTTTATACCCAAAGCACATGTTATTGGTTTAAAGCTACCCAGAATTCGATAAAGATATAACCAATTGTTGTGTGGACAGTATGTTGCCCATCATGTTTAAGATAATATAGAACATTATTTCATAATTTATAACCCCCCCCCCTACCCTAGGTCCGTAAACTATGAAACAGATTTTTAGAATGAATTTCCTAGAATGTGATAGTAGCATTGAAGGAAGATCCAGTAGCAGCGAACGAAACAGTGGTATTAGTAGCAGTAGTAGTACTAGTAATAGTATAGTAGTAGTAGTAGTAGTAGTAGTAGTAGTAGTAGTAGTAGTAGGAGCTTTACTATATCCATGAAGAAATGGTATAAGTAATAGTAGTAGAAGTAGAAGCCGTGCAAAAGTAGGAGCAGTAGAAGTAGCAACAGTGGACGTAGTATCAGGAGTAGTAGCAATAGAAATATTATTAGCAACAGCAGTAGTGTACAGATGTATATTCCAGCAGCAGCTCCAGTAAAGCAGCAGTAGTAGTAGTTGCAGCAGTAGTAGTAGCGGTAGAAGAAGAAGTAGTAGTAGTAGAAGTAGTAGTAGACGTATTGTAGTACTAGCATGACTAGAGCTAGTAGTAGCAGAAGTAGTAGTGGTAGTAGTAGTAGTAGTAGTAGTAGTAGTAGTAGTAATAGTAGTAGTAGTAATAGTAATAGTAGCATTAGTAATAGCAGTATTCGTAGTAATAATAGTAGTAGTAGAAGTAGTAGTAGTAATAGCTGTAGTAGTATTAGCAGTAGCAATGCTATAGCAGTAGGACTAGTAGTAGAGGTAAAAATAATAGTAGTTATAGTCATGATAATAGTAGTAACAACAGTGGTAGGCCTAGTAATAGTAGTAGTTGCAATAGTAGTAACAGTAGAAGTAGAAGTACTAAAAGTAGTATTCATAGTAGTAGTAGTAGTAGTAGTAGTAGTAGTAGTAGTAGTAGTAGTAGTCATATTAAAAGTAGTATAGAGATAATAAGAGCTAGTGGCAGAAGTAGTGGAAGTGGAAGAAGTAGTGGTAGTAGTAGAAGTAGTAATCGTAAACATTGAAGAAGTAGTAGCAGGGATAATAGTGTGGCAATAGTAGTGATAGTAGAAGTAGTAGAAGTAGTACTCGTGGTGGTAAAGCTAGCAGCAGGAATATTAGTATGTTATTATAGTATTAGTAGCAGTAGTAGTAGTCGTGATAGTTGTAGCAGCAGCAGTAGTAGTTGTTGTTGTTGTTGTTGTTGTTGTATTTGTAGTAGTAGATCAGTATGCATAGTAGTAGTACTAGAAATATATATTGATCATTGATTTGAATTTCGATAACGAAAAACTGTGCATATGCATGGCACTTCAGCGATTAATAATGACATTAATAATCGCTGAAGTGACATGCATACGCACAGTTCCTCGTTATCAAAATTCAAATCAACGATAAAAGTCGATGATTAACTGAGAATATCATCATGATTATCTTTTGGACTATCAATGGAACGCCTGATATTGTAAAATTCAGATATTTGATTTGATTTTGTTTTTCTTAAAAATGAGAAGGATAATAAGTAAGAACTGATCATGACAATTTATCCACCGTGCACATTTTGGTAGACCACCTATGCCGGGCAATAATCAGAAGTGAAGCAGTAATGAAACTGGTATTGCACCTTCGCCAATACCATCCAATTAACGACCAAGGTCTCCGCCGTGGAGGCTGTCAGAAGCGGGCCTTTTAGCGAGACGTTCGCGACATACTTACGCCTGACTAGTCCGGTGAAATATTGGCGGGTGATTGCCCCGTACGCGCGGGAATATTTCACCGGCGTACATGAATTTAAAAAGAGAGAGTGGGGAGAGATGACCAGAGAAAGAGATGGTTTTAACGATATTCATACTTCCTATCCTCATGAAGATTGTTCTTTTACTTATTGAAAGGGGAAGAGCTGGGGAATGAGATATTAATGAAAGAAGATAATTATCGACCGGGTGGGAATAGATTTTTTTTTAAGAGGAAGAAAGAGATTTGGAATCCTTATTCAGGAGGTAGACGTTGGTCGATTGAAGCATTTTAAGAAATTGTTAGTGGTTTAGGGGGAATAAGGATGTAGAGTTTGATTTGTAGAGTGGAGTAGTCGGGACACGGGGGAACAGGTGATAACAAAAATCGAAATAGAAAGGGAGGAAAACAAAGAGAAACAGAGTGAGATAGAGAGAAATATGTGAAGAAAAGATGACTCAGGGAGTGAGAATTAAATTCAGAAGAAAGTGATCAATATAAACTGCATGATGCCCTAGTCCCACCCACGAGTTCGACTCAAGACCTACCAAATACATGACGATATTTCCAATCACACACTATCGGTCGGTTTGGAGTCGGTTTCGTTGGTGTGGCTATAGCATAGCTTGACCAGTGGAGATGAACCAACATCTTGTTATCAGCATTTCAATCAGTTGACAAATGAAATATTTGTTAGAAAAAAAAGAAGATTTTATAGAAGAAAAAAAAAGATTTTACAGAAAGAAATAACCAAATCATTCTGTAAATTGTTATAACAGGAAAGATTTTCTACAATTTTACAGATCAGGTCTGTTTTGAAAAAGGGGAAAACAAGATTATTACAATAAATTTGGAAGGTTACATACACCAAATACCAATTTTCTGCAATTTTACACAAATGCATTTTAGATTACACAGTGCAGTAAGATTACAGATGTTCTCGAGCCTCTGCTGAAGGAATTTGTGGGGGGGGGGGGGGGTTGTAGAAATTTTCTCAGTGTATGTCATAGGTCTTTTACATGTATGCTCTCCCGGACTTTCTTCTTTCAGAAATTGCTAAAGTGGACAGGGGTGACTCCACAGGAAAACGAATGAAAAGCGAAAGATATTTATTATTTTTAATTATTCATTTTTCTTTATTTTATTTATATATTTCGTTTATTTATTTACCACTCGTGCGATCAGCAAACGCTATTTTTCGTAGGGGTCCATGTAAGAAGTAAGAGTATGTGAAAGAAGTGACTGGGCTGTATGATGACCGTGTGTTGGCATAGTAGAATGGGTGAAAATGGTGGAAATACGCAAATTTAAGAGATTAAAGGAATTTCACACATTGGCTACATCTTGGTGTGGATGTTCAGAGTCTGTTGGCATAGAATGCTATGTGAATATGTGATTCACATTGTTGTAATGCACACATTTAAAAATGTAAAAAATAATTTCTCACTGTGGCTACATCTCTGCATGGTGTGGATGTTCACAGTGTGTCACCATAATAGACTATGTGAATATGTGATTCACACTGTTTAAAGCTCAAATTTAACGATATGAAGGTGACTTCACATTGTGTTTCACACTGTGGATCACTGTGTTTTTTTGGCACGGAAGGCCTACCCATTCTCCTAATTTTTAATGTAACATGATATTTAGTGCACCATGCCCCCAAACAAGAAAAGACAACGCTGCCTTTGTATTCTTCGTTCTATAATTACCCTCTTCGTCATGGATAAGTAATTATTAGTTTTCATATTTTGATTTGAATTTTTCCTTCATTTGGCTCTCATCTCAAATAAAAATCGAATTCTTTAATTTTTTTTCATTATATCTACAGAATTTGAACGAACACATTACCCAGATGTCTTTGCGCGAGAGAGACTGGCACAGAAGATTGACCTACCGGAAGCAAGAATACAGGTAACAGTGTTCACACCACACTTTAAATATTCTTGAGTTCACCCAATATTAGGTTTAAAAAGGAAACATGCCTACTTGTTGAGTAAGATTTGGCAATAAGCATATTTAAGTGGTATAGCAACGCCGTCAGGTTAAGGTGACATGGTATCATTTTAAAACCAACTTACATGCATGTTAACTTTTTGAATATTGGGTAAACCTTTTTTCAGAGTTATTTCATTATGTTTAACAAATTTTCGGCATTACTCCTATTTGTTTAAGATCAGTATGCTCGATCTGTAATGAAAATCATAAGATCAGTATGCTCGATCTGTATGAGAATCATAAATCATAAGTCAGAAAAAATTGGAACCAGCGGGATTCGAACCTGCCATCTACTGCTTTCCGGGCAGCGACTCAACCACCAGGCTATTCTGGTTCACGGTTAAGCCACGATGAACTGGAATTCAAATACCCTCGATCCTCTTCTTTCTGACTCATTACTATTCAAATGCCGTCCGCCGTGGACAATAGATAGTAAATTAAGAGGCTTTTATAGGAGATTATAATTTGTTTAACAAATTTTCGGCATTACTCCTATTTGTTTAAGATCAGTATGCTCGATCTGTAATGAAAATCATAAGATCAGTATGCTCGATCTGTATGAAAATCATAAATCATAAGTCAGAAAAAATTGGAACCAGCGGGATTCGAACCTGCCATCTACTGCTTTCCGGGCAGCGACTCAACCACCAGGCTATTCTGGTTCACGGTTAAGCCACGATGAACTGGAATTCAAATACCCTCGATCCTCTTCTTTCTGACTCATTACTATTCACTATTTCATTATGACCCTATTGAACGTCAGGTTAAGGTGAAACTAAATTGTATATCCGTTGTATTTAAACATCTGAAGTCAATTTTTATGTTAGCAAAACCTGCAAATATTTTGTCTTAAGATTAAAAAAGATAGACATTAACGCACAATACCATACGCTTTACGTGCAATTGTGTTGCTACATTTATAGTTTTAACCAACATATTAAGCGAGTGGACAAATGTATGAAAGTGTATACAAATATAACAGACTTCAGCGATTTAGTAACCTGGTTAACATTGATTTGACTTTTAAAATCTGAGCTGCAAGGTCTTTCGTGTCTGTGATATGTTGCAAGTTGCAAAAATTAGTCCCTGAAAATTTCGTGCTCAACCCAAAATTATTATTTAGTGCTCAACAAGGAAATGATATAAAGTGACCAGGAACAACCAATTTCATTCCAAATACTTACATCTATCCCGAGAAGAAATTACTTAAATGATGATATCTCAGTCACAGATATCTTGAAAGTGTTTACGTGTTTACCTAAATTTATTTCTTTTAATTCTTTTTTATACAAGACACATCACAATTAAAAAGAATTTTAAACAAAACCTTTTTTAATGTGAGCCAATGTCTGTTATGATCATATTCATTTTCATATTCTTAGGTGTGGTTCTCCAATCGCCGTGCAAAATGGCGTCGAGAGGAGAAATTACGCAATCAGAGGAGACAGCAGGCCGAGGTGGGTGGGGTCCATACACAGTCTTCCAGTCATCTACCGTTAAGTAGTGGTTACAGTAGCAACAATGTTAGTGTTTATCAGCCAATCCCACAACCCTCCGCTGCTACCATGGTACCAAGAACCGCACCAGACACATACAGGTATGCTGCTGCTTTCATTTTCTTAAAATATTATGATTTTATACTTCGAATTTATCATTATTATTATGAATATCCTTTAAACCACTTTCTCTTATTTTTGGTAGTCGCTTTATTTTGATTTGTTTTTTAGATTACGTGTTTTTACAGTCTCCATTATTGTATATAGCTTTATTAATTAGCATTGAAACTCAGTTAAGGGACTTGCCTTTTATACAAGCATTGCTTTTCTTGACAAGTCCCTCCGTTCGGTTAATTTATCTTCTTTATTTGTTATAAAATGTCATTTATTATTATTATTATTTGTTTGGCGTCATCTGTGCCTGGGAGGCGAAAAGCGAACCGAATCACTATGACCCGCAGGTCTCTCCCGATATAACTGATTGGGGGAATGCAGGTGGACCACTACACCGGGGTTTCCCCCTACTCTTATACGAATAGTGCAGTGGGTTCTTAACGTGCAAAGGTGGTGACTCTCCTCTACACGGGGCCTCCATTTAACGTCCTATCCGAGGGACGGTGTGTTTTCCATTGTAACATAGCCTGCATCTATGGAACATGGGAGAGACGTTTACACACAACGCACTGGCTTCAGTCATCCGCCCGGGGTGGACTCGAACCCACGATCTTTGGTTCGACGGGCAGACGCGTTACCGACTGAGCCAACACCGCTCTCTTTTAGCCCTAAAAAGACTGGGGGGGCTGATTCAGCCCCCCCCCCCCTCGACATCTTTCGCGATAAATCCGCCGCGCGAAATTTTTTGACCGCGTGGCTCGCTGACTTTTTACTTTCAAGTCTCGCGCAACTTTTGAGACCAAAATTGTGACCCCCGGGTACGCGGTTCCAAAATTACGCAACATTTCGTAAGTGCATGCAGACCCAAAATTACTCAAAAACGTGAATTTGTGTACAAATCCAATACAAATAGTGTTCTTAGCCAAAATTCATAAATGTATCATTATTTTTCCTTTTACTGCTTAAAATCAATTATTTTTATATTTTCTATGGTCAAAATAAAGTCCCCGACAATTTCCATTGAAAAAACAATAAAAAACAAAAAGTCGAAAAACAAAGAAATACATAAGATATTTAGAAAACAATAGAATACATAAGAAAATAAATGTGATTTTGAAATTTTTTTTATCAATTTGATCAGATGCCTATCTAGAGTATGTGAAACAAAAATTAGCATTTCAGGGGCATTATTAATTAATTAGAGCAAACTTATGATTTTACACATAAATTAGCATAATTAATGAGACATGAGATTTTTTGCAGAATTTGATGTTATAGTTTTGTAGATAATGCCATGGGTAACGCATGTGCCAATTTTCGTCGCGATCGCGCTATCGACAGCCGAGATCATAAGGGGGCTGAATCAGCCCCCCCCCCCCCCCCCAGTCTTCTTAGGCGTCGAAATAGCCCAGTCTATTTAGGGTTCACTCTCTACGTTGTTTTAAATGTGTACAATTACTTCGATTAAATTTGTTTATTTTGTTGAACAGAAATAAATAAAACTAAATCTAGGATACAAATCGTAGGCTGTATAGGATTGCAAATTAAGCATTTTGGCGCAACTAAGGGCCTTTTCACGCGTGAATCTTAAATCATCGTTGTAGTAATGATTAGAGGCGTTCGTGATTATAATCATATTCTAGTTTGGTTTCACACGTGCTAAAAAATCATCATTAGCCTTATTTTTTACTGGAATCATCATTCAGGTTACGATTTTTTTACCGTATGAAAGGGTGGTAAGATTTTGCTACCTTCTGGAGATTATCTCGTCAAGCATGCAAAGATCCGAATGAAAATGCGGAGAGAATAGGTCTATCATGACATATCAATAAATCAATGATTGAATTTTCTTATTTTCTTACTTCAGACAAAACATCTTCAAACCGATGGGACATTTTTTTGCTGACTCACTCTGTGCATAATATAGTTATTTTCTAATTTAGTTCAGCTTAATTCTTTTTAACCACCTCCAATTATTTTAGTTAAGTAATCTAGTTTTATTATTGTTGAATAAGTGCTTGGTATTGCAAAACCGGAAATAGCATTACACATGGACATACTCAAAGCTTTTGGACATGCACTCATCGAATTAAAAATCACATAAATAAACAAAACGCAAGAAACCAGAAAATATAAGGACTACATGAATTTGGTAAAGTGGCATCCCTTCAGAGTACATTTCAGGATTGAATCCACATAAACTTACATTTTGGTTTTAATGTGCCAAGCAATGGACAGTTTCTAATGTTTTTGATGCTCTAGATGTATTTTCTAGTGAGGGAGGAGTTCTGATGTTTCTCGATTTCTATACTTTCTTTTCCAAGAGAGGGAAATTTCTAACGTATTCGATATTTATTTTCTTCCCTTTTCTCTCCAAGTAAGGGAGTAAGGGAGATTGTATTCTACTTTTTAACCAAGTGAGGGGTATTTTTTTTTAATATGGTTTTCAAGTTGTATTTTTTGTCTATTTTTTTTCTCCACTGCCATGAATAAAGAGATTTTTTTGTATTATTTCAGTAACAAATGATGGACAGTTTCTAATGTTCGGGGTTCTTTTTTTTTCTCTAGTGCCATCCCTCCCATGCCGAGTTTCTCGATGGCTTCAGGTCCAAACATCGGCATGCAGCCTCGGGAAACCAGCTCTTACACGAGAATGTTACATCAACCAAGCCATGGATACGACTCACTCTACTCGGCCCCACCTAACCACCATACTATGACGTCACATGGCCACGCCCCCACCCATCATGCAATGCACCAGCCTCATATGAACAGCGCTTGCAATAACGGTAAATTGACATTCCAAATTGAAGCTGATTTTAATATATCAACTTCCATTTTGGATTCATGTCTGTAATACTACTAGTATATTTTTTATTATTATAATTTCATGTAATAATAGACTGATAAACTTAAATATAACCATGCTAGTTTACAATTCAAGCAAAATGTAATCATTATCTTCATTATGTTTGGTTATATCTGTATCCTAATCCTACTCATCATATGTATTTTAATTGATGTAGTTTTTATCATCATTGACGTAAGAATCTGATTTTTTCTTCATCAAAATAATCTTTCCATTTCTAAATTCAGAATTATTGAGATCATTATGGCCTAGTATTCTTGCTCTGTTTATTGTCGTTATTAAATAGTGATCGTAGTAATGATAACAATATTAATACGTAGGATATATATAGCGTGTTTTCAAGTTTATTAAATGCAATACAAACGAGGAAAAATGTCTGCAAACCTAGTATACTGCTGGTGAACATATGCGGGTTAATTTCCATTAGTACCGAAATAAAGTCACCGTTTTGTTGTTTAAAATGTAATAATCATAATCCTTATTATTCCTCTTCTTTTAATTCGCAGGTTTGATCTCACCTGGCGTGTCCGTACCGGTACAGGTGCCTGGTTCTTCTCCCGCTGATACCCACCCGTCTCACCAATACTGGCCACGCATCCAGTAGTCCTGAAAAACTAGTACCACTCTCCCGAACCACGAGATAGGGGGAGGAATAAAAACTCTCGGAAATATCGCCACCGTCGGTCAAAATGATACTGATGCACAATCGGATTTGCAGGGTACTTGTATAGCACAAAAACATTGTAACAGTATTTTACAATGGGTTTTCATCGTATACAATTATTAGAATAGATATATACCAGTCCTTTTTCAGAAGCGGGCTGTTTAAGTCTGAGTCTGATTAAACTTTTCAGATTCTGCACTGCCCCTCTACCTCTTATGTAATGGTTGTTAACGGCAACGATCTGAAATGCATGAGTCTTGCCCTAAATATTTTTTTATATGAATGAAACCTGCATTCAACTTTCACAAAGAAAAGGTCATAAATATTAAACAATGACCTAATTAATCATGATTGATTAACCATAATAGAAAAAGATTCAAAAGATTTGGGATAAAAATCTGTACATAACTTACCATATTCCCCTTTCAGCGATATCATGGAACATTGTTGATGAAATGAACGTGTATCACATACGTTGGTAATTGCTAATTAGGCAAGCAGCTGTAATTATGTCACACAGATAATAATATATTTGCTTCAAAAAGTGAATTGCAATTGAGAATGAAAATTCACCCAGAGAAGAAAATATTATATATTTCGATAGTATAATATTATATTTGAAACTCAACTTCTTGGCCATGTAAAACCACTTTGTCACTATTTAAGTCTTAAATCCTAAAGTGCATTCACATCAGAAAGTGTGTGTTTGATTACGCTGTATCGTCTTTGATATAATTCATTGTAAGTAATTAGTAGAGTATATATATCTTTTTAGCTTTCCATACGTTTTCTTTCAATCTTAAACTGTCTGCCAATGATTGGTCAGATTTAACCAATTGCACTGACGTACATATTTGGTCAGTTCTTCAAAATACTTTCATTTCAACGTTGAATTTGACAGCGCCACAAACAAAACGGATTAGAAATAAGCAGAGATCAGAAAACTGGATGACTAAAGACATTATTTATCATATTCGTGAAAGAAATGTGGCTTATCAAAAAATATGAAGAAAAATTTCAGCCATAAGGATTATGACACGCTCTCAAATTAAGAGATACAAGAAATTACGAAATGGTTAGTATCCTCATAGCATTTGATTTAGTTAACGCTAGCTCATTATATTAAGCAAAGCTACGGTCAGACCTGCAAAACTAAGTACAGTCGACAAAAGATATGACGTTATTACCAATGACAGACCATTCATCGTTTTGGAATTGGTTTTGTCGGTGTGCACTGGCATAAGACCGCACATTGATAGGGTGTCCGTTTATAACTCGGTTACCAAACTGGAGCAACACTGCAAGATTTGGACACCCTCTACGTTCGTTGTCAGTCGCACAGTTTCCGCGGGCCGTCGCAGAAAGTGTTGTCCTCAAATGAGACTCAAAAAATCAAGCGCAAATCTCAACCCATTTTGATTGGTTGAAAAGAGGTTACGTTCGATATCTTAACTTGCGTTTGATTTCAACGCTTTCTGCAATGGGCGCCTGATCATTTTAATCATGTAGTTAACAGGCGTAAATTTTCTCCAAATTAAATGAAAGCAGAAATTTTATACCAGTATGATATTTCAATGAAAATCCTGTCAAACTATTGCAGTGAATACATAAGACCTAGCATTTCATAGAAGTGTGTACTTAGATTTCTATTAAATCTGGACTTGAACCACGGTTAAATATTGAGAATATTATGTTCAAATATTAAAATTAAGCAAAGCACCTATTACGAATCAAGTATGCCTTAAGAATGGCATACCCTATGTTGTGACCGGTGTGTTAAGTCATGATTAAGTACTCACCATAATGAAACATTATTAATATTTAGCATATTTTATATACTCATGATTTATTTATCACATTTAAAGCGTAGCCTTTATCATCTGCTTTGAGTCTTTTTGGGGGGCGAGATTTTCCGACAGTTAGCTAGAGAAGAGAGCATAGATTTTATACTCAATGATTAATTTTGCTTTTTAATATGAAACACGAAGTTTTCCACAGTATTGAAAACTTATAGTCAGAACATGCTTCGATTTAGACGTGAACTACGCAATACTTTAGACTTTGATTATACAAATTATTTTTATTTCTACCTCTGTGAATAACTATTTGATTTTATGCATCAGTGCACTTTTTATGACGTCACGTGTTCCACTTTTTTCTGTGATAATACACAAGGTTTTAATCTATGAACTAAAAACAAATTTTCTCTCACGCAGTCTTGTCATTTTTATGATAAGTCCCATATAAAACGGGATATTGTCCTTGATATATTTATCACCGACAATGAAACATATTCATTGAAGTGCTGATCGGCACATAACTTTTCTACTAATTTGCACCATGGAATATTATGAAATTTGGTTTGGAAATTGACGAAATGAATGCCTATATTTTAATACACTATAATTCGGATAAATCCGTTTGCTTAGGTCCGGTTCGTTCTTTCGAGCTGGTTTGATTTGATTAGTCTATTCGATAAACGATCGTACACTCTAACAAAAGAAATCAGGCAAAATGACTAGTTAATAGGGTCAGCTGGGTCCAACTGTTATTCTGGTCGTATTTACGTATTTTCCAATCGTATTTCAATAGAATTGAGTTAATTCTGACTAGAATGTGTGTCAGAAATGTAACTAGACAATCGGTTGCACCCAGCTGACTCCTGATCTAGTCAATTTGACTAATTTGTTTTAAGAGTATACAGTTCTATAAAATAAAGGTCACAAGTATTTCCATCAACATCAAGACTATTCCATTACCCAATTATTTTGCGGTCCGAGTCAATGTGACATTCAAATATTGTCGCAAAAAATCTTTTCAATCGCCATAATGACATGATACTTATAATCACCCTTTGATAGAAAAAATAAAAAATTGCAAAGCTCGGATGTTCCTCCACAAACCAACACTGTATACAGTTTCATAGTTAACCGCTTGTATTCACTAAGTAAATTTCAAATACATTGCTATATCTTCGGGACGATTTTACTTATTTGAACAAATAACTGCTAGAGTCGAAGAAACGTACGTTTAGAGCTGCAATCTATTATATTATCGGGGAAGTGTTACCCTGTGTTGAGAAAAGTTTGATTATTATGCCTCTGTTTATATATTTAAAGAAAGAAATATGATACAGGGTTTGTGAAGGAGACTAGTATCGGACGTACAAGGTACTTTTTTTTCTTAATCTGTACTATTTTCAGAAAGATGATTTATATGACAATGTTTTGTACTGAGTATTGTACCAATTGTGCATAAGTGTACCCGTGTTGTCTACGTGTTAGGTGTAACGAAAGTATTTGTGACTTGTAATGGAGAAAAACGACTTAAATCATGTTGTTGTGAGCCATGTACCATAGATACTGATATTTAATATTCATACATTCGTTCATTTGTATCTCGATATGCTCGGTGGCCCGTATTCTGAACTCTATTTTAATTAAAAAGCATACTATGGTTAGCCAATTGTGACATACATCGCTAATGGTAGAAGTTCTATTCATCTGCTCGTTTGACCGATTCTCGAATCTTTCTTAATTGTCTTTAAATGAAAGGATAGGGTAGTTATCTTCACCTTTTAAGAATTAGGAGAAAGCACAGAAAGCACAAGAAATGTACAATGTAAAATATTTTGACATGTTTGGCTTCCCATAATTAGCCCATGGAGCTACTTTGGTCTGAATTAAATTGGACTTCAAAATGCGGGCCAGTGTGTGTCGCCAAAGTTCCATTGTATGAGGGTGTGTGTGCGTGTCGGTGTGTGCGCGCGTGTGGGGGTTTCCGATGTGAATGCTTTCGCTCGTGTTGGGTATATTTTGTGCGTGCGTGATTGTTCGCGATCCGGAGCTCATTTTTGGTAGGCCTACGCGTCGCAGTGAGCCCTTTTAGTTTCTGGGTAAATTTGGACAAGGAAATTTTGTAGTCCTTAGTTTTATTCCGAAATGAACTATTTACCTTCTGTTTTTTCCTTTGTCGAAGATCAATTAAATTTTATTCACCTCCTTAATTCTACATATCAACGAATTTAATGAGAAGTAGATAGATGACACGTTTGATAACACGGTCCAAACCTATAAACCTCTATCAGTCTTTGCGATGTTTTGAAACATTGCTGGATTGATAACCACGTGGTTTTGATTTTCATTTCATTCATTTTATTCCAACAAAATACAAGTCAATTAAATGTGGGTCAACAAGATTAAGTCATATTCATGAAAAGCACCAGTAAAATGTCTGCACATTTGATCAAAATTTGTTTTGTTGCTAGACTTAACATTATTTCTTTTTGAAGAGATTATAATCCGAATATTACTACATATCAGAGTAAATGAATTACAGTACAAGTATGACAAGTGTGTGATAAAGAACAGCATTCTTAATTGTATAAGTGATGTCAAACCCTTCTTTAATCGTGTTTGTTTAGGGTTTTTTATTGTAGAATATAGGCCATGAGATCAACATGGAATTGGCGCACAACTATTAATCCTATATTCAAAGTTCGTAATGATTTAATCCTGTCCAAAGTTTATAATGATTTAAGTCATATTCCCATGCGTAAAACGGGTGTGTCATAATCTAGGAGTTGGATAAAATTCTTCATTAACATATTGGAAAACTGCAACTGTGCGAGTGGTTTTATGGCGCGGGAAATATTGCGTCAAATTTCGTGCGCCGTATTATGACGTCACCACACGTCGGTGCAAATTTGGTGTGGAGTGTTTGTTCGCGCAATATTTTGGCGACAGGTTGTGTAGGCTTGTATGGTGCGAGAAAGATACATTGAAATAGATGAATGAAGAATGTTATAATTGATTAACTATTGTACATAGGGGTATTTCAATGGACTCGGGGAATTTCTATTAATCTTGTTGGAACTGTTCCATTTGTATTATATCAATCCCACCTTTTTCATATTAGGTAGGCAATAGAGTTAGAAAGAAAAAAAAATCGTGAAAAAAAAGAGATTACAAAAAATCGTTACTAGCATTCCGGCATATCGTTGACTTATACTGTGTATTGTCTATATAATTTCTGATGACTAAATATAACTTTAAAAACTTTCAAAAACTTGTCTTTTGTGTATATATTCATTTATGTAGTGGCATGTTTTGTCAGTAAATATTTTCACCTAGCGATTTCTGACTCTAACATATATGTGTGAATATATTACATTATGATTTATTTTTAACATAGAAAGAAAGTGGATTGGTAATGTAGGAAAGGAGAGGGATAAGGGAAAAGGAAAGCTTGGTAGGGGTATCACAGGCCTAATCGGGCCTAAGACTCGTGTGTTAAAGTGGCACTTTAAAAAAAATCTTAAGGAGGAAATTCGAGGGTTGAATGTTTCCTATACCAGTGGACAAGATATTCTGTCTGACATTCCATACCTGACCAGGAAAGGGTACTTCGTCTGGCTCATTAAAAAAAATAAATCAGCATTTATGAAGACTACACCTGACAGGATCTAATTCATCACTTGAGAGAGTAAAGTGGCCCTAATTTTTCCACCAGTAACAAAGTAAAGTAAATAGTTCCAAAGTGGTGATGTATCTTTCCAATTTGGAAAAACAAAGTTAACTAGGTACCCTCCCTAGAATCAGTGTTAGATTGTCAGTCATATTCATTCATTTTGTCAATCAGCAATATCAAATTCAAAAACTGAAAATGAGTTGGCTCGAATGAATATCTTTGGCCTGCCAGTTGTAATTAGGCCCGTGAAACCTAGGTTGGAAAGAGAAATATGAAAGAGGGAGATGAGGGAGGAGGACGTAAGGATGGATTACTGTCGGAATACTTGGGAGAGATTGAGGGGGATAGAGCCGAGAGAATTGGAAGATGGTAGGTAAGACAGAAAGAAATAAAGAGAACTGAGAGAAAAATAGGAGAGAAGTGAGATTCAGGGAAGAGGGAAAGTGAGAGAGAACACATGAGAAAGAGAGAGAAAATAGGGGGAAAATGGGAGATGGTGAAGAGGGGAAGGGAGAGAGAAAAAGAAATGAGAGGACACAGGGAAAGAGAGGGGAAGGAAGGGGAAAGAGAGAGATGAGAGTGAAAGGGAGACAGAAAGAGAGATACAATAAGAGAACATGGGAGAGAGAAGAGGAGAAGGGAGAGAGATAAAAATGAGATGATCAAATTCTTCATTATTTTTCTGTTTTGACTCAAGCTAACTTGCTCCGGGTGTTTTATTCTCCTTTAAATTTAATCAAGATCGGATGTGGTTAGGATCCTTCATCTGTTGCCTCCATGTGATACATATTTTATTTCATAAGAGAGTGAAACAACATTGAAGAAAGGACATTAACAAGTTATTTAGTTGGCGGTATCTGAATTTAAATACTGATGAAAAATGTATTGCTCCCGTGATATATCAATCATAAAAATTCCAAAGAATGGCAAAGTTGTATTTCTTGACCTTTTTATTCTACAATCTTTACTTAAAATATAAAATAATGAAAATAATAATGATGATAATAACAAAGTTTATAAGCTTGTATGAGCTGGCTGTCGTACTTTCTACTTCGTTTTATTGAAGTTTAATCATTTAAGCTTTTCGTTAATCATGCTATTGCCACGATGGCAATTAGTAAGAAAGCGGGGTTTTTTTAAGCTCTCGCTGAATTTCTTCTGCACATAATCAAGTATCAATTTTGACGAGTTACGTATCATTAGAGAGCTTGGAAGTGCTTGCTTGAAGCTCGATAAAAATCTAAATAATTTTGGGTGACTTATTATTAGTTTGGGGCCGTGGCAGGTCACATATACAGTAAGGGGTAAGGAAGAATTGAATAACAAACATCCTACCCAATAAAAAAAATAAAATGAAATGGAACAGAAATGAAAGAAACAGAATGTAATTCCAGGGATCCGTCTCACGAACAATTCCCTGAGAAATCCATAATCATTTTAAACTAGAGAAACAGAAAATTCCAAATGATACTTCTGTAACGGTGATAGCCATTGTGAGGTATATAGGACCCACTGTCTTTATTTCTTTGACAAGTAAAAATATGCACCAAAATTGTACGACATATCATTTACTTCTAAAATTTAAATACTTAATAAAATAATTTTGTGCAGATGAAGTTAGTGACATTCACAATAAATTAGACACTGAACACCTTTTACATACTAGTACATTCTGGGAGTTTCATGAAATGGTTAGTCATTGGTTTTCACTGACTATTTTGCTCTCGGCCAATCAGATGCAAGGATTTCAGTAGCTTATATCAATAATCAGTGAAACTTATTGACGTTTTGTTTCATGAAATGCCCCCCTGGAGCATAGAGATTTTTTTTTAACCTTTCATCAAGAGAGCTTTGAAACAGCAACAACATGGCAGGTATTCTCAAAGTGTTACAAACTTAAATAAGCTCACAAACGCTGGAAACACTTTGAGAATACAGGCTTTTATGATTAACCGGTCCTGATAAATTCATGCTAAACTCCATCTTTGTCCCCTGCTCAATAAAAATGCTGCTGAACATTTTAGACACTGTTTACTACATGAACCTTAAAATAGTTAACAGCTTAAACAACGATGCGTAATTGAGAATTAAATATTAACACTTAAACTTTGTTGTTTAAGATTTTATACATTGTTTAAACAGTTTACACAAGTACTCTCAGGTTCATATATCAAAATTTCCAGTGTTTTTACTGTGTGTATTTATTACAACTTAATTTACCAAGGCTTATGTTATTTTAATGTGATTAAACATTCCTTATCATCACAGAAAACAAAAGATGAATTGACAGAGAAAAAAACTTAACTTGCAACATCATGAACCTTTAACATTGAGTATGCAATCAATTATAAAATTGATCTTAGTTATAACTCTGTGGTAAACAATGCAGACAAAAAATTAAAATTGATTGTAAAATTTAATGCATCCATTTTATGTTAGTCCCCCTTGCTAGTATCATAAATTTCTGGACTTTATAGCAAGTTTAAGTTGCTACACCTGGGGTGTTTCATAAAGCTGTTTGTAAGTTAAGAGCAACTTTAAGAATGACTGGTGAACCTTTCTTACGTGCTAAACCATCGCCAATTAACATTTTAGTGTTATACCATTTACCAAGATCTCCAGTCGCTCTTGTGCAATTCCATAAAATATGTACGTCCGACCCCCCATGTGTGGGACCTTCACGAACTCTTCCATCTCTGATTTCTTGTTCTTTTGACGGTCTGTAATGTTCTCAATTACCATGAATTGGTCAGTTTAAGAAGTGAAGTAAGACTTGAGAAAAATGGGGGCGGACATACAAAAAGGTTGATCAATTTATGGAATTGCCCTCTTAACTCCTAACAGCGTTATGAAACACCAAACTGCTCATGTACAGTAGAATTATTCAACTATATAATACCATTACTAACAATACAAATATATATATTTCATGTTACAAACAATACATATTGAAGCATATAGCTACAATTATAGATTCATAAATATACAGAAACATACCTTGGGAAATATACACAAAATAACGTAAAAAACAGAACAACAAGTGTTTTTCAAATGTAAAATAAAGGTACAAGTATAATAAGCATATGACAACTGATGTGGTGGTATTCTTATCAAAGTGATGAGTGTTTTTTGTTTGTTTCTAGTGACAATCTTTCTTTGGGGATAATCCTTAAAGTGATTGTTTAACATTGGTTTGACTTTTAAAAAATCTGAGCTAGAAGGTCACACTTGTCACCTGTGTCTATGATGTTACAAAAATGAAGCCAAGAAAAAATTGCGTTCGAAAATAATTATTTAGTGCTTCAAAAATTGAAATATAAAGTGACCGGAAACACCATCTTAATTTCATCTCATACACTTATGTGTACTATTTAGGCGTCTATAAGACACCTATTTACAAAATCGGGGTTATCCTTGTAGTTTTAGCTTTTCATTCTCAATAATGATTGTTTTCAGGGTTTATTAGTTCTAATACATGCACTGGTACACATGTTTCATCTTGGTTTGAGAATTTTTTAAATCGGCTGCTCACAAAGTTAAACAATACCTTTAAATCGTTTTCATTTTTCAATAACAAAAACAGTGAAAAAACAAAGAACATTCAAGTGAGTTGGGTAGCATCTGACAAAGAATCGTGATTGATCTGGTCAATCTCAACTGTATGAAAATAATAATAATTATACTTGCTTATATAGCACTTAATACTTACTATGTCAGAAGTGTCTAAGCGCTCTACAGTATATGCAGCATAATTACACTGGCTTTAGCAGTGCAGCTGTTACGCGTGCTGCGCTTCAAGGAATAAATTCCTGCCAGGTACCCATTTACCTCACCTGGGTTGAGTGCAGCACATTGTGGATCAATTTTTTGCTGAAGGAAATTACGCCATGGATGGGATTCGAACCCACGACCTTCTGTTTCAGAGTCCGGAGACTAATCCACTGGGCCACAATGCTCCACCATTGTCATAATCCATCATTGTCATAATCATTCCCACAGGAAATTTGCACAATGTCCCTTTGTAACACATAGAGGAGCATACTGAATTGTTGAGAAAACAATAAATGTATGAATGTATGTCATGTCTACAAAACATTTTGAACAAGCATGTAATAAGCCAATTCGTAGTTCCTTTCTGCGCGTGATCAAAAGATTCTACGCATGATCAGAGGAAGGTCATTTGTACTAAAGTGACATGGTGAATTAAATCTAATGAGATAAGCACCAACTTTGATGTCTTGATTATTCATATATTCTTTTGAATTAGGGTTTTCATTTGCATTTACAAAAAACAACAATGCGTCCACGAACGACTGGTATTTCACAGTTTGCCAAGTACATTGTGCAACATGCTATGATATGCATTCAGAGTAGGAATGCAACAAATACCTTCATAAAGTGTTCATTGGTGTGCTATTCTAGTCACCTGGGGCGGTATTCTGAAAACGTTCTTATCTTAATTTTGTTCTTATCTACGTCACTTTCTTAAATTGGTATTCTGAAAACGTTCTTATCTTTTTCTTATCTTTTGTTCTTATCTTTGTTCTTATCTTGCTCTCCACCCCCAATGCTGAGCGCGTAAATTTACCACTCGCGCATATAATACAAAAGTGCGCTAAAAAGATAAGAACAAAATCAAGATAAGTGGTATTCTGAAAACGTTCTTATCTTTTTTCTTTCTTATCTTTCACGGTATTTAAGATAATATTTAAGATAGCTAGAGGGTTATCACATCTCACGATGTCTGCGTTTTTTCTTGCTCAAAATCGACGGCCACTAGTAGTAATATGTACCCACAAGTATTACTCCCACCATTTCTTTCATTCACCCTTTATTTTGCCCGTCTATTTTTTCTATCCCTTTTTCTTTTTTTCTTCCTTTCTATTTGTCTGTCTTTCTTCCTTTCTATCTGCATGTCTTTCTTCTTTTATTTAATTCTTCATTTATATCTTTTCTTTTGTTCTGTTTAAATCTTTTAATTTTTTTTCTTTTGCTTTGTTTCATTTATACTTCATCTTTCTTCCATTTTTATTTTCCCTTTCGTTTTATCCCTTTCTTATTTCTTTATAGCTACTGAGTCTTTATTTCTTATTTTCCCCCTTTTCTCTTCCTTTTCTTTCTTTCTTCCTTCACTTTTTTGTCATCTTTCTATTTTTCTTCCTTATTTTTTCGTCCATTCTTTCGTTTTTATATATGCTTTTCCTTTTTGTTTCTTTCTTCCTTCACTTTTTTGTAATCTTATTATTTTTCTTCCTTATTTTTTCTTCAATTCTTTCGTTTTTATATATGCTTTTCCTTTTTTTAATCATTCATTTTATTTTTCCCCCTTTTGCTTCCTTCCCTTTAATAATTCTTAATTTTTCTTTCTAAATTTATTTTATTTCTGCTTTCTGAAATTTTTGTGTCTTTTTTTACTTTCTTTTTTTTTCTTTATTTCGTCGCTCATTCTTTTTTCGTTCATTCTTTATTTACCCTTTTTCTTTACTTTGTTTCTTCTCTCTGTCTTTCTTCTCTTAACTCTTTATTTTCCCTTTTCGTTTTTTTCTCTTTCTTTCTTTCTTTGAATTTACCTTTCTTTCCTTTATCTTTTTGTAGTCTTCATGTTTGCGTTAATTTTCCTTTCATTTTTTCTCTCTCAATTTTATTTCTTTGTTTCATTTCCTTTTTTTTCTCTTCCTTCACTTTTTACATTTTATTCCCTTTTTATCCTTCTTTTTTTTCTTTCTAACTTTCTTTTATTCGCTTTTAGACTATTTTCTTTTTCGGTTCATGTTACTTTTTTAAATCTTTTTAGTTCGACCTTTTTCTTTTTTGTGTGTGTGTTCCTTTTAGTTTCTTTCTTTTCTTTTTCTTTTTGTTCCTTCACTTTATCATTGATAATTGTTTTATTTCTTTCATCCTTTTCCTTCTTTTATTTATTCTATTTTTCTTTCTTTTTTATTTTTAAGTCCTTTTTGCTTGCTTTCTTTCGTTTACTCTTTATTTTTCATTATTTTCTGCTTTGTTCCTTTCATCTTTTTTTCTGCTTCATTCTGACCCTTTTCTGTCTTCTTACTTTAATACCTACTTACTTTCTTTCTTCATATTTTATTCTTTATTCGTACCTGCTTTATTTACTTTTTTCTTTCTTTATTTTGTGCACGTGGACGTCTCGAAATAATAAAATCAGTCATTGCGTATAAAATGCCTATTTCGCGCAATGCGCCAGAAACAGTGTACGCGCAGCGCCCATGATATTCTCTTCACATAAGGTACGCTTCTATTGGTTAAACTGCCAATATAACGCGCATTTTGATTGGTAAAATCTTAAAAAATGGGCGTGTTGGAGATAAGGGGGCAGTCCTTACAGAGATAAGAACGCGTTAAGAAGATTTTCAGAATACCGATTTGCAATGATTTTAGCGTCTTCTTATCTCAGTGAGATAAGATAAAAGATAAGAACAAAGATAAGAACGTTTTCAGAATACCACCCCTGGTCTATTCAATTTCTTCATCCTGCTATGTAAGGCAAGCTTACGTAATATCTTGCTTTGAAATCTGCCTATCATAATGAAAGAAATGAAAGGTCATTTGACCAAAATTGTCCATGAAGTACCTAGGAACTGGTCTATTTACATGTTGACAATACTGGCTTTCCATAGTTGTTTGATCATTTAAAGATGTTCTTCAGTTTGCCCCTAACTGCCTGTGGGAAATATCTAAAAGTTTACTTCAAATATTTAATGTAACTTCAGCTTCTACAAATTCAATTGAGTAATAGGAATACAAGAATGGCCAAAATATATCTCTTGGCTGAATTGAGTTTACATGTAACATGGGATATTGTTGCTATTATGAGCCAAACTTGTGTGTAATTTAAGTCCAAGAATTCCATCCAACAGTGCCCAAAATGAATGAAAAACTGACAAGAATCCTCATTGGACATATAAAAAAATATATATTTTTTTTTACAGTTTACTCAAAATGATCTATCACGGACTTACGGCATTCTTATATTAACTGAAATCCATGTAAATTCAAATTTTCATGACATATGATGACATGTCTAAGTGTATATAACACCCATTTCTAATTTCTTCATTTCTCATATATTAAGGCAATATTTGCAAACCCCATTAGACAATTTCAAATTCACATCATAAAGACGGTTAGTACAAAGAAGTATAAGATATGTGTGTCAGTGAGGTTATTCTGAATTCTACATCATAAGTTGAACCAAGAAGGACTTATTACAGTGACAATATATACATACACATAGCTCTTTATGTCCTCTCAGTTAGCATCTCGACATATTTAATCAGATTATAAAAGTAATGATGAAAGTAAAATGCTCCTGGCAGCGATTGTTAGGAATTCACGCCTTGCCTATTAACTGAACTGTGCCCTGTAATATAATAAATTATCAATTATAGTAACCACAAGGCTAATTTTTAAACTTTTTACACACAATAATCAATTCAATTTATCGTAGAAATCAGCCAACGCCCAATGGCTAAGACTCATGTTACGGGGACTTGTGTCGCAAGCAGATTAATGTTCTTACCTCGCTTTTGTATGACCTGGAGCCCGTTGCAAAAAAGAGTTGCGATCAAACGCAACTCAAAAAATATTGCGAAACTTGATTTTCAGTCAATGGAGCATCTGTATTCGGGACTTGCACTTTAAATTTTGATTTGCGTTTAACCGCAACTCTTTCTGCAACAGGCCCCAGAGCACTGTAACATACTAAGTGTGGTGATCAATGAGACTGATTTTTATGATTAATCACACACAGTAAACAATCAAAATCAATCATGAAAATCAGCCCCATAATGATTCACTAATATTTATGTCACAGGGCCTGTTGCAACGGAGACAAGTTCTTGTTTTTTTAATGCAACCAAATAATTCAATTGCAAGTCCCAAATGCACGGTGTTGATTAGATGAAAATCAATTTGCGATTGATTGCGATGTTCTGTGCAACAGGTCCCAGGAAATTATTGCACATTCATGTTAAACTCTTTCATACATTTTGAATCGGAATCTGTGAATTCAAATGTCATCTTTAAACCGATTTAATATCTGTCTAAACACCACCACACACTTTACAATTGGTCGACCCAATTTTGGAATAAAACATTGAAATTTAAGGTGAATATTGAGACAAGGAACATCTTACTGTGTTATGCTCTTTATCATCGTACAAATACTTATATTCCAATTGGTGACTATTATACCATCTTTATTACAATAAAAGTGAATTAAATATCTAGTCGTGATGACATCACAGCAATCAATTGGCTTCTATCTGAAAACAGTAAGATTGACTGAAGAGAACTTATTGAAAAAAAAATGTTGATGGACTATTGTTATCAATATTCAAAACTTGGTAAACAAGGAGTCAATATGAAATTCAATAATTTTACGGATACGGGACTGAGTTGCTCATGATGATTAATTCAATATAGAGAATGGAATAGTAATAACAATCAAAGAAAAAAAAGATTTTCTTAATCTGAGCTGCAAGAACCCACTTGTCGCCTGTGTCTGTGATATGTTATAAAAATGAAGCCCACAAAAAAATGACCGAAAATCATTATTTAGTGCTTAAAAAAAGTGAAATATAAAGCGATCCGGAACACTATCATAATTTCCTACCATACACTAACATATTCTATATCAATCTCCCCGGAGATTTCGTGAATGATGATTTTGCAGTCACAGATCATCTTGAAAGTGTCGTCACATATATTTATCTTCTCCTTAATCTTAGGTGTTTTTCATCCACATGAAATAAAGAACTTTTCAGTAGTTTTTTTTTAAGAAGACCATGTTAATGCCTTTAACCTTGCATAATTATTAGGGCAAATAAAAATTGTTTTATCAGGTTATTTCATAAAGATTTTTTAAAATTGGCTCACAAATTAATAGTTGCGTGCAACATATAATGAACCACCCCACTGGTCAGTGGATATGCGCTACTCAGTAGATATCTAAGTTTGTATTTAATTCTCTGATCATCTCATACCATTATGGCTAAGCCCAATGGTCAATCGCTTTGGTGTACCTACTCTATGGTTCAGATGCATAACATGCCCAAAAAATTTGGGGGGCCAGATATCGCGTATGCGAGCGAGCAAATTGTTTAGCATTTCTTATGACAAAAATCCAAATTTGTGATATATTTTGACATAGCATTCAGAAAATATTATATTTCACCCTTCTCTCTGTCCTTTAGGTTCTTTTCTTTTTTTCTTGGTAGTGAAAAACGGGGGGGGTGGGTAAAGCCCAGCCCCCCCCCCCCTCAGTATGCCACATCAAATACTACATGCATGTTTTGAGTTTTAGCATGACTTTAAATGCCCTTCAGTGCCACCCCCCCCCCCCACCCCACTTCAAAGTCTAGAAATGCTTTACAATAATGCAGCATAAGTTAGTCAATCTACTGCTATAAAAAAAATTACCAGCAAAAACTTCCATGTACCAGTGTGTGTTTCCTATGACAGAATTGTCTCTGGTTATGATTTTGGCGATTTCTTTCTTTTTAGGTCCATCCTCAACAACTTTTCCAACTCACATTGTCGCTTTCTTTCACGATTCAAAACAACGGCGAGGACTCAAACTTCTCCATGATGCTGGATAAAATACAGAATTCATTCAAACTTTTCTTGTAGTCTTTGTTTGAAGACAGCCGGTAGAATAGATAAGACTGCTAAGATGGCTAAGATGATGACAGAGGTCCATGAGAGGGCGTCGCCCGCATGGGTTAACTGATAGAGAGTTGTACCTGCCTGGATTGCGATGAACGATGGGGGCGCTACACCTGAAAAGAAAAATCAGTAGAAATGGCTATTGTCTTTTCTTGGGATTTGATTTTATTGACCAATATATATCAAATGCATTACAACACGGCATAATATGCATGCTAAAATAACATTGGAAGGATCTCCCTGCTCAGCTGAGCCATTTCAGCACAAATATTCTGCCGAGAGTCCAGTTAAATAAAACAAACTAGATAAGATTACACATCACAAAATAAATTCATTAATAATATTAATAATAATAATATGGAGCTTTTATATAAATGCAATTGTTTCTAAGTGCTTTACATCTTAAACAAACTGGTATAACACTTGTCGTCTACTGATTTAATCCTTATTCTTCCTGGACGTGCAATCCATTGTAAACTTCAATATTTCCTTAATTTATTTTATTATCACTCACAATGTGTGCAATCTAGGACACAGATCAAAATGTACATCACAAAAAAAATACCTCCTGATTATCCAATCACATAAAATGATATCCAAATATTTGAAAGGAAATACTTATTCGGGCCATAAAGCCTTGCTATCATACCCTATTTTTGTCATCAAATTTGCAATTTGTGAGGTTTAAAGTATTATCTGACTCACCTAAATCAATTACACACACCTTTCATAAAACACTTGTTTCGGTTATAGACCAAATGGCGTATAAACCAAATAATGACTTACCAAGGAAAGTACCGACAAAAAACGGCCAGATAGATACTTCTAATATAGGTGAGGTGATGTTGATAAACCAGTTTGGTAAAAATGGCGTTATTCTCAGAAATATGATGTAATTTAGAAGATGCTCTCGATGTCTTGCAACCTGGAAAAAAAATATATATATATCTAATCCTTACACACTCGAAATTGGCAATATGTAACAAAATCACTGTACATAATAACAACTTTTTAGTAAACTGTTGTTTTATCACTAATTTTGACTCATGTTAAATCATTATCAAGTTTTGTTCAGGGTGTGAAAAAAACAATTTGTTAAATGATGATTGTTGCCAATTTAAAGAACCGTTAGCAAAAAGAGATTAATCTTCACTTCATGAAAGATGTGTATCTCTCTGGGACACAGAAGAGAACTTACCGTTGCTGACCACTTTTCTACTCTCTCAGGAATGTACTTCTGAACTAACTGAACTCCAACAAAATATGATATCATGTAGCAGTTACTGGCTCCAATGGCAGAACACTGCAAATAAAACACAAGCAGTATTATTTCCTGAGGGCGCATTGAGTGATTGCCTGCAACTCACAAGCGCAAAGGTTTGAGCATGTCCAAAACTTTTCTACGTGAAATCCTATTTCATGAAAACAAACTCTTAAACTGTAGTGCCATAATTTGTTTGCAAAATGGTAATATCACAAAAAAGGTCATGGCTGGCAGCTCCCCAAAACCATTCAATTCAGATTCAATACCTGTTCACGTACAGTACAACAGGTGGAAGTTCATTTGATGGTCCAATCAAATCTTTTAAAATTACATTTTATTAATTTTAAAGACTTGTCTTTCAATCAGAGGGATGTTGGTTTGAATACCAGCCATGGTGTGTTTTCCTTCAGCAAAACATTTATGTACATTGTGCTACACTCAACCCAGGTGAGGTGAATGGGTACCCAGTAGGATTAATACACTGAGCACTGGAAGGCAGCTCGAGCTACAGCCCGGGTAATATTCATAATAACAATGCACCTCGGAATAGATTATTCTAGATAGATGGTGCTATATAAAAGCCTTAAATAATCTATTATTATTATTAAAGTGCAATATATCATCTAGGTTGGACTTAGTCTGCAGGCACAGGCCCTGTTTGAAACTTTGATCAAGTGGGTCTCCACGCAAAGACTAGCACATATAAATTCCAGAACGAGAGGGCCTTCAATACACAAGGCATCATAGGCTGCACATTCAGACCTATAACCTGATTGAACGGTGCAAACTAGGTTTGACCGCTTGTTTACTGGAAGCTTATGGACAATTCCACAGTCAGTCACATTACATTTTTATGTCAGTTTTATTACTTAATGGTGTCAGTTTTACAGGAGCAGGTCTTATTTTACAGGTTTGGAAGTTTCTGGTGTCTCATGAAAAATGGGCCAATCCCAAGAAGCGAGCTGTCATCAAGTTTCCGCCGCTGAAAGGCATGACCCCAGCTGAGACTTGCCATTCTATGACTGTAGCCCATCCAATTTCGTGGAATGAGTTGTGACTAGGGATGAGACTTGGGTTTATCATTGTCACCCTGAGACCAAGGAGCCGTCAAAACAATGGAAGGACCCTATTGGCACAGTCACATTTCCCCTACGGTTGCTATACGACTACAGTCCGACCTCTCTTATCCGGACACGTTGGGACCAGCACCAATCCGGATAAGGGATTTATCCGGATCTGGGAGACCCAATATTAAATACACGCAACTGCGCTGCCGGCTGCGCGTTTCCGTTTTACACCCTGGCGAAGGCATTTTCCGGAAAAGTAGCCAAAAAGCGACTAGTGAAGAGTCTACGTCTTCGTTTGTTTACATTATCAGCTGGGCGCGCGATCCAAAGTCCGCACCGAAGTTATCCGCAGAACATACCGTACTTGCAAATGCAACTGAGCTTATACTTTCCAGGTTCAATACGAATGTTTGCCTTGATCATTTGCCTTGCCGATTTGCTGATGTCTGTCTTTCTCTCTATCTGTCTATATATCTATCTCTCAAATTCTATCTCTATCTATGTAACTGCAGTATCTATCTATCTAATAATCTTCTCTGTCTCTCTCATTCTTTATCTAACATCTATTCTCTATCTCTATCTATCCATCCATCTGTCTGTCTTTCTCTATTTCTCTCTCTCTACCTACCTATGTAACTACAGTATCTATCTGTTAATTTGTCGCTCTTCTCTCTCATTCTTGATCTATCTGACATCTATCTATCTCTCAAATTCTCTATCTATCTCTCTATCCATCTATCTACCCATCTGTCTGTCTTTCTCTATTTTAACTAGAGTATCTATCTGTTAATTTGTTAATAATCTTCTCTGTCTCTCTCATTCTTTAATTATCTATTTAATATCTCTCTCTATCTATCTATCTATCCATCTGTCTGTCTTTCTCTTATTCTCTCTATCTATTTATCTATCTATTTTTTAACTTATCTATCAGTTAATTTGTTAATATTCTTTGTCTCTCTCCCTCTTTATCTATCTAACATCTATCTATCTCTCATCTATCTATCTCTATCTATCCATCTGTCTGTCTTTCTCTATTTCTCTCTATCTATATATCTATCTATCTATGTATCTATCTATCTGTTAATTTGTCTATCTTCTCTGTCTCTCTCATTCTTTGTCTTTCTATCTATCTAACATCTATCTATCTGTCTCTCAAATTCTCTATCTCTCTCCTTCTCTAGCATCTGTCTGTCTTTTTTCTCTCTTTCTCTTTGTCCGTCCATATTTCTATCTACAACATCTCTCTCTCTCTCTCTCTCTATTTATCTATCTATCTATCCTTCTCTCTCTCTCTTTCTCTCTCGATCTCCCTCTATATATCGACCTCTCTGTCTCTCCCCCTCTCTCTGTCTCTCCCCCTCTCTCTGTTTATCTATCTATCCATCCATCTCCCCCTCTTTCTCTCTCTTTCTATCTATCCACCTCTCTCTCTCTCCCTCTCTGTATTTCTATCTATCTATCTATCTGTCTATCTATCTATCTATCTGTCTGTCTATCTTGTCTCTATCTATTTATCAGTCTTCTATATCTATCTTTCGGCAGTGTATCAATCCATCAAACTTCAATTTGTCTTTCCATTATAAGTATCTGTTTATTTTGATTTTGTCTGCCATTCTATTCATTTAGTTAATAATTTATTTTTAGAAAAAAAAAATAAAATCATAAACAACGCGACTGCAAAAGCATGTTCGGATTTCACTCCTGACTGCCGCTCTCTCTGTACATGAAGTGCCGAGGAACTCTGTGCTCTGATCAGTAAGTACTGTGCAAATTGCATGCGGTGTGGTGGACTCGCCTGTATCGCACGCTGCATGCAACCAGCGATGTGTGTAGACTCTTCACTAGTCGCTTTTTGGCTACTTTTCCAGAAAATGCCTTCGCCAGGGTGTAAAACGGAAACGCGCCTGCCGGCTGCCTCCCCAGGCCACCGGCGGTAGCTACACTATTGTAGTGGGCGTGCGGTAAAGGCAATATTCACTGCAGGGTCAGTGCAAATTATAGGCAGTGTTTTTATGGAAATGAAAGCGATCGATGGATGGCCAAAACTCTTGGATAATTTACCTGCTAAAATGACTGAGGTATACATCGAGCAAACCTCGAAAGAAAGAGAATGACTCGATGAAACCAAGTTTTAAAATTAGATCATAGGGGCGGGTATCGCAGCTTCGCAATGTCAGCCATTGTTACACTGACTGTAGGCTCAAACATGATAGATGGCGCTGTCCGTATTGAGGCCTAAAGTTAGCTAGCAAGACATGCGTTGTTTTTCCCCCGAAGCGAAAAGAGAAACGTGATGAAATGTTTGCACTGCGCCCTGATTTACTGGAAATTATCATTCCTAAAGTTCTTTTGGTGATTTGGGTGAGATATTTTCATGAAAAATATGTTTAGTGTAGGGTGACCATGTCGGGAAATATATGTAATGAAAGTGAGTTTACGTATAGGATTGAATTTAGATTGAAATCTTATTTCCTCACGTACCGGTACTAGATTTTAAAAAAAAATCTCGGCAAGTGTGCGTCCGGATAATAGAGAGATCCGGATAAGGGGAGGCCGGATAAGAGAGGTCGGACTGTAGTTCAAAACAGCCGTTTAACATGTTTTTCGTACCAGCTACATAATGGGGGTTTGAAAAAAATTAGATTAGTAGGGGAAATGTGACGGCAGCATCAGTCATCAATCACAAAGAAGCCCAACTGAAGTTTGTTCATTTTCCATCAGACACTATGACACAGAAATTTCCAAACCTGTATTAACATAAGGCCTGCTCCTGTAAAACTGACACCATTAAGTAATAAAACTGACATAAAAACGTAATGTGACTGACTGTGGCATCGCCCATAAGCTTCCAGTGAACAAGCGGTCAAACCTAATGTAGTTTGCACCCTTCACTCAAGTTAAGGGTCTGAATGTGCAGCCTGTAATATCAGACTCAATATAGCTATGACCAAGAAATTCGGTTGGTAGGATTAGGAAATATGAAAGAATTTACGGACCAAATTTGCTCTTCATATCTTAATCCTTTCTATGTTAGGCTCAAAACTTTTCAGTCTCCCCTCATTCACACACATCATGCCCATTTCAAATATTAATTCATTGGAGTAGATATCAAACTGATCCTACTTACCAAACAAACTAAAAAGAGAGCGATGAAAAACGGGAATAAAAATCCTGATAATATACTCAGAAATATTGAACCTGGAATAGCAAAAGTTTGCAAACTGCAAAGATGAAAAATAGTTAAGGAAATAATCATAAAAAAATAATATATTTTTGTATGGTTCAATTCATATTTTTGCATGGTTCAGCATTGTTGCATAGCTCTGCATACTCGAGACGAGTCCATGTATGGTGTAATTACAGATTACAAAACCAGAACTTTCTTCAAAAGCTAAGAAATAAGGGTGCAAAAACAATAAACAGACCACCTGAATTTCCTAAGAAAAATGAAAATGGATGAAATAAAACAAGCACCGATATGACACATTTTCACTTCATAACAATGCAATATCACAATACAGTTAGGTCCCTAGTTACAGACTAGACTACTAGAAAATACTGAGGCAATATTTTAACGATAAAAGGATACAATATATATGTAATGAAGAAGGCAGCCATAACAGCAATGGAGTTTTGCTCGTTATAACGTGATAAGACCTTTCCTAAATCTTTGGCGTCATCCATTTTCCTTGGCAGTTTGATGTGTTCTATATCATCTCTGAAATACAAAGAAAATAATACTTTTTTAAACAAAATTTATTTACATATTTTCTTTGAAAGGGACATATTTTCTTTGAAAGGGACATATTTCTAGGTATTGTAATAACTAATGATAAAGGTTTGTTTTGAGACATAAAGCTTGAATCAGGTTAGGTAGATCTTGATAATTCACTTTTCTAAACCTGAATGTCATTGCTAGATAGAATGAAAAATTATTATATCATCAAAAAAACATGAATGAATTGATTATCTATATTTCTGATAAATACCAGTACACTTTACAATCAAAGGTTCAAATGTTGTAAGCAATCCAGGTCCGAGAAGTCTGCTTTTTTGTTTGGGGGGGGATAAAATCCCAAAATCACTTCTGAAGTGAAGAATGGGACAAATCTTTAGGATAATGATATAGTATAATCATATCTACCCAAGGTAGCCACTTCAGTTCGTAAAAATATTCTCTTAAAGGGGAAGTTCACCCTGAAGAAAACATTGTTGTAAAAATAGCAGAAAAAATAGTAAAAAATATTGGTGAAGGTTTGAGGAAAATCCGTTAGAGTAAGAAAGTTATTAGAGTTCAAAGTTATGGATTTGTGACGTCATAAACGAGCAGCTGCCCCATGTGTTATGTAATATAAAATGCATGAATTTCTATTTTGTATGGTTCCTGATGACTTAATTTTGTTTTCTATTCATGATCGGGTGTGAAGTGATTTGTCTATTGATATAAAAAAGGTACAGTGAAAACCATTTTCAATTTTCTGAGAAAATGACATTTCATTGATTTTTTAACATTCGCTATGTAGGAATGCTGCTAGCATATGACGTCACAAATCAAATAATTGAAATTCTAATAACTTTTTAATTATTTGATGAATTTTTCTCAAACCTTCGGCAATATTTTTTTTTTTTTTTTCTGCTATTTTTACAATAAACTTTTTGTCAGGGTGAACTTCCCCTTTAATGGGCCCTGCCTAACCCGATGTTAGCTGGGCTGCTTGGGCCTTCAAGCATTCCAGAAATTTCTTCTTAGTGGCTACCCTTTTAATTCACCTGGTGGGTGTTTTAAAAGCTGTTGGTAGGATACGAATGACTTTACCACCAGCCCCTTCTTGTGCTATAAAATGATACACCCCTATGTACTTCATTTAGGACATAAGAACATGTTCCAGTCGTTCGTAAAGTTGTGCATAACTTTATGAGCAGGTTTATGAAACACCCAGTTGGGTGTTCCATAAAGCTGTTCATAAGAGTGACTTTAAGAATGACTGGTGATCCTTTCTTACAAACAAAATGCTCACCAATGAACGTTTTGCTGTATGCCATTTACCACAAAAAAGGGTCACCAGTCATTCTTAAAGTCACTCTTACCTTACAAACAGCCTTATGAAACGGCCCCCCTGGGTGAATAGTGGCAAGTGTAGGTAAACACTTTGCCAAAGGACGCAAGTGCTGCAATGGGATTTGAATCCCGGAACTTGTGGTTAATAGTCTGGAGGCTTATCCACTCAGTCAAAATATCTCTAGGATGAAAATAAATTGTCAAGTACTCACTCATCTATTTCTGGGAAGCTCCAGTAGACCAAACCCATGACACAGACCGATAAAAAGAATATGAGGAGAACAATGAGAGCCGGTCGAGATGTCTGAACTTGGCTTGATTCTGCGGTCTTCACGCTGGGCACGTTCACACTCTCATCAATCACTCGGACATCTAATAGAGGGTAAAATGTACATTATGAGTATTGAAAAGAGATAAAAAAATCATAACTACATGTAATCTAACTTCTGGACCATATCAATAAAGAGAAACAATTACACTGGGGATTCGAGCTAGTGGCCCAAATTCACAAAGGTGGTTTTTAAAACCATCGGTCGAACCCATGGTTATGCAGATTTCCTGTATGAATTACACTTATTTACCTTGTCTATTAAAAAATGTCCAATGTTGATGCATGCTTTTGTCACTGTGCGCGAAATTGATGCCCGTTGCCATGGTTATCCAAGCTATCTTATTCATGAGTCCACTGTTTTGAATTAATGAGCCCACTCTTTAAACATTGGACTCATGAATAAAATAACATACTTAACCATGGCAACAGGCGTCAATTTCGCACAGTGACAAAAGCGTGAATCAACATTGGACATCTTTTAATAGACGCGGTAAATAAGCGTAATTTATACAGGAAATCTGTATAAACCATGGTTTCAATCGATGGTTTTAAAAATCACCTTTCTGTCCCCCCAAAAGATAAAAAGAGCCCTGGACATTACCTTTCACTACACTGTTAATGCTTATCCAATGTAAATATTTTGGCACTAGGCTTTGAAAAATAGCCCCCCCAAAAAAATTCAAAAAATATAATTTATTGCCTGATATCAATAAATAAAATTTTGAAAATAATTATAATTACCAACGCATTCGCATAATGCTTTAATATTTGTGACTCCTGCCTTATAATAAAGAGTTCTGGGTCTGCAAGCCAAGGATTGTATCAGCCTGTTATTACAGGGAGTAGTATTCTTTCTCCTCTTGTTGCCAATATAACTTTTTCAAACTTTTTGTATTAATGGCAATAATCTGCATTCATCTTTTAACCGGAGAGTACTTTCCACCGACTATCTTCATAGTTTCTTTCAAATAGTTGCCTTATTTTGAACATGAAATCATTTTAAACTAGTTATGCTTTCCAATCCACCCCCCCCCATATTTCCCCAAAGAAGAGTGCTAATATTAATAAGAAAACATTGAACAAATACATGCACCTTTACCATTTGTTTCTTGAGTTGGTAGACTCTGGTCCAGTCTTTCATCCATTCTTTGGTCCATCTTTTGACCTTCTCTGGACTTCCTCCGTAAGTTATATCTGGTCTGTTCCATCTTGAATTCTTTTGACAAATTAACTGCAGGCTCCAAACCCTACACTGAGAACGAACAACATGCATAATATCACAAGAGTACAATTATGAATTTCAATCTATAACAAAAACAAAGTGATAATAAAGTCAAACCATGACTCTCTTTTTTTTACAACAATATAGAAATTAAAGTTTAAATACAGCTTCTCCTGATGCCTAGTGTGACTGAAACTGAGAAATCAAGGAAAAAAGGGAATAAAATAATTTCTACACTATCGATTTCATTTTCGGAAAGAGTTCCATATGCACCCCCACCAAAAATTACAAAAGATTGTTGAGACTTCCGGTTCGTTCACTTCAGATTTTTCTATCATTCTTTTACTGTTGCTTACCTTTGTTGGGACTCAAACTCACCTCGTTTTATCTGCAGTCAAGACCTTTCCCACTCTGCTAGCGAGAAGCGCTGATTCCGGAAGGGGTATTTTAACGATTAACAGCTGATAGTTCGACTAGTCTTGACTCACAGACCTTTTAGTGACTGAATAAACCAATGTCTATGGACAATTACACGCACGAGATCTTGCTCAAAATATGAAGGAATAAAGCCATATTTTGGTATGTATATTTCAATTCCCCCCCTCATATATGTTCTATATTATTCTGAACCTCCTCCATGTTTTTATTTTCATTTTTAGTAGTGGGGGTGCATATGGAACTCTTACCTCATTTTCAAACAAGAATTCATTAAACATAATGAGAAAAATATTATGAAAAGACGGAGATTATGAACGTTACGGATGCACGCATCCTTAACGTTGGGGAAGAACGATAGGAAACAAGATGGCGGCGTAAAAAACATTGGGCAAGTCTCCTCCGTCTTTTCATCTTTTTCTCATTTTTTTATGAATTCTTGTTTTAAAAATAAAATCGATAGCGTAGAAATGTCGGAAATGAAGTTGTATTCCATTTACATTATTTAGGGCTCGAGTCTAGATCAGTTAGAAGAAGAAATCTCGGGGGCAAAAGTTTCAGGTTTTTTTTATCAGTAGAGGCGCACGGCCAATATTGGAGACTGTCTCCCATAAGAGAGATTATCTCCAATATCAGAGACTTTCATAAAGAATTTTGGTATCCGATTTCAGAGACAGTCTCCAGTTTTGGAGACCAATTTTCTTTGTTTACAGTTGCTTAAAAAGGATTACCTTGGCGGCAAATAAAAATGTGATAAGCAGATTCCTCATGAAATATTACCCCTTTTCACCGTCTACTTTAAAAATTCACCGTCTACTTTTGTTTTTATAAGGATTTTTTTTGTCATCCACACACAAAACAAATGGGCTTCTGACCTCGGTGGAACAAAAGTTTGGGTGGAAAAAATCATACTTTTGTTGGTGTTGTGTCTTTTGTTCTTTTGCAAAGCAAGTCTCCAATATGGGAGATTGTCTCCCTTATTGGAGAGAGTCTCCCATATTCCACTCTAGGCGACACCGCAATACTTACCCGTGTTAAGAAACTGGGACTCCACTCACGCGCATTTGGGCCGCCCTAGCTTAGAACTAAGCTTTGTTTCACGAAAAATTGAATATTCTTATAATTCAATAAATGTTACTAATTACATTAGTACTGTTAAATCGGTACTCACCGGTTCTTTTCTTGAATTTTCTGGCAATTTCCCACGCTTCTGGCTACAATTCTGCGATAAATTCTGTCGCCATAGACTGCTATACATGTACATGCAACTTTATTTATAAATGGAGCGCCCCTTACGAGAGTCGCTAATGCCGCGGAAAAATTGTTAGGCATTTTGGCCTGTGATCAAGGCGTTCTTCTGTTCTATTTTTTTATAGGTGGTCAATTCCAGCCAAATGTTGCATTTTTCCATTTTCAAAAATTTCTTTTCGGAGCAATTTTGTTTAAACTGTATAATTATACAGTTTAAGGTTTACAAAAACACACTTATATTTACTATACCCTCATTCATTCATAAAATACGCAATGTACACTCTGTTGCATTGTGGTACTAAGATTTCATAGAAAATGTACAACTTTCACCCATCCTTGGCTCCTGGCAAGCAAAGGGTGCTGATGAAAAATCCCACTGTCCATGTGACCTCCAAGCAATAATTCACCATTAGCTGTATTGTTTTACACGCTGCAGTGAAACTATGAGGCACAAAATACATTTCAAGGTGTGTATGTTTGATGTCCCATAAGTCACAGTTTTGAGCATTAAGTTTCCCTCATATGCTGCCATAGACTCCTGGAGACAAGTATTGGACTTTTTTATCTACCATAGTACATGCTTGCTTCAACAAATCAAGCTGCATCTGTATTGGACTTGAAATAGCTATACTGGGTAGACATACATTTCAGTCCCATAAGTCACATGTCCCATAAGTCACATATACAGTTCGTAAACCATGCCACCTTAAAGCTGTCCATGACAGCAAAGAGAGAGACAAGAATGCTTAAAAGCTGGAGAACAGTATGCTGACTGTCAGAAAAAACAGTCTGAATATCAAAGGCAGTGCATTGAACAACAAAAAATAAGTTTGCATTGTGTGCCCAGTCCAGAAAGAAGGAGAAAACTGAATATGATCGCTAAAATGCAAAGCTGAGTGCAGGTGAATTGGGTTTGTTTCACCCTAGCTTTTAGTCATTTTTTAGGTCCAGATCATTCTCTTGGTTTTCTTGTCCCCTTAGAGTGTGCATCAACTGTTTTACATATGATGTGAACTTGGTATATACACGTAGTTCCATGGAAACTATTAAAACCTATGTCAATGTCCCATCAGTCACAAATTTTGTAGTTGAGCGACCCTCTGGATCCTGTCAAAATAAGAGCACCAGTCCTCAGATGCATTTAAGGCTACCATGAGCAGAGCTATTAAAGCCCCTGTAAATGCCAAAAAATTGTTCAGAAGCTTGCAATCAAGTTTTCTCAGAATCATTCCTGCCGCCTGCCAATAGAAAGGAACATGCGCATTTAAAGAGGACCAAAGGGTGGTGTCATAATGTCATGAACATCGAATCGCCGGTTCTAAACCTAGTCGCAGCTGCATGATCGTCTTACACATTTGTATTTGCAAAAATAATGATTTGTTTTGTCCTTGGTTGTTACCATCATTCTGATAGTCGTAAAAGGGCACTGGTTTATAAAGCTTTTCGTAACTTAAGAGCGACTTTAAGAACAACCGATGATCCTTGTGGTAAATGTCATCATAAATTGGCAATGTTTTAGCATATAAGAAAGGATCACTAGTCATTCTGAAAAGTTGCTCCTAACTTACAACAGCTTTATGAAATGGCCCCAGGTTATTTTGTTTAGAACCAGGCCGCCATTACACCATGACAACTAACATCACTTTGGTACTCTACAAATGATGATGTCCTTACAGGCATTCAGAATTTCTATGAAAGAGATGACATATCAACCCAAGCAGCTGGCAAAAAAAGAAGTTGTGATAGGGTGCATCCCCATGGTATATTTTTTAACCAACATTTTTTGTATTGCCTGAAGTGTATAGTTAATGAATCTTGATGTTCCCTTTGTCAAATCGTGTCCCATGGGGTTCCAAATTGGCAATTTTGGCAGCCATCTTGGATTTTTCATGAAAATCAATTATTTTCATATTTTTTGCACAGACAATGGTAAATCTTCCATGTAAATGAATACACTTTACAAGTATACATGTACATGCAGTTTAGATAGTAGAAAGCGATTGCAACTGTTTTCTAGACAGTCCAGTTAATGAATTTTTTAAAAAGAATTTATGCCAAAATTTTAATATTTTTTGTCAAAAATTTGCCTGTGCACTGATATCCATCTGTTTTATCATAAACATCAACAGCTAATGAAAAATATGAAAAATATGAGCATTTGACACAAAAGAGAGTATATTAACAAGAATATTGATTTACTTCATGGCAGCATTAATGTCTTAATTTCTCACATGTAATACACTGTAGTGTAAAGGTCATTTTCTTACCATACTGTATGAGACAGATAGAGAAAAGCAACATTTATTTGTCCTATCTGTAACAAATATGTCATATCATTATGTCCCATCAGTCACAATTGAAAGTGTGTACATTCTTTCTAATTGTTCATTTTTCATCTGTTTGCTAAATATTTATGATTGTAATTGTTTATTGATTATTTTCTACTTATTTGATTACAGTTCTTAAAACTTGATGACAAGTTAGGAAGCTTTTTTTTTGGTTAATGTTCCCTTTATATAAATGAACTGCGTGAAAAGATGTTTCTGCCCTTTGCTGAATTTATTTCTGATACAATGGCATGAATTATTAAGGGTGTCATCTTATTAGGAAATATTTATTCATGCTGAAATTAAGTTTGACTTAAAAAGTCATCGCGAGGAAATGTTAATTCCATGAAATGAGATAGGGTCCCATCAGTCACATTCACTTGTCCCATAAGTCACACACGATTGCACACAACTACTGAAACAAATGAAATGAATCAAGTCCAATTCAAGTACTGTTAGTGAGCCCTATCACTAGTTAATCTCCAAGCCCAAATCTAAAGACATTGTCATAAAACTGAGATAGATATGGCACTTTGAACAAAAGAGCCCAATTTGTGTGGTCCATCAATGTCCCATAAGTCACAATGACATTTCTGAATATCTAGCACCCTATGCAACCAAGCTGAAAGCATACATTTTTGTATATAGTAAGTTTAAGTATTCTTCTTTCAGTTTAATAAAGTAAATTCATGTTTGTGCAGCTACTATTTCAGATATGCACCTCAGTTATGTGGAAAAAAGTATCAAATGTCCCATAAGTCACAATGGAATTGACCAGGTATGAGATCAAAATCACAGCGACTATTCACACTGTTCCATAATGATTCCGAAAGGAGGTGCAACACCCCCCACCAACATGGGCGCAAATCCCAGGGGGACACTTTCCCCTAACCCAAAATAGTAGGGGGCACATTATCAAATGTCCCCCTACTATTTTTGTTCTTTTATATATGATGGAAAGAAATAGGCCTACATCATTTAAATCGAAATAAAACATGTATTTCGGACGAGACGACCTTCTTTTGGGGGTGATAAACCTTTTTTGTTTTTGTTTGTTAGTTCGTTTTTGTTGTTTTTTTTTGCCTGTTTTCCAGCCCCTGGTCCCCTACCTTAGATTTCCGCCCTTGCCTCCCACTACTCTTGATATTGTTTGCGAATCTGTTTTGTAAACTAAAGGGGAATTTCACCCTGATAAAAAGATGATGAAAATATGAGAAAAAAAATCATTTCAAAATATCAATGAAGGTGTTATTTCACAAAAAATGGAGTTGATATAATTTAGAATGCTTGATTTATTGTGACGTCTATAACGAGCAGTTGCTCTATCCTAAATATAAAATGCCCAAATTTTCCATTTTTAATGGTCCGTAATGACCCACTTTTTTTCTTTTTGATAACAAGTATGAAGTTATCTATTGATATACTATATGTACCATAAAAATCATTATCATGTATTTCTTGACATTTCATTTACTTTTTTACCATAATAATAGCTGCTTGCAAAGGCCTACGCCGTCACAAAAATATCTTACCTTTTAAAAAAAAATTGGTGGGGGATGGATATTCCTCGAACGCATACCAATTTTTTATTTTTTCTGCTATTTTCATAATAAACTTTGAATGAATTCAACTTTGCACTACTTAATTTTTTCAAAGACAAAATTACATCTCGTCATCATCATCATCACCACTATCATTATCATCATCATCATCACCACAACCGTCACCACAACCATCATCATCACCAAGATAATTTTCATCATCATCATTGATATCATCATCTTTCTTTTTTTTTCCTTTATTTTTTCCCCATCCCTTCTTTTTTTTCTTCCAATATTCCTCCTTTTTTTTAGAGCGGCACACGCCACGCTCCCTCACTGATTATCCGCCTCTATATGCTTGGTGTTGTATAAATTGGCGGATACCTCATAAAATGAAATAAAAGAGAAAATAAGGAAAGGGAAAAAGTAAGAAGAAAAAGAAGATGAGGAGAAAAAAAAGAAAGCCAAACAAATGAGACAAAACAATGTCAAAATTTCGTAATAAAGTCTTCTACGTCAGTTTAATGTTTTCATTGAAATGAGAACAAAAAAAGAATTATAACCATAGGCGGCGGAAGCGGGGGACGGGCGGGACGTGTCCCCCCTAAATTTGAGGAGGGGGGACAGTCCCCCCCACCCTAAATTTGTTGTTGATGACTTTTTTTTTCTTTTTTTTTCCTTGTCAATTTATTTTCCTACGTCCCCCCTAAAATGTTTGGGTTGAGAGCCTTTTTTTTTTGCTTGTCAAAATTTTTTTGGGTTGTCCCCTCCTAAAATTTAGGGCTTCCGCCGCCAATGATTGAAACAATGAAGTAAAAAGGACTACATCATAGTGTAAAGAAATAGAGGGAAGCTGCGAGACAATAAAAAGGTTGAAAAAGAAAAAAATATGAAAACACAAAGCTCTCACAACATGAGCATAATAACAAATTGGGAATAAGCGAGGACAAGTAGCTGAGGGACCCCCCCCCCAACTCTCTCTCTCTAGTTATCTATCTATCTATCCGACTCGATTATATAAGAGAAGAATTTACTAATCAAAATATTACGATCAAAAAGCACGAGCTGATATTTTTTTATAAATATTCAAAACTGATAGAGAGACGCAATCGAATTATTCGATAAAGTTGTATCTCAACATTAAAATGTGACAGGCGCAACGCATGAGCTAAAGCTTATAGGCCTACACCGATAAAAAATTTGACATTTTAAGTATTTTTGGTAATCATGAAAAAGATTGATATTTCATGAAAGAAAGCTCAAATCCCGAGGAGGAATATTTTTATGAACTGACTTTAAAAAAACTGTGGTAAGCCCCATTTAATATTTGATTATAAGTCGAATAAAACAGTAAAAGCTGAAAAACGTTCGCGTGATATTCGGCAAGCCCCCTCCCCCCCATAAAAAAAATAACTAGAAAAGGGAAAGTCTTTTTGTCCACGTGATATTTGGCAACCCCCCCCAAAAAAAATAAATAAATAAATAAAAAAAAGTTTTAACTATAATAATGATCGAAGGTAATTTTGTCTCGCGTAGAACTGGATAAATGAAAAAAAAGATTGTCACTAAAAAAATGAAGGTAATTTTGACCCACGTAAAATTTGGCGAGCCCCCCCCAAAAAAAAAAAAGGAAAAAAGGTTTTAACAAGCAAACAAAGCTAAAAAGAGAAAGAAGAGACAAGAATATGAACGAAATATCCCCATTACAAATAATGCTGTGATCATCATAAGGGAGGGGTCACATAACTAGTATGAACAACAACATAGTATGAACAACGTATTTAATTCCAAAATATTTACTATAAATCTCAATAGGGGGATCGGGCAGAAATGCTCACCCCCACCCCCCCCCCCCCCCCCCCCCCGATCCGCCACTGATTCCAATCAATAATGACATTTATCTGCAATACTGATACTTTGAAATCAAGATACTGAAGATTGATACGCTTTACATAAATTATGAACGTCTGACAAAAAGATAATCTACCGATCACCTGACCGATCAGCTGACCAGTTCGTGTATCACTTCGGAGTTGATCACTCGTCGCAGCTGTGTGGAACGCTCACCGAAAATCAACAAAAAGGGCCTGAAATGTAAGTTTAATAGTAGGCCTAATTCATTTTAATTTCAACTCATTTTTTTAAGTAATAAATGTCTTCCCACCAAATGAAAGTCATATCGCATAACTCCAATTTGTATTAGGCGTGCATTTACCAAAGTCTTGGGTTTGAAATCAGAACTGAATTGTCTAACCCATAATTTGGGTAATGTCACCTATGAGGTCCATACATGTTAATGTTTGGACCTCATTGGTACTAGGAGTGCCATATTCTGATATTGGCCGTGCGCCTCTACTGTTTATGGGAAGAAATTCCTGGCTCCGTGGGTGCAGAGTAAGAATACGTTAGTAAATTAGACCCTGTGAATTAGACCCTGCCTGCATCTAAATCGCAACATAGCTAGCATAAATGAAATCCTCGTGTAACACTTGCCTGCCTATGAAGGATTTTAATAGGAATGTCACCCTCACTTCCCTACTCTGCTATTTAAAGTAAATGTAGATTTCTAGATATAGACTCTGACTTAGGTGGACTTGTGGCTTTATCATCATGTAAACTGTCCGGAGCTCTAGTAAACTCGCAGTTCACAGCCTTCTGCAAACCTAGAAGCTTAGATGTAACATGCCTAGAAAGCCGAAATTCCCATGTGGGGCATGCAAAAGAGCAGTAACATGGAAAACAAAGGCAATCCAGTGCGAAGGGGTATGCAATCAGTGGTTTCACGCACACTGCGTACACTTCAACACAGCGGAGTACAACGCAGTCGGGAACAGCTCTGTTGTGTGGATCTGCAACATGTGCGGCATGCACAATATCAGCATGTCTAACCTTGAACTCAAAGCTGACACTGATAGCTACAACCCCTTCAACCACTTAACCATTGGAGATGAAGATATATCCTTGCCTACTGATAAGGATGAAAATGAACAGGATAGAGCTTCAGAGACATCAATTCTGAGTATTGGTCCTCCAGCATCAACCTCTACTCCCATTAGACGGAAGGAGAAACCCACTACTGCAAAGAAGCCTCGACCGAGGGCACTCAAGATACTTAATGTAAACTGCCAGAGTATCAGAGCGAAGAAACAGACATTTCTACTCCTTATCAAGGATCATGAGCCAGATATCATTGTCGGGACTGAATCCTGGTTGAAGCCAGATATTTGCAGCAGTGAGGTGTTCCCTACTCATACGTATAACATCGAACGTCGAGACAGACCCGGCGATGCACATGGAGGAGTTTTCATCGCAACCAAAAAAGAATTCATGGCTGTAAGGGAAGTTGAACTTGAGACAGACTGTGAGATTCTGTGGTGTAGAATTGATCTGGCTGGAGCAAAGACTCTGCATGTTGCAGCATTTTACAGACCACATGAAAGAGATGCAGACAGCCTTACTGAACTAGAGCGGTCACTAAACAGACTTCCTCCGACTCATTCGGTGATTGTTGCTGGAGACTTCAATCTACCTGGTTGGAACTGGGAGGACAATGTGATCGGCAACTGTAGGAACCCAGCCCTACATCAGAAGTTTGGCACAATCATCGAGGATCGCGGCCTCACGCAAATTGTCAGAGAGCCAACCAGAGGACGAAATGTGCTGGACCTCGTTCTCACGAACAACCCTACGTTAGTCCTTGATAGCCAAGTGGTGCCTGGAGTGTCTGATCATGACTGTCCTCTCATCATCGTCGACATGAAAGCAACGAGACGCAATTCGAAGCAGAGAAAAGTCCTGCTCTACGGAAAGGCAGACTGGAAGGAGTTCGAAAAAGTCATGATATCTGCATGGGAGGAGATTGAAAGCAAAATCGACACTTCAACACTGAATGACCTGTGGATGACCTTCAAAAACGCAATCACGAAGGGAGTAGAAAACTTCATTCCCCACAAAATGACACACCCTAAAGGCAGTCTACCCTGGGTCACCAACCATGTCAGACGACTCATCAAAAAGAAAGACAGAGTATGGAAGAAATACAGGCACCACAGAAATAACAACCAGGGTCCCATCCCACACAACATGGAGGTGGAGCTGCAGAACACCAAGCGTACACTCCAAGCTGAACTCAGAAAAGCATACTGGAATTACCTTGAGTCAATCTTCACTGTGGATGAAAAGGATGATGAAACAGCTGAGTTCAATTCTATGAAACGCTTCTGGCGTTTTATCAAGCACAACCGGACGGACAACACTGGGATAGCAGAGCTGAAATATGAGGGACGGAGAGTGACAGACTCCACTGCCAAAGCTGATATTATCAATCAGCAATTCCAGAAGGTTTTCACCAATGAATTGCCAGTCCTGCCACATCTCTTGCCTGATGCATCACCATACCCAGACATGCCAGAGATCATCATAACAACCAATGGTGTGGAGAAACTTCTGAAGAGCCTCAAGATTCACAAGGCACCAGGACCTGATGGCATATCACCTCAAGTTCTGAAGAAGCTTTCCAATGTCATCGCCCCAATTCTGACCACTATCTTCAGGATCTCTTACAACACTGGTCAGATACCAGACGATTGGCGAGAGGCCAATGTAGTGCCTATCTACAAGAAAGGCGACAAAACAGACCCATCAAACTACAGACCAATCTCACTCACATGTATCTGTTGTAAGCTGCTTGAACATATTGTAGCCAGCAACATAATGAAACATAGCAGTGCAAACAACATCCTTCATCCTCTGCAACACGGCTTCCAACAAAACAAGTCCTGCGAGCTACAACTGCTGGGATTTATCTCTGACCTTTACAAGAACCTTGATCAAAGCCTCCAGACTGATGTCCTTGTCATGGATTTTAGCAAGGCATTCGACAAGGTCGGGCATCAAAGACTGCTTCATAAGCTGGAATACTATGGCATCCGAGATAAGAACAATGGATGGATTTCAAGCTTCCTACATCATAGGAAACAACAAGTAGTCCTTGACGGGTACCATTCATCAACCATTGACGTGATATCAGGCGTCCCCCAGGGCTCAGTCCTCGGACCCTGCCTGTTCATCCACTATATCAATGATCTGCCTGATAGTAGGCAGGTCACTACCGCGCACGCAAATTTCAGCTGTTTGAAACAATGCGAGTTATCTTGTGAGTGTATGTTGACAATTGTTGTGAAGTGAGTGAGAGTTCTTGGGTCTAAAATCATGATTTTTCATCAAATGTTTTGAATGTTCTGAAATAAAATCACCATTATTATGAAAAAAAAATGTTTCTCTACGTGTATATGCTTTCTTGTTTGTCTGTCTTTCATGATAAATGCGAAAAATAAGACTTGAAAAGAACCTTACCGTTTCGGTCTGTGTAGCTTTATCGGCGCATTCGCTCTAGTAGTCTCCGCGCCACGCAATTTTGGAACCGTTTTGGGGGTTCATGGGTCCTTTTGAACATCTTTTCCCGATGACACTCGTAAAAATTCTGTAAATGAGACTATCAACGATGTAGGGATACACTTCGGTCACGTGACACAACATCTGACATTTTCCAAAATGGCGACGCGGTCGGGAAAAACGTTCGAAGGTAAGAACATGTATTTTTTCACCTGAATTTGTTCCGATTTCAAAATTTCCATATCAGATTAGTAATTTTGAAGAAATATTCTTTCATTTGATATATGATTCATTACGTGATTATTTTTGTGTCATTCGCAATGATAACTTGAAATCCACCTTCCCTCTCTTTCGCAGAAACACCCGTGCCTGCGAACCGCGAGTCCGAGAGTGAATTTGAAGCGCTGGTGCAGCAGTTGTCAGGATGGAGTGACCACGATTTGACTGACCTAGTGACCAAACGGGTTGTTCCAGGTATGTAAGAACCCTGAATATTAAATATGTAATTATTTTAGAATGAAAAAATAATGATTTTTAAGTATGAAGTTGCTATGGATGGGGTTAATTAATACATTTTTGACTGATTTAGACAATTTTTAATTTTCATATGGAGGAAGTATAATAACTACAACAGCGTGAGTGTGGTATGTGTTGCGTTGCGTACGTGTGTGCTTAACAGATGGAGGATGCAATTTTACTCCCCCAGAAAATTAATGAAATTGGCATTGCATTTGTTATTTTTTTGGGGGGGGGGGGAATTGAGGGGGGGGGTGTGGTAGCTTACAATTTCAAAAATTCATGAATGAAATATGAATTTAATAAATCACGATTCAACTTGCCCCAACCAAGAAGTTTGCATGCCCTCCAACCCCCCCCCCAAAAAAAAAAAGAAACAAATCCAGATTCTTTTCTCTAGTCCGTGACTGGGGTGGGGTGCCACATTAGGCATTTTTTTCCATGAATTGGATGGGATCCTTTATGTTTTTTTAAATGTTACTATCATTTTTTTTTATTTCTGTGCATACTAATCACTACCCCCCCCCCTCAAAAAAATGAATAAGATTATTGGTATTGCATCGGCATTGCATTAACTTGCCTTGCCCTTGATTTTTTTTTTTTTTTGGGGGGGGGGCTTGGCCTGTCTAATTTTAGGTGCTTGGGCTTTATCTACATGTAGCATTATAGGCCTACATTTTTCAATATTTATATTATGAATATTGAATAAACTCTCATGATTGAATTTGCCCCGAAGAATGCATGCCCTGGCCCCCATAAAAATATATAAATGAAATAAAGATCAAGAGAGAACCTGTGCATCTTTTTTTTTAATGAATTGGATTGAGATTGAGATGCTGTGTATTTTTCTTTTACATTCAAAAAAATATATAGGCCTATATTTTTGCAGCTACCAATTTTTACAGCTTACAGGGCCTACTCCCAAGAAAAATTCATTAATGAAATTATTGACATTGCATTAATTGTAGACCTACATTTTCCAACATTCATGAATGAACTATCATTATGAGTAAACTCATAAGATTAACTTGCCCCCACCCCCAAGAAATATGCAGGCACCTCCTTAAAAATATAATAAAGAGAGTTTATGACTGGGGGTGCTGTATCATGATTCATAATGGTCTATTTTTTTAAATCATAGAGAGGGTGGGGATGCAGCTGTATGGAAACATATTCTGATTATATTTTCTTCGAACTCCACATTTGATTGGAATTTTGAAGTTGAGTAATACAAAGATTGTGTTTAACATGTCACCTGTCACTGCCAGTTAGAGACAAGATGGGGGTAGGGGGAGTTGGGGTTGCAATATTCATATGAAAACTGACTTACATCTTCATTTATATTTTTTAAATCAAATTTGAATTGTACCTTCCCCTTTAATACTCAGTCATAGACTTTTGTTTTCTGTTAAGTGTGTTGGCAAACATTTTTATGCTCGTATCAAATTAAAATTCTATTTGGCCAATATAGACACCCCCCCACTGGGCCCACCCCAGACATGAAGTGATTGCTCCTATTTCATATTTTATATTAATTTTTTTTTTTTTTTAATTCCAGGTCATTGGAAAGGCACACCTTGTTTCGCCCTGATGGAAGCTATCCGTTATACAATCTATGCAAAATGTGATCAGAGCTGCACCACACTGTTTCCAGTAGTATTTGAGACTCTGAACTGGAAACCCAAGAGTTCCCTCTGCACGTTCTTATCAAGATTGAGACGTATGGTTCAAAAAGCAAAATCTCATAACATTCACCTGTTGCTCAGCGAGTTTCCTGGATCACCGCACAGCGCTCACATACACCCCGAAGTTGGTCCACTTTGTCAGAAGAGTGGCATTACCAAAGACCATCTCATGTCACCAAAGCCTTCTGATTCAGGTGTAATCAGTGTTACAAATGCTATGATCATTGAGCTATTCAAGTACAGAGAAAGGAGTGGAACCACATGGGAGACAGTTGCAAATAAATGGTGGCCCAATCTGTTTGACTGTCATAGACCATTGGGAACAATTTATAATAGTTGGTGCCAGGTACTTAAAAAGCATCGGCAATTGCGCAAAGAAGAACGAACAGATTTTGAAGCCAAGACATACACAATTCCACCACCTAAACCAGCAAGATGCACTGCTCAGGCTGATGGAGTTCAGTGTGATGGAAAAGAAGACCACCAAGATGATATTCTGGATGATTGCAGTGAGGTAGATCTTGATTGCTTTCCTGATAGAGTTTCAGACCATACCATTGACAGTATTGTAAACTGTATGCAACTCCTGGCCAACTTCTACGAAGATAGTGGTGAAGATCATGAATGTACTAAGCGAGAATTGGCTGAATGCAAAAAGAGGGAAAAAATGTTACAGAGTGCATATGATGATCTGATTGCAGCTAACGATGATCTTAAACAATGTCTCAGCATCCTGAAAAGAAAAAATATAGTCCGCAGACTTCATCGAAGAGAAGAAGAACTGGAAGAAAAAAATGAGACCATCCAAAATGGTTTTGAGTTCAGTCTGATTTATTGATTTTTCATGATTTTCAGCTGTATTTTCAAGGTCATTGTCATGAAATAATAGTTCCTTGATCTGTAGATCCTGCAAGAACTCATTACAGACTACTAATACTGCAAATATCAGCCTGATCAGGTATTCTCTCTTTGAGAAAATCCATTTTGAAATGTGTTGCAAAGTACACGTGTGATTTGAATATGCTACTTATGAAGCACAAATAGCTATATTTGGAACAATTTCAAGGTCGAATGATAAGGTTTTGAGTTCAAATATTTTATGTAGCTTAAAGTAGACCAAAAGTGGAACATGATTTGCAATTATCAGCATGAGCTCACAATCTAAGATGGAATAACACACAATGAAAGGTGGGTAAAAAGACTTGATTACTAATGAAAATTGTATGATTTATTGATTTTCATGATTTTCAGCTGTATTTTCAAGGTCATTGTCATGAGAGAATAGGTACTTAATCTATAGATCCTCCAAGAACTCATTACAGACTACCAATACTGCAAATATCAGCCTGATCAGGTATTCTCTCTTTGAGAAAATCCATTTTGAATAGTGTTGCAAAGTGCAATGTACTCGTGCGATTTGAATATGCTACTTATGAAGCAATAATTAGCTATATTTGGAATAATTTCAAGGTCAAATGATATAGTTTTGAGTTCAAATATTTTATGTTGCTTAAAGTAGAACAAAAGTTGAACATGTCTTTCAAGTTTTGGCTTAAGCTCACCCTTCGTATTGAAATGACATCCATTTGAAAGTCAATGTAAACACCATTTGAATGCCATATGATTCTGGAAAATTAGCCAATATACTGTTTTTATTGAATTTTAGGTGTGTTTTCAAGGTCATTACCAACAATAAAAACTATTTCTGAAGATATATCCTTTTAATACCAATTACAGACCATCATCACAGAAAATATCAATGTCTTTTGGCATTTCATCTTTGAGTTATCACAATTTGAAAAGTGTTGAAAAGCATGTATGTGTCATTAACGTCAAATTTAGGGTGTTTACGACCATTTTGGAATGCGCAAATCAGCCCCTAAACATTCCGGTAGCAAAATTTCTCAAGTAACACTTGAAAATATGGGTAAATGTCTATCAAAACACAGAAATTGGTCGCCCTCCTCGATGGGACGGGAGGTGATCCGTGACCTTGAACTTGGCATCTTTTGAAAAAAATCCAACTTTGAGGGCGCCCTACAGGAAAACGACACACACTCTTGGGTCAATTTTTTTTCAATTCTGTTGAGTATATGAAAGTCCATAAATGTGCATAATATTTGGTTCTAAGTTAATTTAGTTTTGGATTTATGAGCCTCCAAACTTGCTTCTGAAATCATTGACACGGATGCTTAACGCCATTTTCGGTAACCTCGTGTGCGAAATTCGATTGACAGGTCCGCGCTACAGTATACTCTGCATGTTTAGACCAAAAAGTTCTTCCAATTTACTTAAAATGAAGACTGTAATCAATCAAACTTTGCTTTAGTAGTTAATCAAAAATAGGCAATTTTATTTAAAATAATTTCTTTGAGTGCGCATTGGTTGCTATGGGAGGCCGTATCTTAGCAACCATTTGACCTTGGGGCAAAATATTTCAGATTTTTCCGTCAGACACTTGGGGCAACATTTGGTGCGAGTTTAAAGAAAATCGAAGAGGGTCGGGTGACAAGCATTGGTTGATTTGACATGGATTGACCCGTATGTCAAATCATTGAAAGCTGACTTTGATGATGACATAGTTGTATCAGGAATCAGAGCAATGGGCATCATAAATCAGCACATTTCTGCCCCATTAATGAGGATGTTGGAAAGTCATTCGCATGTCATGGACACCGATCAACACTATACAAGACTGCATGATAAAGTTCAGGAGTGGATGGTAGATCCATCACCACTGTTAACGGATAGTAGCATTCTCTTTCCAGCATTTCCCCCAGTCAAAGATTCAATCCACAAATCTCTCTATGACCCTTGCAGCGCAAACATTGAACATCTTACCAAGCAAGCACTAATGATAATACTTCACAATTGTCTTGTTTGTATCACACGCCAGCTGTCAGATCATTTGCCAGGAGGACGATTTCACAGTGCTCCAGAGAACATACGGAAACAAACTGCATCATGTCCTAAAGACAACCTGTGCGCAGAGAGAATGTTCGCTGGTTTGGACTATCTCAAACGTAAAATGCCGAACGCAAATACAGTTGCCCTGGAAGGCATACTACTTTGGAGCCTTAACAAGACCAGAGACTATTTGGATGAAATGTCAGATGAGAAGAAAGATCAGTACTTATCTGAAGCTGTGAGGCAAAGGAAGTCATTTCTCCAGCTTTACCAAGGAAGAAGTAAAGCAATTAAAGAAAAGATTGCTGAGAAGTTGCTTCTGAATAAGCGCAGAAAAGAGGACAAACTGAAGGAAATCGCAAAGCAGCGTGTTCAGATGACCTCAGAAGCCTTGCAGTTGTGTGGGATGCTGTGCACCTCAAACGATGATGTTGATGAACTGAAGCAAAGAGCGAAAGACTTTCGACAACTGGAAAAGTTTCTTATTGCTCAAATTAAGTACCTGAAATCAACCAGCACAGGTGGTGTAAAGATGGAGCTGTTTCACCTAACAAAGAAAGGGAAAAAATTAGCAGTTGAGGAACTTGAGAAAAATCTTAGGGCGATCATTTCTCATATTATGGAATGTGATCCAGGGTCCCCAGCAAAGTCAGACTCATCTTCTCCTGAGAACAAAGAAGAACGAAGACATGCCCTCAAAGAAAAGTTCCTGAGTAAGATATCCCCCACCAAGAAGAAACGCAGGGGACCATTTCCAGGAGATCGCATTATACACAAGAGAATTAGACACATTTTTGTTGATGCTGGAGACGGTAGTGTTCTGGAATGCAAGGGAACTGTTTTGCGCCAAGCAACAGATGAGGACATGGAAAGCCTGCTAGAATCTTGTGACAGAAAACTTAAAGACACATATAACTTCTATACAATCCTGTATGACCCACCATATGAGGAAACAAATTGTTACCCCTTACAAAAAGAATGGGAAGAGGGTACGCTGGAATTAATGTAAGGTAGGCACCAAATCAATTCGTTTTTTTTCTGTTCTTGTTTTATGTAATTGACAAGTTCAATATCACTGTCACATTCTGAATTTGATATCTTCATGGTTCAGATAAAAGTAGTGTCATCAATACTTGAAAGCTTGTTTGACTTTTCCTTGAGTGAACTATACATCATAGTTTGACATTAAATGAGCTTTATTTTTATTTGCCAAAACACTATTTTCAGATATGTGTGTAATATTTCTGTCATTCCGGAACGTACCTGTCTTATTGGACTTGTCAATTATGTAGTTTCTCTTCTGTTTATAAACAAAATTTAATTTGACTAAGAATAATCAGACGACACATGGAATCTTGTTATGATTTCAATAAGTTTTAATTAGCAGTATTCACAATGACGACAAATACAGGTAATATAACTCACCATATTTGTTACAAACAAAACACTACATGACATCTTGCTGTGCATCTAAAATGTGTTACTTGGATATGAATATCCCAAGCTTAATTTGCATAAGAATGTGTCAATGGGAGATATCCAACCATTTCTCTAAATGTTTTTGAAATGATCACTTCCAGCCAGATACATGTACCTGTAGGGTCTTTTTTAATAGCTGAAAAAGATTAGGAAACTTTCTCTTTGTCATAGCACTTGTTAGTAGCATTTGTCCTAACTTAATACATATTTGCATATTAATTAGGTTATAATTATATTAATTTGCATAGAACTAGTGCAAAAAAGCATAAAAAATAGAGTTTATTGAAAAATCATAATAGTAGTAGACAATAAGTTAAATTTTGGTACTTTTCATTACAAAATGTTTATCCATTCCAAAATTAGATCAATTATGCATAATTAATTAGGTTAATTTGCATAAAATATGCAAGTAGAATTATAAAATCTGGGGTGTAAAGAAAAAAAAAGATAGCATATGATAAGAAGTTGAATTTTGGCAAGTTTTGTCACAAAATTGTAATCCAATAGAAAATTAGAGCATTTACGCATATTTAATGAGGCTAATTTGCATAAAAAATGCATATTTAATGGATTTTTTTCAAATATTCCATATCTATTTCAATTAAAAAATATACAGAAGTCAAGGACTTTGGATGGATCACAGATCAGGCAATTTACACTTCAAAATGATAATTCCTTCTAGAGTTACAGCATTTACGCATATTAATTAGATGGACTTAGTTTATTTTTCAACAATTTTGACAGGACCGTCAATGATTTCATGGTAAAATGGAGCTATTTTCGTGCTTTATTACGAGAAAAATAAATAATTTGAACACCAATTTTTTTCATTTCTATGTAGTATGTTCAGCTTTCTACCAACTTAACAGTGTTTGGATAATTACAACATGAACATTTTATTGAAAAAATGGGTCAAAAAGTCCCCAAAATGCCTTTTTCCCCAAAATGGCTGAAAATAGGGTCTTTTTACGAATCTTGTTTTTCGCATAACTTTTGAACGAAAAATCCGTAAAAAAAAAAAAACTGTTCTGTGTTTCTTTTCTGCCCCCCTATCCTCTGGAAATAATTTAAAGTAAAAAAAACAAAGTTTCAAAAATGGTGTGCTATGGCTACTGATAGACTCTCATCCCCAGTAAGACTCTTCGCTGATGACGCTATCACTTATCTTGCTATCAAGAACCAGCAAGACACACAACAGCTACAAGATGACCTTGACAAAATCAGTGAATGGGCAGCGACTTGGATGATGGAACTAAACACCCAGAAATGTGAGGTCATCAGAGTCACGAGGAAGAGGAATGCGGCCAATCAAATCTACACCTTGAACAACTCAATACTGAGAGTAACTGCTGCCTCCAAGTATCTAGGTGTTACAGTCACATCGGACCTGAAATGGAACCAGCATGTTAATAATATCTGCCGCAAAGCAAATTCCACCCTTGCCTTCCTACGCAGAAACCTCCGCATCAACCTGCCTGAACTTAAAGCCACTGCCTACAAAGTACTAGTACGGCCCCTCGTTGAATACTGTTCTTCGATATGGGATCCATCAACCAATCATCTTATCCACCAGATTGAGATGATCCAAAGGCGGGCAGCTAGATTCGTGCTTAACAGATACCACAACACCTCTAGCGTTACATCTATGCTCGAAGAACTGAAATGGCCCACACTGCAGAAACGAAGGGAGGATTCTAGACTGGTCCTTATGTACAAGCTGCACCACAATCTTGTCAGCTTCCCAGTGGAAGAATACATCACCCCACTCACTGGATCAACAAGAACTCGATCACAGCAACAAGGGAATGGCTACCAGCTACCACACTGCAGGACAGAGAGACTCCTAGTACCAATGAGGTCCAAACATTAACATGTATGGACCTCATAGGCGACATTACCCAAAAATATGGGTTAGACAATGCTGTTCTGATTTCCAACCCAAGACTTTGGTAAATGTACGCCTTAATACAAATTGGAGTTACGTGATATGACTTTCATTTGTTGGGGAGACATTAAAAGTATTAATTAAGTAGTTCAAATTAAAATATATTATCTTAAACTTACATTTCAGGCCCTTTTTGTTGATTTTCGGTGAGCGTTCCACACAGCTGCGACGAGTGATCAACTCCAAAGTAATACGCGAACTGGTCAGGTGATCGGTCAGGTGATCGGTAGATTATCTTTTTGTCAGACGTTCATAATTTATGTAAAGCGTATCAATCTTCAGTATCTTGATTCCAAAGTATCAGTATTGCAGATAAATGTCATTATTGATTGGAATCAGTGGCGGATCGGGGGGGGGGGGGTGGGGGTGGTGGTGAGCATTTCTGCCCGATCCCCCTATTGAGATTTGTAGTAAATATTTTGGAATTAAATACGTTGTTCATACTAGTTATGCGACCCCTTCCTTATGATGATCACAGCATTATTTGTAATGGGGATATTTCGTTCATAATTATTCTTGTCTCTTCTTTCTCCTTTTTAGCCTTTTTTTGCTTGTTAAAACCTTTTTTCCTTTTTTTTTGGGGGGGGGGCTCGCCAAATTTTACGTGGGTCAAAATTACCTTCATTTTTTTAGTGACAATCTTTTTTTCATTTGTCCAGTTCTACGCGAGACAAAATTACCTTCGATCATTATTATAGTTAAAAACTTTTTTATATTTTTTATTTATTTATTTATTTTTTTTTGGGGGGGGAGGTTGCCAAATATCACGCGAACGTTTGTCAGCTTTTACTGTTTTATTCGACTTATAATCAAATATTAAATGGGGCTTACCACAGTTTTTTTTAAAGTCAATTCATAAGAATATTCCTCCTCGGGATTTGAGCTTTCTTTCATGAAATATCAGTTTTTTTCATGATTACCAAAAATACTTAAAATTTTTTATCGGTGTATGCCTATAAAGCTTTAGCTCATGCGTTGCGCCTGCCATATTTTAATGCTGATCAACTTTATGCTTTTAATGAATTCCTAAAAACAATAAATTCTCAGATCATCAATTTTGTCGCAATCGAATAATTCGATTGCGTCTCTCTATCAGTTTTGAATATTCATAAAAAATATCAGCTCGTGCTTTTTGCTCATAATATTTTGATTAGTAAATTCTTCTCTTATATAATCGAGTCGGATAGATAGATAGATAACTAGAGAGAGTTGGGGGGGTCCCTCAGCTACTTGTCCTCGCTTATTTGTTATTATGCTCATGTGAGAGCTTTGTGTTTTCACATTTTTTTCTTTTTCAACCTTTTTATTGTCTCGGAGCTTCCCTCTATTTCTTTACACTATATTATAATGTAGTCCTGTTTCAATCATTGGCGGCGGAAGCCCCAAATTTTAGGAGGGGCCAACCTAAAAAATTTTGACAAGCAAAAAAAAAGGCTCTCAACCCAAACATTTTAGGGGGGACGTAGGAAAATAAATTGACAAGCAAAAAAAAAAGGTCAACAACAAATTTAGGGGGGAACGTCCCCGCTTCCGCCGCCTATGGTTTCAATTCTTTTTTTGTTCTCATTTCAATGAAAACATCATTATTAAACTGACGTACATGTAGAAGACTTTATTACGAAATTTTGACATTGTTTTGTTTCATTTGTTTGGCTTTCTTTTTTTCTTCTCCTCATCTTCTTTTTCTTCTTACTTTTTCCTTTCCTTATTTTCTCTTCAGTATTTCATTCAGGTATCCGCCAATTTATACAACACCAAGCATATAGAGGCGGATAATCAGTGAGGGAGCATGACGGTGTGCCGCTCTAAAAAAAAGGAGGAATATTGGAAGAAAAAAAGAAGAAGGGATGGGGAAAAAATAAAGAAAAAAAAAAGATGATGATGGCAATGACGATGATGAAAATTATCTTGGTGATGATGATGGTTGTGGTGACGGTTGTGGTGATGATGATGGTGATGCTAATGATAGTGGTGATGATGATGATGACGAGATGTAATTTTGTTATTTTGTCTTTGAAAAAATTAAGTAGTGCAAAGTTGAATTCATTTAAAGTTTATTATGAAAATAGCAGAAAAAAAATTGGTATGCGTTCGAGGAAAATCCATCCCCCACCAATCTTTTTCAAAGGTAAGATTTTTTTTTTGCCGGGGGGGGGCCACTTCCATTCACGAGTGGATACCATGCGCGACCATGGGGTCTCGAAAAGCACCCTAAACACGTAATTTCCATATTCTGAAAATGCACCCCTTAACAAGTATTGGCGTGTGAAACCCTACCCTTAACAAGTATTGGAAACAAAACGATACTCTTGGCAAATATTCCCTGAAATGAACCCCTAAACAAGTACAGGAATGTTTTATTGTTACGGGTCCTTCGGTCGTCGGCTTTACCTTATTTGGTTTAGTACGACCCCACCTTCTACACCTCGCGCAAATCGGACTCTAAACACGAAGTGTTGGAGCAAAAAGGACATCCTTTATAAAACATTTTGATTTTGTTTTATCATCCCCGCAAATTAGACCCTAAACACGACGGTTTTCCTAGCGAATTAATAGATACCCTTTTTTCGTTATTTTTGTGTTTTTGACACCCTTATCACGTTACGTAGGTAACGTGCCCTATCGTGAAAAGGACATCCTTTTTACGTTTTTTTTTGGTCGCGCATGGTATCCACTCGTCAATGTAAGTGCCCCCCCCCCGGCCCCCCGGGTTTTTTTGTGACGGCGTAGGCCTTTGCAAGCAGCTATTATTATGGTAAAAAAGTAAATGAAATGTCAAGAAATACATGATAATGATTTTTATGGTACATTTTAGTAGGCCTATATCAATTCAAACTTGTTATCAAAAAGAAAAAAGTGGGTCGTTACGGACCATTAAAAATGGGAAATTTGGGCATTTTATATTTAGGATAGAGCAACTGCTCGTTATAGACGTCACAATAAATCAAGCATTCTAAATTCTATCAACTCCATTTTTTGTCAAATAACACCTTCATCGATATTTTGAAATGATTTTTCTCATATTTTCATCATCTTTTTATCAGGGTGAAATTCCCCTTTAATTTACAAAACAGATTCGCAAACAATATTAAGAGTAGTGGGAGGCAAGGGTGGAAATCTAAGGTAGGGGACCAGGGGCTGGAAAACAGGCAAAAAAAAACAAAAACAAACTAACAAAAAAAAAAAAAAGGAAGGTTTATCACCCCCAAAAGAAGGTCGTCTCGTCCAAAATACATGTTTTACTTCGATTTAAATGATGTAGGCCTATTTCTTTCCATCATATATAAAAGAACAAAAATAGTAGGGGGACATTTGATAATGTGCCCCTACTATTTTGGGTTAGGGGGAAGTGTCCCCCTGGGGGGTGCTGCACCAGTCTTGAGGACGCAATGATGATGATTTTTTTAAATATGTTACATATTTCTTCATCATTGACGTCTTGACACTCTCTTCATAGTGCCTTCAGCGAACGACCAAAACAAAGATGGATTCCCCCCCAAAATCCATCCTTTTAAACCGAATTAAAGAGCATTCATTTCATTTTATTAATTCTTACACCTTCCTACGCCTAATGCGTAGGAAGGTTTTAAATATTACTATTTAAAAATGTAAAAAAATGAAGATTTCTTACCTAACTGATGCCGCGTAGACCCCTCGTTCCACATGTAAACAACGGAAATACAATAGCGTCGACCCTTGAACCGCTTATGTATGACGTACTTCCGGAAAGCAATGCCGTCTTAACGAACAATTTAGAGATAAAAAATCTTATTTAACAAATATTAAAATTTATTTTGTGATCATAAATAATTCATATCAATATATATGAATTATTTATGATCACAAAATAAATTTTAATATTTGTTAAATAAGATTTTTTATCTCTAAATTGTTCGTTAAGACGGCATTGCTTTCCGGAAGTACGTCATACATAAGCGGTTCAAGGGTCGACGCTATTGTATTTCCGTTGTTTACATGTGGAACGACGGGTCTACGCGGCATCAGTTAGGTAAGAAATCTTCATTTTTTTACATTTTTAAATAGTAATATTTAAAACCTTCCTACGCATTAGGCGTAGGAAGGTGTAAGAATTAATAAAATGAAATGAATGCTCTTTAATTCGGTTTAAAAGGATGGATTTTGGGGGGAATCCATCTTTGTTTTGGTCGTTCGCTGAAGGCACTATGGAGAGAGTGTCAAGACGTCAATGATGAAGAAATATATAACATATTTAAAAAAATCATCATCATTGCGTCCTCAAGACTACTGCTGCACCTCCTTTCGGAATCATTATGGAACAGTGTGAATAGTCGCTGTGATTTCGATCTCATACCTATAAAAAAATAGAACAAAAGAACGCCTTGACCACAGGCCAAAATGCCTAACAATTTTTCCGCGGCATTAACAACTCTCGTAAGGGGCGCTCCATTTATAAATAGAGTTGCATGTGTAGCTGTCTATGGCAACAGAATCCATCGCAGAATTGAAGCCAGAAGCGTGGGAATTTGGCAGAAAATTCAAGAAAAGAACCGGTGAGTACTGATTTAAGAGTAATTATATATTCATTAACATTTATTGAATCATAAGAATAAAGATTTTTTACGGAAAGAAAGCTTAGTTCTAAGCTAGGGCTGCCCAAATGCGTGTGAGTGGAGTCTCAGTTTCTTAACACGGGTAAGTATTGCGGTGTCGCCTAGAGTGGACAGAGCACCATCGTCAATCCTTCTTTCCAAGGACGATCAAGGCATGGAATACTCTTCCTCCCAACATAATCAATGCCTCTTCTCCAAAAGCCTTCCACCTGAGACTGGCGGAAGGCCAGAGCTAAATCTGATGGGACTTTTTACTTGCACCTGTATATATTTTGCACTGCACACCTAAACCCACTCATGGTTTCAAATCGTCTCGTGTGTGAAGGATTCATATGCACCTGGTGCACGCGAATCTTTCACACCCTTTTTACTAAAATAACTATGACTTTACATCGTAGCTAAGCATTATGTTTATTCTATGACACTTACCGAACCATATGGATCGTTTGTTGAACTCTCTATGCTGTTTTGTTTAATAAAATAAGAGCATTTTTCGTGATCTTCACGTAGATTTCTCCTGCTCAGCGTGGATATCAATTTTTGCCTAAAGAGGGCGCGCGATATTATTCACAAGCCGGTTTGTTTACGATTTGCAAGTTGTACTGCTAGTTGCATTCTAGGCGCCCAGCATTATTTTCCTCTTTCTGTTTTTTTTTTTGCCGTCATGTGGTATATTCTGTTGTAGCGCCATCAGCGATGATCAAATTCCGGCCGTCGTACACCAACCTAAGACGGCTTCAGGCAATGAAGGTGGGGACTCCTTGGCTCCTCCTGTCTGGTACAATTACACTTTCTGTTCGTGACGATATACTTTCTATTCTTTCCTTATCACCTCATTTCATTATTGGTTCACCAGACAGGCCCGATGTTTTCATTAAGTTTTCGTTAGAACCAGCGACAATACAATCATCTCTTGACTGGCTTATTTATGATTTACGTACCAAAAAAAGTACTTGTCCAAAAACTATTATTTTTTGTCGTACACTTAGTATTGCTTCACATCTCTTGTTTGATTTAATGGTTTGTCTTCCCTCCGATATTCCTTCTTTAGGTTTGATTAGGTTGTATTCTAGTACTTTTGGAGAGAGTGACAGACAAACACTTATCGACAGCTTCGTCGATAAGGACAGCCCCATCCGTGTTATCATTACAACGTCTGCACTATAGGTATGGGGGTGTCCTTGGCTGAGATCCGCCGTGTTGTGCACTGGGGGCCAAGTGAAGATGTGCTTTCCTATACTGGCAAGAAGTTGGACGCTGTTCAAGAGAAGCCAATTTGGGGAAGCACATCTTTACTTACCCCCGCGCTCAACACAGCAGATCTCAAAATCCATGAAGGATTTCATTAAAAAAATCAAAGAAGAACGACCTTGTGTTAGAAAAGAAATTCTACATGAATTTACGCTACCAGGTTCCCCAACATTTATTTCACCACAAAGATGTTCTAGAAAAAAAAATGCACCAAGAAGTGCAATTGCAAGATGTGCAAATGTTGCAATATGTGTCAGGAAAAATGCAAATGTGCCTGAAGAAAATATGATGCATTTCCAATTTCTTTTTGGACATTTCATATGACATTTCAAAATTTCACTTCATTTCACAAAAACAGTTATATGAACGAGCCAGCTACATCCAAATCCAAATGAGAGAGTCGATAATGTCATTCACTCACTATTTCTTTTGTTTTTCATTGTTTGAAATATGAAATATTTTTATTTTCTCGTCATTGTCATGTGAAATGAAGTTTCATTTCTCCCTGAACACGTGGAATTCCATTATTTCAACATTTTGTGCTTCAGGCAAGAAGGTCCTAATCGTCAAATTCGTAAAAATTGAAATATTGTATAATTCAAACAATAAACCCAAACTTGTGGCTGAAGGACATTATTAACTGCCTCATTTGCATGTCACTGAATTGTGCATAGATGCACAATGTTTTGTGAAAAATAAGCGAAACTTTAAAATGTCATAACTTTCTTGTTTTACATCCGATGTCGATGAAATTTTCAGTGTTATGCTTTTTGGATTTTTCTCTTTTATTCAAATTATCTTTTTGCTTGGGTGGACTAGTCCTTTAATTTTCAAGTCAGTATAGTCAGATAGTGCCTATTCATGCACTCTAAAAACAAATCAGTCAACTGGTTAATAGGGTCTGCTGGGAGCAACTGTTATTATAGTCAAATTTGACTGTGTTCTAGTCTTATTTTACTAGAACATAGTTATTTCTGACCAGAATATATGTCAAAACTGTGATTATCAGTGATTTCCATATCAGTTGCACCCAGATGACTACTGGTCTAGTCAATTTGAGTGATTTGTTTTAAGAGTGTGTATAGTAAAAATTTCAGCTTAATTCGCGCTCGACTCATGTGAAACCGGCAACATACTTCTTGTCCGCTTTTCCCTCTAAATACTGGGGTCCGTAACACTCTTTTTAATTATTTTTTTTTCAATTCAAATAAACATTTATTTTCCTCCATTTTACAAAGTTACATTCATTATTGTTCACAAGAATACACTTCAAATCAATTTCTATAAAGAATATAAATATAAACAACTTAATGTGTAAAGAGGAAGGCGTATGTCCCTAGAAGCATAATGCTTGTGGCGGGATACGCCTGTGGACAAATATATACAATACACAAAATACAATACAAAGATAAGAAGGGCGAGGAAAGGAGAAGAGAAGTAGAAAAGAAAACGGGAAGAAAACAAGAGAGGGAGAAGTGAGCAGGAAGGCGGGCGGGCATGAGTTACCGAGTACCTAGCAAGTAGAGCGTACAACAATGTATGATGGAGAGAGGGAGAGATAAAAATAATAATGCCGCAACATTTGCACATTATTCATGTTAACTTAAGATCAACAGGAATGTAAGGTATTAGGATATTCAAGCATAGGATGATAAAATTGATTTTTTAATCTTAAATTTTAAGCTAGTTGCTGACAAGGATTTTTTTATGTAGTCTGGAAGATCATTCCACATTTTCGGGCCAGAATAACGGATGTTGTGTTGAAAGATAATCTTTTTGTGTTTAGGAATATATATTTGGTTATTTGTTCGGGTATCAAAATGATGTATATTTGATACATGCGTAAAGAAATCACGAAAATTTTCTGGAATTTGAGAATTTAAACACCTGTACATAAAATTACATTGCTGAAGTTTATTGAAGTTTATTGATTCAATCGGATCAATCGCTAAGTAGATATACTTAAAACGATTAGAAATTACTCTAGATCGGCTGTGACTAGTGACCAGCCGAATATGGAATTTATTTATAATCTTAAGGATTAGCTTTTAAATCTCAAAAATATATTTCAATCAACAAGATTTAAATCTAAATCTAATATTCAGCTGATCCCTATTCACAGCCGATCTGGATTTATTACAAATCATTAGAAACTTCAATCATGCAAGATCTGTATTTTAGGCACATTTGGTTGAAAAGGCTCGTTCTGTCACATTTGCTACTTATCGCTAAGCTTTGTGTTATTCGTGCCAACTTTGATCCTGCGCAAACTACGGAAGGCTCTAAATTATTGCAAGCTGATTAATGGTTTTTGAAAATGGAGACAAACCATAACAAAATCATTTCCCAAAGTATGTTTTTATGTATAGAAAATAGACAACGATTAAAACATGTCTTCCTTCATTAACAAATGAAGGATATTTTCAAATTAAAGTTTATGCAATTAAGAAAAAGGGATGGGTTACAGGCGGCGGAAAGCAAAAAAAATTTAGGGACCCACCAAATTTTTTTTTAGAGAGCAAAAAAAATTAGTTATCAACCAAAATTTTAGGGCGGGACCACACAAATTTTAGGTGGCGGCGCCTGAATTTTTTTGGGGGACGCAGGAAAAAAAATTGAGAAGCAAAAACAATTCAGGGAAGGACCACTAAATATTTTGACAAGCAAAATAAGGGTTATCAACAATTTAGGGGGAACGTCCCCCGCCTCAAATGAAGGGGGAAACGACCCCCCCCCCTCCCCCGCCTATGTCTGCACCCCGATAAACTTGCCTCATCATCCCACTTTCCCGACTGAACTCGCAAGACATCCTGCTCGTTCAATCCACTTTCATCATCATCTTGTCAAAAGATGGCGTACTTTACCAATAAGTATATACATGAGATGCAACCTGTTGATTTTTTGTACAATTTCCTATTATGCGCTGACGACTTGAATTGAGAATGTTCGATACGAAAAATTGCTTTTTGATTGTTGTTTGCGTACTTTCCACCGCAGTATCAAGGACGGATCGAACGGAGTATCCTGGTTGAGACTTGGAGGTAAGCGATAAAAACACTTTTATAAACAATTTCTAACTTACTTTTAATACAAACATAAATAAAAAAATGAGATTACGATAGTGGAGAAATACTGAAACCTTTGGCGTTTTTCATTCCCTCACATTCGTGTGATGAATGAAAACGTCAAAGTCCACTATGAAACCACATGCGTTGTGCGAGGTTAGTATTACTAACCTCGCATGTTGTGTGAGTGACCTAACCCCAGCCATACACACATGTCAAATAAATCATCTGCAAGAATCTTCAATCCTGAAGGAGGCAGATTTAACCCGAAGAAGAAGAAATTATGCTTACTCTCTAGGAGCCTCCTGGCTAGATTCACCACAGACAGGATGGTTTCCAGTGAACAAGTGTTACGACGAAATTAAAAATAAAATAATCAAAACCCAGAATTACCCAATTTCGACCATACATCGAATTAAGTATGTGGGGCACATGTGAATTTTCATCGAGATCTACCTTTTGAAATCGACATAAATTAGTGTTCATTGGTTCCTATTTAAGAACTTCACAAAGTTATTTATCGGATCGGATTTTCTTGATCTAGAGAGTATCTTAATCTATAAATTATGGTCCATTAATCGTCAAAAAAACAGGAATCTTACCTGAGCTGCGTCGTGTGAGTTTCACTGAAAATTTCTTTAACACCGGTAACTGAAGTTTTCGGCAAAAAAGCTGGCACCCGGAAATGCATGACGTATGGACAGATAGGTCTACCTAAGTTAACAAAAAATATTCCATTCCTCAGCTGATTCATCGCCCCGGAATCACCGGGGGATTCATGTCGTTTCCCATTTTTAACAAGGATTCCCCCCCCCCCCCCTCTCTCTCTTAGGTAGGTGATCCCTCCCCTGTTTTTGAGATTCCTATAATCCAATAGAACCAATCCAAGACCGTGGAACAGTTTTGAAAGTGGGGGGGGGGGGACTGCAAAAAATAACTTTGGTAATTCATACAAATCAGGGAGATTCCGAGCTCACTGAAAACATTATTTCGTAAGTTCTACTAAGCCAAAGTTCGTAAAAACAATGTCTAGTTCTACTAATTAGTAGTTTGTAAGGCATGCTTAGCGATGCAATAAATTGGTTGGACATGCCGAACTAATTTGCTTTACCAATGAAACTATTCGTACGGCAGGGGCTTTACCAATTTTAAACCTGCCCTACTAGCGCTATAGGATCGTAAAAACGATGTCTCTTTCTACTAATCTTGGTTAGTTCGGCAGGCTCAACTAAGTTTAAAACTCGTTTGGCTTGCTGAACAAATTAGTCATACAAATATGCTGTACGATGTGTGGTATGATAAGATACACGAAACTGAAAATAAGAAACAAGTGAAATAATTGTTCATTCATAAACTGTTTAATAACATTGGAAGTCAATGACAAAAATACATAAAATAACAATTCCATGTTAGCGATTGAGAATTAAATTGAGAAAGTTAAATAATTGCTCATTCATAAACTGTTTAATAACATTGCAAGTCAATGACAAAAAAACATAAAATAAAAAATCCATGTTAGCGATTGAGAATTAAATTGAGAAAGTTATTATGGTTTCACAATGAGCAACCTGAAGTGCATTTCTTGTAATTCTTGAAATTGTACCTGTCACCCATATATGAAAATTTCATAATCAACCTGTATTTCAGTGTCAATGTATTTCTTAATTTTTCAAACAAGTTTCAAGTTCAAATTTAAACATCAAAAATGAAGCCAACATTTCTTTAAAAATCTCAAATTTTGATTAACATGACTGACAACATCAAATCCAACAAGCTGAAATGGAACATGTAATTATTTTTGACCTCAAATTTAACCAAAAAAGCAGAATGGAAAGGAAATCATGAAAAAAAAAAACTACTGTTTTGGCTCAAAATATTTTAGAAAAGCTAAAAAAAAAAAAAAAAAAAAAAATTATTATAATCACCCAAAGGGATAGTTCTGGATCAGTTTTGAAAAGTAGAGGATATTAAAACTTTCTCTTGAGATGATTTTCACTAAATTTGACTGATTTTTATGAATTTAAGAATAAAAAACATTTTTCTTTTTAAAGTGACTTCTTTCATAATTTTAACTAAAAATTGACACTCTTGGTCAAATTTGAGATCAGAAATGCATTCCATGACTTGTTTCATTTTCTAAAATGTATAGTTTCCCATACATTAAACAAGGTCAAAGGAGAGTCAGGGTATAGAGTTCAAACATTGGTACCCCCTTAATATGCTACAACAAAATTACACAAAGTTTTCATTCAACTATCACATTTAGCTACCTGAAGTGCATTTTTATAGAAAGTGCTTTAAAAATTTGATAATCAACCTGTAAATCAGTGTTAATATTTTTCTTAATTGTTCAAATTTAAACATCAAAAACGAAGCCAACATTTCTTTAAAAATCTCAAATTTTGATTAACATGACTGATCACATCAAACTGTTTAATAACATTGCAAGTCAATGGCAAAAAATCCCATAAAATAAAAAATCCATGTTAGCGATTGAGAATTAAATTGAGAAAGTTATTATGGTTTCACAATGAGCAACCTGAAGTGCATTTCTTGTAATTCTTGAAATTGTACCTGTCACCCATATATGAAAATTTCATAATCAACCTGTATTTCAGTGTCAATGTATTTCTTAATTTTTCAAACAAGTTTCAAGTTCAAATTTAAACATCAAAAACGAAGCTAACATTTCTTTAAAAATCTCAAATTTTGATTAACATGACTGATCACATCAAATCCAACAAGCTGAAATGGGACATGTAATTATTTTTGACCTCAAATTTAACCAAAAAAGCAGAATAGAAAGGAAATCATGAAAAAAACTACTGTTTTGGCTCAAAATATTTTAGAAAAGCTATAAAAAAAAATAAAAAAAAAATTATAATCATCCAAAGAGATAGTTCTAGGATCAGTTTTGAAAAGTGGAGGATATTAAAACTTTCTCTTGAGATGATTTTCACTAAATTTGACTGATTTTTTTATGAATTTAAGAATAAAAAACACTTTTCTTTTAAAAGTGACTTCTTTCATAATTTTAACTAAAAATTGACACTCTTGGTCAAATTTGAGGTCAGAAATGCATTCCATGACTTGTTTCATTTTCTAAAATGTATAGTTTCCCATGCATTAAACAAGGTCAAATGAGAGTCAGGGTATAGAGTTCAAACATTGGTACCCCTTAATATTGCTACAACAAAATTACACAAAGTTTTCATTCAACTATCACATTTAGCAACCTGAAGTGCATTTCTATAGAAAGTGCTTTGAAAATTTGATAATCAACCTGTAAATCAGTGTCAATATATTTCTTAATTGTTCAAATTCAAACATCAAAAATGAAGCCAACATTTTTTTCCAAAATCTCAAATTTTGCTAAACAAGACGGATCACATCAAATCCAACAAGTTGAAATGGGACATGTAGTTATTTTTTACCTCAAATTTGACTAAAACAGCAGAATTGAAAGGGAATTATAAAAATATTACTGCTTTGGCTCAAAATATTTCAAGAAAACTTTTTAAAAAATATTTTTAAAAATTGATTATAATCACCAGATTTGGTCAAAATTACCTGAAGAGATCAATTTGAAAGTTTTACGTAAAATGATATTCTTGAAACTTTTCCTCAAAAAGAGCCAAAAATAAAAGGTGATACTTTTGGCACTTTTTGGTTAATGCCAAAACTACATTTTAATATACAAAATTGAAAGTGGTATACAAATTTGAAAGTGGTAGATATTAGAACTTTCTCTTGAGATGATTTTCACTAAATTTGACTGATTTTTATAAATTTAAGAATAAAAAAGATTTTTTTTTAAAGTGACTTCTTTCATAATTTTCACTAAAAATTGGCATTCTTGGTCAAATTTGAGGTCAGATATGTATTCCATAACTTGTTTCCTTTTCTAAAATGTACAGTTTCCCATGCATTACACAATAAGGTTAAATGAGAGTCAGGGTACTTTGTAATACTGCAGAGTTCAAACATTTAACACTTAATACTGCTACAACAAAATTAGAGAGTTTTACTTTTCATTCAACAATCTACTTTCAACTCCACTTGGATTAAAGAAGCCTCAAACCAGATCCATCCAGTTAACAAAATTCCAATTCAATTTCACTCACTATAGTCTTAACATGCAGCATGACAAGACAGTGAGTATGCTCGAGTTACAAGACAGTTATTCAAGAAGATTTACTAACTTTGACACCACTTTTGCAAATGTTGGATGGACTGATTGTCTTCAAGGTCTAGGATGACTCTTTCAACGAAGAGAGCCATCTTGGCCAAACATCAGGGATTGTGCATGTTGAAGGTATAAGTAGCTGCCTTGTAGCAGCTGAAGGAGCAGATGATGTCTTCACTTATTGGGAGTAAAGAAGTATCAAACCTGATCCATCCAGTTAACAAAATTCAAATTCAATTTCACTCACTATAGTCCTAATATGCAGCAACAAGACATTGAGTGATGCTTGAGTTACAAGACAGTTATTCAAGAAGATTTACTAACTTTGAGACCACATTTTGAAAAGGTTGGATGTACTGATTGTCTTCAAGGTCTAGGATGACTCTTTCAACGAAGAGAGCCATCTTGGCCAAACATCAGGGATTGTGCATGTTGAAGGTATAAGTAGCTGCCTTGTAGCAGCTGAAGGAGCAGATGATGTCTTCACTTATTGGGAGTAAAGAAGTATCAAACCTGATCCATCCAGTTAACAAAATTCAAATTCAAATTCAATTTCACTCACTATAGTCCTAATATGCAGCGACAAGACATTGAGTGATGCTTGAGTTATAAGACAGTTATTCAAGAAGATTTACTAACTTTGAGACCACATTTTGCAAAGGTTGGATGGACTGATTGTCTTCAAGGTCTAGGATGACTCTTTCAACGAAGAGAGCCGTCTTGGCCAAACATCGGGGGTTGTGCATGTTGAAGGTATAAATAGCTGCCATGTAGCAGCTGAAGGAGCTGATGATGTCTTCACTTGTTGCAACAACCACTCCATCCACAGCTATCTGGAACTCTGCTGCTTCTGTCAGCTGGCCACTGTACTTGATGACAGGGGAAGGCATTTCATCCTGCAAAGAAATGTTAATGAGATTTGAATTTGATTTGGAGGAAAAAGATATTTGATTCAGAGGAAGAAGGTATTGGTTATCTACCAACCAATAGAAAAAAGGCGATAGCATTGTTTGAAGTGGAACAAGGAGTTTGTATTTATTGAACATGTAAAAGCAGCATCCACGCAGTGGTCCTGACGTGAGCGTATTCTCAAAGATAAATACCCACTGAGCCGACCAATCACAGGCAAATTCACAGTTGTCAAGCTTTGTTTTCAAGGTCAAGTCCCCCACGGCTGACGCCCATGAATTTCAGTACGCATTCAAAAAATACATCCAGCTATATTTTGTTCCATGCAAAAATAATGATTAATCTGTTTTCTATTTCATCTCACAATACAAGACCAGACCAGGTAAAGATACAAATATTATTTTATTACTGTACAAAAAATACATCATGTTGGCTAGTGTCATTTGCTATTGGCTTTGTGGACCGAGCACTGACCTATGGTCATGCACTTGTGTACCTCAATCCAAAGATCAAGTTGTAAACTTTCATGAAAATCCCTTTAATTACATGAATTTAGTAATACTTAGCCAATCTTAAGTCTGGAGTTAATGACCCCATATACAATAAGAAAACAAATTCAACAGTCTTAGTGCAAAAAAACAGGAAAAACTTTAAAAGATACTGTGATGATATTTACATTATACAACAAAAAGCAGAGCTACATGTAAGCCAGCTTGATGTTGTACTTAATAGGATTAGGAGATGTCTGAGGGGGTGTATCCCTACAGCCTACAGGTTTACTTACAGACTCTTCGTTCTCCTTAGACTCCTTGAAGATGTTGCCAATCTTCTCCCTGAACATGGTTGGTATCATGATTATGGCCGCTCTTGTTACAGCATCTGCAAAAGAAGGGAAACTTCATGTTTATGGCAAAGCACTCCAATTTATCCATTACATGCAATAAAGTGGAAGGGGAAAAGTCGAGCTAGTATACATTTTCCCATTTTCCACTTCATATCCATTGTACAAAGAAACTTTGAATATCATAGTTGAATTTTATCAATTTATAAACATGACAATGTCAAAAAATTGAACAGATATTTACAAGAGCATTTACAAAATATGTGAAATTCACACTGGTTGGCGTGCATGACAAAAATTATCAATCATCTGTAAAGTCGGGTGCTACATCACATGGCGTCGTAGGCTGAATCAAACAAAAACAATGCAGGATGTAGATCAATTTAAACTATACAACAGATAGCCACATCACATTAGGCCGTATGTCAAATTTGTACAGCACCCGACTTTACAGATGATTGATAATGCAATAAAGAAAGATAAAGAGAACGTCTGGAAGTGGCTCTACAAGTAGCAAATGTGTAACAATGGAGGCTGACAAAAGAATGCAACGACTGATGGTGTCAACACAACTTCTACAGGTACACATCATTAAGAACCTATAGCGAAAATACTCTAATGAATGAGTTACATTATAATTCACATACCTTGATATTCCTTGTCATCCCTAGTGATAGGAATCCTCTCAGCTAGTATCTTGAAACACTGTGGTGTGGATTTTGCTTTCAATCGTTTCCCGTACTTAACAATGGCCATCCCGAATTTTTTGAACCCAAGGGTCATTTTGCCCTTGAACCCCTTATCCTCCGAGCTGCCAATCAGCCGGTCCATTTCAGCCATCAGCTAAGAAAAACATACAAGAAAACAATCAATAAAAAAAAGGAAACTTTACTCATTTATGGATGTTTAATTTTCTGTGGAATATCTAATGTTATCGCCTGTGTTGTGCAAGATCATAAATCGGCACACTACAGGGTCTAACAGCAATATCTTTATCCCATCCTTAAAGAGCATATTTTTGAGAAGTTACTGTAGAAGACTCCAGAATAAAACTCAATTTGTTTCTTTTAAAATTTTTAATGCAGAAATGAAACAAAATAATGGAACAATCCATTTTTGGGTCATTATGTAAAATTGTCAATGCTAATTTTGGCCCTTGGTATTTTGATTGAGATATTCTGCACCCAAAAGAAATCACCCCTCACTTCAAACAATTGCCTCAAAAAAGAAAATGTTATGCAGCTACTATTGTCTTCTTAAATGCACTTTCAAATTTCTAGCATTAACTGGTGCCCACCTGCGATTCTTGGAATAGCCATGGATAAGTATCCTTTATGTCTTGAATTGTTGCATTCTCTTTTACAATAGTGTTTCTCCGAGCACTTAATGTCATATCCATGCCTGTTGCAACTCTTTTGATGTCAGGATACTTCTTTTTGAACTCATCCTGCATTATCTTGATGTGCTTTTTGATGCTGTCATCATCTTCCGTGTCCGGCATTGACGGTAGGTAATTTTGTACGCCCCATACTGCTGGTGCAGCTGATGATGCAGTTGCTTTGCATACCGGCTTGGTTGATTGTCTCTTCTTCCGCCATGCAAAGTTTACAGTTGTCAGCTCGTCTTTCCTTAGGACATCTCTTTTGTTTTGGAAGTAATACGTGAGCTTCTTCCTGTACATCACCTGCAATGACAAAAAGGCAAACAGAAATCGCCCTGGTTTAGAGAATGGAACACTATTTGGTTGAACTATTGGATATAATGTTGTACCCATCCATTATGATGTAATGTAAGGGACGCACCATTAGGTCTTCAGGGGGTTAGGTCGTTAGGAAGTCGGGTTCGGGGCAAATTTTTTTTTGTTAAAATGACCTCTCCTACAAAATTACAAAAATGCACTTACGACACTCTTGCACTTAACTGACGATATATTTCCTCATACAATTACACCTAAAATGCATTTTATAGGGATTGCCATTTGAACTTTGCATAAGTTTATGAAGAACACTAGAAGAGTATTCTAGGTTAAAAACATAGCTTTATTTACAAATCAGACGAGCAATATATAGCTCTTCTCAGATCTTTTCAGAAGAGTTTTAAGAAGAGCAATTTCTCTTCTTCTTAAATGGCAATCCCTGATTGTACTGTTTGAAATTTAAAAAGAAACAACTCTGAACAGCAGTTATTAATGACAATAAGAACTTTGCTGGTCATCTATTCTTTGGCGATTGTGTGAATTCCTCAGTTATTGTTTTTGAACCTTTGTAGTTTTTCTAGAGAGCTACACTCCTTCAGAAAAGAGCTCCTTGGTCTGAAAAAAAAATCACAAATTCACACAATGACCCCCAAAAGACGGTGTATGGTTTATATTTTTGTCCAATGCACATGTACTAATGTATTTTGGTATCACTACCAAAAATGAATTAGATATGTACCAAAATAAAAGTTGCTTTATAAACCTACCTTGCGACTTCCACAATTGACATCTTTCAAGTTGCAGTCCAGTCTCGGATATCGCTTGAACAATTGGTCAATAAGTAAGGTATATTCAGCAGGCTTTGGGTACACACTGTAGTGATAAAGGCAAAGAAATTGGAATGAAAGAAGTCTAATATTGCTCTTCATGCATAAAAAGATATGTATGTAACATTGTGTGATATTCCTTCAATGATTTCTGGTGAATTTTAGTGTAAACTGTCTGAGAGGAACGCAATATAACGGTAAACCCAGCGGTCAGTCTCCGAATTTCAATGCCCGTGCGTCCGGCGTGGGACACACAGCGCTTCCGCTGTGCACATGCGGGGATAGGAATTTGCCTTGTATTTACGTGTGCTAGTGGAGCACGTGGTAAATTGACGCAACCCGCGCCTAAAATAGTTTGGCATGCCAATAGTTTTTCTGATATTTTAGATATTTCTGGATCAAATTTGCTCAAATAAAAGATGAATATATTCAAAATTAATAATCTAAGATCATATTATATACTGGATTCCGTTCCACGTGACAAACTAGTTAAATATCCAAGGCGCCCTCTCACCCACTACAAAATTATCTCTTTAATTACCAGTACCACTGTTGCTATGTCAAAAGGTTTATGCTAACCGTGGCTCACACCAGTGATCACAATGCAAAAGCTAGGGCATGTCCAAATTCTGAACAGGTGCATCAGGCCTCTGCCCTATGACATTTAGTAAAATGACCTATTAAAAACCAGTTAACCTGAAACTGGTGGGTAGAATAGCAAGCGTCACATACTAAATATGCATCAACAAATTGTAACGTTTGACCACCCAAAATAACACGTCGCCCAATGGAATGACAGCACTGTTTTTAGTAATAACTTTATACATTAAGAGTCGCATACTGAATTATAACTACACTACTTGAAAACTTGTCGATAGCATACATGTACACCACTACATGTACCTTCACACATGTACTTACTTCTTATGCTGCATCACAGACTTGAATATTATGTCAAATATCGTTGACCTCTCCGAGACCCTCAAGTCATTTCCAAGTGGCAGTGACAGTAGCTTCTTGTGAATTGCTGGAGGTAGATCTGGCAACTTCCAATTTACTATCCAACATGAAACTGGCCTATAATCAAACAATAACATACCAGCTAGATTAGCTATCCATCACTCACTCACTAGGCTATGTACATGTATATGCATTTAATCTATAAACATTTGACTGCAAAAGCTACTACTACCACTCATTTTGGTTCAGCGCTTCTCAGCTACAAGTGTAGAAAGTACACATGTAGAATGGTTCTTCACAAAACTCCACCCTGGGCCCTATGCCCTGAAACAAGCTTTAATGTTACATATGTTATTTGTCTCTTTAAGTCTTTACAGAGCGAGGAAATACATGTAGGACTTCATGACTCCACTGTTTCTGAGGTTGATGTTAATTTTGATGTTGAACACCTAGCTGTAAAATTCTGCGTAAGAAGAAGAGAACAGAAATAGCAGGAAAAATCTAACCGACTTTTTAAAAATGGTGTACAAAAACGCAACATCAACATATGCATGAAGCTGTAATAGGGTTGCAAAGGGTTAGAAACTTTCTGGGAATTTTGGAAACTTTCCATGGAAAGTTTCAGGAATTCAATAGGCTGAGAATTTTAGGAATTTTGGGAATTTTCATTTTTATTATTTTAAATGGAAATTTTCATCAGCACTCAGCAGCTCAGTTGTATATTACTTTTTCAATGTATAAAATAGTTTTATCTCTGGTTTGGCTTACCTCAACCTGGACCTTTCATGAGAATAAATCTGTGCTTCTCCTTGATCCTTTTCCTCCACCTCCATTTCAACATCTCTAGATCTGCCACCAGCATCAGGTTCATCTTCAGTGCTAGTATCTTCAGGTTTCTCAGACACGACTGGTTGTGCAGCAGCAATGGGTTGCACCATGTCTATGTGCACTGGCATGAAGTGCACTATGGATTGAACTTTAATCTTGATACCCCCAGATATAGTTTCATCAGCAGGCTCGTTACCATCGATGTCGATAAAACATTCATAACCAGAGTCCCATTTTTGGAGCAAGATATTTGTCTGATCAATACCGAACAAGTTGCTTGCCTTTTCCATGAGCTCTTCCATGCTTACTCCATTTGGGTTGTCATTTTCTAGCTCAACCTTTTTGCAGCGTTCGTTATAAAGGAACAGGAATTTGTGCCTGAAACATTATAAAAAAAACACAACAAATTGGCTAAGCTCATCTTGCAAGATAATTAAAAGTTCATACACAATACTGCAAATCAACTGTCTAAAGGGTAAATACATGCACCTGCACTGAGGTATAAATAGCCACTTTGAATATGTGAAGTTCATGAAGTACTGTACATGTATGTAGTATGCTGATAAAATTACAAAATTCCAGATGTCCAAGCCTACAAGTACACCAATAAACTAACAATGAATGTTTATGAGTGGAACGGCAAGAATACTTTCATGAGATGAAAGATTGAATGGAACATTTAATTTTTCACCGAATTAAGATATCCTTTCCATTGCACAGATGAAAAACATCCATTATTTGTTTTATACATCGAAGTAGATCCTTGTCATTTGATATATAAAAATTGACAAATGTACTAACAATGGGTGATTTCATGTTGGTGTTGGTGGACTCAAAAATTTAAAACCAGCCGTTCAGCTCAGAGGAGCGATACCGATAATGATATCAATAGCCCAACACCGCCTCACATGAATTCAGTGAAATGTCTCGACGATGGATTCAAAATCTGTATTATGAAAATTGAGCAAACTCAAGAAATTCACTGTAAATTTTCAGGTTATATTACAAATTTTGACTGTAAAATAATGTGTTCCAATCATATGAACATGGTTTCCACTATAAATCTTTAATTTGTGTCATATGAAGAATTCTGCTAGAGGCGTGCACTTTGGAGACTGAGCCACGCTATGCGCATCGCGTTCCTACTTCAGCAGTGCGCCGGAGACTCAGGGAGCCTGCGGCACACCAAACGGTGTTCTGCCGGTGTGTGCATTATTCTGAGTCTGCTCATGGTTTATGTGTTATCGATTAATTACACTTAAAATGTTGAGGCATGGAATGGAACAAAAATACACAATAAAAAATGGAATGGAACAAATGTTTAATAACACGTGACCTATTTTCCTCCAATCAAATGACAAAGATCTACTTAGGTGTTGTAGAAAATCTAATATTTGCCACCTAAGAAAGTTTTGGTGGATGGGGTGAATGAGATTCAAATTTAAGCTAGCTGTATTAAGGCCAAGACTAATTCCTCAGCAATACAGCATTTAACATCAAGACCAAGACCAACCTGCTTCAAAGTGCTCGAATTGGCAGATTCAAATTACTGTTCCTGCAAACATAAAGAGCTCTACAGCTCAATGTGATATTTCAGTGGTATGAAATCTAAATGATCACTATGGTATATACCCAGTGGATGGTGGTCAACAAGATCGGAGGGTTGACATAGAATGTATCCAAAGTTGTTTTCCTCTTCCGCAACAGTATAAGCATGGAAGTGACGGGTGTATTGTACTTTTACATGTCTGCATAACAGATACGGCTCTCCTCCTACTATGTAGCAAGAGTCAATGATGGCAAATTGATCCCTGAGAGTCTGCTTTTCAACCAGTACAGCTGAACCACAGAAATATCTGATGCCATTGAAAGTAACCATTTCTGCTTTGTACACCTTCTCATTATCTCCTACAATTTCACGTAGCTGTTGTCTTTCCTCTCTTGACAATAATATGAGTGGGTACATGATACCACCAGAATGCTCCACTCCTTCCTGTGACAAGAAGTTAGTCTTGGTCCTTCTTGAAGCCTGCATATACTCATGTCTTTCAGCTAAGCTTTTGCATATATTCTTCCTGTTTCTGGTAGAATGATACACCTCCTTAAAATAATTATGCTTACCCTCAAAACGCATTGTCCAACAATGAATCAGCGGACCAAAAGCCAACATTTTCTCAGGGTAGTGAATTAGAAAATGAAATTTTGGCTTCATTGTTGTCTCCTCAGGAACTACATCATAATACTTCGTCAAGAACTCCTCAATAACATCAGCCAGTAAACCTGCCAATTCTGGGGATACCTTGGGACTTGTAGAAATCTCCACAACATCTAACAGCAGTAACACAACCTCCCAAAAGGGGTCATGTTGTGGAACCTTTGTCCCTACCATTAGAGGAAGCAGCCTCAATAAACACCAAGTTTGTAGAGCAGTTTGCTTTACTTTGAACAAATTCAGAGTAGGTGCCATAACTGATGGTTTGTTGGTTTTATCTGGGGCATCATATGGAAATTCTTTTATCTGATTATTCAGGTATTCCAAGGTGAAATAGCCTTCCAAAACAAAGTGTGATATTGCATTTCCTAGTACCTCTGGCACAATGCCCTCAAAGAGATCATGGCCTATGTCAGGGGGAAGACCACTTGTAACATGGAAGTGCTCAAGTTTGTTCAAACAGCTATCACTCTTTACCCCATAGACTGAACATAGTTTCCTATCTCTGTTTACCATGTGTACTTGCTGGGAATGAGAATCTTTGGATCTGTTTTTAAGTTGTTCTGACATCCTAAAATGATCCTTCAAATATGCATTGCGAATGTTGCAAAAGCGACACACTCGATCTACAGTTGCAAAGCTTTCCATAAATCCCCCTATGGAATGGGCACCTAGGTTATCTGCTGCAAGAAATGATAGTGTGCCACGCATGACATGTTCCACACCATCTTTGTGAACAACTATGCCATCTGTTTCTAAAATCTTTAAATCTTCTAATAACGGTTCCAAGATTCTTTCAAAGCCATATTTCTTAACAAGAGAAGACTTGCAAAGTATGGCAAGCTGAATGACATACAGTTTTGATCTGAATTGGGGATGAAGATTCCCCAAAACAAAATAAAACCCTGCAATTTTCAACCCTTTTGCCTTGTTGCTTAACGGATTGCCTGTGGTGAAATCATCGTAGTATAATTGAATCTGCAAGCTCATTGGGTCCTCTGCAAACAATGCACTTTGTCTGAAATTATCTCCATCACAAAAGTCACCTAAAACATTGTCTTGTGCTGCATGTCCTTCATAAACTTCAGAAAACACATCATCATGCTCCAGTAAATTTTCAATAGTTTTCAGTATAGGTACATACTGAAATGTCTCTTTTCCATCTTCTCCTAGAACATATTCGACAGGAGACACATGGTTGAAGTTCTCATTAACATGCTTATTCAAATTACGCTGATCACTGAAGTGTGTAAATGCTTTTTCATATTCAGTTTTCTCAAGAGCTTCAGTCAGACCATTTTGTTGTAATTGATCCAAATCTACTCCATTTTCTCGAAGGCATTCATTGACTTTAGCTGATATATCTTGTCTACATTGTTCCATCAAATCTGCAATTTCATCAGACACAAAGGTACATGTCTTTCCAGTTGCCAAATATTTTTCTCTTAGGTATAGCAGAAAAGAGCTAGCTTCCTTGGATGGGTCAGGCCTAGGGTCTACTTGCGGGTCATCTTGTCCCTGTTCCAGTTCATCTTCTACTGGTTCAACAGCTGGATGATCTATATCTTTCTGAACTTCCTTATGTTTGGATCGAACATGAACACGGTATGATCTAACATTAGTGTATGTCTTATGGCATCCATCGATTCCACAGGTGATGTAGAAATCAGGCCCAATGTGAATATAGCGGTAGTGTTTCAACAATAAAAAGAAGTGTGGACTCGAAAAGTCACAGTCACAGCAGGTAAACAACATGTTCATCAAACAATTTCCAACATAATACAAACACTATAGCCTATTTGCAGACACATGAAAACCCTTCAGACAGTAAACAGTAAAATAAATTCAATTATGTGTGTATATCAATTGCAAGATTCATAGCATTGTACTTAGTCATTGTCTAGGGGGTGCATATTTTTAACGACTTAACAAATGCAATAAGCAAAGGAATGAGCCACATGATGAGCTGAATGATAGTACTGCTGCATGAGAGGAGTTCTGTAAAAATTAAAATACACAGAAATGAAACAATTTAAATATGACTCCACAACAATTTCAAAGGTACATGTATTTCAATTAAAAATGTTACAGTTAAAATGCTTTCCAGTTTACAAGGTCACTATCTGCAAAACTAAATTTTTAAATTTAAAGCCACTGGTTAACATTGTTGTAGATCGATTTAAAAAATTCTAAAACTGAGCTGCCTGACCTGTCTAATTATGTTCAGATAAAAAAAACAACTAGAATGCACAAATAATGACAGTAATTCATTTACATACATGTACTATAAAGATATCTATGAAAATTGTATTTATTATCGCCTACTATAATAATTCTAACACAGTAGTTTATGGAGGTGATATTTCAAGTTTTCACTTTTTGAAGCACTATATGATAACTTTGAAGTATAAAAATTTCACAGCTTAATTTCTGCACCCTATTATATATTCTGAAAGCATTTACGACCATGCAGCTCGGATTTTTTTAAACTGTGCACAATGTTAACCAATGCCTTTAAGATCGGTCAGTTGACTGCTTCTCTTGATACTTTTTTTGCTATGATCACATAAATAAAGCATTTAAAAATGAAGAAGATACTGTCCCACCTCAAAGAGAAAAGAAGTACATGTATGTACATGTAAACCATAATCCCAAAGCCCAATTCATGGATGAAGATTTTTTTTTTCTGATTTTTCCTAGAGAACTGACACCAAATTTTATTTAAAATGTTTGGTTGAAGTCGGGTCAGTCTGTCAGGAAAAAAATCTTATTTTTAGCAATTTTTTCCCATTTGGGGGGCCAAAACTAGGCCAGTTGGTCTGAAATTCTTTTTTTTTTTCTTTCTTTTTTTGGGGGTCAAGAATGTGTACTTGTGGTGGGAGCAAGTCCAGGTTATTCGACTTTCGCTTGGGTTCAAAATTAGCCTGTTTGGTACATGAAAATAAACATCTAAGTTTGCACTCAATCCTGTCACAGTCATTTAAAAATCAATGTAAATTAGTCACAGTGTAGGGCATTTTAGCCCTATTTCCTCAATTTAGACCATTTTTTAGTCCAAGGTACCTGCTCGAAAATATTGAGAGTCCCAGCAGGACCGACTCCTGTGATAAAACATAGCCAATAAGGTAATATGACCTTGGCCATTACAAGTTTTGGTAAAATTTTGGTTACCATGGCAACGCTTCGTCGGAGAAACACAAAAAAACACATCTTGCACATCTACGCCTCAATATCATCCCATACACCAAGTTTCATTTCAATTGCAAAAACTGTAGGAGTTCATGACAAGATTTTCGCAAAAATATGTGGTTACCATGGAAACGCTTGGTCGGGTACAAATATAAGGGTGTCTCGCACAACTAGTCTAGATCTATATAGAGTAGACCACCCATGATTCGTACAGTTAAACTAATTTTGAAATTAAACCACCAAAATATAAAAATATGTCACAAATAACATAAAATTATTTCAAAAAGTTGAAATTTACAGTAAAAAGTCTGACAATTTCAAATTTGAAAGCCCCTGAAGGCTTAAAAACTTTTAAAGAAACATGGTCGTCAATACTTTGATAAAACTTAAAAAATCAGGATTCAGGGGTCATTTTCAAACTTCAGTTGTTAATCTTAAGCCAAGATGTCTATGCAGACACTGAAACAGTTTGATGCCACAAATTTATTGATAGATATCTTTAAAGAGAATCTAAAATTTGCTCATGATTTCAGGTAGTCTTCCATGATTCGTACAGGCTACTCTCCCCTGAACTCTGGGAGGGGGGGGGCTAGGCAGTGAGCAGGGTGCTCAGATTTCTGGGGCTAACACACTGTACGAATCATAGCTTGCCTGTAGTACGAATCATGACAAAACAAAAGAGGATCTCACAAATCCATCATTTTCTTCCTCAAAAATGCTAATATTGGATATTTTTATCTTCAGATATTTTAGATAGAGGTCTAGAGGTCTAGACCTAGATCTAATTGTCTAGACATGCTAGAATCCTGAAAATCTCAGCTGATAAGTCATGATGCATTTATGAAAATATAGCAAAAAGGGCTTAGGCCTAGACTAGATCTAGCTCTAGATCTAGATCTACTATCTAGCCTATAGATCTAGACTCTACGGGTCTAGATCTAGATCTAGTCTAAGTGCACGAATCTTGAGTGGTTTAGATTAGATCTAGGGCCTAGCTAGATCTACTCATCTAGATCTACTCTAGGTAGATCTAGATCTAGTCTAGATCTAGGCCTACGTTACACACCAAATTTGACATTAATTGCTCAAATATTAGGCAAGAATTAACTTTTTTTTTGTTAGTTTTGATATAATTTTGGTTACCATGGCAACGTGAAGTACAATTTTCAGTTTCATATTATTAGACCTAGGCTAATCTAGTCCTAGATCTAGATCTAGACCTAGATCTAGACTAGAATCTAGATAGACCCTTATAAAAATCGCCAATGGTATTTGAATGGTGCTGAATGGTAGTTGAATGGTAATCTGAATGGTAAATGGTACGCGAATGGTATTTAAATGGTGTTTCAATGGTAAGTTCTTAATGGTAATTGGTAGTTTATTTAATGGTAAATGGTATACCATATACCGAATGGTGTTTCAGTGGTATGTGACTAATGATATGATTGGTATGATGAATGGTAAACCATTTACCCAATGGTGTCTCAGTGGTATTCAATGGTGTCTCAGTGGTATGTGCTTGTAATGGTATGATTGGTATGATGAATAGTATACCATACATCCAATGGTGTCTCAGTGGTATACAATGGTGTCTCAGTGGTATTCAATGGTGTCTCAGTAGTATGTGCCTGTAATGGTATGATTGGTATGATCAATGGTATACCATACACCAATGGTGTGTCAGTGGTATACAATGGTGTCTCAGTAGTATATGCCTCTAATGGTATGACTGGTATAATGAATGGTATACCATGCACCAATGGTGTCTCAGTGGTATACAATGGTGTCTCAGTGGTATTCAATGGTGTCTCAGTGGTATGTGCTTGTAATGGTATGATTGGTATGATGAATAGTATACCATACATCCAATGGTGTCTCAGTGGTATACAATGGTATCTCAGTGGTATTCAATAGTGTCTCAGTAGTATATGCCTCTAATGGTATGACTGGTATAATGAATGGTATACCATGCACCAATGGTGTCTTAGTGGTATACAATGGTGTCTCAGTGGTATTCAATGGTGTCTCAGTAGTATGTGTCTCTATAATGGTATGACTGGTATGATGAATTGTATACCATATACCCAATGGTGTCTCAGTGGTGTCAAATGGTGCTGAGTAGTATGTGCCTCTAATGGTATGACTGCATGGTATACCATTATATACCCAATGGTGTCTCAGTGGTATACAATGGTGTCTCAGTGGTATTCAATGGTGTCTCAGTAGTATGTGCCTCTATAATGGTATGATTGGTATCAATATGGTGTCTTAGTAGTATGTGCCTAGTGGTATATAATATAATCATGTTGGATAATTGTAAAGCTATAGTGGCTTAGTGGTGTTTGCCTAATATATGCCATTTGTGTTAATGCTCAATGATATGCCCAAATGCATTACCCATAACATAATTCCGAAGATTTAAAGAAAATATATCAAAGATTAAAAGGTATTTAGAGTTAATTAAATATTTGACCTGTGACTTTTATGCGAGCAGCTTCCCCAAATCAAGTGTAATCGCTCATGATTGTAAACATGGTCTCTTGCATTCGTTTAAATTGTCTTTGTCCTTATTAAGTAAAAGGTCTATATGTGTTTAAATATTATTGATCCAGTGGTTATGATACAATATTATAAATTTGTTATATTTTACAATTGTACATAAATTTAAATCTGATGCAATGGGTGCATGCAAAAATAAAATCAATCGGTCAATGAAATCTTTTTTGATAAAAAGGGTTTTAATTTTTAATTAATAAGTTTTATTCTATTTTTATAATCATTTTGCTTGTTTATGGCCGCTTTTTATAAAAAGAACTATATATTTAGTGTTCCAAGAAGATATTTGCAATCAATCCCAAAATTCGATCAGATGCAAATTTACAGGTGATGATACATTAAGTTTATCTAGAACATATCAATTTGGATTTTTTTATGGATCAGTTGCAAGTTTGCAATGAAAAGTATGACTCTCATGATTTTGGAGTCTGAAATGGATTTGCGTTCGATTGCTTCGATTGCAAGTTTCTTGCAATGCCCCATATTTTGCTCAAAATGAATTCACTGTTGGTTGTCTTAGTCCCCAACCTCTATCAAATTCCCATCCGCAAACCCTGATTTGGTCTGTCTGCAACGTCAAAAGCCCCATCTGACCCATTTGTACGCTATTATAGCTGCTTCCAATCATGAATTATTTCACCCTTTTTTTACAAATGATATTTCCAAAATTCTAATTCTATTTTAGGCTCTAAATATTCTTTCCCACTTGTGGACGGCGTTTATAAAGAGGAGAGCTATTCTATAGGCCGGCATTACTTGATTGAAATGATTTATCCACATGGTCTTGCTCCCTCACCCCTATCAAAATTCCCTGCCGCCATACAGGGTATAGTACAATGTAACAGAAAAGAAATCTACTGAATGAAATCTCAATTTCAATCATTACAAAAGCAAATTAAAAGGGAAGAGGAGTGAGTAAAAAATATATATATAAAGGGGAAAAAACAAGAAAAGAAAAGGGCAAAGAAGAAAAGAAAGATTAACAGAAAAGAAAAAAGACAACGAAAATAAAAAAGAAAATAACAGAGAGAACAGGAAAAAAAGTGAAGGGATCGAAAACTTTTTTCATAGATTCCAAGATCCAAGGAAAACAGTGGCATGCACTCACGCCATCATGGTTTCCAACCCAGAACCAATCGAGAGGAAAAAGAAGACACCCCTGATTTGGTTTTAATTCACCCCCCCCCCCCATATCGGGATGTGTATTTATCTTGGCGAAGAAGTCCCCTCCCCCATATTTTGTCATAATTTATCCCCCCCATATGCTTTGGCGAGAGGGGCCGCTTGCAATTGGCTGCTTGCCAGGTAGCTCTATTATACGTGTTGTTCTCGCACTACGCACGCGCGAACGGCTAACCGCCAAGTGCAATATTTGAAAAAGAAAACTCGATCTACCGGTACTACCGTTTTGCTGTTGATAAGTCCGTCGATAATTCATCAAAAACTAAAGGAACACGGGTCAGATTCGGACAGCGACTTCAAAGTCATTTGTAGGAGGCTATAACAGTAAGTTCTATAACAATTTTCTTTGATTTATTTCTCAAATTGTCTCAAAATGTTAGATGTCGTTGTACTGCCACGACATGCACGACCACTGCACTGCCACCGTCACTGCCCCGTTGGCGCTGGCCGCTGCTCTACGGGCCGGGACGTGGCTTTGACGATAGGGAGTGCTTATGGTTTATGCTTTGTATTGGCAGAGTTAAGATCGGCGAGCATCGAATAGTAATTCGCTCATATTGCCTGATGTTTATTGTCAATTTTTTACAAAAACTCTGAATACATTGAATTCGCGAATGATTTGTTAATGCTAATGTCAAGACTGTCAAAGTTTTAATTGTGAATAAATAGACCGTTACTGCACACGTTAAGATACTGAAATTGAAAACTTGCCGATAAATATTGCTTTGAAATTAGGCCTATAATTTGTTGTTGTTGTTGTTGATAGATGTTGGTAAATGAGATAAAATGGAGGTGAAACATGGTAAGGGTCCTATATATAAAGCTTAAAAAATGATAAAGGCTACGCAGGTCTATAACTTTGCTACACTGTACACACCACTCATTGCACATACTATTTCAATGGTAAAATGTGCACTTTGTGTGTGGAACTGTGACTGGACGGAGTGACAAACGATTCCTATTCAATTTTTCTACAGAGGCTGCAATAAATATGCAGAGAAAACTGGCGCTAATGCAGTTTTGCACCGGCCGATTACCAGCATACCTCATCACCAAAACTTGTTCCCAAATGTCATGACAGGTCTCTCAGTCACATTTCGATGTTAATATACCCACCGTTTTTCAAAATATTGGGAATGGCTGTATTTAGTCTTCGATCTCGACGTCGTTGATCTAATCCGTAGACATCACTTCGCGGATCTCTCGGATTCGCCGTAATATTTATATGGACTGAAGTTAGCAACCAAATCATGCTAACATGTGGCAAACAAACTGCCAGCATGCCGCATGCGAATCTTTTGATCGCATAACTTCGGTCCATATCAACATGACGGCGAATCCAAGCGATCCGCAATATTTTGAGAAGTGGTGGGCATATTGTGTATTGATCTAAAAATGTGTGTAGACAACTCTGGTGGGGAGTTTTGCTTGAAGTTGCATGCACAACGAACAATTTTCCATAGACTGTGTACAACGGATAGATCGTCTCCGCACAGCGATTCGAAGACCGCTGATTGGTCAATAGCGCAGATCACGTCATGACCACGTGGTCCCAAAAATAATTCCTTTAGACTGCGTGCGGAAGTATCGATAACGATATCCGGTCATGTTGTGTACACGGTAAATGGTTTTGGTTTGTGATCAGATCGCTCCGGTATCGATCGAAAATTATCGAAACTGCAATTTCATGCATATTCACGCGACGCTCCGAAACCCGGAAGCCAATTGACTTTATGCAACGTTGCGATAGACTCTACAAATTCCAAGGAACACGATGACATATAGACGCTAATTCGTAAGATTTTGACGGAAAAGCAAGAAGTATTCAAAATTCGCTTACCTGTGCGGTATCGGTGAGAAAATAGATCCTCCGAGAATACCTTTCATAATTCATATAAAATATAGGAAAATTGAAATTCTAGGTCGATTTTGGTACGAGGTGATAGGGAATTGCACACTTGTTTTGGTGGAATTCTGTGTGGGGAAACAAAAGGCTTGCACTGCGCATGCTTACTATATTTTCATTCATAAATTGGTTCTCGGCAGTGGCTGGATGACGTCATGTAATAAGCAAAAATGTACACGACCGCTACGTTCACGCTCCGCTATCCGTTGTACACAATTGTTCACTGTGAGTTGGCTGGTGTGAAACTGCATTAGTGCCGGAGGGTATTCTTAGATCCTTTCATGGGGCTAGGCATATCAATTTTTAAAGTAAATTTTATCCTCTTTTAAAGTTAAGTTTGTCCTGTGATCACATTTTATCTGTTTTTATTTATTTACTGATCAAAACTTGCCTAAAAAACGTCTGGAGTTCATGCACTGGCATATGATTGTCCATGAACGGATCCATGATTTCTCAAAGGGGGTAGTTGGGCACATTTTCCCAAGGAAACTTTAAATAACAAGCAAACCAAAAAGGAGATCCTCTTGTATGAGACAATATTTTTAATATAAATATTTGCTGTAACTTTCGAAGGGGGGGGGGAGAACACTTGTGTAAGAAAGCCACATTTTTATCAAACACATCAACTATTGCTCTCAAGGTGGGGGCACAGGTCAAATGTGCCCACTTGGATCTGCTTCTGCGATTGTCAATACCAGAAAAATGGAATTTATGTCATCGATTACCCTCTTGAAAATTGCTGCTCTAGAAATTTGATTTCAGATGACATAGCTATTACTAGTATAAAGCATGCACAGTTATAATACAGCCTTGTCTGAACTACGCTGAAATACTATCACATTTCCTTATTTTTATCCTAAATTCTGGGCTGGTAATCAGAGATCCATGAAAAATATCTTTAACATTAAAGTTCTAAGATCATTATTTTTCTATTACTATATTAGTATTCTATTTTTGTTTGTATCTGCACATACATGCAGATTTTACAACACTTAAATTGATTTTATTTCATTTTCAAAGTTTGGACGACGGATACACTGGATGATAAGGTAGATGATCCAGCCTTATCTTGGAATGACACGACGGGTGTTGAACACAGAAAACGTACCGTGTACAAGAAACAATTGGAGTTTATGAAAGGTAGGTGTGTAAGAATTTTCTTCAGTAGAAAAAAATGCAAAGCTTCATGAGATAAAACAGATTGTATTCCTGCAGTGGCATAGCTGAAAAAAAACCTTGTCAGGAATGGTAAAAAATCCTTAGAAAGGACAAATGTCATCCCTATTTAGAGGAGCACACGTTTTTCACCCCCCCCCCCAGAAAAAAAACAGTATGTTGGCTGAGGGGGGAAGGGTGGACACTTTTTCCCCAGGTATTCATTTGTTGTGGTATTTGTCATCATTGGGGCAACCTCCCATTATATAATAGGTTATTGTCTACCCATCTATGGTTAAACATAAATTTATTTATCATATTTTGCAAAATGTTTTGTTGATATTTGTTAATTGGTATCATTCAATTGAATGGTAGAGTATACTGCAAATTTCTCAATATATAAAAAAATATATGAACTTCTAAAGAAAGCTTACACACATGACAAGCATTCATATTTTGAACCCTTAGCTAATATACTGTCCTTTGCATTGTTTTCATCCAATATTTCTTATTACAGCTTCAAGGAATTAATCCTGCCGGGTATCCATTCACTTCATCTGGGTCTAGTGATGCACAGTGTGGATGAAATTCGGGCTGAAGGAAAACACACCATGGCTAGGACTCAAATTCACGACCCTCTGTTTGAAAGGTGAGAGTCAGAACCACTAGACCACGACGTTCCCAGCTGATGTCATATCCCCACTTGTTCTTTTGTATTTTATTACAAGAAGTCGCGCTAATTTACATTTTGTCCTCCGAGAACTATAAAAAATGGAGTGAAAATTTATTTCAAAGACATGTCCACCCTAACAAAAAAGTTGATTTGATTAAAAAGAGAAAAATCAAACATAAAAATCGCATGAAAAATAAGAAAGGTATGACATTTTTAAGTTTTGCTCAATTTCACTTAATAGTTACATGCACATCCAGGTCGGTATGCAAATGAGGGAACTGATGACATCACTCATTCACTTTTCTTTGTTTTTTAAATATGAAATATTATAATTTTCTCCTCATTGTCCTATGAAATAAAGTTTTATTTTTATTTTTTATTGTCAAATCTGTAAAAAATTGAAATATTGTACAATTCAAACAATGAAAACCAAAACAAAAAGTGAGGGTCTTATTTTGCATCCGATTTAGATGAAATATTTTGCATGATGCTTGCCTGATTTTCTCTGTTGATTCAAAACAATCTTTTCTGTGGTGGACTAGACCTTTAATGTGAAGATATGCATTGCTGGAAATAATGATATGATACTTGGGACATATCATACACACATGTATGAAAATATGAAATAATTATTTCATTTTATAGAATAAGCCTAACAAATATTCCTGACGATCGTGTGTACATTGGGTTAATTTTTTTACCAAAATGTTGTTAAATTTCAAATTCAATAACTTTGTTATTATCAGATTTTAATGAAATTTTCAGCATGATCCTTTTCTGATTCATTCTCTCCCTACCAAAATCTCCCCTTTTCTCATGCTTTCTTTCTATGGTCCCCTTCATTCTCCTTATAACTATGTTATATGTAAAGTGTAACCGGTCGTCCAACCAATTTGATTGAAGGGCTAGAGGTACTCGAGACTGAAAGCTATGTGATATAATTCAAAGTGTACATCAGACAAACAAAAAACACTGAAAATCTCATCCAAATTTGTTTAGGATTAACAAAGTTTTGACGAATTAAAGTTGTTATTTTTTGCTAAAACTGTTCTCTGCAAGTCCTCATGAATATACAAGATCACAATTTATATATTTTTTGTATTATATAAATTAAAATTTTGTCCAAGCTCGGTTGTAAAAAATTACGATTGACTACTGATTTACTGTGTAAGACAATATAACACAACAAAAATAGACAGAAAAGAAATAAGTGGGTATCTTGTATATATTATTTTCTATATATTTTGCAAAAAAGGTCTCTATTTTTCTTCTGGTTTTTAGTGTTCCAAATTGAATAATTTTCTTTCCTTATTTTCATTATATTTTTTTCTATGTGTGATATATTATTTATTTCTTAATGTATCATTATTGTATTTATGATAAACTTTTGGCGTGTTTCTACAGTAAATCATTAAAAACAGTTTATCTTTTCCGGACTTGAATAACCTTATCGTTCTTAAACCAACCTGTTTCTACAGACTGAATAATCTGATTAACTTGCATTTCGCGTCGCAAATATGGTGGAAATCAGAAAATTCAACCTATAACCTCACATTGCATTTTGGTATGTCAAAAATTGCATCTCGTTAGGAAAATTTTCAAAATTCATGGTAGATCTCACTCATTGTAGCAGGTACACGTTTCGCGATCAGCTGGCGAGATAAAAAACGGCCAGAATATATGTTTACTGTGAGATCGCACTTCTTGGTTCAAGCACTTAAGCCAGACACGTATGCTATTTTGCCCCGTGTTTTTACAGAAAAGTTAAACGGATTAACATGGCAATAACCACCTCTCAGAGAGATGGTTATGAGAAACCGTATTTTGCGCGATGCAATTTATCAATAAACCGCATCTCGTCTGTTTCTACAGGAAAGTTATCAGGGATTCTGGATACTTAGGCGGGTAATACCTTTTAACAATTCTATGTAGAAACATGCCATTGATATATCTTTTTAGGTGAAAAGAAAAAAAGAGACCAATTTGGGAGTACTGTTTTCCCCCCTTTTGGGGATATTTCATTTCTTCTAGGTGTGGTACCCTTTATTCATTTGGCCATGTGAAGGCTATCACACATTTTGAGTTTAATCTTCGAAATTTGGTGTTCATTAGTTTGTTGTCCAAACTCTGTCTTACATGTAAATTTGTTTATAGGAAGATTAACATAATATTTATGTGGAGTGCAATCATTGATCTCTTGTGGAGTCGCACAGTCACGTGTATTCATAATATGGTGCTTTTATGCCATACCTGTCAATACTCTTTTGTACTTGAACTTATTAGTAAAAAAATGTTTATTAATGTCGTTGAAAGCAATTACACACAACAGATTTAACATCAAGTTTATTGTATTACAAGTATCAGGTTTGTATGCAGAACAGTGGTTTTGCCAAGTACTCAATCCATGTAAAAAGCAATATGAGAGAACAGGTTTATTCTTGGAAATGTTAGCCTTCATTTGTTGTGTTTTTCAATCAAACTCTGTCTTGATGCATGTTTATTTTTAGATAACAAGATTGACAGAGTATAGATATCAACGAGTAGCTAAGTCATATATATTAATAACTTATGTGCTTTAATTATAAAGTATATACTTGTGAATACTCTGTGCCATTTATGCTGTACTTAAACTTCTTATAGTAAAAACATTTTATTGACGTTCTTGAAATAAGTAACTGTTTTCATTTTTTTTCTTGTGTATACTTATTCCATTATTAAGCCTACCACTAACCCCAGAGATATGCTGTTCACCAATGGTTTACCATTCACTGTACTTTATTGGCCTACTATACATTGCACATCGTTGTTCTACTGTCTACCATTCAGTGTAAACCATTGGTCTACCATTGAACTTGTGGTCTATAGTGTATGACCAATGGTGTTATTTGAATGGTTGACTAATAGTATAGTGTGTATGATAGTGTTGTATGGTAAATGGTAGGTCAATGGTGTACGGTGTATGGTAAGCCAATGGTGTATGGTAAGCCTATGGTGTACGGTGAATAGTAGTTCAATGGTGTATGGTAGGCCAATGGTGTACTGTAAATGGTAGGTCAATGGTATACGGTGTATGGTAGAATGGTGTAAAGTGAATGGTCAATCAATGGTGAATGGTGTGTGGTGTACGACGAATGGTAGTTGAATGGTGTATGGTGAGCGGTGAATGGTACGTGAATGGTGTACGACGAATGGTAGTTGAATGGTGTATGGTGTACGATGAATGGTACGTGGATGGTGAATTGTACACGAATGGTGAATGGTACACGAATGGTGAATGGTACACGAATGGTGTATGTTGAATGGTAGGCGAATGGTGTATGGTGAATGGTGTAAGGTAATTGGTAGGCCAATGGTGTCCAGTGAATGGTGGCTGAATGGTAAATGGTAGGCCAGTGAATGGTGGCTGAATGGTGAATGGTGGTCAATGGTAAACCTGTCTATAGTGGCCATATGGTAGATCAATGGTGAATGGTGTTTGATCAATGGTATATGAATGGTAAATGGTGCTCATGAATATGGTAATAGTAAGGTCCGAATTATTTAAATTAGTTTGAATGGTATACCATTGAGGCTTGAATGGTATACCATTGGTGTATGGTGGGTGCTGTGCGAATGGTATTCCAATGGTAGGCCTATATCAATGGTGTATGATAAATGGTAGTCAATGGTATACCATTCAATTTTTTTTATAAGGGGACTACGGTGACTAGATCTAGATCTAGATCTAGATCTAGATTCTAGGCCTAGATCTAGATCTAGATCTAGATTCTAGGCCTAGATCTAGATCTAGACTAGATCTATGTCGTGTTGTTGTTTTTTCGCGAGCAAATGTGTTCTTGTTTCTGAGAAAAGTTGGACCAACTGATATACCGTTACATGCCTCAGAGTGACAGACCTTAGTTGTAAAGTTTGCCTAACGTTAGATCCAAGTTAACTCAAGGAGCTCCGCCGTCGCGGCGGCGGTGGAGCTCCTCGAGTTACGTAGATCCAAGTTAGATTCTACCGGCACCAGCGCACGCAACAGAGCACCCGCCAGTCATTCATGACTTTACTTAACGACCACACACTACTGTCGGCTGTCCACAGCATTCAAACACATGAACAGAAGCTCAATACAATCAGTACAATATCTAGTGTTCATTTTGAAAGAAATAACTTGAAATATCACCTGTTTGCCATTGTTTTCAACGTCAAGTTCCCTTACAACCCAGCTGCTCGATATTACAAGTCGTCTGCGCGTTTATGCGCTGATTAAATTTTGCACGCTGAAAAAGTGTTGTCACGTGATCTCAACAGCGGGAATATTTCTAAACATCGTAAAGCTACCACAAAATTTGTAAACCAATTAGTACAACAAATTCGTAAACGCTCTGATAACAGCGTTTACGAGTTATCGATGCTTTACTAATTATTGCATTGTCGTAGAACTTCCAAATTCAATTGGTAAAACCCGCTCTACAACTATATTCATACATGTACGAGTCTGCACATACGCCCGCTTGCATCTAAAACTCGTAAAGCATCGTAAAAACTGATAGCACACGCTAAACCAGTTTACTTTACTAATTTAAATTAGTAGAACACTACGAAAAACAAGCTTTTGTTTTCAGAGCTGTCTGTGGTCGGGATGTCCGGCCCCCATTCATACATGTTTTTTGTGGGGGGAAAGTGGGGGCTGAAGCCGGCCCCGGCCCATGCATACAGCCCCCCCTGGCTTTGACACTGTTTTTTATATTGTCTTATTTTTTATCCAGAAAATTAAGGCGACATTTCTTATGTCTTCACATTATTGTAGGCCTATACTTATGATAAACATTTTCAATAGGCCTGTGTCAAATATCTTACAATTTAACAATTAAAATGCACATATTTTGACTCACTTTCGATACCGTTCCAAAAGATGAGATTGTTTATAATATTAATCTGTGACTGTCGTGAGTGTCTATCCCGGGGGGGGGTGGGGTGGCATCATCGTATGCTCCGACCTTTCGATAAAACATCATGATAAATTAATCAAATTTATGATCATGATATTGAGGAGGGAATACAAGTCTTTCATTATGATATATTGATTGTCGTACACGCATGATGACCTTCTGTTTTGTCTTTTTACGTTTTTGAATTCAATTCAATTTATTATTTTTCATTTTCAACAGAAGAACAAAGTAATGTGATCAAAATAGTTACAATGAACTTATACAGATAAAATAGATTCAGGCATGTACAGTATTTGATATTTATCTATAAAACGAAGTAAAGCAAAACAGAATATTGCTAGAAACAGACATGTTAGAATTATAGAAGGGTATAGAAAAATATAAATTCCAGGACGAAATAGAACAACATGTTGTTGTTTGTGTTCTACCGGAGTCACCGCAACCAAGCATATGGGATATGCCCCTTATTTTACCACCCTTTGAATGACACCTCATTTTTGTAAAAAAAAATGAGAATTGAAATTCGATTAATGCCAGAGCGAAGCGAGATTATTGCTATGACAGTGGCAGATCCAGGGGCACAACCGGCACGTGCCCCCCCCCCCCCCCTTAGAGCCATAATCAAAGTTTGTAATGTGAATATAGCGTTTTTACAAAAGTGTGCCCCCCCCCCTCCCTTGAAAGTGAGGATTTTTTTGCTTTCAGTTGTAGCTGATGACGACGAGGAGGATCGAGGAGAGGGAGGAGGAGGAGATGATAATGATGATGATGATGATGATGATGATGATGATGATGATGATGATGATGATGATGCACTCAAAAAAATGTTTTATCCAATATTGCAATGGGTACAATGGGAACATGCATGTTGGGTATAGAATCTTATACGCATTGTTGCGTTGAAATACCCCACTATATGTGGTTAAAAAAATACCCAGCGAACCTGCAGTTTCCGTAATTTCTACCCAATATTCGGTAAACTTTTACTCATCAAGGTGTTTTTTTTTAGAGTGTGATGATGATGATGATGGTGCGATGGTGGTGGTAGTGGTGGTGGCGGAGATGGTGGTGGTAGTGGTGAGGATGATGATATCAGGTGCGGATGAGGATTTTTCCAAGGGGGGGGGCACATTTTCTCGAGGACAGGCAGAAATGAGTCCTCACTTGTGTATTTCACATATTCCCAATAAAAAATTATGTTGTGACTTTCAGGGGGGGGGGGCACGCTTGTATAACAACTGTAGGCCTATATTTACATTATTTGTTTATGCCTGTCAAAAGGGGGGTCACGGGCCGAAGGCCCCCCCCCCCCTCGGATCTGCCACTGGATGATGATGAAGAGGATGGAGGTGATGGTGGTGGTAAAGAGGAAGAGGATGGTGGTGGTGATCGTGCCGGTGAAGGTGCCAGGTGGTGGTGGTGGTGATGATGGTGCTGGTGCTGGTGATGATAATTGTAGGGGCGGATCCAGGATTTTCCAAGGGAGGGGCACATTTTCCCGAGGAAAATTTGACAAGCAAGAAAAGGGGGGGGTCCTCACTTGTGTATAAACGACATATCCCATTAAGCGGAGCGTTGTGGCCCAGTGGATTAGTCTCCAGACTTTGAAACAGAGGGTCGTGGGTTCAAATCCCAGCCATAGCGTAGTTTCCCTCAGCAAGAAATTATTCCACATTGTGCTGCACTCAACCCAGGTGAGGTGAATGGGTACCGGGCAGGAATGTATTCCTTGATCAATGCCGAGCGCGTAAAAGCTGCTTGAGCTACAGCCAGGGTAATAATATCCAAGTCCTTTGGAAGTTCATAGAGACGTTTTTTATAATGTGTTATGCGCTATACAAGAACTGACTATTATTATTATCATTATTATTATTATCAAATATATAATACTCTGACTTTCAAAAAGAGGGGGGAATTGTGTAAGGACGGCATATTTTTTTATGGCCCTCAAGGGGGGGCGGGCCAGATGAGCCCCCCCCCCCATGGATCCGCCACTGGATGATGATGCTGATGGTGGTGGTGGTGGTGATGGTGATGATAATGATAATGATGATGATGGTGATGAGGATGATGATGATGGTGATGATGGTGATGATATTGACGATGATGATGATGAGGAGGAGGAGGAGGAGGATGATGGTGATGATAATGATGATGATGATGATGGTGATGATGATGATGATGATGATAATGATGATGATGGTGATGATGATGATGATGATGGTGATGATGATGATGATGATGGTGATGATAATGATGATGATGATGATGGTGATGATGGTGATGATGATGGTGATGATATTGACGATGATGATGATGATGGTGATGATGGGGATGATGATGATGATGGTGATGATATTGACGATGATGATGGTGATGATATTGACGATGATGGTGATGATGGTGATGATGATGATGATGATGGTGATGATATTGACGATGATGATGATGATGGTGATGATGGGGATGATGATGATGATGATGGTGATGATATTGACGATGATGATGGTGATGATAATGATGATGATGGTGATGATGATGATGATGCTGATGGTGGTGGTGGTGGCGATGGTGATGATAATGATAATGATGATGATGGCGATGATGATGATGATGATGGTGATGATGATGATGATGGTGATGATATTGACGACGATGATGATGATGATGACGATGATGGTGATGATATTGACGATGATGATGATGATGAGGAGGAGGAGGAGGAGGAGGATGATGGTGATGATGATGACGATGATGATGATGATGATGGTGATGATATTGACGATGATGATGATGATGATGAGGAGGAGGATGATGGTGATGATATTGACGATGATGATGATGATGAGGAGAATGATGATGGTGATGATAATGATGATGGTGATGGTGATGATGGTGATGATGGTGATGATGATGATGGTGATGATATTGACGATGATGATGGTGATGATAATGATGATGATGGTGATGATGATGATGATGATGAGGATGATGATGCTGATGGTGATGGTGGTGGCGGCGATGGTGATGATAATGATAATGATGATGATGGTGATGATGATGATGATGATGGTGATGATGATGATGATGATGATGATGATGATGCTGATGGTGGTGGTGGTGGCGGCAATGGTGATGATAATGATAATGATGATGATGGTGATGATGATGATGATGATGGTGATGATGATGATGATGATGGTGATGATATTGACGATGATGATGATGATGATGATGATGATGATGATGATGATGATGATATTGACGATGATGCTGATGGTGGTGGTGGTGGCGATGGTGATGATAATAATAATGATGATGATGGTGATGATGATGATGATGGTGATGATGTTGATATTGAGGATGATGATGATGATGAGGATGATGGTGATGATATTGACGATGATGATGATGAGGAGGAGGAGGATGCATGATGATGGTGATGATAATGATGATGATGATGGTGATGACGATGATGATGATGAGGAGGAGGAGGATGATGATGGTGATGATAATGATAATGATGATGATGATGGTGATGATGATGACGATGATGATGATGATGGTGATGATGGTGATGATGATGATGATGGTGATGATGGTGATCATGGTGGTGATGATGATGGTGATGATATTGACGATGATGATGATGGTGATGATGATGATGGTGATGATATTGACGATGATGATGATTTGGCATAAGTCATGATTGACTATTTTTGCCACTCACTGTATGAAAAGTAGGTCAACAATTTTATTTATTATCATTATTATTATTTTAATACTTTTTTTATTATTTCTTATATATTCATTTCCTTTTTTCTATGAAAAAACAATCAAAACATTTAAATACATATGAAACAAAAAAAATTGAGGAATAAGATATCAGCAACAATAGGGGGAATACTTCCCGAACACGATAAAGTTGTTGATCGACGATCTGTGTGATATTATATAAAAGAAAAACATTCTAATAAGAGGGGATACTTTGAATTCTCAGTATACCAGGCATCATTTGTGATATATTCAGCTTTTTTTTTTATTAGTTACAATTCCAATATGAGAGGAGGAGTTGTAGTCTTACGTTAGAACTTTTTCACAAAACTGTTTTCATCCTGACTGATAAATAAATATTAACAAAAAACTTTTAAAGAATTAAAGAAAATACAAAAAAATCTATTATCTTTCATGCACTACACGTGTATTTCAAAATATTAATAGCCGAAATTACAAATAAATGTTTGCGATCGAAGACTAGCTAGTGTAATCGTCGCTAGGTGTAGGAACGCGAAAATGGCAGCCAAAATCCGCTATGCGACAGATCTGGATAAAACTGTTCTTGTTGGAAATTTCGACAAGCGAGGATGGGTTCAAGTAGGCGGGGACGATGACTGGAATTTTTATTGGTGAGATCATGTATTTATTATTAACTTTGTTAGATTTTATTCGTTTGGGTAGCCTTCTCAATTCGGGCGGCAGCAGAGCTGGACATTGACCCGTTATTTGTTAGGTCTTCGTGCCTGAAGTACAGGCGGAGAAATAAGGTACCCGGTACATCTGTAACCGCTAGCTCGGGTGCCGCGCAAGCCTAGCCGGCTTAGACAGCTGGCAGCCGTCTGTTTCGAGGAGTTTTTTAACATTTTTTTTTAATTTCTCCTCGTACACAGACGGCTCGCTATCGTGCAGCCACCATTAGGGGACTTGCAATGCAAAATCCCCCCGTCGGGGCTCTTCAATTTTTGTCTTTAATGAATAAAAATTTCGAAAATTAGGGCCTATACTAGTGACCAGAGACAGAGTGCAAATTTATATTCCCTCTTGGCATCAATTGCCAAAAAACGGAGAAAAATGAAGTTAAAAGGAACAAAAACAGTGACTTACCTCGGCTGTCGTGCAAATTCACTTCCCCGTTTTATCCGATCTTAAGTACATAAACATATGGCCATTGAGTCCCCTGTACAGATCGCGCTAGAACTTCGGTCTCTGTATTTGGTGAGTGAAGCCAACGAAGTTCAGCTGAACAACCAACAAAACAGATACCGAAGCTTTTGGTCTATGCTGGCTTTGATCGGTTACGTTTACTGTCAGTGATTGAATCAATGAATCAGCAATGGAACGCTAATTTTATCAAAATAGGTTAAAGTTAAAGCCCACATGAATTTACCAAATTTAATTTTAAGGCCAATAATGTGAATTACAATTTACACTCGAATAGATCATCTTAGACTTAAACCTGCAACGCAGTTAGAATCTAGTGAGACTAACTACAATACAAATTCAAGTAGGAGCCTTCATGTACAACACCAAAACTCTTTAAAAATTGGCCATTAATTTTTGTTTCAAGTTATGTTTGTAAAATTTGAATTATGATTTCTTGTACAACGTCCTTTCTCATTGATGTATTTATTCTTCTTTAAGATAGTTCTGAAAGAATCTTCAAGTTCAGGATCGAAGAAAGCACAATAGATCTACACAGCTCAGTCAGAGAAGAAAAGAAAATGGGCAATTTGAGAACTAAGTTATGGCTTATGCCCCAATTTTTTTTCCATAACCTGAGTGACCCTGCTCGAACCTGCCAACCTTTTTGTAATTCAAATTTTACTCTCCCCCACAAAAAATTGTGCCAACCCACCTTATTTTCTTTTTTTTTTACTAGCAAATGGTGCAGATTGCAGAAGAAAATCATCCATGACATGGACAGAAAAGTAGGACTGACCGACACATTTTTTTTGGGGGGAGGGGTTACAGCAAAAAAAAATTTATGTCTTGCCTTTTTGTAGATAAAGTAATTTGATATATAGAAATTCAACAAAGTCTCTAAATATTCTGCCCATTCCTGTTTTACTTGGAAAAGGTTTTAGAACTGTGTGTACATGTAGTTTGTAGATATAGGCCTAGATCAAAGTAAGAGAACAGTATGCAGATAGAGGTCTACAGCCAACATTTTTTTAAGGGCATCTGAAGGAGCAGAAAAATGACTTAATGGCTACTTTAGACAGGTGGCCTCTACAAGGGGAAAATCTGACACTTCGGTGATTTTTTTTAAATGCTCGATTAATGCTCTCAATGGGGAAGGCGCCCACTAGTGTTTAGTAAGTAAAACATCGCACATTGGCACATGGCTGTGTATAAAACATGGGGAAAATGAGAAGGGATTTTGGAGAGGTCCTTAGGGCGGCACGTGGGGATCATTCTGTCTTAAGTTACCCAGAAACCTCTGAAATATATTTATCTCTAATTTAAGAAGAAAAATTGAATAAACAAAATTTTTAAATGTAAAAATCATACTTCAGCATTAGTCTCATATGTTTTGTACCCAACCATACAGCGATACGCAAAGGTAAAAAAGGCCGTTCGTTACTCAATGCTGCAGGGCGCTCTTCCCAAGCGTTTCATTGCATGGTCCATGTACTGTCTGATCTTCCCCTTGTAGTATCTTTGTGTTAGTAGCACACTGTACACACAATTCTTTCAAATAGACAATTTAGGTGGCGACTAGAGGTTTTCACTATAGACAGGTGGCTGCTGTGATAGGTTTGACTCTGTTTTATTTTGATCAGGTGCCCTTTAAAAACATTGAAGAGAATCCAATTCCATCGCGTAGATTCTATACATTGTAAGGTCAAGCGTTAAAACAATGTAATATTGATTCATCCTACACTTTGCAAATTTAGAAATCTTGAATAGAAGTCTGAAAAAAAGAATAATTATGTAGTCTGCTCTATTTTCTGCTTTGAATATGTTTGCCATCATAATATTTATGATGGCGAAAATAGTCGAATTGATTGGTTGCCAAATGAAAAGAAGACTCCTCCCTTTCTATTTCTCTCTCTCTCTCTCTCTTCATTTTTCTCTTTTTTGATTTGTTGTTTCAGGAGTACTGTAGGAACCACTAGAAATATCTTCAATGTTGACAGCGGCTATCGCATGCAAGATGACCAGTAAGTCAAGATCTTGGTCCATTTCTTAAAACCTGGGGGGTGTTTCACAAAGATTTAAGTATGACTTAGGTCGCACTTAAATGTCGACGCGTGCCACGCGCGATCTTATTGATAGATACGCATTAGTGCGCGGCGTCATGACACAATCTGACCAATGCGGTCAATCCTTTCATACCGTACGCAACTCGGTATTTAAGTGCGACTCTAAGTTATACTTAAATCTTTGTGAAACACCCCCCTGATATGATTACTAATTTGCAAAAAAAACGGTTTCAAGCTACTGAAATCATTCAATTTGATTGGCTTGTAGTAGACTTGTTCATAGTACTAGATTTTAACAAGTCTTTGTGAAACAGGGACTCTGATTTCCAGTTCTGCAAAGTTTGATGATATGGGATGCCCCCGGGGGGGGGGGGGGGCACTCGACCAAAAATGTGGTGGGGGTGTGCCGCAGCCAAGACAAAAAACGGGGGCCTTGGAGCGGGCTTATTGTAAAAAGGAGGGTCCTCGGAACGGGCTTCGGAACGACAAATGTTTGTGAAAACGGGGGTCCTTGGAACGGATCGCCAGCGTGTGAGTGCGTATGCATCCCTAAGGAACGGTCATGCGTGCATGATGCAGCTAGCGCGGCCTCCGCCGGGGGAGCTCTGCGGCCGCTTTTCACCAAAATTGCAGCTCATTCAATGCGATCGGAGCTGCGTAACGAAAAATATGCGAAGCTTTGGAGCGGATTTCCCTCTTCTTTTTTCTCGATAAGAAGAAAATGCTATGCCTTGGAGCGGCTTTCTTTGTTCTTTTTCTCAACAAGGCAAAAATGCTATGCCTTGGAACGGAAATTTGAGTGTGAAAATGGGGGTCCCCTCCGCGGCACATACCCACTATGCATTACGGTATATACTGAGTGCCCCCCCGGGGGGATGCCATCCTTTGCCCAATCAATGCATATTTAGACAGCCTGTTTTATTAATAGCCCTCACCATCTTGAATGCATGTATTTCACCTGGATAGATCCAGAATTACATACATTTTTGGAAGGTTCAATGATTCAATTTTTTCTCTTCTTTTTTTTTTTACAAGCATAAGAGGTGAGTTATATCAGTCCAAAATCAGACTTACATACATCCCCAGAAGATTTTTTTTCTTCAAAATATAAATTTAAGAGAAACACTTTCCATGAATGGGTGGGGTGGGGGTACTACTGCTACTCTGCCTATCATTGTTTGAATAATCTTGTTTGGAAAAATGTATAATGTATCTTGTTGATATTGATTTACAATATTTATACTATACGACTATTATTATTTTGCTATATGTATTACTGTTTCTGTTTGTGGTAACTCCCGTAGGAACTCGGCAGGACAGCATTTTTTGCTGGTAAACGCCAAGCTGGTATATAACCAATTACCTTGGAAACATTTTACGTCTAGGTTAATCAGTCATAGTGGCTGACGTAATAGACGACAGATATCACTTTTTATCAAAGTGGAGACAATGGCAGAGTTGGGATTCGACCTCACAACCTTGCGATTATGAGTCCAATGCTCTAACCACTGGACCACACGACCCGTGTGGTCCAGTTTGTAATTCTGCTACTGATGTGAATGCAGAAGTGAATAAATCAAATCAAAAACAACTCAATCGTACCTGTTTTGTAAACTTCTACATTGTTCTTGTTGTTCACCAGAGTTTTGAACCACTTCCCTAACCATTATGAGCTGACACGCAAGGACTTGATGGTGAAGAATATTAAACGTTATCGGAAAGATCTTGAGAAGGAAGGGAGCCCTCTGGCTGAGAAGGATGAACAGGGCAAATACATGCACTTAGGTATTTCATTGATTTTATTTATTTATTAATTGGGTGACTGAATGATTGATTAGTAAGTCTGTATTCACTTATTTATCTTTTTGTTTATTCATTTAATCATTCATTCATTGTTTCATTCATTTATGTTTATATTTGTTTATTTATTTACTTCTTTATTTGTAACTATAGATTGGTTGGTTTTTTGTTTTTTTGGGATGGGTTGGGTTTGGTTTGATTTGGTTTGAGCGGTCGGTCCCGGGTAAGGTGGATGGGTATCCAATCCCGGTATGAAGAAATTCCTTGAATGCTTGAGCGCCTATGTAGCTGAGCTAAAGCCAAGGTAATAATCACTGCAGGGCCTGCCGGGAGAACAATTTTTTCGAACTGAAGTGGCTACCCTGGGTAAATATGTACACCGCTATTATTATCATTTATTACTATCTTTTCTTTTTTTATCTTGATTTTGGTTAGACTTTATCCCAGTCACTTTCTTACTGCCAGCTGACTATAACCTGTTTGTTGAAGAGTTTAGGAAGAATCCGTCTAGTACCTGGATCATGAAGCCTACAGGAAAAGGTAATACCCTCTCTATCCAACCATCCATCTATTACTGTCAGTCTCCTATATCTGTCTGTCTTCTCCATCAATCCATTCTGTCTCCTATATCTGTCACCCTCATGAGTCTCCTCTATCTTTCATTCTCCTACATGTATATCTGTCTCCTCTTATATCTGTCTGTCTCCACCTTTATCTCTCTGTCTCCTCTTATATCTGTCTGTCTCCACCTTTATCTGTCTGTCTCCTCTCATATCTGTCTGTCTCTTCCTATATTTGTCTTTCTCCTCTTATATCTGTCTGTCTCCTATATCTCTCTGTCTCTTATATCTGTATGTGTCCTATATCTCTTTGTCTCTTCTTATATCTGTTTGTACCTGTCTGTCTGTCTCCTCATATATTTGTCTGTCTCATGTCTGTCTCCTCTTATATCTGTCTGTCTCCTATATCTGTCTTCTGTATCTGTCTATTTCCTCCTATATCTGTCTGTTTACCCCTATATCTGTCTCCTCTTATATCTGTCTTGTCTCCTATATCTGTCTGTCTCCTCATATATCTGTATCGACCTATATCTTTCTGTCTCCTCTTATTTGTCTGTCTCCGTCTATATTTGTCTTTCTGTGACCCTCTCACCACCTCCTCTCTCTTCTCTTTCTATTCCCCTCCTCTTCCATTTCTTTTATTTTATCTTGCCACAGGGACCAAATTTGTGGAATCGCTTCCACTTGGTCTAAAATTTGTTATCTCTTAAAATTTTCTTTGACAGCAAGTCAGAAGTCTCTCTCTTTCTTTGTCTATGTCTTTTTAAACAACTTGAATTGTTTTACCAAAATGAAAATGATGGCGCTATAATGATAGTAAATGTCAGTATTTTTTTAAATTTACATTTACCAAACAGGCAAGAGGATACTTACACAAATAATTTCCTCCTGAAACAGGCATGCTTTAAGCTTTGCCCTATTCCACTCACTTATTGTTTACTTTATTTTCGTCTTTCTCTTTCTTCAGCTCGCGGCATAGGCATCTTTCTAATCAACAAACTCTCTCAAATCAAGAAATGGTCAAGGGATAGCAAGACATCATCGTGAGTATGATGATAATGATGATGAAAGATGATGATGATGCTGGTGGTGGTGGTGATGATGGTGATGATGATGGTGGTGGTGGTGATGATGATGATGGTGATGATGATGGTGGTGGTGGTGATGATGATGATGGTGATGATGGTGGTGTTGGTGGTGGTGGTGGTGATGATGATGATGGTGATGATAATGATGATGAAGATGATGATGATGGTGGTGTTGGTGGTGGTGGTGGTGATGATGATGATGGTGATGATAATGATGATGAAGATGATGATAATGGTGGTGTTGGTGGTGGTGGTGGTGATGATGATGATGGTAAAGGTGATAATCATGATGAGGAGGAGGAGGATGATGATGGTGATGATGAAGAATAAGTGTACATGTTTATCTGACTTCTTAGATTTTTTATTCAAGCTTATCAATGTTTTGACTGAGTTCAAATCATATCTGTATTTAACTCTGGGCATCTTCAAACTTCCTTTGTTTATATGTATCATGTATGTTTGATTTGTATTTGTTTGTAATATTAACGATGGAAATGAAAGTAAAACTTTCGTTTTAAACTATAAAATATTGATTTTCATTTTCCTCGGCCAGGTTCCAAGCTCCTTCTGCTAAGGATGCCTATGTGATCTCAAAGTACATTGATAACCCGCTACTGATCGGAGGAAAAAAGTTTGATCTACGAATCTACGTCCTAGTCACATCATACAGACCGCTTAAATGTTATTTGTAAGTATGATGGTGGGGACCTAAAGCTGCACGATTTGTTTACAAATGATGAAAACTGTGCCAATTTTATTTTTGAATAAATTATCTTTCACTAATTTGTGGTTGAAGATCCTTTTGTATCACAGATCTCACTAATATGAAAATCCTGCCTTGTTGTCCGAACATCACTTGATTGTGCAGCCCGATGAAGAAGGGGTCCTAAAGCTATGCTCTTGATTTATCATGCTCAATTTCTAAAATATGTTCCTATTATTATAGCAAAATATGAAATTAAAGTGAATATGACTCTAAAATGTCAAACAGTTGCTGTTTTTTTTTTCAGTTTTTATTGCAGCCTCTGTAGAAAATTAAATAGGAATCGTTTGTTACTCTGCACTCACAGTTCCACACACGGAGTGTGCATTTTGCCATTGAAATTGCATGCGTGACGGAGTAGTGTGTAGCTTTAAACATTAAAGCTTGTCTATAGTTTTGGTAAATCCACCAAAATGCATCTATCACTATTTCAATTCATTGCTAGCTAATATGAATGGATATGCCCTATAACAGTTATGATGTGGAGGATATGAAATGAAAATGTGTTTTACAGGATAAATTTTGCGATTTTACATGGAAATTTAACTTGATCGGGTCACCCGATCAAATTAAAGTATCTGTGTGTTTTTGTCTTTCAATTAAATCTTATTCCAAATCATGGAATGGGCTGAAACTTTCAAGATATGTTCTTTGTCTGTAACTTTTGGATATCTAATCACTAAATTTATAAGATAAGTGCTTGAATGCCCATTTTTTTAATTTAAAACAAGCATCGTCGAGAGAGGGCGCTATATATCCAAGATTTGAATATTTGAAATTTTCTCAGAGAAGTGCAGTTGGAAAAATATCTAACGGTCTCTACGCTTCAGTAAGACTGTCATAATAGATGATATTCGATTATCAATCACATTATTGACCCTTTACCAAAGCTATACACAGGCTTTAAGACCCCCTTCCGTATGAAGCAGGGTTGTAGTTGAGGCCGGGAGTTCCAAGTCACAGGGTCCCTGAAGAAAACTTATTCCCATGTGGACTTTGTACATGTGACTCGGCCCCGGGGGTGAGGGCCGGCAAATTTGGTCTCGAGGCTGGCCTTGCCTACATCCCAGGTATAAATACAACAAACTGGGGTCCGTTTTATAAAACTCTTTGTAATAACAAATTTGCAATAACAGTTTCAATGCTCCTGAAATTATTTGATTTGATTGGCTGATGGACTTGTTGAAGAAATTGTGGTCTTTATGAAATGGGATCCAAATTTGATAATGAAGGGATTTGGGAACATCATTGCAGACAAACATATAACATTATTTATTTATGTTATGAAATATATTTATTAGTTAAACATTGCACATTTCATCTCTTGTGAACAATTTCTCAAACAAAGTAGAATCTACATGTAAACCCCTCAAAAAAAGTTCTGCAACTCAAGTTTGAGTGCTAATAAATTTCTTAGTGTGCCATCATCATATGGAAAAGTGATATCTTTAGAAAGCATGATTATTCTTCTTTACAATCATGTATCATTTGTAATGCTAGTGTTATCATGAAATACACAGACATGATAATACGCAGCAATGTTAGAAATGAAATGTTGCAAAATGCGTCGTTTCCAATAGCGAATTTCCAATTCTTTCGAGGATGGACCGAGCGCATTTACTGTCACCTGCATGCAGTGCATGGTGGAAATTCTATAGAAATGGAGACTCTTGTTAGAAATCAATGCATTTTGCAACATTTCACTTCTGACTTTTCTCAATGTTCAGGGTGATTGCATATTCCATGATTACATAATCACAGCAAATGACATGTCATTGTAAAGAAGAATGATTCAGCTTTCCAATGATACCAGTTTCATCTTTTATACTTCATTAACGTGGAGCGTTGTGGCCCAGTGGATTAGTCTTTGGACTTTGAAACAGAGGGTCGTGGGTTGGAATCCCAGCCATGGCGTAATTTCCTTCAGCAAGAAACTGATCCACGATGTGCTGCACTCGACCCAGGTGAGGTAAATGGGTACCGGTAGGAAGTAATTCCTTAAGAAGCTGTGTGCGCTATGAACGCCTAGCTTAGCCGGGTAATATAGGAGCGCCTTGACCACCTAACAAAGTGGAAATGTGCGCAATATAAATATCCTATATTATTAACCAAAAATATATCATCCCCCAAAACTGAGTTGCAAAACTTTTTTTGAGGGATTTATTATAGTTAAACCCCTTCCCATCTACTTTTTTAAACCAGTTTAGTGAAAACCAGGGGGGTGTTTCACAAAGATTTAAGTATGACTTAGAGGCGCACTTAAATGTCTTGTTGCGCGCAGTATAAAAGGCATGACAGCATTGGTCAGATCATTCCGAGAGGATGCGCACTACTGCGTATTGAACAATAAGATTGCGCGTTGCATATAATGTACGCGTCGACATTTAAGTGCGACCTAAGTATACTTAAATCTTTGTGAAACACCCCCCAGGACTGTGTAGTGAAATGCTCAAAGCGATCTTAAGACGTCTTCCTAACCAGTTTTGGAAATCCACCTTGCGATGTGGTATTTACAAGGTTCCCAGCCTATGAGGGACATTATGGAAATCAGCGAATTTTATTTTACTTTTTGTCCAGTTGGGGAAAAATCAGGGAATTCGATCAAAATCATCTCAGATCAGGGAAAAATGCATCAAATGAGGGAAAAATCAGGGAGTTTTGATCAGCCCACTAGTCGAAAGCACGTTAGTCAGTCAGACTCTGTTATACTTTGTTGTATATCAAAACAACATCCATTGAATGACTGGTTATGGTGGTACTGATTAGTTTTACATTATTGTTTTTATACTGCAAATAGATGTAATTCACTGCAACAACTTAGAAAACATGCAAAACTGGGAATGGGTTTACATATCAGAATTTCTAAACTTCATCGGGGAAAAATCAGGACATTTCGTTTTCTTGAAAAGCTGGGAACCCTGATTTAAGTCCGTTTAAGTAGATGAGAAGAAGGTCTGACAGTGGAGCTTTTGGAATACAACATTTTTTTTTGCCTCTATTAGAGGATTTATTCACATCCAAATCAGGGTTTACACAGTAAATCACATTCAAAGCAAAGGTTACACAATTACATGTAATCAAAAATCATGAAACATACAAGTATTATTACAGTAATTACAAAAATCATATTTAAGTTACATAGATTGTTTCTTACACGACTCGTAGCAAGCCCTTGGGCAGCTTTTTTGGAACAACATAATGCATCATGTTGCATTATAATGATTGATGTATTTTGAAAAGATAAGAATTTTTTTAAAAAAAGGTTGATTGAGAAAATACAATTGTGGCTGGTCTGTGAAACCTCATATCTGAACTTATGAAATTGTGAGATCATTTTAGAAAAAGCTGTATTTTAAAAATATAGCAATAGTGGCAGTCTGTTATCATCTGATACAGTCTGCAAAGCTGCCAAGTAGTATGGTTTTCCTTTAATATTTAGTACTGAAAAATGATAAGAATACTGATGGTTTCATGCAAAATACTGATTTTCTAAAGTTTTGGTTTTATGTGCCGTCCTATGGTGTTTCTTTGAAAATACTGATTTCCTCACCAAAATACTGATATTCAGCTTTAAAATGCTGCAATGTTTTTGTTCAGGTTAGCAGCTCTTAGTCTTGATACAAGAACTCTATCCAGGCAGAAGAAGGTTGCTTCTTGCTACCCATAAAAACTTGCTTATTCTGAGCTTTCATCAAAAAGTTTGAATTTTGAGATACAAGGTTTTATCAGCCCAGCTACAAAATATTAATGGAAACATGAATTTTGGATGTACAATGTGCCAATTTTCTCTTCCTATAAAAATTTTGCAGCTTTGAATCATCTGTCATTTTCTCGCATTCACGGTTGATTTTTGTTTTTATTTTTCGGTATAGATACCGACAAGGTTTCTGTCGTTTCTGTACAGTCAAATACAGCGCTAACGTGAACGAACTTGATAACATGTTTATTCATCTGACCAATGTATCAATTCAGAAACATGGGGTGAGTTCTGTTCTTTAGAAGATTTAGAAGATATTTTCTTTACAGCTACATGTATGATATTCTACCTTGATATTATTTTTTTCTATGGGCTTACAGTGATTTAGGGGTAGTCCTGAGGCCCATAACACAAAGCTTAGCAATGATCGTAGAACATTTTTCTAGGATGGATTCCATTGACTTTAATGTACAATCAATCGTGATAATTAAGCATACAATCAATCATTACCTTTGTGTTACGGGACCCAGGAGCTCGTTTCATAAAGAGTTACAACCGTTGTAACTTTGCCATTATGGCAACTACCATGGCAACATTGATTTTGATTGGCTGCCTAGCCCTGTTGCCAAGGTAGTTGCCATTAATGGCAAAGTTACAACAGTTGTAACTCTTCATGAAACGGGTCCCAGATTGGGCCTTGTTGTATGGAATCTCTCTATCCCAAAGCTAACATAGAGGGATCCTGGGGGCTGTTTCATAAGTATGTTCGCAAGTTAAGAGTGACTTTAAGAAAGACTGGTGATCCTTTGTTGTGATGAATGATATTCACCATTGTTCATTGGAGATTAATTTTTGCTTGTAAGAAAGGTTCACCAGTCGTTCTGTAAGTCGCTCTTAACTTATGAACAGCTTTATGAAACACCCACCAGAGGCCCGTTGCATAAAACCTTTTACCTGAGAAAACTCGGGTTATTTTTACCAGTTTTCTCAGGTAAAAAGTTTTATGCAACAGGCCCCAGGGTCACGTAACACAAAGAATAATGATTAATTGTACGCTTGATTTTCATGCTTGATTGTACATTGTAGTCAATGGAATTAATCGTAGAAAAATGTTCTACGATCATTACTAAGCTTTGTGTTACGAGCCCCAGACTCCTAGTCCCTAACCCAGGGCCAATGCTCTGATCTCCGAACCTCGAAGGATTGGCACTGGGTTTGGGATTGGGAGTCAGGACGCCCTCTATGTTAGCCTTGGGAACGATAGCTTCCGTAAATCAACGTCCAATCAGGGGCACGTAACACAAACTAAGCAATTGATCGTCGAACATAATTCTACAAATTTTATTTTCAAAATACCACAAATCAGGAGAAAATGCTTTAAACAAGGAAAAAATCAGGGAATTTTGATCAGCCCAAAAGTCAAAAGCATGGTATTCAGTCAGACTCTTGTTATATTTTGTTGCATGTCAAAACAACATCCATGGAATGACTGGTTTTGGTGGTACTAATAAGTTTTACTTTATAGTTTTTATACTGAAAATACATGTAATTTAAACTTCCTTAGGGAAAAGTCAGGGAATTTTGTTATCTTGAAAAGCTGGGAACCCTGTTAACCTAAAACAAAACTCTTTTTTAATAACATTGTTTTCTCACTTAATTTTAAATTCATTTGTGCATTCAAGATATCATCCTAGCTATTATTTTGTATACATTTTTTTTTCTAAAAACAAAAATTTGTCAAGTAACTACTAAAAAAAGGAATTTATGGAAACTTGGGCTGTGAAACTTAACATTCAGTTCAGTTCAACTTTATTCAATTCCAATATTAAAATTTTTTTACAACACATTGGATAAAACATGCAATTCGAAATAAAATAAAGCAATTCAATAGTATGTACATGCATATTGTTATAGAAAAAGTATTGAAATTAGGTATAGCTGTAATACAACCATAAAGGTCTTGTCAAGACAGCTCCCTTAATAACATAAGATTTGATCAATTAATAAGACATTAAAAATAAAGCTAAAAATCTGTGATTATTTTATATTATTCTTTGATAGATTTTTATCAGACCTTGACTATGTGTTTCTTTTGACTTTTCATTGCATTATTATTGTGTTATGTGTATTTGTGGTGTGTATAATTGTGTTATGTGTATGCTTTTTAAATATTTTTTGATGTAATTTAGATGTTTTATTCAAATTTTTCACTAGTTTGCTGATTTTGTTGATTTTGAAATGTGTGTTTCTTGCAATCTAATAATTTTTTTTCAGTAATGAATGTTAACCAGGGAGTAGCCTAGATAGGTCTATTTGGCTTTTGCTATTCCATCACATCGCATTCATTACCCTATGTATTTTGTTATTTTTGTTAATTTGTCATTGTACAATATACAATTAATGCACATTTATGAGTGTGTTATGACGATGCAGCACACTCGAGGGTATTTTACAATTATGCGAAAGCAAGAGGCGCTTGCGCCGAGTGCTTTTGCATAATATTGTGAATGCCCGAGAGTTGCTCGCATCGTCACTAACATCACGAATCTTAAAATGTGCATTAATTGTTTTATAAAACGGGTCGGCAAAATGAATTTTTCATGGAAATCTTGTTCAAATCCCAACTTGTGTACGATCGCACAGACGAAGAGATCACAAGACTATCAATTATGACATCACAGGCGTACATGTATCTCCTATGCGCGCCTAAGTAAGCGCATCAAAATCCTAGCCAGCCTCTTTTACTGAATGCGTATCAGTTTTTAAGTGCTATTGGAACGAATGCTGCACAAAAATTGCACAGTGCTGCACAAAAAGTGCACAGTGCTGCACGAAAAATGCACGACTGGAAGGTTGCGCATAATTAAAGCATGAACACGTGACTTGAATACGCACTCTCCATTGGCTACATCCTTGAACCCATTTTATAATATTCATTACTCCATTACTACATGTGTATGGAATTATTTTGATTGATCACAATGTATCTTGTTTTTGTTTATTAGAGATGTGAAATAAATGAATTTGAATTTGAATTGCAGGACGAGTATAATTCTCACCACGGTGGCAAGTGGACGGTTCAAAACCTGAGGCTTCATTTAGAAGGTACCAGAGGGAAAGAGGTATGACTGCACTCCCTTCTATAGTTCATTGCTTTAGATGTACTTTGTATGAATAGTATGATGGTGGTCCCCAAGTCTGCGCACCTAACGATTTGAGTTAAGATTTGACATAAATTTCTTTTTATTTCATAAAATCTTTCAGTTGATAATGTCCCTTACTTTGTTATGAGTAAGTGTGCTAAATATCTCATAAAAATTTGAAAGAATTATGTGATTTTCTTGGGGAAAAAACCTTGGGCAGTTATATTCAAATTGAAGAAAAAAATGGTGCCCCTTGTCTGCGCACCCATTCACTTTGCACACGTTTCGGGAATTTTGATGAGAAAGGTTGCATTTTGAGGCCGTCACATGATTCGCCCAAAATTAATTATTTTTCCACCATTTTGAGTCCTATTTTTCGATGAATATTTGTCTATGTATTACATGCGTAAAGTTTGTGTTCATTGCATATCTACATGTAAGTTTTACTAGAGTCACGCAGACAAGGGGGACTGCGCAGACTTGGGAGAACTTGCCATATGAGTTGTTTGATTGTCTGTTTTATGATGTCATTCAGGAATCGTTTGATTCTTATTAAAGTGGTTTCAGATGTAGTGTTGAAATCTGGGGCCCGTTGCATAAAACTTTTTACCTGAGAAAACTCAGGTTGTTTTTACCGGAGTTTTTGCCCTGTGCTAAAGTCAATGGCGGAAATCAGACTAACCTTAGTTTTCAGTTTTTACCAGAGTTTTCTCAGGTAAAAAGTTTTATGCAACAGGCTTCATGTGTTGGTGTTGTCACTACAACAACACCAGCCACAACACCGTACTTGAAATGAGGCTGGTGTTTGGATTGAGCTTGGAAAATATGACATATTTCTGGTAGTTCGTGTTGAGCCACTGGTGTTGAGGATCTACTGCACTGTACTTTCACCAACACCAACCCCAGGGATTTGGAATCGTGATCATGATTTCAAGTTCGGTGTTTTTTATTTAAAGCTCATAAACAGGCGGCAAACAGGATGAAATACCCCGTAAAAGTCTCTTTTACAGTTAAGATGAGTGCAAATCATTAGACCTTTAAACATTTTTAATAATGAGCAGTAATATTTGCTCTTTCAGATTCTTGAATTGATTTTAGCATATTTTGCATTCTGTACGATAAGATTTTATAGCAATTTCTCCCCAAATTTCCTTCTTTTTTCTTTCACAACTTCTCGCATATCAGTTGAGATGATCAGCAGCGCAGTATACATGTATGTAAGCATGACGTCATGAGCTATCGATAATGCAATCGGTGAGCTCGCTTCAGCAGTGTTTTTCATGCTTTCAACACCAACACCAGACACTGTACTTGAAATCACCCATTGTATTTGTTTTGTAACTCATTGCACTCCCGACATCCGGGTTGTGAGGCAGACGTTCTACCAACTGAGCAAAGACACTGGTTACATGATGATGCTGATGATGAAAATTATGGTAGTGGTCATGATGACGATGACAGCGTTGATGATGATGACGGTGATGATGATGATGATGATGATGATGATGATGATAATGATGATGATGGTGATGATGATGAGGAGGAGGATGATGATGATGATGAGGAGGAGGATGATGATGATGGTGATGATGATGATGATGATGGTGATGATGATGACGATGATGACGATGATGACGATGATGATCATGATGATCATGATGACGATGATGACGATGATGATGATGAGGAGGATAATGATGATGATGGTTGTGATGGTTATGGTGATGGCGATGATGATGGTGTTGATGATGATGATGAAAACGATAACGATGAAATGGTTTTGGTATTTTGTATTCTTTTTACTAGGTGACTGATAAATTGTTTGATGAGATGAACTGGCAGGTTGTGCATTCACTTAGAGCTGTCTCTGTAAGTTATATATATTTTAAAGATTTTTTTTAGTATTTTCTCTAAAAAATCAGAAATAATCATACAAACCATTCAACAAATGTTGGCAATTTCTTAATGATACTGTGTATAGGGGGAAATCTTGGTTTCGTGGTCCACTTCAATCCCCCGGTCTGTTACATCGGGAGGAGAGACCTGCGAGTCACAGTGATTCTGTTCGCTTTTTGCCTTTCAGGCACAGGCACACGCCAAACAAATAATAATAATATGGCCTCTAATATAACATTGTGTTTTCACCTTCAATGCCACAACACAATCCAATAATCTTGCTGATTGCACACTGAAATTTCTCTAGGGGGTGTTTCACAAAGACAATGGCCCGTATTCTGAAGTCAGGTTTAACTCAGACCATGGTCTAACTCTCTGCTAAAATTATGGGAAGCCAAAAGTGTCAAAATTTTTATTAAGTTGTATGTTTCTTATGTTTGCTTTGCTCTTTCCTGATTCATCGATGGTGAAGACAATCATCTTATACTTCCTAGATAATTATGAATGATTTGGGAGCCAAATGAGCTGAAATATGATATCTCTACTGTTGGTAATTTATGCCACAATTGGCTATACATACTTAAACCCAAACTTTAAACCTGAGTTAAAGTTCCAAACTTTAAACCTGAGTTAAAGTTAAACCGACTTCAGAACACTGGCCTTAGGCTTAGAGTCTGTGATCATTTGTAAACTAGGTATTAATCAATGGGATTGCATCTTACATATTATGTGCACTGTTTGTGAAACACCCCCTCCCCCTCTGGTCTCTCACTCTCTGTCTGTCTGTATATCTCTTTATCTCTAACTGCTTCACCCTTGCCTTTATATCTCTTTGTTTTTCCTCCCAGAGTGTAATGGCCAATGATCGACACTGCTTTGAGTGCTACGGCTATGACATCATTATTGATGACAACTTGAAACCATGGCTTATCGAAGTGAGTAGTAAAAAACACTAATTTTTGCTAATTTCATGTTAGATTCTGAAAACAAATATTTATTTTAGCTATATTTTGTGCATTTGGACGAAAAAAGAATTTGATGTTTACAACACTGAAGAGCACAGCATTTGCATATTGGAAGATGGAAAACTGGGGACTTAACCCTATCTAGGCCGGGGGGGGGGGCCTCGGAGGCCCTCCCCCCTCAACGAATCGCGCGATATTTTCGCCGTGCGAAATTTTTTGACCGCGCCGCTCACTGAGTTTTTACTTTCAAGTCTTGCGCAACTTTTGAGACCAATTTTGCGTCACCCGGGTATGTGGTTCCGAAATTACGTAACATTATGTAAGTGCATGTCAGACCGAAAATTGCTCAAAAACGTGATTTCGTGTACAAAATCAATGCAAATTGTGTTTTCAACCAAATTAATAATAATAATAATACTCAATATTTATAACGCGCTTTTCCCAAATGGCCCAAAGCACCAAATTTCATAAATCATTATTTTTAGTTTTGCTAGTCTAAATGTATTCATTTTATGCTTTTTATGATCACAGAAGAGTCCCCAACAAATTTCATTGAAAAAACAATGAAAAACAAAAGGTCCAAAAAACAAAGAAATACATAAGAAATTGCAAAAAACAATATAATACATAAGAAAATGATTTGATATCACAATTTTTTCATGTACTCTTGCTTAGGACACCACAAAGAGTTTCTATACCAAAAATTAGTACATTTGGAGCTTTATTTAGGGAGTTAGAGGAAAAAGTATGATTTCGCATACTAATTACGCATAAATTAGCATAATCACTTAATAACGATTCGCATGAAATAAATTACTATACAATCTTGTAGATTATGTCCCAGGCAACCCCTGTGCCAATTTTCGGCGCGATCGCGCGGTCGACGGCCGAGATCTTGGGGGGGGGCCTGGGAGGCCCCCCCCTGGCCATAGGAACTCCCAAAATACCCCGGCCTAGATAGGGTTAAATCAAAATATTTTGAATTTTTACTGTTTTCTCCTAGGTGAATGCGTCTCCATCGCTGACATCGACGACAGCGAACGATCGGATCATGAAATACAATCTCATCAATGACACTATCAACATCGTCATGCCAAATGGAGAAGTGCCTGAGTAAGTAAAAATACTCTCAATAGTTCTGCATGCTATTGCATATTTCATTCCTTGTGTCACGAATAGGCAATGGGGAGGGGCCCGGGTGGTCATATGTTCGCAATTTTGATTTTTTTTTCTTTCTTTTTTGCGTGCATTCTTTTACAACTTCATCCTGACAAATTTTCAGCCCATGAATATGCATATTGTGCTAGTATGGTAATTTGGGGGCTTTATTTGAAAATCCACAGCCAAATTTTAATTTTTGAATAAATTGATTATGATTTATATAAAAATTTATTGAAAAGATATAGTGAAATTAATAAAGCAACTCTCATCTCGATTGCTCGATCCTTGGCCAAGATTTGAAGGTTGCCATAATGCTCCCCCATTGATCTACAGCACTGATTAGTGGTGATTTTTTACCTGATGCTAAGAAAGCATGAATGCTTGTAAGCAAGCAACCAGAGGACCGACCGCTTAAGGTCCTCTCCAAAGGACCTGGTACTGAGGATCAATGCCTTACCAAAGGGCACTAATAAGTGGGAATTGAACTCAGTCACCAGAATACGAATCCCCAGCTCTGCCGACTGAGCTATCGCGCCTCCGTTCTCCTTTTCATTCGTGCAATGGACAGAATACTTCATTCGGTGAAAGATTAAATGAACGAACCATTCAACATGGCTGCCCCTCGTTGAATGGATCATATATCACCTCATGGAGTATTCTGTCCATTGCACTCCTAGACTTTCATTATGTGAATACTGATGCTTTATTCCTTTTTCGTGTTTGTGTGATTTAACAGTGTGAGATGGAACAAGATACCGCCTAAGGAATGCTACGGACATTATGATCTATTGTAAGTATGAGGGCCCCATTGCATAAAAGTTAAAGGTCAAGTCCACCTCAGGAAAATGTTGATTTAAATCAATATAGAAAAATCAGACAAGTACAATGCTGAAAATTTCATCAAAATCGGATGTAAAATATGAAAGTTATGACATTTTAAAGCTTTGCTTATTTTTAACGAAATAGGTATATGAACGAGCCAGTTACATCCAAATGAGAGTCGATGATGTCACTCACTCTCTATTTCATTTGTTTTTTATTGTTTGAATTATAAAGTGCGTCCGACAAAAAACGAAACCGAGATTTATTGATAATTTATCGCAACTTAATCACGAAGAAAATAGACAAATGACCTACCATTGTAAAGCTTAGAATCTCCTCATTCATCTGAAATTACTTAGATTATTTCTCATTCATGCATGAGTGAGCAAAAACAATTTGAAGAGGGGATACCAAAAAGTCATTTGGCGGGCTGTATCTGGGTTTCAAAAAGAAAACCACATTTTTAGAAAATTCACTATCCGCTCTTTAATTTTATACCTCAATTATAGGAAAACGTCAAGAAATAAACAAAGTTCTGGTTATTTGAAATAAAGCTTGAATTTCAATTATTTCATAAAACACTCCATTTTGTTGATGATCAGCCATGCGTTAAGTCTTATGTTAACCGCGCGATAGCTTCTGTGGGAAACCGGTGAAAACAAATAAAATTATGGAAATACAAGCTTTGTTCCGAGGGAACATAACTTTTTTACTCCTTGACCATTTTTTGTGATTAAGGTATCAAATAAAAGAGCAGATATTGAACTTTTTAGGCATGTGATTTTCTTTTTGAAATTCAGATACTCCCCACCAAATGAGTTTTGGTATCCTTTCTTTAAATTGTTTTTGCTCACTCATGCGCGAATGGGGAATAATCTAAGTAATATCAGATGAAAGAGGAGATTCTAAGCTTTACATTGGTAGGTCATTTGTCTATTGTATTTGTGATTAAGTTATGATAAATCATCGCTTAATCTCTGTTTTGTTTTTTGTGATTAGATTAGATAAAATTGTATTATCATAAAATCCAATTAGCAGCCTGAATTACATGATTTTGTTGTGTTGAATAAAATTTTAGTACAAGCAGATAATGACAAAACATACAGTGGTGCTAAAAAATTAGTTGAACCCCATGAGAAAATAATTCCTTCTTGCTGAGTGTTGAACGTAGACAATAACGCTACAATGTCCGGCAAGCCCGGAGAAACAAACTTTTTTATTGAATGTAATATTTTATCACCTGACTTCACAATTAAATGCCAGAAAGATGATAGAATTAGAACACTTTTAGGCACAAGAGATATAATATCACTATAGTTCGCATGCGTTCGGAATGCTCTATTGTCTTGCTAATCCCCATAACGAATAGATAGAATTATCTTAATACTGATGTCAAAGACGTATTGATTTGATAATGATGATATTAGACACTCTCTTTCTTATCACCCAATCCAGGTACGATGAAGATCTTGCCCAGCTTGACCTCACGGAGAGAGAGGTCAAAGGTCGACCAGGCGTGTCAACATTATTTGGGGCCAGAGGCCGTGACTCAAAATCAAGAACGACGACGTGGAAATGAAATTGCTCAAAGCCGAAGCTTGTGTCAAAAGACTTTAAGGATTTTATCTTAGGATTTGTCCTGGTGGTCAGTGACTGTTCTAACTGTGACATGTTAGGATTGTCTCCCAGATGTCGTGATGCAAGCTCAAGAATACAAACATGGGGAATGAATTTGCTCAATATTCAAGTTCTTGACTCAAAACTTTCTTAAGTTTTAGTATTGAAAGACTAGGATTTGTGCTGGTGGTCAATGACTGATCTTACCGTGACATGTTAGGATTGTATCCCAGATGTGACGTAAACTAAAGAACGCCAGCATGGGAATGTTGTGACTTAGTTCAGAGGAGCGTTTCATAAACATTTTTGTCTGACAAACATCGTGGACAGATCTGACAATTTTCCTTGATTCTGATTGGCTGACGAGCACTGTTGAATAGAACATCTGACAAGTCCTTTCATGAAACGAAAGACTGTAGGAAACTATCTGTAGGATTTGTCCTGGTGTTCCATGACTGATTCAAACATGCCTTACAGATCAAGGATTGGACCCCAATGGTCATGACTTAAGTCATGAACACTAGTATGGACATGAACTTACACAAAACAGGAGTTCTTGGATTCTCAGCTTTGTATCAGTGGTTATGATCTCTTCTGCAGTGACTTCTTTTGATCAAGGGTTGTTAACGCTTGTTCCTCAAAAGCTAGCTGATAAAGAACCATTGAAGGAAAGCTATTGAGTGCCAATTTGGTGATCCATATGACACAAGGCTTAATTGATGTCCACGTAAAAAAAAAGAAGATTGAAATCAAGTGTGCTTGATTTGAGTAAAAGGTCGTGAAAAGAATCTTTTGTCACAGTGGAAACATTTGGAACAATGTTGGTCATAGCTTTGAATATACATGTAGGCTAGAGTGATTAAACTTGGCCCAAGGACCCTTTTTGAAGGGCTTTTTCATGGAGGTGTTGTGGTGTAGTGGTTTTGTCAGTTGAGGGTCCAAATCCCACCCGGCTCTAATGTCCTTTGGCAAGGCACTTATCCATGTTTGCCACTCTCCACCCAGGTGTTGTATGGGTACCCGGTAGGATGTGAATGTCAGTGTGATAAGATTGGCAATGTGTGCAGCGATAAATGGTTGCCTGGCCAGGATACACCCCAGGGAGTGGAGATAGTGCACTTTATATATGGAACAGTGATGGATTTTATGACCAGGGTAATATAACCCGGTAGGATGCGAAAGATATTGTATGTTTGATTTTGCCAGCGCCATAATGTGGCTGTGATGAATGCAAGGAATGCTCCCCAGGGAATGGAAATTGTGCACTTTTCGTGCTTGATTGAAATGAATCCAATGACCGGGGTAATAATATGCTGTAACGCTCTTTGGGCCATTCTGGGAAAAGCGCTTTATAAAAATTGGCTGTTATTATTATTATTAATGAAATTTACAATGTAAAGCGTTCAGAAACCAACGTATGATGTGCTTTGTAAATGTAACTATTATTATTTTTTCAAATTATCCCCATCTCAAAACCATGGCCAATCAATACAACTAGTCATTAGTACAAGTCATAGGCAAATTCACCATTTCAAATCAGGACTTTAAAAATTTTGGCACAACCATCCTCTGAAGTACAGACCTTACAAAATGTAAGAAAAATCAATGAGGGGCACATAACCATATTGCTTTACATCTCAACATCCAAGTAAATCCAAATATTAAAGTAAATAAAGGGCAGATCATGAGTCTGCTAGATACACTTTAATTAATTTCTGTGATATTCTTGAAAACCTCACCATTGAAATTATCATAACGGAACACCCACAATGTGTGTTATTATTTATTATCCTTTATTGTCTAAAGGAAACCAAAACCCAAGTAGAGAATTTAGCAATCTTATTGGAAAGAGTAAACTCAGAGAAATGATTTAAATTCAGTTTCAACAAAATCGGTTTTGAAATAAGCAAGTTATGTACGTTTAAATAGTCTTGTTGTACTTTCTATGGGGATCCTCAAATTGATTCAGAATGGCAGAGTTTGTGGACAAGTCTCCTTTTGTTATGTACAAAAATTTTCAGTGTCATGTTTTAAGATTGTTCCCATTATCTTTCAAATGGCATTTTGCCTCCTATTGAGCGTAACATACATGTATGTCATGGGAAAATATAATCCACACCACAGATGTCAAGGTCAGGAAGAGATAATGTGAAATAAAGGGGAAAATCTGAAAATTTGTGTAGAAAACCAATGGAGATCAGAGTTGTCCCAGCCATTTTGAAGCATGTTTGCCAATTTGAGCATCCCCTTAGAAAGTACAAGAGTTTTTCAAACTTCCATAACACGCTTTATAACCGACTTCGATGAAACAAGTTTTTTATTTTATTCTTTATAAGATGGATTCTTTCCTTGTATTTTGGTTTCCTTTAATTGCTCAGCATAGAATCATTAGCCATCACAATGCAAACCACAATGTAAACCAGCAGGTTAGGTCTACCTATTCAGTCAGTCAGCAAGCCCTCAAAAAGTAGCTTCTTTTATCCAAGTGATATTCATATTCCACACAAATTCCGATGTTCCCCACACTGGGCCTCAGCAAGGCCACACTCACCATGTGGTAATCTCTTCAAATTACCAACGCCCGTTTGTTTTGAAAACCTTATTCAGCCAGTCGGGGGAGCGTTTCATCAATACTTTCATCCAAAAAGTTGTCAGATCTGACATCTTTCCATGATTTTGATTGGCTGAGAGGCACTGTTCCTATCATTACGTCAAACCCCCGTTTGGAGAAAGACCGCAGTTCAGACTGCAAACTGCGGTATTAGACCCCAAATTGTGTTTGAGAGATCATTTCCAAGCCCTGGGGCCGTTTCATAAAGCTGTTCGTAAGTTAAGAGCGACTTTAAAAACGACTGGTGATCATCGCCAATGGTGTGTACCATTTACCGTAAGACAGGATCACCAGTCGCTCTTAACTTACAAACAGCTTTATGAAACACCCGCCTGATCAACCCCGCTTGGCCAAGAAATCCCCGCTATCTCAATTTCACCTCCACAGGCCAGATTATGAGCGTTGAGCCAGGGACGAAATGATAAACAACAGCTGTGCTATTACGTAAGACCTCTCTGCCTGCAGTAGGACCTTCGGAATGAAATTATTGTATTCGATATTTAATCACGTTTTCAAAGGCATATTGTATTCAGAAATTCAATGTTATTCCATTTTCAATTTCGAACGAAGAAAATCGACCTCGAAATAAGGAAAGTAAGTGAATGAAAAATGGCGGCATGCTTTGCCGGGACCGCTCTCGGGCTGTTGTGTTATCTTCGGACCGAGGTCAAGAAACAGGTGTTTTGATACTTGGGTTTGTCGTACTTGGAGAAGAGAATTGATTGAGAAAAACCATGGAATAGGTCCATGGAAAAACTGGGGTATAGTGTTCCCAAACGGAGGTTTTCGTCATGGGTAACTGTCGGATAAAATGGGACTTGTCGGATAAAACGTCCGACGAGTCCTTTCATGAAACGCCCCCCAGAGCTCTAGATTTTATGCCACTCAGAAATTTCAGAAATCTCATCTTGCATCTTGATGGAAAAAGCTGGCTGCTGACCCATCTAAAAGGTGTCACATCAAGAGTCACATTGTATGAAAGTAGAGAGTTTGAGCTTTCTGATGACATAAATAATGTTTTTGCCTAAAACAAAAATTGTGCACAATTTGCAAGAGAAATCAGAGGAAGAAAACTCTGAGGCATCTTTTCAGGTCTGAAATTCACATATCATATTTTATTCAAAATAAATATAAAACAATATAAAAGAGTAACGTTTACTCTTTTCCATTAACATTAGGGCTTGCAGACTATTGTTTCGAACATAAATGTTAGGAAAGTGCAACCATGCAGAAATGCAAAGAAAGCCGTCTGAATATTGACACACTTGTGGTACTATTTAGTCTTGCAGTAATAGTGGTTGAATTCCCATGTGGGCGAGTCATGGTCTAGTGCAGTGCTTCTCAACCTTTTTTTACTCGACCACCACTATGACACTCAGATTTTTTTCAAGGCCCACCTAGCAACTTTTGAAGGATATGATTCATTTTCTCGACAATTATAAAGAGCATATTAGTGCGTAACTTTGTGATCTTCTGCTGCAGTGGCGCAATGAGACAATGCAAAATTGAGGAGGCTTGATATGGCGTATTGCGTACAATTGATAAAATGTTGCGAGCGAGCATGGCGGGGAAGCAAAAATATCGACACTTTTATTACCAAAATACAAGTTTGATAAATTTTGACACAATATTAAAAAAAATAATATCATATTTCACTCTTATCCCTTTTCTTTTTTTTTTCCTTTTCTCTTTTTTTTCTTGGTCATGAAATATTTGGGGCCAAGAGCTCCCTATCTGTACGCAAGTGTTCTGCTGTGAATTAAATCCAGCCTTTTCCTCTCGAAACACTCTTGGCTTTCCTGCACTCTTCAGATGCTTTATGTTTAGGTGTCTCTGAAGCTCTGACGGTTTAAGCGCCTTTTCTTAATTCAGCACATTTGACACACATTGCTCTTGGTTTTGCATTACTATGCAGTTATGATAAATCCAAATTTAATGTATTCAGGGTCATATATTCTTACAGTTACCTTCTGAAACTTTTCAACAGTAGATTTGTTTCCTCGATCCCTCACCTTTTCGCTTTATAACACGATTCATTTTGATGAAAGAATGTTTCGTGAAATATGAAAATAAAGCTGTTAAGCACATTCGAAGCAATCAGTTTGAGAAATAAATGCATTTGCAAAGGTCCGGTGAATGGGCGATGATTAACTACATAGTTACACAATATGCATGTAAATGGGGCCCGATACATCAATAGATCGAAACCATCATACAATGTGTATGAATATCACTAGGCGTGCCCGTGTAGAGCTTTGTTTGACTCACGGAGACCGATCAAACATACAATTTTCGGACATTACATAGAACATGTTAAATATACCATAATTCCCCCCTATTTTTTTTCTTTTCATGAGCCTCTCGCGGCCCACTTGAGAGAGCTTCGCGGCCCACCGGTTGAGAAGCGCTGGTCTAGTGGTCTTTGTTTTTCAATCTGAGAGACGTGGGTTCAATTCCCAGCCATGATGTGTTTTCCTTCAGCAAGAAATTTACCCACATTGTGCTGCACTCGACACAGGTGAGGTAAATAGGGAACTGGCAGGAAGTATAATTCCTCAAAAAGCTGTGAGCACCGGAATTGGTAGACTAGCTTAGCCGGGATAATATAGGAGCATCTTGAGCACCTAACAAGGTGGATACGTGTGCTATATACAAATACCTTATGTTATTTACATGTAATAATGAAGTCGCACTGCAGTTTGGTCCTATATTGCGTTTTATAAAGGTGATTTCATTTAAAAATATGTACATCCACCCCCTTTTATTTAAAATAAAAAATGATTTTTGAGTCCACAGTGTGCCTCGTATCCAGGCATTGATATCATTATCAAGCATACCGAGAACAATCCCAACCCAGATTACTGATTTATTTAGAAATCTTTTGTACTGAATACAGGATTTCCTCTTTCAATCTACACCTTTTTAATAGGTTTCATTTGTTTTCTTTAAAAAAGCAAGTTATTTCATACAATCCACTCTATACAAAGTGAGAAATTACACTGATATCTCTCATTCTTTCAGTTTTGCTTAAATATATATTTGTTAAAATTTTCATAAAGTTCAGTTTATGTAACTACCAGATCTAGATCCACGATGATATAGTAATACTTCACCTTGGTTTTACAGACTTTCTCACGAAATCAGTGTTGTACTTCAACTACTTTCATTTAGCTTTAAAGGGGAAGTTCACCCTGACAAAAAGTTTATTGTAAAAATAGCAGGAAAAAATAATAAAAAATATTGCCAAAGGTTTGAGAAAAATTCATCAAATAATTAAAAAGTTATTAGAATTTCAATTATTTAATTTGTGACGTCATATGCGAGCAGCATTCCTACATAGTGAATGGTAAAAAGTCAATGAAATGTCATTTTCTCAGAAAATTGAAAATGGTTTTCTCTGTACCTTTTGTATATCAATAGACAAATCATTTCACACCCAATCATGAATAGAAAACAAAATTAAGTCATCAGGAACCATACAAAATTTGAAATTCATGCATTTTATATTACATAACACATGGGGCAGCTGCTCGTTTATGACGTCACAAATCCAAAACTTTGAACTCTAATAACTTTCTTACTCTTTAACGGATTTTCCTCAAACCTTCACCAATATTTTTTATTATTTTTTCGGCGATTTTTACAACAAAGTTTTCTTCAGGGTGAACTTCCCCTTTAAACCTAAGTTTAATTAGCAGAATTCCACCCCCATTGTTTAAAGCCTTGTCATGATTTCTCTTTGTGTACTCCAGAGAATGTTCTATTCATCAAATAAAGAATAGGCCTATGTATATTAATGAAATGGAATCACGATTTTATCCTCAATATCACTTTTGTTTATTCTGTGGAGTAAGAATTTAAAGGGGAAGTTCACCCTAACAAAAAGTTTATAGTAAAAATAGCAGAAAAATTATAAAAAATATTGCCGAAGGTTTCATAAAAATTCATCGAGTAATTAAAAAATTATTAGAATTTCAATTATTTGATTTGTGACGTCATATGCGAGTAGCATTCCTACATAGCGAATGGCAAAAAATCAATGAAATGTCATTTTCTCAGAAAATTGAAAATGGTTTTCACTGTGCCTTTTGTATATCAATAGACAAATCATTTCACACCCGATCATGAATAAAAAACAAAATTAAGTCATCAAGGAACCATACAAAATTTGAAATTCATGCATTTTATATTACATAACACATGGGGCAGCTGCTCGTTTATGACGTCACAAATCCAAAACTTTGAACTCTAATAACTTTATTACTCTTTAACAGATTTTCCTCAAACCTTCACCAATATTTTTTACTATTTTTTCTGCTATTTTTAGAACAAAGTTTTCTTCGGGGTGAACTTCCCCTTTAATGAGTGTATAAGTATTGTGTATTCAGTAATGAAATGAATGAGGGAATGTGGGCATGTTGATTGTAGGTGGAAAAGTTGTCGACCCAGGAGGGAAAAAGACCTTCCAAGTTTCATGGGGTAAATTGCCACTTTGTCTACTGCCAAGCCGTCCACTCACCACATGGTCTACATGTACTTTCATTTAGTCTAATGCCATCCCGTCCAACAATACTTCGTCTAACAACTATTTGGTCCAATCATTACTTCGTCTAATCATCATATTCGTCTATGACCATTTTGTCTCGTAACCAGTTGGTCTAATATCGATTTGATTTTCATTCATTTTTCACAATTCAACACATAGTCCAATTAGACCAAATGGTATATGGACTAAATGGCTATTGGACCAACTGGTTGATAGACGGAATGGCATTAGACTAAATGAAAGTAGACCATGTGGTGAGTGGACGAACTGATGGTCGACCAAATGATAGTAGTAGACAAGTTGGCAATTGCACAAATTTGGCATTAGACGAATTGGAAATAAACCGTTTTATCATAGCTCTATGGTTTTATGGTACGGTAGTAAAGGTTGATGGTGTACGTACAGTATTATGAAAAGCACAAATAAGGAAATGCATAATATTTATTAAAATAACAAAACATAAACCATACTCAAGATTCATTTTTTTTCACGTTTCTCTTTATTACATCCCCTCACCACAAGTGAATTATACATTTAAACATTGTACATATACACACAATCACAAGAAACACACAAATATACAGACAGAATTTCACTTCCCTGTCAAAGAACATGGTAATGATAATAATTATGATTTATCAAATATAGACATTGGTATACTATACAGTACTGATCATCAACATAGGTGTATCTCACGCTAGATTCAATAAGTAAATCGCACTTGTGTCCCATTTTTCATTTTAAGGCATATTTTCTTTTTTTTTTTTTTTGTTTTCTTTACTGTTGAACTATCTGATTAATCGAAGCAGATTTACAGTCAAAGTAATGCAAAAGGAGGTCAATTTGAATAGCGAAACCACCTTGATATTGGTTTGAATTAATTAATCAGAAAAAAACAAAAACATCCATAATGCTTCAAATTTCTTTTAATATTCAATGCAGAATGAAAAAAAAGGCAATTTTAAATTTGGAATATTTTAGTTGCACAGAATGGTGACAGATTCCATGCAGATCATGGTGTGTTTAAAAAAATCCTTTTCCATTCAGTATAGAAAAATTCAAAAATTTCCTTTATTTTTCTTCCATTTTTTTTGGGGGGGGAGCTGCAAAAGTCTCAAACATGGGTCATCTCATATTGCAACCCATACTTTAGACTCAACCTTGTTTTTTTCTAATTGATTCAAAGAGTATAAACTACATATATAATTGGATATTCATTTTTTCATTCTGTAATACCCGGGACTGTCATCTCCTCGGGATTACTCGTTCTACATGCTAAAAAATAAATGTGCATTGTCACAAGATAATGTGACTTTCTCGTCAAAAAAAATTGACTTGAATTTTCTGGAAACAAAACGTATCTTGTTAATGTACCAGGAACTAATGATATGAAAAAAATAGATCTCCTAGCTTTCCTCCTGTACATGTACACAGGAATATATTAAAACTTTATAGTCTCGCTTTGAACAAGTCAAGCAGCTAAATTCCATTTACTGTGAAAACACACATTTTTGTAAACAATTATATATTTCATATATACATATTTTCTACATTGATTTTTTTATTTACATTGTTTTTACACTCAAATTCACAAAAGAACATATTTGTTGTTCATTGCATATTTATAGTTATGTAATCATTGCAGAAATGTCTATTGGACATTTTGCATATATACATGTACATCGTGACAAGGTGGTCATATACATGTACATGTACATCTATACCTGTCCGTATGACCATTGACACTTCTCATCTTGTCAATTTTTCATTTTATCATCTATCATCACACTACACAAGTATATAACCCATCTCTGAAATTGCAACTACCAAATGTGACAAAAATCATGAACTTGTCTTTTGGCATACAACCACATACTTGAAAGGGGTAGTTCACCCTCACAAAAGTTTATTGTAAAAATAGCAGACAAAAATACTGAAGTATTGCCGAAGGTTTGAGGAAAGCCCATCAAAGGATAAAAAAGTTTTTAGAATTTGAATTATTTGATTTGTGACATCACATGCGAGTAGATTTCCTACAATGTACATATCGTATGGTTAAGAAAAATTAATGAAATGTCATTTTCTCAGAAAATGAAAAAAGTTTTACTGTACCTTTATCAATAGACAAATCATTTCACTCCCCTTTCAAAAAAAAATGTGATGGGGGCAGCAGCTCGTTTATGACGTCACAAATCAAAAACTTAAAATTCTATAAGAAAAATAAACAACTTTCTTATGGATCTTCCTCAAACCTTTACCAATATTTTTTTCATAAAATTCTTTTCTGCTATTTTTACAACAAACTCTTCTACAGGGTGATCTTCCCCTTTAAGCAAAATACCAGAAGCAGAAACACAGCTTTTTGGGGGGAAGGTTCGATGTTTGCGATTTTAGGATACGAGTATGAATAGAGTAGATCTCATGATTTTTCACAGCATTTCATAACAATGATGTAGTAGTAAAATATGGAATTTCAATATTTACATGTGTAAAAAAAAAATTACTTATACACTGCATTGGCCACTTACAATGATCCAAATGGGAATGCGATTTAAAGACTCATAATAAACACTAGGATTATATTCCATATTAAAGTAGTGCCAATGGAATCAACATCAAATTATCTCATTTTGGCAATTTCTATAAAGGTAATTTTACAAACAACTATTTTTCTGTATTTTGGAAATTTCAGTATTATCTGGCAGTTTGAAAATTGGAGTGGATTTTATTTTACATAGATATGTGCAAAAGGAGACATTCCTTGTGCATTACATGTATCACAATCAATCCGTATTTTATATTGAGAGTGATTTTCCCCTCACCTGGGTCGGGTGCAGCACGAAATGGGTAAGTTTCTTGCAGCACCAAAACACGCCATGGCAGGGACTTGAAGCCAGAACCCACTGTTTGAAAGAGGAGAGTCAGAACCACTAGACCACAACATCTCTATTAAAACCATGTTCATTTCTTGTGAAAAAAAAGAAAAATCATAATTCTCTTCTTGATAAATGTGATGCACCATATCCTTTTACAAATAGAATGAAAATTGTCGAACGTGCGTGTAAATATTTGCAATGGTTGTGGTTTTATGCAATCAAACATTTCCATAATAGTCCAAGATCTTTAGAAAAAAATTCACATTAATAGCTCTACACGATATTGGTTTTCTTACATTCTTACACGTACTTTGTTTCGAAATGGGGGAAAAATCCAAACTGAAATGACCTTGGTTGATACATTCATGATGCAAATGTTTAATTTTTCTTGTTTACTGTGGTTTGGTATACGGTACGCTTATTTTTTAAAGCTCTGATGTTCTGTTTATAAGGGCCCAGCCCCGAATTAAGGGACTTAATAACTTTTCTTGGATACTCTGGTTTGGTATGCCCTAGTAGACTTGTAGTAAGATCAGGGCCCTGTTGTACATAGAGTTACGATTGATCCGATCAATCGTAACTCTATGGAAATCCATCAGTGTCATAATTTTTTCTACAAAAAATTTGCACAATGTCCTTTTTATGCAAAGAGAAGCACAGTGAATTTTCAAGAAAACAATGAATGCATGAATAAACATCATAGCTAGAAAATATTTTGAACATGCATAATAGATGTTAACGTTGCTGGCCGTCTATAGTTGCGAGTGATCGGATCAATCGTAAGTCTTTGTACAACAGGGCCCTAATGTTCAATGATTTCATACTTTTATTAAAATTAATAAAAGAAATGAACAAAATTACTGTCTGTATCGTGGCACTGCCTGAACCTCAAAAGAATGTCAAATTACATTTTCCAAACTTCGTACATGTACCAGTGTTTACAGAAAGCAGATAAGTGAAAAATTACATCAAAGGAATGGTACGTGTAGGCCTAAGGATTTTGTATAAAACAAGTATATAATCTTGTCTAATTATATTACACACACAAATGATATATGTTTATACTTGTATCATTTAAGATCAATATATTGATCCTTTATTGATCATTATTGACCTTTTACAGACATTACCTTTACGAATCATTATTTACAATTAAAATGCACCTTTAACATAAATTGAAAAGCTATCTGGCACTCAATGGCTTTAAAATAAAAAAAAATTAAGAAAAAGAGGGATTCTCAAAGATCAAGTCCACCCAAGCAAAAATGTTGATTTGAATAAAAAGAGAAAAATCAAACAAGCATAGTACATGTAACAATGGAAATTTCCTAAAAATCAGATGTAAAATAAGAAAGTTCTAACATTTTAAAGATTTGTATATTTCACATAACAGTTACATGCACATCTTACACAAGTTTGTAGTCAGTATACAAATGAGGGAATTAATGACATGTATATCTAGCTTGAAGACTATAGAGTGTCTATGAGGCCGTTCTCATTACGCTTTCTAAAACTAGTTTACTGGAAGCCGATTCAGGAAACCAGTTTGGAAGGTCGCTTTGTTAGCGTTCCCACTTGATCACACGAAAGTGGTTTTCAAAGTCACTTCAAGTAAAGCGCTCTTGTTGCTATGGAAACGCTTGCAGTGGGGTGACACGTTTCGCGCGAAATTCGAAACCGCAGCATGGTCATTCTACACCTGTTGTGTGGAGTAGCGCGCTCAAAATGTGCGAAGATCGCTTCCCGAAGAACGGTTGTGTCCTCACTTACGCTAAAACCAGTTTAACGAGGCAAAGCGATCTCGAAAACTACATCGCGAAGTGGTTTTCCAAACTGGTTTAGAAGATCGCTTCCAAGACCGCTTCGACCGTTCTCACTAAGCGTTAAACTAGTTTCCACTAAACTAGTTTCCAGTAAACTAGTTTTAGGAACGTAGTGAGAACAGCCTCTATATGTAAGTGTGAGACTTTACCTGTGAGTGAATCAACATGTAGTCTCACTCCTTCAGACTCCACATCATGATTTAAGAAACAACAACAAACTATAAAGGTCTGTGCTATTTCTTTTGTATTGTAAAATATGGAATATTGCATTTTTACCTTATTATAATTTGAAATAACTTTTGATTTTTCCCTGAACGAGTGGAATAATCATTGTTGTAACACATTGCAATTCAAAAGAGGCTCCTTTATATTGTAAAAACATAGAGACATGCTGAGTTGTATTATACAAAAATGCTTTTTAAATTTTCTAAAGTCATACACTGTACTGTATACTGTACTATTATCTAAAATCTTGTAATCTAATAAATTATGTGGTCTACATGTATGTCTTTTGTTTAACCTAAACCAAATGTAAAATATACAAATACCTTTAGTATGAATCTATAACTATTTGGCACTCAAGCTATTGGAAATTATGTCTGGGAACTACACAAATAAGGTTTCTACAACATTAAAGCATGAGAAATGTGTCAAATAAAGAAAAGGAATATTAAGCATTTATCAAATATCATTCTGGACATGAGATGAACTTTGATGCATCCTTGTACAGTGCATCCCAGAAAAATGAAACCGAGATTTAGCAATGATTTATCATATTGTAACTTAATCATAAATAAAATAGACAAATGACCTCCCAATGTAAAGCTTAGAATCTCCTCTTTCATCTGTTATTGCAAAATAGATTATATCTCATTCACGCATGAGTGAGCAAAAACAATTAGAAAAACGAATGCCAAAAACTCATTTGGCGGGGGGTGTCTGAATTTCAAAAAGAAATTCACATGACTAAAAAGTTCAATATCTGCTCTTTTCTTTGATACCTTAATCACAGAAAATGATCAAGAAGTAAAAGTTATGATCCCTCGAAACAATGCTTGTATCTTTATAATTTCATTAAAGGACAAGTCCACCCCAACAAAAAGTTTATTTGAAAAAAAAGGAGAAAAATCCAACAATACACAGATAGGACATTTTAAAGTTTCGCTTAATTTCACAAAATAGTTATATGCACATCCTGGTCGGTATGAAAATTGGCAGACTGATGACGTCACCCACTCACTATTTCTTTTGTATTTTATTATATGAAATATGAAATATTATAATTTTCTCCTCCTTGTCAAGTGAAACAAAGTTTTAGTTCTCCCTGAACATGTGGAATTACCATTATTTTAATAGTTTAAGGTTAAATTAAGTTGGTCCTTATTGTCATATCTGTAAAAATTGAAATAATGTATTATTCATAAAAAACAAAAGAAATAGTGAGTGATGGACATCATTGATTCTCTCATTTGCATATCGCTGAGTTGTGCATTTAACTGTTTTGTGAAAAATAAGCGAAACATGAAAATGTCAAAACTTTCTTATTTTACATCTGATTTCGATGAAATTTGCAGCGTATATGTTTGATTTTTCTCTATCGATTCAATTCAACAATTTTCTGGGGTGGACTTGACCTTTAAATAAATGTGTTTTCCACCGGTTTCCCACAGAAGCTATCACACGGTAACAAAAGACTTAATGCATGGCTGATCGTCAACAAAACGGAGTGTCGAGTGAGTTTGAATGCTAGCTTGTAAAACCTCATTTTATGAAATTATTGAAATTCAAGCCTTTTTTCAAATAACCAGAACTTTGTTATTTTTTGACCATTTTTTGTAATTGAGGTATCAAATTAAAGAGCAGATATTGAACTTTTTAAAAAGGTGGTTTTCTTTTTAAAACCCAGATACGGCCTGCCAAGTGACTTTTTGGTATCCCCTTTTCAAATTATTGTTGTTGTTGCTCACTCATGTGTGAATGAGAAATAATCTAAGTAATTTCAGATGAAAGAGGAGATTCTAAGCTTTAAAATGGTAGGTAATTTGTCTATTGTATTTGTGATTAAGTTATGATAAATCAATGATATATCTCGCTTTCATTTTTTTGTGGGACGCACTGTACATGTACTCCACTTTTTTCCCCTTCCTTTAATTCCTTCACTATTGTTTCATGATAATTAACAGAAAAAGATCTGGAATCTACAATTGCCACATAGGATTCCCATGGCAGTGCTTTCATAATGATACAGTAGGCTAGAAGCTTGACGATACTTCTAATTCCTTCACACAAGGTTTTGCTCTACAATTATTCTTTCATCATGAGTAATTATCACTGTCTCAGCATTCCAACATCCAAAAACTATGAATATTGACAATAAAGTTTCCAAGGCAAATGCAAATGTAGGGAACTGTTTCATTATGTAAAATGCCATACACATACAATGAAAGAGCAATACATACTGTACATGTACATTCATAAACAGGGGTAAACATTATTATGGGGGGGGCAAACAGTAAAAATCACAACATTTTTCTAAACTTTTTCCCCAAAAAATCATCAAATTACATATAGCTGGAAAACTCCTCAGGCTTAATTATCATAGCAATGGTCAATCCATGAACTAAAACATTTCCTGTTTCTCCAACCATATTCTACTGTACATGTATACCAGTGCTAGGTTTATCAAATTAAGGCAGTTTTTATCACATTTATAATACTGTTCCTGATGGCCGTATTGAGAAATTCTCCCTTTCTCTCAATTTTCCGTTAACTTTTGCTGTTGTATGGTTGAAAATGGAGAACAGACTTGGGTCAAACCCTGAATAATGGGAAATCTATCGATGCAACCCTTTTATAGTCTTTACTCGTGTCTTAAGTTGGTTATTATTAAAGGGATGCTCCAGACTGAAAAATCATTTGATTTGAACAGATAAAGAAAAATCAGACAACCAAAATACAGAAAGTTTGATCAAAATCGGACAAGGAATAAAAAAGTTATGACATCATAAAGATTAGCATTATTCCAGTGAAATTGTCCTGCGCATGTCTTCATGAATATTCATTGAAAAACTGATAATGTTGGTTTATTCAAATTTTTAATCAGATATTCATTGCTACAACTAATATTTTATCAAAAGGGAGAGATATCATTCACACTTGTATGAAAAAAATTAAATAATTATGATTTCATATAATAACATAAAAAAAGGGAAAGTGGGTATGTGACATCATCAGCCAACCTAATGAATATTCATGCCGATGTGCATATATCAGTTTTCACAGAATACTGCTTAACTTTATAATCCAAGTTAACTCTGTTATTTTTTTATCCGTTTTTGATGTAATTTTCAGCATTTTGCTCAGTGAATTTTAGTCAATTTTTTTAGATACAAATACTTTCAGCATGGAGCATCCCTTTAAAAGAATATTTACAAAATATCAAACATTGAAAAAAGACATATTTATTCACCAGAAAAATACTAGCGGCGTAAAATATTGAACCCTAAACTTGTAATTCCAGCAAAAGCCTTAAATGTATATCACTGTACCATAGGCTGACATTTCACAATCGTAACTATATTTTCATCTTTATCTTCAGTAATTGAAAAGAAATCGTAAATTTTAATGAAAATAATGGCTCTAGCCAGTAGTGTACCAAGGAAAAAAAAAGTTCTTCAACCACAAATAAAGGTTTTCGTGCAGAAAAAAATTGACAAGTAAAAAAAAAAGAGGTCTTCACCTTCTCATCAAGGGGGGCAGGTATAGGTCACTTGCATGGGTTGTGACTTGTCAGGGGGGGGAAGTCTCCCCCCCCCTAGGTACGATAGTGCCTTTAGCACCATATATTTGCAATACTCTCACCATGATCTCCTCCCCCACCCCACCACACACCCTTCTCTATCTCTCTCTCTTTAATAATAAAAATCCCTTTAAAAGCTGCTTTATAAACAGCTGCACTACTTCATGTTTCGATGCAAGTATTTAGATGGCAAATAAAAAAATAACATTTTTTGCTATAAACCAAATAGGTACATGTACATGTAGTTGAAACTACAAATGTGGTAATATATTAGGATAGCTTTTAACAAATGAAGGATTAAAACATGTACAGTACTATACTGTGCATTTTTTAAGATTATTTTTATATATACATTCTTAATTAAAATATACAAGCTTGATTTTTAACTCATTACTTCAATAACTGAGTTGTAAGATAAGCATTTGAAATGCAAGCACGAGTCTAAAAAATTTCCATGAAACACATACAAATTAGAGGAAACCTAAGATACAAATACTGGTTTTGAACATTACAAGGATTTAAAAAATCCTTGTTTTAACACTTGCTCAACTGTAAAGGCATGTTTAGTACCTAGATCCAATAAAAACACACTAAAGGTGAACATTAATGAATACAAAAGCAAGGCCTGTATAAATAAAGGTTTGTGATCGATTGCGATATTCCAAGAATGATTCTGATTGGTCGACAATGAGTCTGATCGACACAATGTACACATGTCATGCAATCAGACTAGGATTTTCAAGTTTGTAATCAATCTCTACGTTCCTATAACAGAGCCCAAGACAAGGCTTTTTTCAGAGTTCATTTCTTCATACAAGCAAGCTGATCCAGACATCATAATAATGGATAAGTATAAACAGATCACTAGTAATGACTGCTGGGTTTTCTCATCCCAGTAGGCTGTGCACACCAACTGTCGGTAAAGCGTCTGCCTGTCGAACCAAAGGTTGGAGGACAGGTTCAAGTCCACCCCTGGCAATTGACTGAAGCCTACGTTGTGTGTAAACGTCTCTCCCCTGTTCCATAAATGCAGGCTATGTTACAGTGGAAACACTCCGTCCCTCAGATAGGAAGTTAACTGAAGGCCCCATGTCGAGGAGAGTCACCATCTTTGCTTGTTAAGAAGCCACTGCACTATTCGAATAAAAGAGAAAAATCCTGGTGTAGTGGTCCAGCTGCACTCCGCCCAATCAGTTAGAATCGGGCGAAGAGACCTGCGGGTCATAGTGATTCAGTTTGCTTTTCACCTCCCAGGCACAGGTGACCACAAACAAATAATAGAAATAGAAATATAGCAACCTGGATGACATGTAATTTGAGTGTCAGTCATTCCAATGCACACGTAGGTCCAGGCTCCCATGCCCCATCTTGACATGTCTATCAAAATCGCCCAAGGAATGGAACGGGACGATGTCCTCGAGCAAGTACTAGGGCTAGAATAGGCATGATGAAACCAGTTGAGACTGCAGGGAGAATCAGATGAAGCGCCACATTTTGGTCCACACCTCCTATATCAAAGCCACGCACTGCCGCTGACTTGGAGACTTGCAGCGCGAAAAGCCACATCTCGCACTCTTCCTAGGCCAAACTTGTGTCGTACCCCAAGAAAAAGAAGCTCGACACAAAAATATCCATGACAGAACCACTGCTCAGCTTCGATATTCAAGAGTTCAGGAATTCAATGCATGATAGATAATCAAATACCTACTTTCCTTTCTTGCTTTTGAACTTGTTGAAGAACTTGGATTGGGTCTCCTTCTTCTCTGGGTTGGCCGGTTTGTGTTGGGGTTGTGGGGTGTGGAACTCTTGTTGAATGACGGGTTCGGATTTGGAGAGGTGCTGGTGGTTGCACCTAATTGGGGCGACACCAGCCCCGCCCACTGCCCCGCCCACTCCCCCCTCAGATGGAGCTGAGGAATGCACGTTGGATGGATTCTTATTACTCCGGCTGAGAAGCTGAAGAATGTAGTCCCGCTCCTGCGACTGGCCGCTCATCAGAGCGTCGGGGAGCTGATGGATCGCGTTCACATCGTACACTGGAATGAAGCGACGATTGGACCCTTTCGTTTTGAATTCCTTTTGCATTGCATCGAAGAGTTTCCTAACAAAAGAAAAATAATGATATAAGACGTGAGATCAGGTCATGTCATTATAAAATGAGAATAATAAATACACTTGCTTATAAAGTGTTTAATACTTTATCAAAACAAAAGTCTCTCAGTGCTCTACAGTAATACAGCATAATTCCCCTGGCTTAAAGCAGAGCAGCTGCTATACGTCTGACTTCAGGAATAAATTCCTAACAGGTACCCATAAGCCTCACCTGGGCTGAGTGCGGCAAATTTCTTGCTGAAGGAAAACGCACAATGGCTTGGAATCAAACCAATGTCCTAATACCAAAGTCTTTTACAGCGCGGTGGCATTTCAAGGAATAAATTCCTGCCAGGTACCCATTTCCTTCAGAAAGGAATTCATCCACAGTGTGCTGCACTCAACCCAGGTGAGGTAAAAGGGTACGGCATGAAGTAATTCCTCAAAAAGCTGTGTGCACGAAAAGGTAGCCTAGCTGAGCCAAGTAATAATAATAGCAGGGCCCGCTGGGAGAACAGTTTTCGGAACTGAAGTGGCTACCCTGGGTAAAAATACCGTTATTATTATTATTACCTCACCTGGGTCGAGTGCTAAACAATGTGGATAAATTTCTTGCCGAAGGAAATTACGCCATGGCTGGGATTCTATATCCTCACTGCACTCATAAAAATAATATATACTATTTGTGAAGTCATTAACGTAATTTTTTATTACCATGGCACATTTTTCTGATCTGTGTGAAGACCAAATAACAATTTTGGCTATTTACAGACAGCCTTTCCCAGCGGCCTATTGTTGGCTTTGGAGTGTCAGGTCAAATATTATATAAATGTACAAAGTTTGAGAAAGTATAGTGGAAATGATTTATCCCAGGTTGGTTCGGCAATTACTATTTTACCCGAGGCGTGAAGCCCCATTGGAAAATAGTATATTTTGCCAGACCAACCGAGGATGAATACATGTACTTTCGAAAGAAACGAGCGGTATACTTCTTTTATACCCCTTCCATATTACAGTTTGAACAAGAAATATTGGTAATCTAGTCCTAAATGACCCATCTCCATGATCTGGACAAAATCTAGACAGACTTGGCTCTGATTTATGCAAAATTGGCTTCTAATTCTATTCTAGCCGGTTCCTACTGCGCACGGCTACCAGCGGCTCCCAAAGCATTACTCAGGCTGGTTTGGTGTTGCGCAGCAGCTGTACTGAGATCGATCTTCTATAAAATACCGTAATTCCACTTCCAGTTGTGATCTATCCCAACTTAACTAAAATCAAGCAGCCCGAATCTTTCCATGATCGAATGATGGCCATCATTAATTTTCTTTCCAGCATACAGATTCAATATAAACAAGCAAGACCCGATTTCACATTGACATTTAGATATTGGAGAGTTTGTGATTCAGCTGGCATTGTATGTTTACCTGTACTGATTGCAATGCACTCAGAAAAAATTTAAAAATCAGAAAAATTCTGCTAAAATCTAAAAAGTTGGCAGGTATGGAAAACTTGCAAGTTCGCAAGCTGCAATTTTCTCAAAGATTCTTACCCGTTAGTATTTCCACGCTGTTGGAATTCCCTCTTGTAGTGGTCTGTGTAAATCACCAACACGTAATCAACCTACAAGTATGCACACAAACACAAACAAATACTATGTATCAATACCTCTTCTTGTCAACTGCTTCTGTTTTACCCAGAAAGATATTTTTTTAATGTGACACTCAATCATCACCATGAAAGTCTACATGTGGGACTACAATATGTGGGAGAATGTAGTCCGACATGTATACTTTCATGGAGTTGACCGAGTAAAAAATAATCAAACGATCACTGATCTTTTCCAGATGATATTGCGTACTTGTAACACCAAAAAAAAAACCTTTCAGGGTCAAGAAAGAGGTAAATATCCTTACTTTTTTTACAGTTTCAACTATAAAAATCAAAACAATTTCAAGGAAATATTGGAAACAGTGCAAAATATGAAATTTCAGCAACTTTGGGTGAGAATTTTTTCCCTGAATCATTTACTGTAAACGCTCTAAAACATTTTTTTTTCAAACGTAATGACTCGGGCCTCGTGTGGTCAAGCATGACTGGTCAAAATTTTGAATAATAATAAAAAATATTACTACTTCTACTGCATGTACTACTACTAACACTACTATTACTACTACTACTACCACTACTATTACTACTACTACTACCACTACTTCTACTGCTACTACGACTACTACCACTACTATTACTACTACTACTACTATTACTAATACTACTACTACTTCCACTACTTCTACTGCTGCTCCTACTACTTTTAGTACTATTTACCAGTACTTTTTCTACTACTACTGCTGATACGGCTGCTGCTGCTGCTACTACTACTACTACTACTACTACTACTACTACTACTACTACTACTACTTCTGCTACTACTATTACATGTACTACTATTGTTACTACTACTACTACTACTACTTCTACTCACACTACTCCTACTACAACTAATACTGCTGCTCACTACAGTCCGACCTCTCTTATCTGGCCTCCCCTTATCCAGATCTCTCTATTATCCGGACACACAATTGCCGAGATTTTTTTTTTTCAATTCAATCTAGTACGTGAGGAAATGAGATTTCAATCTAAACTCAATCCTATACGCAAACTCATTTTGAATATTTTCCAATATTGTAATCTACATACAACAACGTTATTTTTCATAAAAATATCTCTCCCAAATCACTGAAAGAATTTAGGCATGAAAATTTTCCAGTAAATCCAGGCACAGCGCAAACATTTCATTACGTTCTCTTTTTGTTTCCCCCCCCCAAAAAAAATGTCTCGCTAGCTAAAACTATGCCTCAATACAGACAGCGCCATCTATCATGTTTGAGCCTACAGTCAGTATAACAATGGCTAACATTGCGAAGCTGAGATATCCGCTGCAATGATCTAATTGTAAAACTTTGGTTCATCGAGTCATTCTCTTTCTTTCAAGGTATGCTTGATGTACTGTATACCTCAACCATTTTAGCAGGTAAATTATAAAATCCAACAGTTTTAGCCATCGATCGATTTCATTTTGGTAAAAATACTGCCTATAATTTGCACTGACACTGCAGTGAATACTGTCTGTACGGGCGCCCACTACAATGGATAACGTCGTGTAGCTCCCGCCATTGGGAAGCTGAGGCAGCAGCTGCGTGTATTTAATATTGGGTCTCCCAGATCCGGATAAATCCCTTACCCGGATTGGAGCGGGTCCCAACGTGTCGGATAAGAGAGGTCGGACTGTACTTTTACTACAATTTCTACTGAGCACTGCCACTCCTACTACTGCTGCTGCTGCTGCTGCTACTTCTACTGCTGCTACTCCTACTACTACTATTATTTCTACTACTACTACTACTACTACTAAATGTACTATTACTAATACTACTCCTACAACTACTACTGCTGCTACTTCTACTACTACCTTTACTACATGTATTTCTACTGAGCACTGCTACTCCTACTACTGCGGCTGCTGCTACTTCTACTGCTGCTACACGTACTCCTGCTACTACTACATGTACTTCTGTATTACCGAGGCTACTACTACTATTGTACCACTAATGATGATAATGACAATAATAATAAGAATCTATTGCCAACTTACAGTGCGAAAGGTGGGAAGAATTTCCTCTGGAAACAGGCTGTTCAGCATCCATGTTTGATGCCCTTTCTTTTCTAGTATCTTACACAACTTCCTTGACCACATTTTGTCTTGCTCGTTCACCGATGACACTATCAAATACCGCTTCA